>NC_092710.1:241518462-242136795 GCF_047496885.1 Scyliorhinus torazame
AACAAGACGTACCAACTCCTGTATTCAATGTTCTGACCAATGAAACCAAGCATGCCGAATGCCTTCTTCACCACCCTGTCCACCTGTGACTCCACCTTCAAGGAGCTATGAACCTGTACTCCTAGATCTCTTTGTTCTATAACTCTCCCCAACGCCATACCATTAACTGAGTAGGTCCTGGCCTGATTCGATCTGCCAAAATGCATCACCTCACATTTATCTAAATTAAACTCCATCTGCCACTCGTCGGCCCACTGGCCTAATTGATCAAGATCCCGTTGCAATCCTAGATAACCTTCTTCACTATCCACTGTGCCACCAATCTTGGTGTCATCTGCAAACTTACTAACCATGCCGCCTAAATTCTCATCCAAATCATTAATATAAATCACAAATAACAGAGAACCCAGCACTGATCCCTGAGGCACACCACTGGTCACAGGCCTCCAGTTTGAAACACAACCCTCTACAACCACCCTCTGTCTTCTGTCGTCCAGCCAATTTTCACCCTGGATCCCGTGAGCTTTAACCTTCTGCAACAACCTACCATGCGGTACCTTGTCAAAGGCTTTGCTAAAGTCCATGTAGACAACGTCTACTGCACTGCCCTCATCTACCTTCTTGGTCACCCCCTCAAAAAACTCAATCAAATTTGTGAGACATGATTTTCCACGCACAAAGCCATGCTGACTGCCCCGAATCAGTCCTTGCCTCTCTAAATGCTTGTAGATCCTGTCTCTCAGAATACCTTCTAGCAATTTACCTACTACAGACGTTAGGCTCACCGGTTTGTAGTTCCCAGGCTTTTCCCTGTTGCCCTTCTTAAACAAGGGCACAACATTCGCCTCTCTCCAATCTTCAGGCACCTCACCTGTGGCTGCCGATGATTCAAATATCTCTGTTAGGGGACCCGCAATTTCCTCCCTAGCCTCCCACAACATCCTGGGATACATTTCATCAGGTCCCGGGGATTTATCTACCTTGATGCGCTTTAAGACTTCCAGCACCTCCTCCTCTGTAATATGCACACTTCTCAAGACATCACTATTTATTTCCCTTAGTTTCCTAACATCCATGCCTTTCTCCACTGTGAATACCGATGAGAAATATTCATTCAGGATCTCACCCAACTCTTGTGGCTCTGCACATAGATGTCCTTGTTGATCCTTAAGAGGCCCTACTCTGTCCCTAGTTACTCTTTTTCCCTTTATGTATCTGTAGAAGCTCCTTTGCATTATTTGCCAAAGCAATTTCATGTCGCCTTTTTGCCCTCCTGATTTCCCTCTTAACTCTATTTCGACAATCTCTATACTCTTCAAGGGATCCACTTGATCCCAGTTCTTTATGTACGTCATATGCCTCCTTCTTCTTTTTGACCAGAATCTCAATATCTCGAGTCATCCAGAGTTCCCTACTTCTACCAGCCTTGCCCTTCACTCTAAAGGGAATGTGCTTACCCTGAACCCTGGTTAACACATTTTTAAAAGCCTCCCATTTACCAGCCATCCCTTTGCCTGCCAACAGTCTCCCCCAATCTACCTCTGAAAGTTCCTGTCGGATACCATCAAAATTGGCCTTGCCCCAATTAAGAATTTTAACTCTTGGGCAAGACCTATCATTCTCCATAGCTATCTTAAAACTAATGGAGTTATGGTCACTTGTCCCAAAGTGATCCCTCACTAACACTTCTGTCACTTGCCCTTCCTTATTTCCCAAGACGAGGTCAAGTTTTGCCACCTCTCTGGTCGGTCCATCCACAGACTGAATGAGAAATTTCTCCTGAATACACTCAACAAATTTCCCTCCATCCAAGCCCCTAATGCTATGGCTGTCCCAGTCAATGTTGGGAAAGTTAAAGTCCCCTACTATTACCACCCTATTTTTCTTGCAGCTATCTGTAATCTCCTTACATATTTGCTCCTCAATTTCCCGCTGACTATTTGGGGGCCTGTAGTACAGTCCTATCAAGGTGATCTCTCCCTTCTTATTTTTCAGTTCCACCCATATAGACTCAGTGGGCGAACCCTCGGATATATCCCCTCTAAGTACTGCCGTGATGTTCTCCCGAATCAAAAACGCCACTCCCCGTCCTCTCTTACCTCCTGTTCTATCCTTTCTATAGCATCTGTACCCCGGAACATTGAGCTGCCAGTCCTGCCCCTCCCTTAGCCATGTTTCAGTCATAGCTATAATATCCCAGTCCCATGTGCCCATCCATGCCCTGAGTTCATCCGCTTTGCCCGTCAGCCCCTTGCATTGAAATAAATGCAGTTTAATGTAGACTTTCCTTGCTCTCTGCCCTGCTTTCTCTGGTCATGCTTTACACACTCTCCCTTCCTGCCTTTTGTTTCCGTCCCCACTGACTTCCTACATCGGTTCCCATCCCCCTGCCACATTAGTTTAAACCCTCCCCAACTGCACTAGCAAATACACCCCCGAGAACATTGGTTCCGGTCCCACCCAGATGCAGACCGTCCGATTTGTACAGGTCCCACCTCCCCAGAACTGGTCCCAATGTCCCAGGAATTTGAAACCCTCCCTCTTGCACCATCTCTCAAGCCACGTATTCATCCTAGCTATCCTGTCATTCCTACTCTGACTATCACGTGGCACTGGTAGCAGTCCTGAGATTACTACCTTTGAGGTCCTACTTTTTAGTTTAACTCCTAACTCCCTAAATTCAGCTTGTAGGACCTCATCCCGTTTTCTACCTATATCGTTGCTGCCTATATGCACCACGACAGCTGGCTGTTCACCCTCCCCCTCCAGAATGCCCTGCAGCCGCTCCGAGACATCCTTGACCCTTGCACCAGGGAGGCAACATACCAACCTGGATTCTCGTTTGCGTCCGCAGAAATGCCTGTCTATTCCCCTTACAATTGAATCCCCTATCACTATAGCTCTGCCACTCTTTTTCCCGCCCTTCTGTGCAGCAGAGCCAGCCACGTTGCCATGAACCTGGCTGCTGCCACCTTCCCCTGGTGAGCCATCTCCCCCAACAGTTTCCAAAACGGTAAATCTGCTTTGGAGGGAGATGACCGCAGGGGATCCCAGCACTGCCTTCCTACTCTTCCTCTGTCTGTTGGTCACCCATTGCCTATCTGCCTCAGTAATTTTAATCTGCGGTGTGACCAACTCACTGAATGTGCTATCCACAACTTCCTCAGCATCGCGGATGCTCCAAAGTGAATCCATCCGCAGCTCCAGAGCCGTCAAGCGGTCTAACAGGAGCTGCAGTTGGACACACTTCTTGCAGATGAAGGAGTCAGGGACACCAGAAGGTTCCCTGACTTGCCACATCTCACAAGAGGAGCATGACACGGGTCTGAGCTCTCCTGCCATGACTTAAACCTGAAGTTAAATTTGAACTACACTACACAGCTAAGAGAAAGTCAAAGAGAGAAAAATCACTTACTAGTCACAAGCCAATCGCTTACCTGCTGGCTGTGATGTAATTGCTCCCGAGACTCCCTCACAGGTCTGCTTCTCTGCACCTCCTTAAGATGAGCACCAAATTCCCTTCATTAGTTAATTAATTTACTTAATTAATTGGATTTTTTTTTTTTTTTTGGAAACTCAACTCCAAACACCAAACTCCAAAAAACACAGCCCTCACTCACCTCTTACCCGAACTCAGCCTTACCCAAACTCAGATACACTCTGTTTGCTTCCAGCACTCCGTTTCTAAAGGCTCGTCAGCCACACCTTTTGTATCCTTCCTGATTTACACTCAGCCAATAGGCCTGCTCCCGGAACTGAACTCCTGAAACTAACAGCTGACCTGCAAGGTAAGGAAGCTGTTAAACAGTTAAAAAATGGGGGGGAGGCACCGGAGTGGCAGCCGGGAGGGTAGGGGAGATTTTTGAGAGGGGTGTAAGGATGTTGTGGCTGTTTGCTGTTGCCGCGGTTGGTTTTGGTTTTTCTTCTTTCTTATGTATATATTTGAAAATGCTTCCAATAAAATATTTAAAGAAAAAAGACTGTGAAAAGATCGATTCACTCCAGGCATGATTCCATGAAGAAATCAGGTGAGTCATCTTTCAAAAAAAAATTATTGTGAATAACAATATTAAACCTGTTTAACTTCAAACCCGAAAAGAACAGCCACACCCGTACACCTTAAAATTACGATTCAATTTCCCATCAAAAAACAAGATCATACACATGCAGCTCTAAATATAGCTTAAACATGCAGGCCTTAAAGTGATACATGTCTCACTGTGCACATTCTGAGAATCTCTTCTTACTCTATCTGAAGGTCTTCAAATGGCTGCTTCACTTGATTTGTTTCAGTCTTTCCCTTGTCTCCGGAGAAGGCTGCTCTGTTTTTAAAGTAGTATCTTACTTGGAAAAGGAGTATGGACTCGGAGTCAAGCATATGGGAACTCAATTTCTCTTTTCTCAAACTCATTGCGTTTCTGCCTCAACCTGTGGTCCCAAAAAAAGCAAGAGTTGCCAGATCAGAGATCAGGGACGATCGGCTGGAGAATCAATGTTACCGATGAAATCGGGAGTGGCGCCGCTAAGCGGCATACTCTAGGAGTACGCCGCTGTCATAATATCCACGCATGTATATAATGAAGTGCGGACAGGCAGTGATTGACACACAGGATGACCAGTAAGCACACAGCACAGTGCAGCCAATCACCAGACAGGACACCACCACTATAAAGCCAGAGGGCACTAGGTTTCCCGCTCTCTCTGGACCCAGCCACTGAGACAGTCCGAGTCCACGAGCTAGCACAGTGCAAACACCATGTGGTAGCTAGTGAGTCTGGTCAGGCTAGTACAAGGTCTCCAGTCAGTTCAGTATAGTGTTGACCCACAGTTAAATATGTATGTTAGTTCTATCGGTCAATAAAACCGTGTTGGATCTTCTACAGTGTAGAGGTCTGTTACTTGCATCGCTGCATCAACTGTAGTCCACACCGAACTGACCTGCCTAACACATCAGCCGCGTGCCGTATCGACAGTTTCAGGATGTTGCCTGAGGCCCTCCCCATAAAGCTCCGCCCCCCCCAACCGGCCGAGTTCCCGATGGCGTCGGTCACGTGTGCTATCATTTGTCGGGAACTCGGCCTGGCGGCTGTGGACTCAGTCCAGCCCGTCACAGTCGGGGAAGGGCCAATCCGCGGGCAGGGAGGACTTTGGCAGGGGCTGGGGGCACTGTTGGGGGGTGGTCCGGGGCTCGCGAGCCGGCCAAATGGGAAGGCACTATTTTACAGGCCGGGACCACGCGCGGCCGGCGCTATGTTTCTCGGCGCGGCCACTGTAGACCGCCACCGTGCGCATGCGTGGCCATGGATCCGGCAATTATCCGTGCCGTATCGGCAGTTAGGTCCGGGTGGTCTGCGCTGCCTTCCTGCTAGCCCCCAGCCAGATGGAGAATCGGTGGCTGTTTACGTCAAATCTTTGGTCGTAAAACGCCACCGTTCTCACGCCAGCATCAAGACATAGCTTGAAAATCAGAGAATCCAGCCCCAGACCTCACTTCCAAAAGCCTTTCTCCAGCCACTGTCTCTCTTCACAGCTTCTCACAATATCGCTCAGTGCCTCTCCCCCCACAGCTGTTAAAAAATGTCCCTGAGCTCTCTTAGCTCCTCCCATCACTGACCTCCTCTGCCAGTGTTTAACCCTTAAATTGTCCACTATATTCATAACCCAATTTCTTACAATCGTCCAGTCATCACACCGACGAAGGAAAGAGAGAGGGAGAGTGCGCCTCCATTTTGAGGCTCCCTCGCAGCAACTTTACAAAATCTGAAATAAACAGTCACAGCTGTTGGAATGTCATTGTGGAGGGGAGACCCTGAAATTGGGCATGATGTCCACAAACCAGGGCACTGGCTGGTGGCACAAAATTATGCAAATGCCTACCAGCATTTCTGCTCACATATCAGGGAGGAAATTCAGCTGCATCTCCATTCATATTCCAAAAGGAGAAGATGTAGTTGAGGAGAAGGAGGGGGTCTAAGGTAAACCCTTTGGGGTTTCTTGAGGTGATATTGCATGGGTTCATAGAGACGCCACACAGAATGGCAATATGTGTTTCAGACCACCTTCATAGATAATTCCAAGTGAAAGATTGTCTCGAATAGGGCACTATAACTTTAATATATCTGATCAGCTATAAAATCTGTTTCAGGACACTTTCTCGATAATTTCTAATACAGTTTATCTTTTTCTAAAATGTTTTTAAAAGTGGCAATAGCAGGGGAAAGACAGTGTGATTTTTTTCCTAAATAAAATCATTCACCTTGGAAAGCCATTATTTTCCAGCACAGGTCAATTTAAGACGAGAAATTGATGCTCGGAATCCAACTACTGCAGTTTCAGAAGCATCATGAATTCTCACATCACCAGGGAAGATGTAAGGTTGTCGAGTTACTATTGCTTAAACAAATGAATTAATCAAAAATATTTTCTTTTGGAGAAAGAAGTCAATTGAATTTGATAGAAATTGCTCATGATCCGTGATATTTACCAGTGATGTGAGTCATCCGAGAGTGCCTTTAAGAACTGGATGTTTAAGCAATGTACCTTTAAGAAAACAGTGATGTCATAGAGTGGGTAGAGCTCAGGTCAGCCATTTTGCAGTTTGATTTTGCAGTTTGGTTTCAGTTTTGAAAAGTGCCTGGCTGGTTTTGCTGTGAGCTGATTAAAAGGAGAAAGCCAGTTTGAGACAGCAGCTTGAGAAGTTCTGGTTTGGAAAAGAGCTGGGTGTGTGTCTGTGTTTTGCAGTGAGCTGGATTTCTGCCATGAAAGACTATGCCTGGATCATTTGGGTGATTTAAAGTAAAGCCTTTAACCTGATGTGATTTTGTTTAAAGGTGTTAAGTCTCTTGGAAGTTTGAAGGAACATTTTAAGGAATTATTTACTGTTGCAATATTTTCTGAGTTATCTTTGAAGTAAGGGGAGTTAAGAGATCCAATGTTTATTTAAGATATTAAGTTGAGTTCATGGAATAAACAGTGTTTTGTGTTTGAAAACCCACCTGTCCATAATTGTAATACCACACCTAGGGAACAAGCCGTGTGCTAGGAAAAGCAACAAATCCATTAAAGGGAGAGGTTGGTTGAACTCCATGATACATTTGTGGTTCTGAAAAAGCCTCGCCCATAACAATTGGGGGCTCGAGGGGAATAAAAGTCTATCTATTGGATTGGCTTTTGTGAACTTAAAGACAGTGAAGGATTGTTGCTTTTCCGGTGTGGTATTTTAGTTTAAATGGGGAGAGTGTTGTGAACAATGGCTCTTTCAGAGGCTCAGACATTTTTGGGGGTGGTGAATGTTACACGTTACCTTACGGACAGAAATGAAAAACAGACTGTTAGATTTGGCAAGAATATTCGCATTTTGTCAGGTAATGTTAACTGCAAAAGATAAGGTAATTATGGCGGTGGTTAAGCATTTAAAGTTGCCTGAGATAGAGTTTGACTAATTGAAAATGGCAAAAATTCAGTTGCAAATTAATCAAATGGAACATGAGAAAGAATTAAAGTGGCTGGCATACGAGATTGAGAGAGAGGAAAAAGAAAGAGAAGAGAGGACAAAGCAAAGGAGAGAGAAGAAAGGATAAAAGAAAGAATAGCCCTAGCAAAACTAAAAGAAAAAGAAAGGGAGATACAGATCAGGGAAAAAGATAAAGAGAGGGAGTTTGAACTTCAGAAAATGGCCATGAAACATAACAATCAGTTAAAATTGGCAGACGTAAAGGGAAACGTACAGTTGGATGATAGTGATGAGGATAGTGAAAAAGAGTGTCATAGTCGAAGGCTTGGTGGGAATCTATTTAAATATGTCCAAGCATTGCCAAGGTTTGACGAGAAGGAAGTGGAAGCCTTTTTCATTTCATTTGAGAAGGTAGCTAAGCAAATGAAATGGCCACTGGACATGTGGGTGTTACTGATTCAAACAAAGCTGGTAGGTAGAGCTAGTGAAGTGTTTGCATCACTATGGGAGGAAGTATCTGGAAAGTATGAGGAGGTGAAGAAATCCATCTTAAGTGCATATGAGCGAGTGCCTGAAGCAGGTAAAGAAGTCACAATTTTAAGAGATACATGGGCTAGTCAATCTTTAATGGTAATGATGAGGAATTATGTAGTTTGCGAAGAATGGTGCCAGAAAAGGTGGTGACATGTGGAATTCAGGGTGAGAGGAGTAGTGTTCCATTATATAAGATAATGTTGGAAAGTCCAGTGAAGAGTGGTGAAGTGGTAGTAGGAGTAATAGATAAACTGTATTCCTGGACAAGATAGTTTATTTTGGGTGATGATATAGCTGGATCGCAGGTGGGAGTGATGCCTACTGTGGTTAATCAGCCATTGGAAAATCAGTCAACTGAAGGGTTGAAGGACGAATATCCTGGGATTTTTCTGGATTGTCGAGTAACAAGGTCGCAAAGTCACAGGTTAAGACAAGAGGAGAAATCAAAGAGTGAAGATGAAGCTAAAGTGCAATTAACAGAAACGATTTTTGACCAGATGGTTGAAAAAGAACAAGAACAGGTGGAGGGTGAGGTGAATATTTTTAGTTCAGGAACATTGGCAGAGTTACAACAGAAAGATGTAGAAATAAAACGGATATATTAGAAAGCATATACGGAAGAGGAATCTGAGTGTATACCAGAGTGTTATTACCGTAAAAATGATGTCTTGATGAGAAAATGGAGACCTGTTCATATGCAGGCGGATGAAAACTGGGCAGAAGTTCATCAAGTAGTATTGCCGGTAGGGTATAGAAAGGAGGTGTTGCGAGTTGCACATGAGGTACCAGTGGGAGGTCATTTGGGAATAAGGAAAACTCAAGCTAAAATCCAGAAACATTTTTATTGGCCTGGACTACAGAAAGATGTAGTTCAATGTTGTCAATCATGTCACACATGTCAAGTGATAGGGAAACCTCAAGCAGTGATAAAATCAGCGCTCTTAATACCCATTCCAGCATTTAAGGAACCTTTTACAAGGGTCCTAATCGATTGTGTAGGACCGCTTCCTAAAACAAAAAGTGGGAATCAATATCTTTTGACTATAATGGATGTGTCTACTAGGTTTCCAGAGGCCATTCCAGTACGTAATATTACAGCTAAAAGGATTGTGGAGGAGTTGCTTGAATTCTTTACTAGATATGGACTACCCACAGACATTCAATCGGATCAAGGAACTAATTTTACTTCAAAGTTATTCAAAGTTATGGATAGCTTAGGAATAAAACAATTTAAATCAACTGCGTACCATCCAGAATCGCAGGGAGCGTTAGAAAGGTGGCATCAGACATTAAAGACAATATTGAGGGCCTATTGTCAAGATTATCCAGAGGATTGGGATAAAGTAATCCCATTTGTTTTGTTTGCAATTAGGGATGCACCTAATGAGTCTACCAAATTTAGTCCTTTTGAACTAATTTTTGGTCATGAGGTAAGAGGACCACTTAAATTGATGAAGGAAAAATTGGTGGGTGAGAAATCGGAAATTCCACTATTGGATTACGTGTCAAATTTTAGGGAACGATTAAATAGAGCAGGTGAATTGGCTAGACAACATTTGAAAATTGCACAAAATGTGATGAAACGGGTAGCGGACAAGAAATCCAAAGTTCGTAGTTTTGCCAGTGGGGATAAAGTTTTAGTGTTGATACCAGTGGTAGGGGAGACTTTAAAAGCTAGGTTTTGTGAACTGTTTCAGATTGAAAGGAAATTAAGTGAGCTGAATTATGTGGAAAAAACACCAGATAGAAGGCTCACCGAGTGTGTCATGTGAATATGCTTAAAAGGTACTTTGAAAGGGAAGGAGAGAAAAAGGAGGTTTTAATGATTCTAACTCAAAGTGACGAACCAAATCCAGGTGACTGTGATTTTGACATACCTCAAATTAAATTGGAAAATGAGAATGTTCTTAAAAATTGGGATAAATTAAGTTACCTTCCAGAGGAAAAACAAACTGACTTGAAAGAGTTATTGATATCACATGGGCAAGTTTGTAGAGATAAATTGGGAAGTACTAAAATGGCTATACATGATGTAAATGTGGGAAATGCTGTTCCTATCAAACAACATCCATATAGACTTAATCCTTTAAAATTGGCACAGGTTAACAAAGAGATTGAGAGTATGCTTAAAAATGGCATAATTGAAGTGGGTTGCAGCCAATGGCGCTCACCCATAGTGATGGTACCTAAACCAAACAGTACCCAATGGTTGTGTTTGGACTATCAAAAGGTGAATGCAGTTACAAGAATGGACTCTTATTCTATCCCACCATTGAAGGATTGCATGGAGAAAGTGGGACAATCTGCTTTTATTTCCACTTTCCAGACATGGAAAGAACATTTAAAACATCGTATGGAGTTCTTCGATCAACTTCAGGTGGCGGGTTTGGTGATGAACCTAGCCGAAAGTGAATTTGGAGAAGCCCGAATCACTTTTCTTGAGGAGTTTCCGATACCCTCAAGACAAAGGGAGGCAATGCGATCTCTTACCATGAATGAATTTGATCGAACCTTTGTGCAAAAGTTTTGTGGCGTGATTACTCCACTGATGGAGTTGCTAAAGAAACCTAAAAAATTTCAATGGACAGCGGACTTTCAACAGGCATTTGACTGCCTGAAAGCTGTGATCACCAATGCTCGTGTATTGGAGAATTGCAAGGGACTCTGTGGTCAGATTGAACGAAAGTATCTGATTCTAAAGAGAAATGCCGAGGAGTAGAGGAATGGATGGATCGTGCAGAGACTTTGTTGAAAAAGTCTATCAACCATTTTAGTTGGAGGAAGAAGAACAAAGAAAAATGGACTATATTATTATACCTGTTTGCGTGTGTTGTTTTCTTTAAATAAAAATGTATATTTAATGTGTGCATTTCTTAGTGGATGGTGCAAAAGTGAAAAATGAAACCATCTTGAAGTTGATGGGGTTTTTTTTCTTGGGGGGATGTGTCATGCGAGAGTACCTTTAAGAACTGGTTGTTTAAGCAATGTACCTTTAAGAAAACAGTGATGCCATAGAGTGGGTGGAGCTCAATGAGAGATCCAATGTTTAGTTGAGATGTTAAGTTGAGTTCATGGAATAAACAGTGTTTTATGTTTGAAAACCCACCTGTCCATAATTGTAATACCACACCTAGGGAAAAAGCCATGTGCTAGGAAAAGCAACAAATCCATTGAAGGGAGAGGTTGGTTGAACTCCATGATACATTTTGGGGTTCTGAAAACGCCTCGCCCATAACATGTGATTTTGAGTTCAGTCCCAAAACCATTTCTCCAAATTGGAACATGATCTATATTCTTGATACCGTTTTACATTCTCACACACGTGGCATGCGTGTTCACACCAGGAAAACGGATTCCTCACTGAGTAGTGTTTCCTCCATTTGAAGTAGGTCATGTACAAATCTTCATTCCCGTCCAGTTTGTGCAGGTAACCCGCAAGTTCTTTAGCTGAGTGGAAATCATCCACATGAATGAAAGAATCGGCTGGAATGTAATTTTCATAGTTTTTTCTAGATGTCCCCAGGACCACAGGCACGGTGCCAGCACGCAAAGCATTGTAGAGCTTTTCAGTTATGTAATCTTCATGTACTGAATTCTCAAAGGCAAGGTAGAATTTAGAACTAGATATGGTAGGCATCAATTTGTGATTGTCCAGACGTTTCCCGAAGGCTTGACCGTAAGTGTTGATATTAATGTATTTGCGGAATTCATTGTAGAACTTCACTCTGGCATGATTAGTGTTCCAATGGCTTACAACCCAACACACCAGATTGCTTTTCTTAGGCAGTTTAAAATCTAATGGCACTCTGTTTATTAT
Source organism: Scyliorhinus torazame (assembly GCF_047496885.1). Lineage (NCBI taxonomy): Eukaryota > Metazoa > Chordata > Chondrichthyes > Carcharhiniformes > Scyliorhinidae > Scyliorhinus > Scyliorhinus torazame. Next base: position 241,530,267 of record NC_092710.1, read on the forward strand.
CAGAGACCCATAAGGCGCTTTGATATCTGAATCATGACGATATGTCAAGGTCAGGTTGAAGAAATGGTCGAGTCCAGTCTTTTTTGGAGAGTGGGTAGGTGACTCCAGGTTCATCCAAACCCATTTCTGAAATGTTGGCCGAGGCTGTTTGGGCAGATTGGACAAGTCTCCACTCATGTCTCGGTGATGGAAAAGGACAGCATGAGATTTGTTATAGAGGTTTCTATCTGCAGTTAAACGGCAGTTGAACTCAGATCCACAAGAATTGAGCTCAAATTTTGCACCAAAAGGCCAAAGCCAAATGAGTACAATAGTTTCATTCTTTTCAATAACTTTCACAAGGGGCTTTTTCACACCGAGTATCGATTTGGCAGATTCCAATGGAGTATAAATCCAGTTGGTTGTTGGTTGGACATACAGCAACAACATGGCTAAAAAACAGCCCAAACAGATGGTGGATATTAACAGGATGCGAAAAATCCCTGTATTACCAATTGATGTCATAATGTCTCCTGTGAAGGGAACGATTAAGACTATTAGGATCCTGGAAGCACAGCTTCTCTTCCAATTAACTGCATCAAGATCCAGAATGTTTGAACACAGCTTTCTGAATGGAATGAGGAAGATTTAGCTTGGAGATATAAGAGAGAAGGTAAAGAGAGTGGAAGAGGAGAAAGCTTAAAATGAGAGTTCAATTTAGGAAAGAAGTGAACAAAAAGAATGAAGAAAAATGATAGTAAGAGGATCTAATCAAACACAGACAACAATGAGCATGATAATGTTGTCAACATTACAATGCACTGTGGAATAAAAGGAAAGAAAGATTTGCATTTATATTGCACCTTTCATAGAGCCATAGGATAGAATTGAAGGTAGATGATGGGGTTACTGCACATCAACTGGACAACGGCCTTCCCTGTGATCAAGGAAACTGGGGCAGAAATTCTGCCTCCTTTAATGCTCTTGGCCAATCAGAGGCGATCAGCTGAGTTTGCTTGGCAGGGCCCCCAGCTAATGTGCAATGAGGCAGGATTAATTAATGGGCTCATAATTTTCAGTCATCATACATGACTGAATTTTGCACTCATTTTGAATAAGCAAGGTGTAGATCTAAGACTGGTGTTTTAAATTTAAATAAAGGGTACGAAGACAGAGCTGGGCAACGTGAACTGGGAACGTTTGGCTGAGCGATAGATGAGTTGAGATGCAGTGGCAGATATTTAAGGAGATATATCATAACACTCAACAAAGATGCATTCCAGTTCAAAAGAATTATTTGAGGAGAAGGATGCGTCATCCATGGAAGTGAGGAAGTTAAAGATAGCAGGGAATTGAAAGAAAACGCATATAATTTTGCTAAGATTAGTGGCAAGTCAGAGGATTGGACAGATATAAGTAAAACAAAGAATGACTGGAAAAGTAATAAGAGAGTAAGCAAGCTAGAAATATTAAAATAAGCATACAGAGTTCCTACAGATATTTGAAAAGAAAAATGGTCGCTAAGGTGGGTGTTTGTCCTCTGGGGGGTGGGCGAGTCTGGTGATTAGTAATGAGAAATATGGAAATGGAAGAAGCACTGGATAGATGTTTTGTGTCTGTCTTCTTTGTAGAAGACACAAATAACATCCCAGAAATAATTGTAAAGCAAGAAGTTGAAAAAGGGAGGAATTGAAATCAATTCGTATCAGGAAAAGGGTACTGAGAAAAATGTTAAAAGCAAAGCTGACAAGTCCCTGGTTCTGATAGACTTCAACCTAGGGTCTTAAAATAAGTGGTTGCAGAGATAGTAATTTTTACAAAATTCCCTAGATTATAAAAATCTCCCATCTGCTTGGAAGTTTGCAAATGTAAATCTATTATTCAAGAAAGAAGGGAGACAGAAAGAGGAAATTACAGGCCAATTAGTCGAACATCGGCCAGAGGGAAAATGCTAGAATCCATTATTTAGGAGCTTATCTATGGTGATTGTCCCTTCAAGGGCAACACAGCAGAGTAAGGGTCACATGGCCTGTGTGACCAATCGGGACTTAGTGTTTGGAATCCATGGTGAGAAAGGTTCTTCGGCAAAGCAACATTTTGGGAGCTTGCTATAGCCATGAGACTGCTGTCCAATTCTCATTTATAAACACCTTTTGTGTTCACAAATGACATCTGTGAAAGTGCACCTTTACATCTGGTGACGAGGATAAATTATCCTGACACTACCTCTGACCCAACACCTGTGAGTAATATGTTTCAATCGAAGTCTAAGAAAATAAAGTACTCACCAGAATAAACCTATTTGACACCTCCATGGAGGACTGGACACAATAAGTTGAGTGCCTTGGATATGATTTCCAAGCAAACAAAGTGGAGAGGAGATGAAACACAAAGTAATTCTCCTTGTGGAACTCAGGCCTAAAACCTTATTTGCAGTCTTACAGCCCCAAGTGAGACCGACTCCAGATAATTTAGTGAGCTCATGGATTTAATAAATGTTCAATTGCACCCTCAACCATCAATCATATTCCAGAGATTCAAATTGAATTTGAGGGCGGGAGCCGCAAGTGACTTGATCACAACTTACATTGTTAGACTGAAGCAATCATGGAGTATTGTGATTTTGGAGCCAACCTAAACAACATGTTATGGGACAGGTTCATCTGTGGCATGAACAACATCATTCAACACAGATTGCTTCCAGAGGCCAAGGTAAATTTGAAACGAGCAATGGAGATAGTGATGGCCGTGGAAAGTGCTGAAAAAGGTGCATAAGACCTGCAGAGCGCATTAAATGGTGTTGTTCACCAGTTAGGGAAGGAACCTATAGGACACCATGGCACCAAAACCACTGAAATCGCTGTGAAGCAGGAAACAATCTCAGCTACAAACTACAGAATAGGCAATCAATCTGTAATGCTTAAAATGGAATATTAACAATAATGAGTTAACCACACTCCTGAATCATGTGAGTTTAAGGAGACAATCGGCGAAATTCTCCCCGAATGGCGCGTTGTCCGCCGACTGGCGCCAAAAACGGCGCCAATCAGATGGGCATCGCGCCGGCCCAAAGGTGCAGAATGCTCCGCATCTTTGGGGGCCAAACCCCAACATTGAGGGGCTAGGCCGACGCCGGAGGGATTTCCGCCCCGCCAGCTGGCGGAAATGGCGTTTGTTGCCCCGCCAGCTGCCGCGGAAATGCGGCGCATGCGCGGGAGCGTCAGCGGCCGCTGACAGTTTCCCGGCGCATGCGCGGGAGCATCAGCGGGCGCCAACAGTTTCCCACGCATGCGCAGTGGGGAGAGTCACTTCCTCCTCCGCCATGGTGGAGGCCGTGGCGGAGGCGGAAGGGAAAGAGTGCCCCCACGGCACAGGCCTGCCCGCGGATCGGTGGGCCCCGATCGCGGGCCAGGCCACCGTGGGGGCACCCCCCCGGGGTCAGATCACCTCACGCCCCCCCCCTGGACCCCGGAGCCCGCCCACGCCGCCTGGTCCCGCCGATAAATACCAGGTTTAATTTACGCCGGTGGGACAGGCAATTTCTGGGCGGGACTTCAGCCCATCCGGGCCGGAGAATTGAGCGGGGGTCCCGCCAACCGGCGCGGCCCGATTCCCGCCCCCGCCCAATGTCCGGTACCGGAGACTTCGGCGGGGGCGGGGGCGGGATTCACGGCGGCCAACGGCCATTCTCCGACCCGGCGGGGGGTCGGAGAATGACGCCCAATGTTTTTATTGTCACAAGAGGAATGCAGTCAAGGTCAGCAACTAATTGATCAATCATGATGTTACAAAAATACATTGTGAAAGAGCTTAGCACCAGTGATTCTGCTATTCACTCTCTGTTTAATCTAAAGGCAGGCAAGTTGGGTCCTATTGCTGTAATGCTCTGGGTAAATGGGAGGCCTAAACAGCTGGCTTGTAATGCAGAACAAGGCCAGCAGCACGGGTTCAATTCCCATACCGGACTCCCTGAACAGGGGCTGGAATGTGGTGACTAGGGGCTTTTCACAGTAACTTCATTGAAGCCTACTTTTTTAAAAATAAATTTAGAGTACCCAATTAATTTTTTCCAATTAAGGGACAATTTTGCATGGCCAATCCACCTAGCCTGCACATCTTTGGGTTGTCGGGGCGAAACTCATGCAAACACGGGGAGAATGTGCAAATTCCACACGGACAGTGACCCAGAGTCGGGATCGAACCTGGGACCTCGGCGCTGTGAGGCTGCAGGGCTAACCCACTGCGCCACCGTGCTGCCATTGAAGCCTACTTGTGACAATAAGCAATTATTATTATTATTATTAAGATGGAAGTGGATCCGGGCCATTAGTCACTATGATGGATGAGAATTCATTTCAGTACCTAAGTGAAGGAGTCCAACCATTGAACTTCAAGAGCACTTAGAGACTTATATGGGAGAAGCAATAAAAATAAAAGGCATTACAATGGTACTTGTAAGCTATGGACAACAGTCTACCCAACTCCCAGTGATAACAGTGATGGGTGAAGGACCAAGCCTTCTCAGCCGCGATCGGCTCAAAGAAATCAAGTTGAATTGGGCTGAGAGTTTTCAAGTGTGGGAAGGGGGACTGCCCAAACCGAAAAGAAAATACGGGAACGTCTTCTGTGATAAGGGCTACAAGCTAAAGTTTATGTGGATTCAGGGGCGACAGATCAATTATTTAGGGTAAGACCGGTACCTGGGCTGGATTCTCTGTGACATCATGCCGAAATCGCGAAACGCGATCGGCTGGAGAATCGGCTCCGATGCCAAAATCGGATCCAGAAATACAGTACACATCTCATTATCAGCCCTGACGACCGATTCTCCGGGGCCTCAGCGATTCTGCGCCCCAGATGGGCTGATTTCCCGACAGCGTGTTTCTAATGAGCTGTACAAAATTGTGAAGCCGCCGTGCTGGCTGAGGCAACTGCGAGAGGAGGTAGGAGTTGGTGTGGGGAGCACTGCGGCCTCCCGTTTCGGACACTGGCTGTGCTTTCTGCAGGGGTGGGGAAGGGTGGGGAAGACAGGCCGAGCAGCCGTGGAGCCCCCGACAGGACAGGGGCGGTGCCCATGCACGGAGAGCCATTACGGCAGCCAGCTTGCTGCCACCCACCCCCGTCCCTAGGAGGACGCAGAGAAAACGGCCATAAGGGGGGATACCTCTCCTCCTCCACCCTCTGGTGCCCGATGGCCCCCGGGCCTCTCCATGGGACGGGGGTGCGGGCGGAGCCATCCCCCGTGGTCCCTCGCCACCTGGCACTGCCAGTCCTGGAGGCCCGCTCAGGTATCGACATGGGTCTGAACGTTCGTGGCCATGGAGCACAGGGAGTGGGCCATCTCTGTCTGCGACTGTGCCACCACCCTGAATGTCTGTGCCACATCAGCGAGTCATTGGGCCACCTCCCTCTGTGTCTGTGCGAGCACCTGGGCAATGCCGCCGCAGCTCTCATCAATAGCCTGCTGTGACTGGGCCAGCACCTGGGCTATGCCGCCAATTCTGTCAGGAATGGCCTGCTGTGAGTCGACGACGCTGAGGAGCACTGCTGCAATCTCCAGGTGGCTCTGTACATGATTGCCAGTGAGAGGGCAGCCCTGTCCTGGGCCACGGCTCCCGCCTGCACAGAGTGCCCCACACACGTTGACCCATGTTTGACACCGTTGCCCCCAATGCCTCCACCGCGGACGCCACCCATAAGGTTTCGGCCTGGGTAGCACGCATTGCCGGCACCACCTCCTGCTGCTGCACGCGGATGGACTCCTCCACCTGCATCTGCAGGTGCTGGAAGCCAGCCGTCATCCCCTCCTCTAGTCCCTGGGTCTCTGCCTGCACCAACACTACAGGTGGGACTGGATATTCCAAGAACCCGGGACCCGTCTGGGCGGCAGCTGGTTGCTGGTTCCGGCCTACCCTCCGACCGTCCGGCCCCTCGGCTCCTCCTACCTCCTGCTGCACCGGAACGACTGTGTGGTGCGCACCAGACAGTGTCCCAGAAGCCTCTTTACTAATTTGCTCAACCGAGGTCATGGAATCATAGAATTTACAGTGCAGAAGGAGGACATTCGGCCCATCGAGTCTGCACCGGCCCTTACAAAGAGCACCCTACTGAAGCCCACATATCTCCCGTATCCCCGTAACCCAGTAACCCCCACTTAACATGTTTTGGACACTGAGGGCAATTTAGCATAGCCAATCCACATAACCCGCACATCTTTGGACTGTGGGAGGAAACCGGATCACCCGGAGGAAACCCATGCAGACACAGGGAGAACATGCAGACTCCGCGCAGACAGTGACCCAGCTGGGAATTGAACCTGAGACCTTGGAGTTGTGAAGTGGCTGTGCTAACCACTATGCTACCATGCTGCCCTACAAATTCAACTCCGATAGTCTCAGAGATGGTGGAGGGCGTTGAAGATAGCTGTGATGGAAAGTCAGTGTTCTCCTCCGACCCGAACTCCGGGATCTCTTGGGTCGCGGTGTCCTGGGTTGTGGTGTCCTGGGTCGCCTCGGGCAGAAAGCTGGTTTTCCAATTGCTCCCTCGGTCGATGCTTGACTGTCTGGAGGGCACATGCTCTGGCCCTCACTGGGGGTGGGTGGCCACGGATGGGCTGAGACCATCCCCGGCTGGTCCTGTAAGGCAAAAGACGGCATTTATGGTTAGACAGCCAGACGGGGGTGAGGCGTGAGGTGGTGAGGGCTGGGGTGAGGGGGGGTATGGAATGTGGGGTGTTGGATTGTGGGGTGAGAGAGGTTGGGGTGCGGGCTGTGGGGTGAGGGGGGTTGGGGTGTGGGGATTGGGGTGGGAAGGGACCCACAACCATGCATGGAGACCTGCACCAGGCAGGGGAACCAAGCAACCAGCCAGTAACAGTGTTAGATGGCCCAACACATACACCCTAGGGGTCGGATATCTGATGGCATTAGTGGCCAGGGGACCCGGCCATGCGGCTGGCATGGGTGCAGTCATGTGAGTCAGGGTGGGGTTGTTGGGTCACATGTATGTTGAGGGTAGGGTGCTTGGTGCCAGGGGCACAGCGCTGGGTACTCACCCTGGCCGCCCTGAGGTGGTTGTGCAGTTTCTTCCTGCACTGGCCTCCAGTCCGGGCCACCTCGCTGATGGCGACTCACACCTCCGCCGAGGCATGGCGAACAATGGCTTCTGCTGAACTCTGTCTCGGCCCGGGGTATAGTATCAGCCTCCTCTCCTGCATGGTGTCAAGGAGGGTCTCCAGTTCGACGTCCCGGAAGCGCAGTGCTGCCCTCCTTGCGGGCATGTCGGCTGCCACGCTTGTTTGAGGGGGAGAATGCATTATGTGCAGCCGCGGCGTTGCGTCAATCACGGAACCGGCGAATCGGCCGTCGGTCCATTAACAGCATGTTGTGGTTCCCGATACGTCCACGCTAGCCCCTTGGGAGCGATTAAATCGCTGCAGCTGTGGACCTGATAACGTCATCGTGAAAATCCACCATTTGCATGACAGCGTCAACACGTAGTCTCCAGAATGGATAATCCAGCCCCATATGTCTATAAGATTAAATGGATACTGAGTTTAAAAAGTTGGAAGAAATGAAATGAAATGTAATGAAAATGAAATGAAAATTGCTTATTGTCACAAGTAGGCTTCAAATGAAGTTACTGTGAAAAGCCCCTAGTCGACACATTCCGGCGCCTGTTCGGGGAGGCTGGTACGGGAATTGAACCGTGCTGCTGGCCTGCCTTGGTCTGCTTTAAAAGCCAGCGATTTAGCCCTGGTACTCACCAATTCAGTTCAGTTCTGAGAATGGGCAGCACCCATGGTCCGCATATTGAAACTGGACAAGACCATCCACATTTACGGCAATTACAAGCTGACACATTATCAGGCTGCCAAGCTGGATAAATATCCAATCCCGAGTATTGAAGACCTGTATGCTGTTATATTACAGAGATGTAGTATAAATATTATTCATTTGTCTTGCTGAGTTGTATTGAACCTGGTGATAAACAGTCAAAGTCTTCCAGTTGATGACAAATTATTTATTGAGTAACAAAATAATATACTTGTGAGTTCTTTTACTTTAATACTTTAACTAGTAAGATAATTAACTGAGATTATATTAAACTAACAACTATGATAATACACTACACTCTGATCTGGTCATGTCTTTACTCTAGCTGCACTACGCACACAGTAACCCACAGAAAGAGCGGGTTAGTATTGCCATCTATTGATCATCTGATTGTAATGACTGCACATTAACTAATCATGTATTAACATATACAGAGATCACTACATATGCAAAGCTGGCAGGAGATCAGTCCTTCACAAAGTTGTATATGAGTCACGCGAACCAGCAATTTGAATTAGATGATGCGATAAACACACACTAAAGCCTATTCCAGTACACATGCCTGCCTTTTGTTATGCCTTCAGCATCTGCAATATTCCAAAGGACATTGAAGAGTCTCCTACAGGGGCTACCACGAATTGCAGTATACCTTGACAATGTCCTTATCACTGGATCGACAGACATTGAGCATCTAGTGTAAAGAGATTTCAGGAGGCTGGAGTTTGCTTCAAGAAATCGAAGGGCACCATTCAAGCCATTGAGGTAACCTACCTGGAGCCCTGTGTAGGTGCACAAAGATCACACCCTGTGGAAAACATGATCAAAGCGACAAAGGAGGTACCTGCCCTCACACACGCAACTGAACTCAAATCAAACTTATCAATGGTATTAGCCCCCTTGTATATTTTGCAAAAGAAGCACCATCATAGGTCTTGAAAGGCTCTTGAGGAGGAGGTTTTCAACAGAGTAAAGAAAGTGCTCCATCCCTCAAACCTGTTAGTATAATTTGACCCAGCAAAGAACTGATATTGACCTGTAACACCTCTCCATATGGTGTCGGTGCGCTATTGTGCCATGAAATGGACTAGGGCTCTGAAAGGCCAATAGGGTATGTGTATGGAACTCTTTCAGAGGCCAAAAAAGGCGACTCAACAATCACGAAGAAAGGACTTTGGCATCAAGAAATTCCAACAGCACAGTAGACAGTTTTCCACTATTTATGACCACAAACCGCCCTTGGGTCTCTTCGAAGAGGACAAGGTTATCCTGACGATCGTCTCAGCGAGAATTCATTGATGGGCATTAATTCTGTCTGCCTTTAAATACTTTCAAGCACAGAGCTGGAACACACATTCCAAATACGGATGCTCTTAGCATCCTACCCTTGCAAGAAAGTACCACCTATACACCAATACCACAAGATATCATCATGGCCTTATACTTTTTAGACACATTGCCAGTCTCGGCGAAGCAGATCTAAAACTGGACTAAATGAGATCCACTTCTGTCCAAAGTCCCCCAGTTAAATGAGTACTTATCGGATAGGTCAATGAGCCAGTTTTCGAGGAAATGAAACAATTCTTTACCCGCAAGAATGAATTGAATTGTCAGGAAATGAAAATGAAATGCAAATTGCTTATTGTCACAAGTAGGCTTCAAATGAAGTTACTGTGAAAAGCCCCTAGTCGCCACATTCCGGCACCTGTTCGGGGAGGCTGTTACGGGAATTGAACCGTTCTGCTGGCCTGCCTAGGTCGTCTTTCAAAACCAGCGATTTAGCCCTGTGCTAAACAGCCCCGATGGCATCATACCTTTGGGGAGTGAGTGTTGTCATTCTAGGCAGCTCTAGTTAGGCTGCTCCTATCTGAATTACACAGCACTCATCCTGGTATCTCTAGGATGAAGACGTTTGCCAGGAGTTATGTGTGGTTGCCTGGTATTGATGCTGGTATCAAGAAGCTAGTTAAGCACTGTCAACAGTGCCAACTGCAATGGCTGCCTGCTACAGCCCCACGGGCATCCTTGGGTATGAATCCATAATAATTATGTTGGTCTATTCCTGGGCACAATGTTTTGCTCATGACTGATGCACACTCAAACTGGATGGGCACGTTTGAGGTAAAGTCACCTGCATCGCACACTACCATTGAATAATCCCGTCAATGTTTATCAACTCCTGGGGTACCTGAAGTCATGGTATCAGACAATGGAACCGTATTCACAAGGGCTGACGTTCAAATCTTCACCGGAATGCCCGACCCGGCCCCCGACCAAGAGACATGACCCGACCCGATTCGGAGAGACCCATCTGGCATCCCAACTTACCGGCAGATGGAGAAAAGGGGGTGAATCCACGTGAAGGCCCGATTTCAGGAACGCCCGACCTGACCACCAACGCTGGAACCGAACACGTGACACAGGACAACCTGATGCAGGAAGACCCTGCCTGCGACCCAAACCCAGGCTAAACACCCCCAAAACAGCGAAGACCCCATGCGAGGACCCGAATGTGCTGAAAAGTAGACCCATCCTTACAGAACCCGGGGCCAGACCGGATAGCAAAGGTAAGTCAACCTTTAAAAGCACTTCTCTTTGCAGGGGCAGGCCAGTCGATTTCGGCGGCGTGAGAGCAGCTGGTTAGTCAGTTTCAGCGGGAGCATTGCGGAAGGAGGGTGCTGGGAGGTAAGTCAACCTTTAAAAGCACTTCTCTTTGCAGGGGCAGGCCAGTCGATTTCGGCGGCGTGAGAGCAGCTGGTTAGTCAGTTTCAGCGGGAGCATTGCGGAAGGAGGGTGCTGGGAGGTAAGTCAACCTTTAAAAGCACTTCTCTTTGCAGGGGCAGGCCAGTCGATTTCGGCGGCGTGAGAGCAGCTGGTTAGTCAGTTTCAGCGGGAGCATTGCGGAAGGAGGGTGCTGGGAGGTAAGTCAACCTTTAAAAGCACTTCTCTTTGCAGGGGCAGGCCAGTCGATTTCGGCGGCGTGAGAGCAGCTGGTTAGTCAGTTTCAGCGGGAGCATTGCGGAAGGAGGGTGCTGGGAGGTAAGTCAACCTTTAAAAGCACTTCTCTTTGCAGGGGCAGGCCAGTCGATTTCGGCGGCGTGAGAGCAGCTGGTTAGTCAGTTTCAGCGGGAGCATTGCGGAAGGAGGGTGCTGGGAGGTAAGTCAACCTTTAAAAGCACTTCTCTTTGCAGGGGCAGGCCAGTCGATTTCGGCGGCGTGAGAGCAGCTGGTGAGTGGTGAGTCAGTTTCAGCAGGAGCTGAGACTTTTTCTCTTTTCTTTAAATTAGTTTTTTAGGCGGGATCAGGAAGTCGACCCGCGGACGTCTGGGAAGACCCTCACCAATAAATTCAGGTGGAGAGGAAACCCGAGACACTACACGTGTAGTGTCTCCCACCCGCCCTCCTCCTCTAACCTAATAATAAAACCCATTGGTCTGAGGTAAGTACCATATTTTTATTATATTATTATTATTTTTTATAAAAATTTAATTTAGTTGTTAGCCAGATCTTGGTAGAAAGTTAGAGGAATGGCAGGGAAGGGAGTACAATGTTCCTCCTGCAGGATGTTTGAGGTGAGGGATGCAGTTAGTGTCCCTGCTGATTTTACCTGCAGGAAGTGCTGCCATCTCCAGCTCCTCCAAGACCGAGTTAGGGAAATGGAGCTGGAGTTGGAAGAACTTCGGATCATTCGGGAGGCAGAAGGGGTCATAGATAGCAGCTTCAGGGAATTAGTTACACCAAAGATTGGAGATAGGTGGGTAACTGTAAGAGGGACTGGGAAAAAACAGTCAGTGCAGGGATCCCCTGCGGTCGTTCCCCTGAGAGACAAGTATACCGCTTTGGATACTTGTGGGGGGGGGGACTTACCAGGGGTAAGCCATGGGGTACGGGCCTCTGGCACGGAGTCTGTCCCTGTTGCTCAGAAGGGAAGGGGGGAGAGGAGCAGAGCATTAGTAATTGGGGACTCTATAGTCAGGGGCACAGATAGGAGATTTTGTGGGAGCGTGAGAGACTCACGTTTGGTATGTTGCCTCCCAGGTGCAAGGGTACGTGATGTCTCGGATCGTGTTTTCCGGGTCCTTAGGGGGGAGGGGGAGCAGCCCCAAGTCGTGGTCCACATTGGCACCAACGACATAGGTAGGAAAGGGGACAAGGATGTCAGGCAGGCTTTCAGGGAGCTAGGATGGAAGCTCAGAACTAGAACAAACAGAGTTGTTATCTCTGGGTTGTTGCCCGTGCCACGTGATAGTGAGATGAGGAATAGGGAGAGAGAGCATTTAAACACGTGGCTACAGGGATGGTGCAGGCGGGTGGGTTTCAGATTTCTGGATAACTGGGGCTCTTTCTGGGGAAGGTGGGACCTCTACAGACAGGATGGTCTACATCTGAACCTGAGGGGCACAAATATCCTGGGGGGGAGATTTGTTAGTGCTCTTTGGGGGGGTTTAAACTAATGCAGCAGGGGCATGGGAACCTGGATTGTAGTTTTAGGGTAAGGGAGAATGAGAGTATAGAGGTCAGGAGCACAGATTTGACGTCGCAGGAGGGGGCCAGCGTTCAGGTAGGTGGTTTGAAGTGTGTCTACTTCAATGCCAGGAGTATACGAAACAAGGTAGGGGAACTGGCAGCGTGGGTTGGTACCTGGGACTTCGATGTTGTGGCCATTTCGGAGACATGGATAGAGCAGGGACAGGAATGGATGTTGCAGGTTCCGGGGTTTAGGTGTTTTAGTAAGCTCAGAGAAGGAGGCAAAAGAGGGGGAGGTGTGGCGCTGCTAGTCAAGAGCAGTATTACGGTGGCGGAGAGGATGCTAGATGGGGACTCTTCTTCCGAGGTAGTATTGGCTGAAGTTAGAAACAGGAAAGGAGAGGTCACCCTGTTGGGAGTTTTTTATAGGCCTCCTAATAGTTCTAGGGATGTAGAGGAAAGGATGGCGAAGATGATTCTGGATATGAGCGAAAGTAACAGGGTAGTTATTATGGGAGACTTTAACTTTCCAAATATTGACTGGAAAAGATATAGTTCGAGTACAATAGATGGGTCGTTTTTTGTACAGTGTGTGCAGGAGGGTTTCCTGAAACAATATGTTGACAGGCCAACAAGAGGCGAGGCCACGTTGGATTTGGTTTTGGGTAATGAACCAGGCCAGGTGTTGGATTTGGAGGTAGGAGAGCACTTTGGGGACAGTGACCACAATTCGGTGACGTTTACGTTAATGATGGAAAGGGATAAGTATACACCGCAGGGCAAGAGTTATAGCTGGGGGAAGGGCAATTATGATGCCATTAGACGTGACTTGGGGGGGATAAGGTGGAGAAGTAGGCTGCAAGTGTTGGGCACACTGGATAAGTGGGGCTTGTTCAAGGATCAGCTACTGCGTGTTCTTGATAAGTATGTACCGGTCAGACAGGGAGGAAGGCGTCGAGCGAGGGAACCGTGGTTTACCAGGGAAGTGGAATCTCTTGTTAAGAGGAAGAAGGAGGCCTATGTGAAGATGAAGTGTGAAGTTTCGGTTGGGGCGATGGATAGTTACAAGGTAGCGAGGAAAGATCTAAAGAGAGAGCTAAGACGAGCAAGGAGGGGACATGAGAAGTATTTGGCAGGAAGGATCAAGGAAAACCCAAAAGCTTTCTACAGGTATGTCAGGAATAAGCGAATGACTAGGGAAAGAGTAGGACCAGTCAAGGACAGGGATGGGAAGTTGTGTGTGGAGTCTGAAGAGATAGGCGAGATACTAAATGAATATTTTTCGTCAGTATTCACTCAGGAAAAAGATAATGTTGTGGAGGAGAATGCTGAGCCCCAGGCTAATAGAATAGATGGCATTGAGGTACGTAGGGAAGAGGTGTTGGCAATTCTGGACAGGCTGAAAATAGATAAGTCCCCGGGACCTGATGGGATTTATCCTAGGATTCTATGGGAGGCCAGGGAAGAGATTGCTGGACCTTTGGCTTTGATTTTTATGTCATCATTGGCTACAGGAATAGTGCCAGAGGACTGGAGGACAGCAAATGTGGTCCCTTTGTTCAAAAAGGGGAGCAGAGACAACCCCGGCAACTATAGACCGGTGAGCCTCACGTCTGTAGTGGGTAAAGTCTTGGAGAGGATTATAAGGGACAAGATTTATAATCATCTAGATAGGAATGATATGATCAGGGATAGTCAGCATGGCTTTGTGAAGGGTAGGTCATGCCTCACAAACCTTATTGAGTTCTTTGAGAAGGTGACTGAACAGGTAGATGAGGGTAGAGCAGTTGATGTGGTGTATATGGATTTCAGCAAAGCGTTTGATAAGGTTCCCCACGGTAGGCTATTGCAAAAAATACGGAGGCTGGGGATTGAGGGTGATTTAGAGATGTGGATCAGAAATTGGCTAGCTGAAAGAAGACAGAGGGTGGTGGTTGATGGGAAATGTTCAGAATGGAGTACAGTCACAAGTGGAGTACCACAAGGATCTGTTCTGGGGCCGTTGCTGTTTGTCATTTTTATCAATGACCTAGAGGAAGGCACAGAAGGGTGGGTGAGTAAATTTGCAGATGATACTAAAGTCGGTGGTGTTGTCGATAGTGTGGAAGGATGTAGCAGGTTACAGAGGGATATAGATAAGCTGCAGAGCTGGGCTGAGAGGTGGCAAATGGAGTTTAATGTAGAGAAGTGTGAGGTGATTCACTTTGGAAGGAATAACAGGAATGCGGAATATTTGGCTAATGGTAAAGTTCTTGAAAGTGTGGATGAGCAGAGGGATCTAGGTGTCCATGTACATAGATCCCTGAAAGTTGCCACCCAGGTTGATAGGGTTGTGAAGAAGGCCTATGGAGTGTTGGCCTTTATTGGTAGAGGGATTGAGTTCCGGAGTCGGGAGGTCATGTTGCAGCTGTACAGAACTCTGGTACGGCCGCATTTGGAGTATTGCGTACAGTTCTGGTCACCGCATTATAGGAAGGACGTGGAGGCTTTGGAGCGGGTGCAGAGGAGATTTACCAGGATGTTGCCTGGTATGGAGGGAAAATCTTATGAGGAAAGGCTGACGGACTTGAGGTTGTTTTCGTTGGAGAGAAGAAGGTTAAGAGGAGACTTAATAGAGGCATACAAAATGATCAGGGGGTTGGATAGGGTGGACAGTGAGAGCCTTCTCCCGCGGATGGATATGGCTGGCACGAGGGGACATAACTTTAAACTGAGGGGTAATAGATATAGGACAGAGGTCAGAGGTAGGTTCTTTACGCAAAGAGTAGTGAGGCCGTGGAATGCCCTACCTGCTACAGTAGTGAACTCGCCAACATTGAGGGCATTTAAAAGTTTATTGGATAAACATATGGATGATAATGGCATAGTGTAGGTTAGATGGCTTTTGTTTCGGTGCAACATCGTGGGCCGAAGGGCCTGTACTGCGCTGTATTGTTCTATGTTCTATGTTCTATCTCCTCCGGCGACCCCGAAATCACACCTAGTGCCCGGGACCCTGCCAGATACGACCCTGAAATTGCAACCACCCTACCATAAGGCCAGATGTCTCCCACCATCCAGAAGCAGCCACCTGACCGAGGAAGCGAGGGGAACGCGGCAGTCTGTAGGTGAGACGAAAACAATGCTGATTGAAGACTCCTCTCCCCAGCATAGTGCTGGCAAATGTCCAAGTGATTGAAAACAAGCTGGACGAGCTTAACTCTAGACTTACCTCTCAGAGGGAAGTAAGAGGCTGCTATGTGCTCTATTTTACGGAGACATGGCTCCCCCCTGCCTCACCAGACTCCGGATGGACGGCACAGCAAAGCGAAGGATGGAGGCGTTTGCCTCCTCGTCAACTCCCACTGGTGCTCGGACATGGCGACCCTGGTGAACTACTGTTCCTTGGAACTGGAATACCTGACTGTGAAATGTCGCCCCATTACCTTCCATGGGAGTTCAGTTCTGCCGTCATCACGGCGGTCTACATCCCACCCTAGGTGGAACTGAAGAAGGCACTTGATGAATTGTACACCACTGAAAATAACAAAGAAACAGAATGCCGGAGGCCTTGTTCATCGAGGTCAGGTGAAATAGATCCATGGAGGCAGAAGTCCCTTCACCAGAATCCCTTTTATTAACAAAACCAACAACAGTACAACAAGATGCATTCCGCTTGCTATCTACACTGGGAGTGCCGAGGATCTGACACTACCTGTTATATACAGAGAAGAGGTCCCCTGATTAGCTCACTAATCAGGGAACTCGTATACCAATTGGACAATCTCAAATGCCTGGTCTAATTCATTATACCGGGGACTTTAACCAGGCCAATCTCAAGAGTGTACTGCCAAAATTACACCAACAAAGCTCCTGTCCCTCAGAGGCGCCAAAATCCTTGATCACTGCTTTCAAAATCACCATAAACACCAAGTGCCTGATTGACATGTTATCGACATAACTGATGTCTCCATGGAAGCAAATAGCGATGAATCGCCTGGGCCAGAAGAGATGTCTGTTATTGCAGTTCCTGTAAATGTCGATCCTGTGGAAGCATCTCAGATGACAGAAATATGCCACTCGACAAGATACAGAAAACCTCCTCAAAGACTTGATTTGGAATTGTCCAACTCATGTACATAATGTTTAGTTAATATTTAGGGCTGAGTAAAAGATTGTATAAAGGAATTAAAGGGGAAAGGATATGGTGATTGTCCCTTTAAGGGCAACACAGCAGAGTAAAGGTCACATGGCTTGGGTGACCAATCGGGACCCAGAGTGTCGAATCACCCCATGGTGAGAAAGGTTCCTCACCATTTGGGGAGTTGGCTACAACCATGAAGCTGCTGTATAATTCCTATTAATAAATATCTTTTGTGTTCACTAAGTCAGTGAAAATGCATCTTTACATTATCATAAGCCAGTTTGAAAATCTTAGTCCAGTCAGGAAGAATCAATGTGGTTTTGTGAATGGGAAATTATGATTTACTAATTTATTTGAGTTCTCTGAGGAAATAATATGCAACATGGATATAGCAGAAACCGTGGATATAGTGTACATGGATTTCTGGAGGCATTTGACAAAGTTCCACATCAAAGGTTGCCACAAAATAAGATTGCCACAAGAGGTAAAATATTAGCATGGATAGAGGATTGGTTGGTAAACAGAAAACAGAGAGTAGGGATACATGGATAATGATTGCAATGGCAACATGCTACAAGTGTTGTGCCACAGGTATCAGTGCTGGGGCCTCAATAATTTACAATCTATACTAATCACTTGGATGAAGAGGCCAAATCCATGGTTACAAATTTTGGTGATGACACAAAGGTAGGTAGAAGAGCAAGTTGTGAAGAGGACATAAGAAGTCTGAAAAGGGACATAGATATAGGTAAAGTGTATGGGCAAAAATTCGGCAGATGGAGTACAATGTGGAAAGATGTGGAACTTGTCCACTTTGGCAAAAAGAATGGAAAAGCACAATATAATGTAAATGGTATGCGAGTAGTCCTGTGTTGTAGCATGCTTCACAAAAGGTAATTATGCAGGTACAGCACGTGATTAGGAAGGCAAATTAAATATTATATTTTATTGTGAAGGGAATAAAATATAAAAGCTGAGATGTTTTGCCGTAGTTGTGCAGGGCATTGGTGAGACCACACCTGGGGTATTGTATACAGTTTTGGCCATCTTGGGCAGGATTTACTGGCTGTTCAAACCGATGGAAAATTCCAATCCCACGTCGGAGCATGGGTCTCCCAGCAACGACAACGGCGAATACTTTTAAGGCAGAGTCAGATTTGTGACTGAGAAGGGACTCAAAGGTTTTAAGGATAGACAGGAAGGTAGATGCTGCCATGAGATCAGCCATTTTCTTAACAAATGGTAGAGCAGGCTCAAGAGGCCAAATGGTCAATTCCTGCTCCACATTCTTATGTCTTTGCGACTAACAATTCACCCACTTGAGCACCAGGGAAAGTGAGTGATCCAGGCCACAGTTGAATAGTATTGGGGAGGGGGGTGAAACCCCAAGGATAAAGGTTGCAAGGGAGAACAAGTAAAGTCACAATAGTCTGAGATGACCAAATGCTGTTTTCCCTTTGAAGGGGAGGCTGACTAGTGGTGATTTAACCTGAGGATCACCATACCTCAGGCGAGGGGCAAGGTCATGAATAACCTCAGCCGGTACAATGGTATGTTGGCATCGCTCTGCATCAAGACCCAGCTGTCCAGCCAACTGATCTAAACCAACCCTCAACAAGGGAGTATGGGCAGCAGCAAGGATATGGGAATTAGCTATAGTAGGGTTGTAGCCATCTGGGATGGCCACTTACAAAGGGAAACATGGCCACTTATAAAGGGAAGTATGGCCACTTGCAAAGAATCACGGGAAATATGGCCAATGCGGGATCCAGGCGAACTCAGAGCTTAAGTGTATATTTCCCACTAGATAACCAGACTCGATCGAAACCCCCAGCCAATTTACATTCTAATGGCCCATTTCCCCAGAACAAAGGTCTTGTACTTAGGTATCAGATACAGATACAGACTCATCGGCGTCACTCCCTTCACCCAAGAAGCCCAAACAGCCAAGGTCAATGACCGCTTAGGACATGCCCAGCCATCAAGGCACCCGTCCCTTTATTGCCTGAAATCGAAGGCAGTAATCGAAGCCTGCCGAATTATTAGGTCCAAAGCTAAGGACTGCTCAAAAGAGCACAAAACCGCCGAAGGATAAAAAGAGACACTGCCATGTGTTCAGTCTTTTTTGGCCCCAGCGCACCAGCAATTCTCTTGGCCCCGGCTTGCGTCCAAAACCAATTGTAGCATGATGGCCAGAAGCAAGTTCAAGACCAACAATTGCTACCAGATGGATGAGCCCAGCAGAAACAAAGTCACTTCTCCAGACCCAGCCATGCAAGATCCAAACAAAGGCCTTGTTCTTCTGCATAAAGCCGGGTGCCTGAAGTTAAGTACAGGTTGTTGTAGTGTTAGGTGTAATTTGGCTTGTAGTGTTTTATGTTGCATGTCGAACTAATTCTTGTGTGTAAATAAACTATCATTGAACTTGAACTAACTAACAGGTTTTTTGGTCTTTGATCGGTATCCGGTAAAGCCTTGTGGTGGTATCATTTGATACCTGGCGACTCTGAAAAGCAATATTATCATCAATAACTATCAGTATCCAGTTAAAAGGAACAACACTATTGGCGACACTGACGGGACTCGACCCAGAAGTGATTTTGGCACTCCGACAGAACTCACAAAACGTTGAATTAGAAATCCAATTGGGAAAAGTGAAAGAAACCACAAGTGTAAGGCCAAATCTCCAAGATTCGGAAGTGTGTATTAACTTGCATGCGTACTAACAGGGATATAAGGTAAGCTCGTTAGATTTTCTTGCGTAAAACTATCGGGAGTATTGTGAACCGGTAAATAGCTTAGGCCATACCCGCTGTTCGAATCGCCGCCTTACTTCCGCTGTCCCACATTTACGGTAGAGAAACAGAGATTATGGGAGGATAAGCGATACTAGTAACAATGGCAGCAAAGGCAATAAAACGCCTAATGAACCTGCAAGAACCAAAGTCGCAGCGTCCAGTAGAGCAGAGCAGTGCCCCATATGGGAAGAAGAGTTGAGGAAGTATTTAAAGGGGAAAGGATGGCCCCTTTGGTCCGAGTTTTGTTCAAATGAAGAATCCAGTCCAGGAAGCATAGAACAAACCTGGTGGGATAACCTAACCGAAATACATAAGAAGAATGTAGGAAATGTTTGTAAGCCGTTGCCAATCGTGTCCTGTCTGGCACAATTGCGAGGCACAGAGGAGGTCGTGAGGACGCTCCGCAGACAGCTTGTAGAGAAAGAGGAGAAGAGTGAGGGAAATTTTAATGAATGTAAGAAAATTTTTAGAAACTGCTGGCGTAGGCCGCTGGAGGCAACGCCAAAAACGATCTGGTCCCGGATCATGGACTCTGAGGTGGTGTCGTAACCGCAGGACTGCGCGAGTATGCGGAGGTGCGTCAGGAAGGACTGAAAGAGCTCATCCTTACCTTGCAGGCGCTGCTGAAAGACATACCTCTCAAAGCTCTCGTTGACCTCAAGATTGAGGTGCTTGTCGAGCTTGAGGAGGACCGTGTCATACTTAGCTTTGTTCTCGCCTTCCGCGAACACCAAGGAGTTGTATACATGGATGGCGTGCTGACCTGCGGTAGTGAGGAGCACGGCAATCTTTGTTTCGTCCGAGGTGCCCTGTTTTTCATTCCCCTGCATGAAGAGTTCAAAGCGCTGCTTGAAGAGCTTCCAATTTGTGCCCAGGTTCCCAGCAACTTGCAACGGCTGCGGTTTGTTGAGGGTTTCCATGGCTCAGGATGGCAGATTTGCTGGTAGGTATCGATTCACTCCTGGTATGATGAAGTGTTGGGTGCTCTGAGGTACAGACGAACCAACATGGTTGCGATTGGTACAACGCAGTTTTATTCCATCTAACTATTTATACATCAGACTTGGTACTCAGCATGTTGTGACGGTGTGAGTGTCTTGCTTTGAGGTCCTGTGCCGTCTCCAGATGGACTGCCCGGGAAGTGTTGTGTTTCTTGTTTTATACTGTGTCTGCTCTTGTCTGTGTTTGGCTGTCGTGTTATGTGTGCTAATTGGTCCGTTGCTCTGTCTATCATTATGTATGTGTTATGATGCATGTTTGAATATCATGACAGTGGGTGTCTGGGTTACAGGGGCTCGGCTTTGATGCCTGGGGGCACCCGCTGCATCCAGAAAT
Organism: Scyliorhinus torazame; assembly: GCF_047496885.1. NCBI lineage: Eukaryota > Metazoa > Chordata > Chondrichthyes > Carcharhiniformes > Scyliorhinidae > Scyliorhinus > Scyliorhinus torazame. Next base: position 241,550,801 of record NC_092710.1, read on the forward strand.
GTGTGTGCAGGCTGTGTTTCATAGCACCCTGAGGATGTAAGGGGTAGGCTGGGGAACTGGAGTGTACCGGGTAAAAGCTATCGCTGAGTGACTGTTTCTCACCCTTATCAATCCCTTGCAGATATTGCACGAAATGGATACCTTGAACCCCACAGAAGTTGCCATCATGGTGCTGCTGGCAGGCCAGGTGGCCAAATGTCAGAGGAGGCAGCAGTACTGACAAAAGTTAGAGATGGTGGCCCATGTTAAGGGCCCCGCCCCACACCCTGAGGGCCCAGCCACTCATCAGACCAGGGAGGGATTCAGAGGAGGAGGCTGACAATGGCCCAAGGTGTACAGGCGTCGCTGGTCATTCGAACAGATAACGGACGTGTGCCGCAGGAGGCCCTGCCTCAAAAAGGGGATGGTGTGGCACCCTTGCCATGTCTTTGTGGACTTCGCACCATGTGTGAGGAACAAGGTAGAAGAACAAGGTAGCCTGCCTCAACGACGACCGACCAGTGGCCTTGACGTCTATTATCATGAAATGTTTCGAGCGGCGAGTCTTAAGACGGATCACTGCCAGCCTTCTAAACTGTCTCAATCCACTGCAGTTTGCACCGCAACCGGTTCAAAGCAGACGCTATCTCCCTGGCTCTCCAAACAACACTCGAACACCTCGACAACAAGGACACCTATGTAAGACTGCAGCACTACAGCTCCGCCTTCAACGCCATTATCCCGACAAGATTAATAACCAAACCCTGCAATCTTGGACTTGACCCCTCCCTGTGCAGCTGGATCCTTGACTTCTTCACCAGCAGACCGCAAACTGTCAGGATAGGCAACAGCACCTCCACCACAATAGTCATCAACACCGGGGCCCCGCAAGGGTGTGTGCTCAGTTCTCTACTATGCTCCCTATACACACTATGGTAAACCACTATATTGCATTGTACTGTTGTATTGTTACATGCCTGGGCTTGTCCCTGCTGGCTCCAAACCACTGTCGTATATAATATGTGTATTGTGGTAAACTGCCACTGTATTATATGTAATGTGGTAAACCACTGCCTGCTGGCTCCGCCTCCCCTTGGGCTCGCTATAAAGGTGGCTGGTCTCCGCCGCTGCCCACGTTCGGGATCCGAGGCCAGGCGGCTTTCTATTTAGTTTCTTAAAGTCTCAGTTATGTTCACCACTCGTCATGTGTTCATTGATGGCACATCAATTTAATAAACTAAACTACTAAGATGAATTCATTGCTCAAGCCGGATCACCTGGAGCTGGACCCACAGGCAGCTGACGCCACTGCAACATTCGAGCACTGGCTATGCTGCTTCGAAGCGTACCTCGGATCCTCCACCGAACACTTCACCGATCTCCAAAAGAAGCAGATCCTCAACGCACGGGTGAGCCCGCAAGTTTTCCTTCTCATCAGGGATGCCCCCTCGTATACGGAGGCGATAATGCTGCTGAAGGGACAATATGTGAAGTCTGTAAACAAGGTGTATGCTAGGCACCTTCTTGCCACGAGACGACAACGCCCGGGGGAATCACTAGCAGAATTCCTGCGTGCCTTGCGGGTACTCAGCTGGAACTGGGGCTTGGTATAAAGGTGGCTGGTCTCCGCCGCTGCCTCAGTTATGGATCCAAGGCCAGGAGGTTTTCTGTTTAGTTTATTAAAGCCTCAGTTACATTCACTACTTGTCTCGTGTTCGTTGATGGCACATCACACACATGACCGTGTGGCAAGATTTAACTCAAAGTCAATCTATAAGTTTGCAGATGATACGACTGTGGTGGACCGTATCTCAAACAATGACGAATCAGACTACAGGAGGGAGATAAATCACTTGATTTCATGGTGTACCGAAAACAACCTCTCTCTAAATGGCGGAAAGACCAAGGAACTGATGATCGACTTCAGGAAGCATAGCACGGCACACACTCCCGTCTGCATCAATGGCTCTGAAGTGGAGATGGTCGATAGTTTTAGGTTCCTGGGGGTCACCAGTACCAACAGTCTGTCCTTGTCCACTCACATTGATGCAACAGTCAACAAAGCCCAACAACATCTCTACTTCCTACGGAAGCTAAAGAAATTTGGCATGTCTGCATCGACTCTCACAAACTTCTACAGATGTGCCATAGAGAGCATCCTATCCGGCTGCATCACAGGCTGGCATGGCAACTGCTCAGTCCAAGATCGCAAGAAACTGCATCACACAAGCTTGCCACCCCCACATTGATTCTGTATACACTTCCCGCTGCCTCCGGAAGGCAGACAGCATTATCAGAGACCCCTCCCACCCAGGCATTGCCTTCTTCCAGAATCTTCCATCAGGCAGAAGGTGCAGAAGTCTGAAGACCCGCACATCCAGACACAGGAACAGCTTCTTCCCCACAGCTACAAGACTCCTCAACGACTCCCCCTCGGACTGATCTGTTCCCTGTAAGAACACTATTCACGACGCCCTATGCTGCTCTTGCTCATGTATTTGCTTTGTTTGGCCCCTTGTTCTGCACTGTAACCAATCACTGTTTGTCGATGTACCATTTGTCAATGTTCTCTGTTGATTACTCTTTTTGTTTAGTATGTACGTACTGTGTACGTTCCCTCGGCCGCAGAAAAATACTTTTCACTGTACTTCGGTACATGTGACAATAAATCAAATCAAATCAAATATAGGAGGAGGACAACTGCTCCCGTTTGCCGTCATGGTCAACGCAGCTCTGAAATTTTAAGCTTTGGGATCATTCCAGGGCTTGAGCAGGGACTTGTGTGGCATTTCTCAACCAACAGCCCACAAGTGAAGTAACGGAGGCCCTTTTTGCCCAGACAGCTAACTATATAAACTTTGACCTGGACCAAGCCCAACAGGATTCTCCACCATCGCCGGGATGCCCCAGGTCCAGGGGGTAATAGATGGCACGTATGTTGCCTTCCATGCACCAGGGCATTAGGGACTGCATTTCTTTAACAGGATGGGGTTCCACACCCTGAATGTCAAACTTCTGTATGACCACCACATGCAGATCATGCACGTGTGTACACACTTCCCAGGGAGAGTCCACAACATCCTGGGGCAGTTGAAGATCCCCCTCTTCTCTGCGGGATCTCCTAGGGTGACCGTGTGGCTTTGGAGGGGATAAGAGGTACCCGCTGAAGACCTGGCTGATGACGCCAGTACGGAGACTGGTGACTGACGCGGAGACACAATATAACGCATCCCATGTGGCCACCTGGGCTGTGATTGAGCAGCGCAGCTTACTCCTCATAATGCGGTTCTGATGCCCCGACTGCTCCAGTGGTGCTGTGCTGTACAGCCACCCCCCTCCCCTCCCCGGAGGGTTGCCCGCTTTCTGGTGGTCTGCTGTGCCCTCCACAACCCTCCACAGAAATGGGGCAATGTGCTGGAGATGGAGGAGGAGGAGGAGAAGGAACATGCAGTTACCTCCAAGGAGGACAAGGAGGCGCTGGACCAGGTGGAAATGGAGGACGAGCCCGGGGAAGTTCCGCAGGACCAGCTGGAGGATGAAGGACATACAACGGTGGCAAGGAGAGCCAGTGAGGCCCTCATCCTTGACCGCCTCACATAAGATGTGGGCAGCACGGTAGCATAGTGGTTAGCACAGTTGCTTCACAGCTCCAGGGTCCCAGATTCGATTCCCCACTGCGTCACTGTCTGTGCAGAGTCTGCACGTTCTCCCCGTGTCTGCGTGGCTTTCCTCCGGGTGCTCCAGTATTTCTTCCACAGTCCAAATAGTGTGGGTTAGGTGGATTGGCTATGCTAAAATTGCCCTTAGTGTTCAAAAAATGTTAAGTGGGGGTTACTGGGTTACGGGGATAGGGTAGATATGTGGGCTTCAGTAGGGTGCTCTTTGTATGGGCCGGTGCAGACTCGATGGGCCTAATGGCCTCTGTCCTATGTTGTGCACTGTAAATTCTATGATTCTATGTCCGTCATCCCATCTCTTCACCCCTTCCCACCATACCTGTGTCCCCATCCCTCACCTGACCTGCTGCAACTTTCCCCTTCCCCGCCCACATCCACCGAACCCTCTCACCCTCTGCCACAATCACCCTCTTGCCACAATCACCCTGTTTCCACTCTCCCAAGGTCTGTGTTAGATCACTCCAGGGTGATGGTCCTGTGTTAGCACTGCCAGTTGGCCTCTGTGCCGGTGCTATCTCCTGTTCCCTTCGCCTTCAGGATTCCTCCAATCGGCTGTGGACATGTTGTGGCTGACATTCCCCTCTAAATCGCTCAGCCGCACTCTATCCATTGCATCAGCTCCAGGTAAACCTGGTCAACAGACTTACATCTGGCTGGGACCCAACTGGGTCCTGGGATCGAGCAGACCTCTAACTGCTGTCTCACCTGGATGTTCCTGCCTCCACCTAATGTGCATCTGCAACTGTGCGGTGCTCACCAGAATGTGTTCCAGAAGCCTGTCTACTGCTTTCGCCCACCTAGGATTGTGTCACTGAGCTGGTGAAGGGTGGGGATGATAGCCGCGACTATTATGGTGGTATCCTCACAGCTCTCCTCTGAGGTGTTCCCTTGGGAGGCATGGGAGGAAACCACCCCGGTTGGCCGGCGGCATCAGATGGAGGTCCTATGGGAGAATGGACATGTGGTCAATGGAGGGGGGGGGGGTGTGCCAGGGAAAGGATCAACATGCTAGTATGAACAACACACATGTGACCTGTCATTTGGATGGGAATCGGTGGTTTCTCACCTCTGCCAAGCTAGCTAATCTCAACGTAATTGACCTACCTGTCCCGGACAAGTCCCTCAACCTTCAGGGCCTGTTCCTCGTAGGGGATGAGGACGCTGATGTCCAGTACTGCGCCTCCCACCTGGGCCCTCTCCCGTCTGTTATGAGCCAGCTTCTTCTGCTGGGATTCAGACACTTCATGCACCTGGGGGGAGGGGGGATGGCATGGGCACCACTGCTGAGCATGGGTGGAGGGTTGTGGCATTATACTGAGCGGAGGAGGTGATGCAAAGTCGTTGGCCGGGTGGGGTTATGACAGGCAAGACCGGTGCCGGGGGCCGATGCAAACTCACCTGTGCAGTCCGGTGGAGGCCATTTAGCTTTTCGCGGCACTGGGTGGCAGTCCTCCTGGTGACACTTATCGTGCTGATGGCCCCTGCCACTTCCTCCCAGGCGACACTGGCTGCCCTGTGGTTGACCCGCCGAGCCCCTTGGGTGAACATGGTGTGCTGGCTCGACTCCACCGTGTCCAACAGTCTGGCCAGGTCTGCATCTCCGAAACCTGAAGCTGGTCTCCTTGGTGGCTTGGCTGCTCTCCGGGATCGGTTTAAGTACTGTCCCCCCTCGTTAGTGGGGGCTGGCAAACCAGCCAGTGTGACAGTCATTTGTGGAGTGAGGTCTGTGGGGTCTTGTTAAGTAGAGAAATTAGCATTAGATACCGGTGATGGCCTTGCCAGGGCAGCTGTCGGTAAACTGACGGCAATTCCGGCTTGCCATCACATTTTGAACAAATTTGGTTTGATCATACCCATGAAGCATCGTGCACCCTCATAACTGAACTATATTCAATTTCTGTCTCATGGCATATATTTTAAAAGTAAAATATTATTCGTTTGCACCATACATGCCTTATGCTACTTCCTTACTGAGCTTTAGCAAACACTTAAAAGAAACAGTAGAATACGCTGGTAACTTGTGCGTTGTAATTAGCTCCTATTTCTTCATTGCAATCTTCTGCTCGTAGTTTAACATTAGTTGATTTTAATGTTTCAAACACTAAGGGCGCAAAGTAACGGAAATGTTTTAAAGTGTGGTAGTGAGCAGGAATTGCTGGGTTTTTCCTGATGACTGACCTCACCGGTATCTAATGTTAAATAGGGCACTTAATGATGCCCCACAGCGAACATTTATGCACCAAATTGGGACAACGCAGATTTTATCAAAAGGGTGTTGGCGGCCATCCCCGATCTGGACTCATACCAGTTGATTATTGGGGGTAGATTTCAATTGTGTATTAGACGCGAGGATGGACATGTCAAGTCCAAGGTCTCTGGTTACTTCTGGGATGGCTAGGGAGTTGACTGTTCATGGAACGGATGGCGGCAGCGGCGGTGGTGGTGTTGGGGGAGGAAGGAGAGAGAGAAAGAGAGACGTGCACCGGGTCAATTCCAGAACACATTTCTTCATAGTGGGAAAGCCGTTATTCCCAGGGGTGTTGGGAACTGGATACTCGGCGATTGTAATACCGGACTATGCTCCACGCTATGTGGATATGCATTTGGAGATGGACCAAGCCCTGTGCCCCCCATGGAGTTTGGACACATCACTCCTGATAGGCAACGGGATTTCTGAAGAGGTGGCTAGGGCCAAAGAGAACTACGTGGATTCCAACTACAACAGGCAGGTCTCGCCTTCCATGTCTGGGAAGCGTCGAAGGTGGTGGTCAGAGGGAAAATAATATTGGACAAGGCACACAATGATAATGCTGGCAGGGCTGAAAATGCAGGTGCTGGTGGACTTAATCTTGGAGGTGGATCAGAGTACTCCACGGCCCCTACGGCAGAGAGAAAGAGGCTACAAATTATGTTTGAGCTTGAATCGACGGGGAATGCGGTGAGCCAGCTTTGCCGTTCGCGAGGGACATTTTATGAGGATGGGGGATACAGCCAGTCGATTATTTGCTCACCAACTGAGATGGCAGGCAGCCACATGGGAGATGGCCCAGGTGAAAAATGAGGGGGAGAGCTAGTTACTGCCCTGGAAATGATTAATGGAGGTTTTGAGGATTTTTATCGAGGGCTGTAGAAGTCTGAACCGCTGGAGGATAGCTCGAAGATGGAGCAATTCTTGGCCAGATTGGTCTCCCCTGTGGGGGAAAGGGTGAAATGGGAGGAGCTGGAGGCACTGTTGAGGTTGGAGGAAGATATGGACTGTAATGGTTCCATACAATTGGGGAAGGCACTGAGGCCGGATGGTTTTCTGGTGAAATTCTACAAACAGTTCACGGCCCTGTCAGTGGCGCACATACTGGGAACGTTCAATGACTCTCTGCTGAGGGAGGGTGTTGCCAGCCACACTGGCGCAGGCCTTGATTTCTCTAGGTAGGTAGTGGATTTAGGGTTGTTGCTGTTACTTCGTCAAAATAAAAATTACAAACTGTTTGTATTATATAGTTATGCCTTTTGTCTGTGATAATTTGATGATGCTTGGAATAAAATATATATTTTTTAAATGATGCCCCATGAGCTTCATGCCACAACTGGCTGCCCAACAACTGATTTGCCTGGACATGCCCAACAGCTTCCCACCAACAGGGGGTGCAGCAGCTAAACCCCTCTGAGCAAACCCCAGGCAGCACAGAGCTATGCCACTGAAGAGACCTCCACCACCCTTTGGCAATGTTGACCTGGCTAGGCTGCTTCCATCGTAGTGTTGAGCCCCAGAGTCCAGGCCTCACAGTCTGATTGGGATGCTAGACCAGGGGTTTTCAAAGTGGAGGTTGCGACCCGCAGGTGGGTCACGGGCGGTTGTCAGAAGGGCCGTGGAAGCAGGATCGAATTGCTGCTCATTGCGCCCACCAGCCGCTAGGGCGGAGTTTCCCAACAGCAGCATTCAGAAGCCTGCAGGGAAAATCCAACTGGTCGGTGCAGGCTTGAAGGGCCGAAGGGACTGTTCCTGTGCTGTACTTTTCTTTGTTCTTTGTTCTAAAACGTCAATTCAGTCCTCTCCTTAAACAATTACAATGAGGACAGATTTGACAGTTAGGAATTCTAGCTTATTGCACCAGATCCATGTTCATCAATTTTGCCCCTTTAATTATTTTAAAGAAGTAATTTCAGTGCACTGTAATAATTATTTCCGGGGTCATAGGAGCTGATGGACGTACATTGATCAGATCATGCTAGAGTGAATGCAATTCAGGGGAAGTGACCGCGTACCAACCACTGTAGGTGAGAACAGAATGGATTCATAGCTTAAAATCCTTACCTAATTTGTGCTCAGCATTCTGTCTGCAAATGTGATAAAGCTGGCCGTTAGAGTGAAGGGTGTTTAAGGTGGCGTTTGATTAACCTACTAAATTGTAAAAGCATGGGAGGCAACTTCTGTATTGAAGGGCAGGATTGGCAAGATCTCAAATATCGTAGTTAATCGATTTATTTATCTATTGGTTAAGGGAGTGAGTCACCAACTCTCATTAAATGACCGAGGTGAAATTGCACATAGGCTCGGAGGCAAATTTATATGGTCCTATCCGAAATTCTGTTCCAATTGAATACAATTGACCATTGGAACTGTTTAGAAAGATCTGCAAATGGGATTCTGACTGTTTTGTGACTCTGCACATATTTGTCTTAAATCCCTTCACACCACTGACCACAAAAAACTGTCATTCCTTTCTCTCTATTTTAATTAAATGCCTGCCCACACGTGCTGATTTCACATGTCTGTGAAGGCGGATGTATTCAATCACACAACTCAGCCAGCTCACATAACCATCCTTTGGACCCATGGCTGCGAGCCCCTCCCAGCCCAGGTCAACCCTCCACTGATAATAACCCACCCTCCCTACCAGGCCTATCCTTCCACCCCTCCACGCCCCCTTGCCCTCAGCACTGGGGCAGCAGCTCTGGTGCCCGTGCCCCTGGGATGCATGCCTGTTTCGAAGATAGCTGCGCACCTCCACAGATCCCCTCAGCAGCCATTCTGCCAGCTGTACATATTTTAATTGGTGTCCGCTCACTTTGTAGCCGGTTAGATCATGGGTGGCTGTTAGATAGGAGGTCAGTCCCGTTATTGGGATCGAGTTTGGCCTTAATCGGTGATTATTGGTTTCTCGTCTCATTAAGGTGGGATCCGGAACCCGCCAACGGGAGTGGGCCGGTTAGGTCGGAAACTGACAGGTGTCCAGTGCGATTCCCAATTTCGGCCTCTCCCCGGCCCACGCAGATTCATACCCAAAGTGATGTGGCCGTTAGGCCGTGCCCTAAATTTCATCTTTGCTATGTTATTTTTATATTTAAATTGAAATTACTGGAATGTTCTAGATTGGGATTGTTCTGTTATCAAACCTTGTAATCTCAGAAATTGTAATCATCAGTAGATTGCAAATTCTGATAATAAATAAAAGTCTATTTCTGATGGAAAGAGAAAATATGACCATTAATGTCAGAGTTTGGGAAATACATTTTGCTTCCAGAGGTTTCAAGGAGCCAAAAAGGCACCAAACAATTTCACAACAGTGAACATAAAGTCATGACAGGTCTAAAAGTCAGACAACTTCCTTGTTCACAGGCCACATTATAAAGTTAATTCCATACATCTAATACAATATCTTGGACGCGATTGTCTGGAAAAACGTTTAAGTGTGGTAGCGAGCGGGAACTGCCGCGAGCTTCCTGGCACTCGGCCTGGCGAGACCGGCAACGCTATTCAAAGTTAAATGATCCACTTACTGAGGCTTCACGGTCTTCTCGCTGCAAATGAAGGCTTGCCAGCCGATTCATTGGCACCATGCTCGCCAGCCCCCCTACCACCACCTCCTAACAAGGTCGAGCAGCACTTAAGAACCACTTGTTCAGTCAAGCCCAGCCAGCTCACACCAATGGCGCCAAGGAGACCAGCCCCAAGATTTGGGGAGGCTGCTAGATGCTGTGGGGGACAGGAGGGATGTCCTGTTCCCCCAAAGGTCCTGGGGGGCTAGCCTCCCGTGAGACCACCTCGGAGGAGAGTGCCGAGGATGCCACCATATAGTCGCGTCACAGCTGTCATCCACCAGCCAGATACTCACACCTCGGTGGGAAATATTAGTGGTCAGGCTTCTGGGGCACAATCTGGTAAGCACCATGTTGCTGCTGAGGATGTACATCAGATGAGGCAAGAACCTCCAGGCGAGACAGCAGTCAGATGTCTGCTGGATCCCAGGACCCAGTGGAAGAGGAAATCACGGAGCTGATGGAGATGTTAGGGTGCAGCCGGGACATTCGGAGGGAGATGTCAGCGTCACTCCTGCAGATCCATAGCTGGTTGGGGGAGTCCCAGCAAAGACGGGTGCTTTATGATTACGGTATGATTACGGCAATGCATGACACTGAGGCCAACACAGGAAAGTTGGCGACCGCAGTGGAGAGCCTGATGCATGACGTCGGCACCATTAGTGAAGATATCCACGGCGTCGAGCAGTGGATGACGGCTATGGCTGAGGGTCTCGGCAGAATGTCCGACTCGCTGTGCGATGTGACTCAGTACTAGACTGACCTTGATGAGGTTGTGCGGGACATGTCCCGCTGTCAGATGGGCATGGCCATGCGCTGCAGAGCTTGTCCCAGTCGCAGATGGGCATTGCTGAGGCACTGCAGACCATGTCCCAGTCACTGAGGAGCATCGCAGAGGGCATTGACACAATGGTGCAGACTATGGGGAGCTGCAAGGGCTGGAAGAGCCAGATGATGCAGTGGCAGCATGGCTCGAACCAGCTGCCCCTCCACCCCAAGGTGAATACCACAGCTCTATGGGCACTGAGCAGGAGGAGGGGGCTTCAGGTGCCGACCCAGACCGTCCCATGGAGTGGCATAGCTCCCCAGAGTTCCACCACTCTGATGAGGTCTCACAATCAGCACACAGGACAGGGTGGTACTGCTGTTCATGTGCCGCCGACAAGTAAGCCGGGGCCTTCTGGCCTCAGAGCCCCGAGAGGAAGCCCGCCAGGGGCATCAAAGGCCATGGGGCGAGGTAAGCAGCTGGCTGCCTTCACCTCAGATGTGCATCCTGGGGACACAACTAGATGTAATGATAGAGCTAGGAAGACAAAGAACATCGAGAATCATTGAGGGCAACGGGGGAGGGGTGGGGGGGATTGGTAGGGGGTGAGAGGGCCGGGGGTGGGGGAGGGGCAGCATCATTGGGTGGGGAATCATAAAACACAATAAACACCCTTGTGCACAACCTGAATGACACCTCTGTCACTTTCTTCCGCAATACGGCACGACCTCCGAACATTTGGCCCATCTCTCCAAGCATCTTCCCCTTTCCGTAGCACCCGCCCATCCTCCGGCCATGGACATGTCCCTGGAGCTGTGTCCCAACCCCTGGGTGTTTGGATGTTGGCTGCTGTGTGTGTGTGTGGTGTTGCCTCTCGCAGCGTTCAAACACAGTGTCCATGCAACAAGGTGTGTTTGGGATGCTAGGCAATGACTTCCACATGCTACATGGCCCGCCCACCCATAGGTCTCCACTATGGTTATGTGAAGTGCTCACTTAACCACAATTGCCAATTCACTATTAGCAATTGCCTTCAGCCGCACGGCCAGAGGGCTCGGCAGTCGGTGGGGTGGTCAGTTGGGCAGACAGGCAGGGACAGGAGTTGCCCCTGGAGTGGCTGCACATGATCTAGGGTTTGGCATAGTGGTGCTGCGCGTGGTTGCCCCCCGGTTGCCTCCCCCGCCACCCGCCCATGGCAGCCCGCCACTGCGGAAGATCCCCCACACCTCGCCAAGCACTGGGGTGGCAAGCCCAGCGCCCCATGGCTCTTTGCATGTGAGCAAAGATGGCTACTCACCTCCGTGGCTCCTCACAGAAGCCCTTCTGTCAGGTTCACGTTTTTAATAAGGAGTACTAATCGGCACCAGCAGGAGCATTTGCTGGCAAGGCTGCTGAATAACGGGAGGCCGTTGGATATGGGGTGGCTCTCGTTTATTGAATTGAAATAGTGTATAAGTGGCGATAATTGTTTTCTTGACACGCTACGGCGAGATCCTGATTTCGCCTACTGGAGCGGGCCGGTTGCATCGCAAACTGTTTGCCGCTGGCGCGGTTCTCAATTTCTCCCTCTCCTGATATTCACTGGCCTCGTTTTGCTCGAACGAGAGTGTAACAAGGCCAGAGAATTCCGCCCCTTGCATGACGTAGATGTAATTTATGACAATGGGGTAGATATTCCACTGTGTACAATTGAAGGAAATGCTCTTTATTTGTTAGTTAAAATTTCAGTTTAGTAAAATAAAACAAATACCTTCAACAGTACCCATGGAGAAAAACAGCAGAAATAATCAAAAAAAAGAAATACAGCCACATAGAAACAAAATAATATAAAGTCATTACCTAAATAAAATAATTACTGTAAAATCCAGTATTATTTCTTACAGCATCAAGAAAGTGTTTGAGACTTACAAAACAGTGGATGGAGTAAATACCATTCATAGATTTAATCAGTGATCTTGTCACCCAAGTGTACAATAGCTGAACCTTTATTCAGTAGCCAACATACAAATATTTATATCTCTTTTTATGTATTACAAAAAGTTAAATTGTTTGATCATATTAATCACTTTTAGGGAAAATACAGCTTTTACTCCCCCAGAACATTTAGCGAGAATAAATTCCATTGTGTTGTGATCACATTTTTTAAAAATACAGAGATTTAATTTTGAGTAGCTGATTATTTCAGTGCGATTGTTTAGAAACCCAGTGCTTAAAATGATCATAAATGTAAAAATATATATATCCAATAATAGTACAAAGGTGAGTGAAGATGACAACACGCCACTGAGGTGAAAACCTTTGCTAGTCACCAGGAGCAACAGAATTCCTGCCAAACGCGCAAGATTCATGAACATTTCAAATGTGGACAGAAACTGATTAAAATAAAATAAAATATATTTAATTTAATCCACTTATTACATTAAGTCAATGCTTGCAGCTATCTTGCTAAATAAAGCACAGAGGACAGACTGCAAAATGCTATAGAATAAGCCCATTTTCAGTTTCAAAGGGTTCAAACTCGGTTTAGCCTGCAGTCCAGCAGTTCCAGTGCAATTTTATGTCAATGTTGTAGAAAACACATTACATTAATCCATTTCAGAACAAGCTATGGGCTTGAAGTGCAAAGGTATTTGTAATTCACAAAAATCATTTCAAGGGAGCACTTCTCATGACAACTGTAGGCCTTACCTCCAATTGCTATGCCACAGCTAGTAAACAGCAGCTGAACAGTATCTCTGGCCCAAAAAATAGGAGATATTTTTTGTTGAAGAGGAATGATAGGTCATCAGAGTCATTTGTTTGACAAGAAGAACAACAGCTTGCATTTATGTAGGGGTAAATTTCCAGTCCCGCCCAAAGTGGCAATCGTTGCAGGAGGGACGGACATGATGGTGGACCATTTAAAGATCGGTGGGAAATAGTGTCTGAAGTGTCAAAAAAATCCCAAGGTTCTTCAAATAAACAGAAAAAAAAATTCCTGAATCAGGATGTGATACTAAGCTGAGTGACAAAACCATGGTGAAAGTGGTGATTTTAAGGATGGTCTTAAAGAAAAGAAAGATGCAGTGGCAACGTGAGAGGAGTTTATGGAAGGGATTCCAGGCAGCTGAACCTCTAAGTGGCTGGCATAAATCCAAAGTGGAACTTCCTCCCACGAATGGGTGGAGATCCCACCTTCTGCCAATTAATGCTTATTGGAGCATGATTTGCTGGAGTCGGATCTGCTGGAGTGGGTGGTAAAGCATTCCCCAGCGACACTTCAAATGGCCCCCGCCAGCCAGAAAATTCGGCATTGCATATTTAATGGATTCAAACTTGGACATGTGATTTACTGTTGCTAATAATCTAAGTGCATGCTTTATCTCTATTATCCATTTTGTGTACATGTCTGTCTGCACGAGGGGGTGAGTGTATTTTGTTGCACTTACATTTTGGGGTGTTGTGTGAATAAACATTACCCTTTCATTGAATTTAAATTTTGTGTTTATTACTGAAATTCACAACCCTAAAATTGTTTAAAGTGCTCCCTCTAAACCCCAAGTTGTTGCAGCCACCTATGAGGTGAAAAAATGTGAGAAAAACTAACACATCACCTCCTTGCCCAAACTGAAGGGAATGCTTAACAGGAGAGTAGGGAGATTATCTGGAGCATTTTCTAATAATCTAATAATCTTTATTGTCACAAGTAGGCTCACATTAACACTGCATTGAAGTTACTGTGAAAAGTCCCTAGTCACCACATTCCAGCGCCTGTTTGGGTACACAGAGGGAGAATTCAGAATATCCAATTCACCTAGCAGCACGTCTTTCGGGACTAGTGGGAGGAAACTGGAGCACCCAGAGGAAACCCACTCAGACACAAGGAGAACATGCAGTTTCCACACAGACAGTGACCCAAGTTGGGAATCGAACCTGTGACCCTGGTGCTGTGAAGCAGCAGTGCTACCCACTGTGCTATTGTGATGCCCTGGGGTTTCTGTATGGGGGCCAGAAGAGCATTGCTGCTCCTCTTGACTTACGTGTAAACTAAAAAATCTTTAGAACAAATATACTTTGGTCCTCTATTGGCTCTGACAGTGGTTCATGACAGGTTTTGACAGGTATAGAGGCCACCAATGCGGCCTTGTTCGGGCCTCAGTTTAAAATGGCAGTTTGTGTGAGCCCCTGTAATGTCTTCAGAACCTGGTCTGCATTTCTAAAGATGATAGTCTGAAATTTCAAGCTTCTGTCAGCAAACTTGTGGTGGGTAAGGTATTAAAAGTCTCCATTCTAACTGCTGCTTGGACATGATGGCAGTTATTAAATTTGAGCCCATTACACCTCTGCTGGCTATTCGATAAACAGATATGAAGTCAAAGTGCCTGCAATAAATGGTAGACAATTTGTTAATTTTCAGCTGCCTGTCAATTTTCTTACTACCTGTCAAATCACAGAATAACTGTGTTGGATCCCAGGTCACCTCATCCACTTTGTATATAAAGTAATGACAATAGCCAAGGTTTGAGCTCCAGTCTCATGTAAGATTATAAATTCTGAAAAAAATCATTGGCACTTTACTCAATATGGATGGAATATACAGTGTTTATAAATTATTCAAAGTTATTTTCTTGAAACTACCATATAAGACGAACAATCTTTCTCCTGTTAAAATATACAGAATGGCTATACCATCTGTTTCAGGATATGTTCTCCATAATTCCTAGTAAAGGTGATTTCTTTTTCTCTGATATTTTTTTCTGCTCATGGCGATGATCAATGAAAGGGGGAAGGCAACTTGAAATTTCTTTCAAATAAAATAATTCACATTGGAATGCAATCACATTTTCCAGCGCAATTCAATTTAAAATGAGAATTTGATGCCCAGAATTCCACTGCTGCAGTTTCAGAGCATGACGAATTCTCACATCAGCAGGAAAGAGCTGTTGAGTTCTTTTTGGTTAAACAAAGCTTAAAAGAGGAAGTGAAAATATTTTGTTTTGGAGCAAGAAGTCAATTGAATTCAATAGATTTTGCTGATGATCCATGATATTCAACAGAGATTTGTTTTAGAGTTCAGCCCCAAAACCATTTCTCCAAATTGGAACATGATCTATATTTTTGATACCGTTTTATGTTCTCACACACGCTACATGCGTGTTCATCCCAGAAACGAACTGACCGTACTGAGTAGTGTTTCCTCCATTTGAAGTAGGTCATGTACAAATCTTCATTCCCGTCCAGTTTGTGCAGGTAACCCGCAAGCTCTTCAGCTGAGTGGAAATCATCCACATGAATGAAAGAATCGGCTGGAATGTAA
Source organism: Scyliorhinus torazame (assembly GCF_047496885.1). Taxonomy (NCBI): domain Eukaryota; kingdom Metazoa; phylum Chordata; class Chondrichthyes; order Carcharhiniformes; family Scyliorhinidae; genus Scyliorhinus; species Scyliorhinus torazame. Next base: position 241,566,336 of record NC_092710.1, read on the forward strand.
TTTTCATAGTTTTTTCTGGATGTCCCCAGGACCACAGGCACGGTACCAGCAAGCAAAGCATTGTAGAGCTTTTCAGTTATGTAATCTTCATGTACTGAATTCTCAAAGGAAAGGTAGAACTTACAACTAGATATGGTAGGCATCAAGTTGTTATCGCTTAGGCGTTCCCCAAAGGCTTGACCGTAAGTGCTGATATTAATATAGTTGCGGAATTCATTGTAGAACTTCACTCTGGCATGATTAGTGTTCCAATGGCTTACAACCCAACACACCAGATTGCTTTTCTTAGGCAGTTTAAAATCTAATGGAACTTTGTTTATTATCAGAGACCCATAAGGCACTACGATATCTGAACCTTGTCGATAAGTCAAGGTCAGGTTGAAGAAATGGTCGAGTCCAGTTTTTTTTGGAGAGTGGGTAGGTGACTCCAGGTTCATCCAAACCCATTTCTGAAATGTTGGCCGAGGCTGTTTGGGCAGATTGGACAAGTCTCCACTCATGTCTCGGTGATGGAAAAGGACAGCATCGGATTTGTCATAGAGGTTTCTATCCGCAGTTAAGTGGCATTTATGGATGTTAAACTCAGATGCACAAGAATTGAGTTTAAATAGCTGACCAAAAGGCCAAAACCAAATGAGCACAATAGTTTCATTCTCTTCAGCACTTGTCACAAAGGGGTTTTTCACACCTAGTTTTAATGTGGCAGATTCTAATGGAGCATAAATCCAGCTGTTAGACGGTTTGACATACAGCAACACCATGGCTAAAAAACAGCCCAAAATGATTAGGGAAATTAACAGGGTGCGGCAAATCCCTACACTGGACACAGATGTCATACTGACTCCTGTAAAGAAAAAAGATGAAGATTATTAGAATCCTGGGAGCACAGCTCCTATTCCATTTAAACTCTATCTAAATCCAAAACATTTGAACAGAACTTAACTCATGGAATGAGGAAGATTTACCTTGGAAATATAGGAGAGAGGGTAAAAGGAGCGGGTGAGGGATAACATCAAAATTAGATTTAAATTTAGCAAAAAAAGAAATGAAACAGAATTAAGAAAAGTAAGTCATAATCAAATATAGACAACAAAGAACATGGTAATATTGTTAGAATTAAAATATACTTAGTAGTTATTATTATCCCAGACCAGATCCCAACAATAGCTAGGATACTGAACAGACACCCCAATACTTATTTTAATTTTTTAAGACTGCGAGGCAAGGATACTTCATTCCAGGAGTGATTTCATGCAAAATAGGGATAAACAAACTTAATTCCTAATACACAATTGAAGTATCTTGAACATCACACAAGAAAATGCTTTACAATTACCCTTTAAGCAATGCTAAACAATGCAGCGACACAATAACCCTTAACTGCTAACTTTACTTCCACTCAAACAACAGAACAATCTCAGAACCCAATCCACTTTTAAATACAGTTAACACTCAGGAATACTTGATGGACAGAGATGTCTTTAATACTCCACTTTGAGAAAGAGAGATCTTTGAAGACTGCTTTAAATAAAGAGACCTGACCGCCCCCCTGCCAGAATAATGCAGAATCTCTGGCTGTATTTCCTCAGAAAACCTTCTTAGCTCACCTTCCAGCCAAAAACTAAAACTGAACTGACTGCTTTAACCCCTGGCTCCTCCCACTGACTTCCTAATCTCCCTAAGCTGCACACAATGGGCGTGATTTACCAGCTGCATCCCACCAAAATCGGAAAGGGATGCGGCCGGTAGATCCCGAGAGTGGCCTCTTTTAGGATTCCGGTCAGTCGTTACGCCTCACAAGATCGAACGAGATCTCTTAAGGCGTCACCACCTGAATCACGTCCACAAGAGGTGGGACCCAGGCTCGCAGAGTTAAGTTGATTTTAAAAACTCACTTAACTCTGCTTTTGTCGACGGTTATATGTTTTGATTGTCGTTTTTCTTCTGCTTTTAAGTTTGGGTGAAGATGGGGGAAGTATAAGTTATTCGGTTCTATGGGTTTTCGGTGTGTTGGTGGGGGTGGCTGGTGGGGGCTTTTTACTTTTTATTACTTTGATTTGCACTATTGGGGGGGGTTCTTTGTGGGTTTTTCGTTTTGGGTTGTCTTCTGTAGTAATTGGGAGATTGTTTGGGGTTGGTTTGATGAGAGAAGTGGTTTCGATGGGCGGGGGGGGGAGGGGGAGGGGAGTAGGGAACAATAGGTGGGAGACTTATTGGCGCCGGAGGCGAGGGCCACCAGGCTAGCTGGGTGAACGAGTCTATGGAAGCACAGTGGGGGCTGTGTATATGTTCAATATATGGCATGGGTTAGGTTACAAAGTGGTGTTGCTGGTGGGGGGGAGTTACTCTGCTGACGAGGGAGGGACTTAGGTTTTGGGACAGAGAGGAGGTTGGGGGTGGGGGCTGCCAGGAGACAGGCCTGTGGAGGCCTGGCACATGGGCTGGAGGTGGGCCCAGGAAAGGGGATGGCTGACCGGCGGACGGGGGGGGGGGGGGGGTGGGGGGGGGTGCAGTGCCCCCCAACTAGGCTGATCACCTGGAATGTTGGAGGGTTGAATGGGCCGGTCAAGAGGGCACATGTGTTCGCGCATCTGAGGGCTCTGAAGCCGGACGTGGTGATTTCAGGAGACACACCTGAAAGTGGCAGATCAAGTCAGGCTAAGGAAGGGTTGGGTCAGTCAGGTCTTTCATTCAGGGCTGGACACCAAGACTAGAGGGGAGGTGATTTTAATCAATAAGCGGGCGCAATTTCAGGTGGGCAGTATAGTCTCAGATGGGGGGGGCCATTATGGCATGGTGAGCGGCAAGCTGGAGGAAGGAAGGTAGCCATGGTTAACGTGTATGCGCCAAACTGGGATGACGTAGAATTCATAAAGAGGGTACTGGGGAAGATACCTGACCTGGACTCGCACAAGCTGGTGATGGGAGGGGATTTTAATACGGTCATCGACCCTGGCCTGGACCGGTCGTGTTCAAAAACGGGGAGGGTACCAGCAATGGCGAAGAAACTGTTAGGGTTCATGGAGCAGATGGGGGGGGGGGGTTGACCCATGGAGGTTTAGGCAGCCGACGGGGAGGGAATTTTCTTTTTATTCGCATGTGCATAAGGTTTATTCCCGGATTGATTTTTTCATTTTGAGCAGAGATTTGCTGGCGGGGGTGGTGGACATGAGGTATTCGGCGGCCATCACTATTTCGGATCATGCCCAACACTGAGTGGAACTGCAGGTTAATGAGGAGAGCTTCCAGTGTCCGCAATGGAGATTGGACGTGGGCTTATTGGTAGACGAGGCGGTGTGCGAGAGGCTGGGGAAGTGCATGCAGAACTACCTGCAGATCAATGACACAGCGGAAGTCTCAGCAGCGGTGGTCTGGGAGGCGCTGGAAGCAGTGGTGAGAGGGGAGCTGATTTTGATCCGGGCTCATAGGAACAGGATGGGTAGGGCAGAGACGGATCGACTGGTTAAGGAGATCCTACAGATAGATAGGAGGGGTGTGGCGACCCCGGGGGTGGAGCTGTTAAGGGAACGTCGGAGGCTGCAGGCTGAGTTCGGGGTGTTGTCCACAGGCAAGGCAGTGGAGCAGCTGAGAAAGGCGAGGGGTGCAGTTTACGAACATGGGGAGAAGGCCAGCAGAATGCTGGCACAGCAGCTTAGGAAGAGTGAGGCAGCCAGGGAAACAGAGAGGGTAGTTGATGGGGATGGGAATTTGGTAGGGGAGTCGGCTGGGCTAAACAGGGCAATCAGGGACTTTTACAATAGACTCTATCGCTCGGAACCCCCCATGGGGCCCGAGGGGATGAGACGCTTTTTGGATGGACTGACCTTCCCAAGGGTGGGCAGGGAGTTGGTGGATGTGCTGGGGGCCCCGATTAGGGCCGAAGAAATAGTCGAGGGCTTGAAGGCAATGCAGTCGGGTAAAGCCCTGGGGCCGGATGGGTATCCGGTGGAATTGTACAAGAAATTCTTGGGGATATTAGGGCCGTTGCTGGTCAAGGTTTTTAATGAGGCGAGGGATAGAAGGGTGCTGCCCCCGACGATGTCACAGGCCACTATTTTGTTAATATTGAAGCGGGACAAGAACCTGGAGCTATGAGGGTCATAGAGGCCGATCTCACTGCTTAATGTGGACGCCAAGCTGCTGGCCAAAGTTTTGGCCTCCAAGATTGAAGATTGTGTGCCGGATGTGATTATGGAGGATCAAACCAGGTTTGTCAAGGGCAGGTAGTTGGTGGCCAATATAAGAAGGCTGCTCAACGTGATTATGATGCCCCTGGAGAGTAGGGAGGTTGAAGTAGTTGTGGCCATGGATGTGGAGAAGACGTTCGACCGGGTGGAGTGGGACTATCTATGGGAGGTGTTGGGACGATTTGGGTTCGGCAGGGGCTTTATCGACTGGGTTATGCTGTTGTACCAGGCCCCGGAGGCTACTGTAAGGACGAATAGGGCGACCTCGGACTATTTTAGACTGCACCAGGGAACAAGGCAGGGATGCCCCCTCTCCCCACTGCTGTTTGCGTTAGCTATAGAGCCGCTGGCAATTGCTCTGAGAGCTTCAAGGGGCTGGTTCGGGGGGTGGTGGAACATAGGGTCTCGCTGTACGTGGATGACCTGCTCTTATATGTAACGGATCCAGGGGCAAGGATGGTTGAAATCATGGCGACTTTGGGGGAATTTGGTTGGTTTTCAGGATATAAACTGAATATGACAAAGAGCGAGATGTTTGTAGTCCAGGCAAGGAAACAGGAGGGTCGGCGGGGGGGGGGGGGGGGGAGTTACCGTTTAGGTTAGTGGCGGACAGTTTTAGGTAGTGGGGGACAGTTTTAGGTACCTAGGGATACGAGTGGCACGCGAGTGGGGCCGGTTACACAAGTTGAACTTGCCCCGGTTGGTTGAGCAGATGAGGGGCGAGTTTCGGAGATGGGATGCGCTACCGCTGTCGCTGGCTGGGAGGGTGCAGACGGTTAAGATGACGGTCCTACCGAGACGGTCCTGCCCTGTACAATAGTGGAGTGTGCTTTGGTTTGGTCTACCCGGCTCGTCTCAGAGTAACATTTGAAGAAAAAGACAATTTCTTCGATGTGCTGGGAGAGGTGGACTCTTTTGTTAAAAAAACACAAATTGGGCACGTTGTAATTTGTTTTTTTGGCTCTGTCGATGAGCCACGTTGTTGGGGTTTCATGTTTATTCTTGTTTTCTCTGTTCTTGTTGGGGTTGAGTTCTTGTACTTTTTGATTAGGAGTTTTATACTATGTGGGGTTCCGTTCTCTGTATAAAACTCCTAATCCAGAACTATAAGAACTCCAACCCCAACAAGAACAGAGAAAACAAGAATAAACATGAACCCCCAACAACATGGCTCATTGCCAGGGCCAAATCAACAAATTACAACGCGCCCAACTTGTGTTTTATTAACAACAATGTGGCAATACATTGTTTTGCTTCCTTTAAATGGGGTTTTGGTATTTTGTTATTTAGATCTATTTTTGTCTTTCTCCAGTTGGAAGTCTCCCTCCAGAGAGTTAGTTAGAGGGTGCTGTTATGGGCCAGATTTTAGAGAACCCCAAAGTGTATCATGGAGTTCACCTGACCCACAACTTTTAATACATTGTGGTATGGGGAGCACACGGCCCACTCTACAGGTGTGGTAGAGCAGAAATGGAAAAGTATTTTTTAAAGCAAAACAATGTTTATTCTATGAACTCAAGTTAACCTTTTTGAAAAAATCAAAGAATATCTTAGCAACCATCAATTCAAATACAACCCCCAAAGAATACAACACTAAGTAATTCTTTAAGCTTTCCTTTTAACATCCATAAGGCTTAAAACACCTTTTACCAGAAACACATCAGGTTAAAGTCACGACTGTTAATAGTTTTAAATCACCAGGATCGATTTACAGTCTTTAGATTACAGAGAGAGACTCTAATACACCTTCTGGCTGTGACTGCAGCTATCCAGCTCTGAAAACAAAACTAAAACACACCCTGCAGCAAGCAGCCTAAAATGAAAGTAAAACGCTGGCAGACAGCCCAGCTCCACCCACTCCTTGATATCACTGCAGTAGTAAACACCCATTTCTTAAAGGTACTCTTACTACAGACATTTATATACACACCCATTTATAAACACCCATTCCTTAAAGCTACTCTCACATGACAGTGCGGCTTAGCGCCAGAATGTGGCGACTAGGGGCTTTTCACAGTAACTTCATTGAAGCCTATTTGTGACAATAAGTGATTATTATTATTATTATTGTTATATTATTACTTAGTGAAGTGTGCAAACCATTGGGAGCAGTGTAAAATAAACTAGCTTTGTTTCAAATACATAGCTTGATGTTCTTTGTCAACACTACGACTTTTAACCATCTTGGAGAACTATACAAGGAACATCACACTCAGCTCAAGAGTTTAAACTCCGATGTAATGTTTTTGCAAGAGACTCATTTGTGGGTCCGAGATCAAACTAGGCTGTGCAAGGCGTGGGTAAGGCAGTTTTTTCATTCTGGTTTTGAAGGTAGGGCCAGGGGTATGGTGACTCTAATTAATAAAAGAGTTCAGCATTCCACTTTTAAGATTATAGCTGATCCCAACGGTCGATATGTTGGCTGTGCTCCCTAGTGAGCACCCCAGTTTTCATGATTGACATTTACGCCCTCCAACTGAGTATGAAAAGAATTTTATTAATACCCTGCAGATCTCCCTTCCCAATCTAGACTCATGTCAGCTTATTTTAGGAGGGAACCAGAATTGTGTCTTGGACAGCCTGATAGCACAGTGGTTAGCACTGTTGCTTCACAGCTCCAGGGTCCCAGGTTCAATTCCTGGCTTGGGTCACAGTCTGTGTGGAGTCTGCAGGTTCTCCACGTGTCTGCATGGCTTTCCTCTGGGTCCTCCTGTTTCCTCCCACAGTCCAAAGATGTGCAGGTTAGGTAGATTGGTATGATCAATTGCCCTTAGTGTCCACAAAAACGGTTAGGTGGGGATACTGGGATAGGGTGGAGGTGTGGGCTTGAGTGGGGTGCTCTTTCCAAGGACCAATGCAGACTCGATGGGCCAAATGGCCTCCTTCTGCACTGTAAATTCTATGATTGTATGACCCTGGATTGGATTGTTTCAAGCCTAAATCTCTTGCTCCATCGGATATGGTCAGGGCTTTGTCCTCTTTCCTGATGCAGATGGGGAGGGGGGAGAGGGGGGAAGGTAGATCCTTGGCATTTCTTGAAATAAAGCAAGCAATAAAGATTTTGTTTCTCGTGTCCACCAAGCATATTCACGAATTGATTTTTTGGATAGGGTTCTCCACCCTTTGGTGGTGGCATTTGAGTACTCAGCAATTGTTACTTTTGATCATGTCCCGCACTTCATTGATTTGTCGCTCGAGTCTGGCCGCACCCTGGAGATTAGATCCAGCATTGTTAGTGAATAAAGAATTTTGTGAGTGTATGTCCTCTGCCATTGAGGACTATATAAAATCTAACAAATCTGATTCAATCTCACCCTCCACATTGTGGGGGACCTCTTAAGGCAGCCCTCAGGGGGGAAATTATCTCCTACATTTGTTGAGGTTGGAGCAGCAAAGACTGGTGGATTCCATTCTAGAGGTGGATCACCAGTACTCCTTGATCCTACTTCGGAACTACTGGCAAATAGGGAAAAAAAGCTACAGACCCAGTTCGAACTATTGTCGACTGGCATGGTGGTACGTCATTTACAATGCTCCTGGGGCACTTTTTATGAGTACGGAGAAGGCCTGTCACCTTTTAGCTCATCAGCCCAAATGGCAAGGGACCTCCCAGGAGATCACACAGATATTCAATACGGGTGGCAACCTCCTCCTCAGGTTGATGCAGTTTTATTTTATTCGTTCATGGTGTGTGGGCACTGGCAGCTGACCCAGATCGAAATTGCCCATCCCTAATTGCCCTTGAAGGGGCAGTTAAGAGTCAACCACATTGCTGTGGGTCTGGAGTCACGTGTGGACCAGACTAAATGTGGACCTTAAAGGACATTAGTGAACCAGGTGGGTTTTTAAAACGATCAACAATGGTTTCATGGTCATTGTCAGACATTTAATTCCAGATTTTTATTGAATTCAAATTTCATCATCTGCTGTGACGCGATTTGAACCCGCGTCCCCAGAACTTTGTCTTCTGTCACTGGATTGCTCGTCCAGTAACAATATCACTCGACCCCGTAATCTTTTATATCTTCTTACCGCAATGTTTATAAATCGGAGTCTCCTGTGGTTGGGTCAGTCATGTTTGACTTTCTGGATGGGCTACTTATCCCAACTATGGAGGTGGATAGGAGCAGTGAATTGAAATTCCCTTTACACCCTGACAAAATTTTAAAATGCATTGGGTTGATGCAATCTGGCAAACCCCTGGACTGGATAGCTTTCTGACTGAAAACTACAAAACTTTCTCGGAGAAGCTGGTGCCTTTAATTTTGGACATGTTCAATGATTCCTGATGTCGGGGGACGTTGTCCCTGACCCTCACTCACGCCTCTATTTCCCTACTTCTTAAGCAGGATAAAGTCCCGACAGAGTGCAGTTCTTACCGTTCTATTTTGCTTCTGAATGTGGACGTCAAGCTACTCGCTCAGGTGCAGGCAACCCGGCTGGAGCCTTGCCTTCAAAATATAATCTTGGAGAATCAAACAGGCTTTATGAAGGGCCAACAATTGTTGACCAATATATATTGTCTGTTAAATGTTGTCGTTTCCCCCTCCTCAGTACCTGAACCTGAGGTGATGGTATCTCTTGATGCTGAAAAGTTATTTGAAAAAATGGAATGAGAATATTTATTTGAGATTCTTGGGGGGGGGTTTGGATTTTACCATAAATGTATTTCTTGATTTTATCTGTTGTATAATGCCTCTACTGCCAATGTTTATATGGGAGCTTTGAACTCTGATTATTTTCCTTTGAATAGGGGCACTAGGCAGGGTTGCTCACTTTCCCCACTCCTGTTTGTTTTGGCAATAGCGATGCTTTCTAGCATTGAGGTCCTCTAGTAAGTGGAGGGGGATTGGTCGGGGAGGGGTGGAACATCCGATACAATTCCAGAGACATCGGCACCACTCCCTTTACTCTGGAAGCATAAACAGCAAGGTCAATGACCGATTAGGACACGCCCAGCCATCAAGGCACCCGCCCCTTTATTGGCTCAGATCGAAGGCAGTGATCAAAGTCTGCTGAATTATTGGGTCCAATCCTAAGGACCACCCAAAAGAGCGTGAAACCCCCCCCCCCCCAGGATAAAGAGAGACACTGCCATGTGTTCGATCTCTTTTGGACCTGGCGCTCCAGCAACGTCCATCTCCAACTGCAGCACCACGACCACAAGCAAGTCCAAGTTCAACGCTCGCTGCCAGACGGATGAGCCCAGCTGAACCGCAGTTACTTCGCCAGACCCAGCAGAGCCAGATTCGAACAAAGGCCACTGTTCCTCTGACCTAAGCCGGGTGCCTGAAGTTAAGTACAGGTTGTCATAGTGTTAGGTGTAATTTAGCTCATAGTGTTTATGTTGCATGTATAAGTTAATCTTGTGTGTAAATAAAGTATTATTGAACTTGAACTAACTAACTGGTTGTTGAGTCTTTGATTGATATCCGGTTGAACCTTGTGGTGGTATCATTTGATACCTGGCGACTTTGAAAGCAATATAATATCAATATCTAGACAAAAGAAGGGCAACCTCATTGAATGCCATATTTATAGCGAGTAAATATAGCAACAGGGGTAGATTTTTGTTGGAGGGAAGTTTGCAGATTTGGAGGGGTTGGAGCAGACACATCAGTTGCCAAAAGGGATTGGGTCCAGGTATCTGCAAGTTGGGACTTTATGAGGAAGAAGGTGGCCTCGTTTCCAGCACTACCACCCCTGGCGCTGGAGGACAAACCCCTGTCCAAGGAGGAAATAGGAGAGGTCAAGGTCTTGGATATATATGGGAAGCTGTTGAAGAGAGAGAGTGCCCCGGTGGAGGAGGCTAGGTGTAAGTGGGAGGAAGAGCTGAGTGGCGCTTTGGGGGCTGGAGTATGGAGTAATGGTTTGTGGAGCGTTAATGCATCCTCATTGTGCGCAAGACTAAGTCTCGCCCAGTTCAAAGTGGCAAAGAGGGCGCACATGACTGTGTCCAGGATGAGTCGGTTCTTTCCAGGGGTAAAGGGTAGGTGTGGGCGGTGTGCAGGGAGGCCGGTGAACCATGTTCACATGTTTTGGACACATTTTAGGTTGGGGGGGGGGGGGGGGGGGGGAGAGGAGGGCTGGGTTTGGAAAGGATTCGCAGATGTCGAAGATATTGAGGGTAACAGTAGCTCTGAGTTCAGAGGTGGCAATATTTGGAGTGTCAGAGGATCCAGAAGTGCAGGTGGGGAGAGGGGTCAATGTGTTGGCCTTTGCCTCCCTGATAGCCCGGAGACGGATTTTGTTGAGCTGGTGGGACCTGGAGCTGCCGAGTGCAGGGGTGTGGGTTAGCAATTTGGCAAAGTTCTTAGACTTAGAGAAAATCAAGTTCGCCATCAGAGGTGCAGAGGAGGGATTCACCTCGAGGTAGAAGCTATTCATCGACTTCTTTTTAAAAAAAATTTAGAGACCCCAATTTGTTTTTCCAATTAAGGGGAAATTTAGCATGGTCAATCCACCTAACCTGCACATCTTTGGGTTGTTGGGGTGAAACCCACGCAGACATGGGGAGAAGGTGCAAACTCCACACGGACAGTGACCCAGGGCTGGGATTCGAACCCGAGTCCTCAGCGCCGCAATCCCAGTGCTAACCATCGTGCCACATGCCGCCCGTTCATCGACTCCTTTAAAGAGTATTGAGTCGTCAGTGGGGATGGTGGTTTCAGTTTGTTGGGGCCAGGGGCCTGGGTTCATAGAATCATAGAATTTTACAGCATGTAAACAGGCCCTTCGCTAGTCCCAGTTGCCCGCACTTGGCCCATAACCCTCTATACCCATCTTACCCATGTAACTATTTAAATGCTTTTTAAAAGACACAATTGTACCCGCCTCTACTACTACCACTGGCAGCCCATTCCAGACACTCACTACCCTCTGAGTGAAGAAATTGCCCCTCTGGGCCCTTCTGAATCTCTCCCCTCTCACCTTAAACCTATGCCCCCTAGTTTTAGGCTCCCCTACCTTTGGGAAAAGATGTTGACTATCTACCTTATCTATGCCCCTCATTATTTTATAGACCTCTATAAGATCACCCCTAAGCCTCCTACACTCCAGGGAAAAAAGTCCCAGTCTATCCAGCCTCTCCTTATAACTCGAACCATCAAGTCCCGGTAACATCCTAGTAAATCTTTTCTGCACTCTTTCTAGTTTAATAATATCCTTTCTATAATAGGGTGACCAGAACTGCACACAGTATTCCAAGTGTGGCCGTACCAATGTCTTGTACAACTTCAACAAGACGTACCAACTCCTGTATTCAATGTTCTGACCAATGAAACCAAGCATGCCGAATGCCTTCTTCACCACCCTGTCCACCTGTGACTCCACCTTCAAGGAGCTATGAACCTGTACTCCTAGATCTCTTTGTTCTATAACTCTCCCCAACGCCATACCATTAACTGAGTAGGTCCTGGCCTGATTCGATCTGCCAAAATGCATCACCTCACATTTATCTAAATTAAACTCCATCTGCCACTCGTCGGCCCACTGGCCTAATTGATCAAGATCCCGTTGCAATCCTAGATAACCTTCTTCACTATCCACTGTGCCACCAATCTTGGTGTCATCTGCAAACTTACTAACCATGCCGCCTAAATTCTCATCCAAATCATTAATATAAATCACAAATAACAGAGAACCCAGCACCGATCCCTGAGGCACACCACTGGTCACAGGCCTCCAGTTTGAAACACAACCCTCTACAACCACCCTCTGTCTTCTGTCGTCCAGCCAATTTTCACCCTGGATCCCGTGAGCTTTAACCTTCTGCAACAACCTACCATGCGGTACCTTGTCAAAGGCTTTGCTAAAGTCCATGTAGACAACGTCTACTGCACTGCCCTCATCTACCTTCTTGGTCACCCCCTCAAAAAACTCAATCAAATTTGTGAGACATGATTTTCCACGCACAAAGCCATGCTGACTGCCCCGAATCAGTCCTTGCCTCTCTAAATGCTTGTAGATCCTGTCTCTCAGAATACCTTCTAGCAATTTACCTACTACAGACGTTAGGCTCACCGGTTTGTAGTTCCCAGGCTTTTCCCTGTTGCCCTTCTTAAACAAGGGCACAACATTCGCCTCTCTCCAATCTTCAGGCACCTCACCTGTGGCTGCCGATGATTCAAATATCTCTGTTAGGGGACCCGCAATTTCCTCCCTAGCCTCCCACAACATCCTGGGATACATTTCATCAGGTCCCGGGGATTTATCTACCTTGATGCGCTTTAAGACTTCCAGCACCTCCTCCTCTGTAATATGCACACTTCTCAAGACATCACTATTTATTTCCCTTAGTTTCCTAACATCCATGCCTTTCTCCACTGTGAATACCGATGAGAAATATTCATTCAGGATCTCACCCAACTCTTGTGGCTCTGCACATAGATGTCCTTGTTGATCCTTAAGAGGCCCTACTCTGTCCCTAGTTACTCTTTTTCCCTTTATGTATCTGTAGAAGCTCCTTTGCATTATTTGCCAAAGCAATTTCATGTCGCCTTTTTGCCCTCCTGATTTCCCTCTTAACTCTATTTCGACAATCTCTATACTCTTCAAGGGATCCACTTGATCCCAGTTCTTTATGTACGTCATATGCCTCCTTCTTCTTTTTGACCAGAATCTCAATATCTCGAGTCATCCAGAGTTCCCTACTTCTACCAGCCTTGCCCTTCACTCTAAAGGGAATGTGCTTACCCTGAACCCTGGTTAACACATTTTTAAAAGCCTCCCATTTACCAGCCATCCCTTTGCCTGCCAACAGTCTCCCCCAATCTACCTCTGAAAGTTCCTGTCGGATACCATCAAAATTGGCCTTGCCCCAATTAAGAATTTTAACTCTTGGGCAAGACCTATCATTCTCCATAGCTATCTTAAAACTAATGGAGTTATGGTCACTTGTCCCAAAGTGATCCCTCACTAACACTTCTGTCACTTGCCCTTCCTTATTTCCCAAGACGAGGTCAAGTTTTGCCACCTCTCTGGTCGGTCCATCCACAGACTGAATGAGAAATTTCTCCTGAATACACTCAACAAATTTCCCTCCATCCAAGCCCCTAATGCTATGGCTGTCCCAGTCAATGTTGGGAAAGTTAAAGTCCCCTACTATTACCACCCTATTTTTCTTGCAGCTATCTGTAATCTCCTTACATATTTGCTCCTCAATTTCCCGCTGACTATTTGGGGGCCTGTAGTACAGTCCTATCAAGGTGATCTCTCCCTTCTTATTTTTCAGTTCCACCCATATAGACTCAGTGGGCGAACCCTCGGATATATCCCCTCTAAGTACTGCCGTGATGTTCTCCCGAATCAAAAACGCCACTCCCCGTCCTCTCTTACCTCCTGTTCTATCCTTTCTATAGCATCTGTACCCCGGAACATTGAGCTGCCAGTCCTGCCCCTCCCTTAGCCATGTTTCAGTCATAGCTATAATATCCCAGTCCCATGTGCCCATCCATGCCCTGAGTTCATCCGCTTTGCCCGTCAGCCCCTTGCATTGAAATAAATGCAGTTTAATGTAGACTTTCCTTGCTCTCTGCCCTGCTTTCTCTGGTCATGCTTTACACACTCTCCCTTCCTGCCTTTTGTTTCCGTCCCCACTGACTTCCTACATCGGTTCCCATCCCCCTGCCACATTAGTTTAAACCCTCCCCAACTGCACTAGCAAATACACCCCCGAGAACATTGGTTCCGGTCCCACCCAGATGCAGACCGTCCGATTTGTACAGGTCCCACCTCCCCAGAACTGGTCCCAATGTCCCAGGAATTTGAAACCCTCCCTCTTGCACCATCTCTCAAGCCACGTATTCATCCTAGCTATCCTGTCATTCCTACTCTGACTATCACGTGGCACTGGTAGCAGTCCTGAGATTACTACCTTTGAGGTCCTACTTTTTAGTTTAACTCCTAACTCCCTAAATTCAGCTTGTAGGACCTCATCCCGTTTTCTACCTATATCGTTGCTGCCTATATGCACCACGACAGCTGGCTGTTCACCCTCCCCCTCCAGAATGCCCTGCAGCCGCTCCGAGACATCCTTGACCCTTGCACCAGGGAGGCAACATACCAACCTGGATTCTCGTTTGCGTCCGCAGAAATGCCTGTCTATTCCCCTTACAATTGAATCCCCTATCACTATAGCTCTGCCACTCTTTTTCCCGCCCTTCTGTGCAGCAGAGCCAGCCACGTTGCCATGAACCTGGCTGCTGCCACCTTCCCCTGGTGAGCCATCTCCCCCAACAGTTTCCAAAACGGTAAATCTGCTTTGGAGGGAGATGACCGCAGGGGATCCCAGCACTGCCTTCCTACTCTTCCTCTGTCTGTTGGTCACCCATTGCCTATCTGCCTCAGTAATTTTAATCTGCGGTGTGACCAACTCACTGAATGTGCTATCCACAACTTCCTCAGCATCGCGGATGCTCCAAAGTGAATCCATCCGCAGCTCCAGAGCCGTCAAGCGGTCTAACAGGAGCTGCAGTTGGACACACTTCTTGCAGATGAAGGAGTCAGGGACACCAGAAGGTTCCCTGACTTGCCACATCTCACAAGAGGAGCATGACACGGGTCTGAGCTCTCCTGCCATGACTTAAACCTGAAGTTAAATTTGAACTACACTACACAGCTAAGAGAAAGTCAAAGAGAGAAAAATCACTTACTAGTCACAAGCCAATCGCTTACCTGCTGGCTGTGATGTAATTGCTCCCGAGACTCCCTCACAGGTCTGCTTCTCTGCACCTCCTTAAGATGAGCACCAAATTCCCTTCATTAGTTAATTAATTTACTTAATTAATTGGATTTTTTTTTTTTTTTTGGAAACTCAACTCCAAACACCAAACTCCAAAAAACACAGCCCTCACTCACCTCTTACCCGAACTCAGCCTTACCCAAACTCAGATACACTCTGTTTGCTTCCAGCACTCCGTTTCTAAAGGCTCGTCAGCCACACCTTTTGTATCCTTCCTGATTTACACTCAGCCAATAGGCCTGCTCCCGGAACTGAACTCCTGAAACTAACAGCTGACCTGCAAGGTAAGGAAGCTGTTAAACAGTTAAAAAATGGGGGGGAGGCACCGGAGTGGCAGCCGGGAGGGTAGGGGAGATTTTTGAGAGGGGTGTAAGGATGTTGTGGCTGTTTGCTGTTGCCGCGGTTGGTTTTGGTTTTTCTTCTTTCTTATGTATATATTTGAAAATGCTTCCAATAAAATATTTAAAGAAAAAAGACTGTGAAAAGATCGATTCACTCCAGGCATGATTCCATGAAGAAATCAGGTGAGTCATCTTTCAAAAAAAAATTATTGTGAATAACAATATTAAACCTGTTTAACTTCAAACCCGAAAAGAACAGCCACACCCGTACACCTTAAAATTACGATTCAATTTCCCATCAAAAAACAAGATCATACACATGCAGCTCTAAATATAGCTTAAACATGCAGGCCTTAAAGTGATACATGTCTCACTGTGCACATTCTGAGAATCTCTTCTTACTCTATCTGAAGGTCTTCAAATGGCTGCTTCACTTGATTTGTTTCAGTCTTTCCCTTGTCTCCGGAGAAGGCTGCTCTGTTTTTAAAGTAGTATCTTACTTGGAAAAGGAGTATGGACTCGGAGTCAAGCATATGGGAACTCAATTTCTCTTTTCTCAAACTCATTGCGTTTCTGCCTCAACCTGTGGTCCCAAAAAAAGCAAGAGTTGCCAGATCAGAGATCAGGGACGATCGGCTGGAGAATCAATGTTACCGATGAAATCGGGAGTGGCGCCGCTAAGCGGCATACTCTAGGAGTACGCCGCTGTCATAATATCCACGCATGTATATAATGAAGTGCGGACAGGCAGTGATTGACACACAGGATGACCAGTAAGCACACAGCACAGTGCAGCCAATCACCAGACAGGACACCACCACTATAAAGCCAGAGGGCACTAGGTTTCCCGCTCTCTCTGGACCCAGCCACTGAGACAGTCCGAGTCCACGAGCTAGCACAGTGCAAACACCATGTGGTAGCTAGTGAGTCTGGTCAGGCTAGTACAAGGTCTCCAGTCAGTTCAGTATAGTGTTGACCCACAGTTAAATATGTATGTTAGTTCTATCGGTCAATAAAACCGTGTTGGATCTTCTACAGTGTAGAGGTCTGTTACTTGCATCGCTGCATCAACTGTAGTCCACACCGAACTGACCTGCCTAACACATCAGCCGCGTGCCGTATCGACAGTTTCAGGATGTTGCCTGAGGCCCTCCCCATAAAGCTCCGCCCCCCCCAACCGGCCGAGTTCCCGATGGCGTCGGTCACGTGTGCTATCATTTGTCGGGAACTCGGCCTGGCGGCTGTGGACTCAGTCCAGCCCGTCACAGTCGGGGAAGGGCCAATCCGCGGGCAGGGAGGACTTTGGCAGGGGCTGGGGGCACTGTTGGGGGGTGGTCCGGGGCTCGCGAGCCGGCCAAATGGGAAGGCACTATTTTACAGGCCGGGACCACGCGCGGCCGGCGCTATGTTTCTCGGCGCGGCCACTGTAGACCGCCACCGTGCGCATGCGTGGCCATGGATCCGGCAATTATCCGTGCCGTATCGGCAGTTAGGTCCGGGTGGTCTGCGCTGCCTTCCTGCTAGCCCCCAGCCAGATGGAGAATCGGTGGCTGTTTACGTCAAATTTTTGGTCGTAAAACGCCACCGTTCTCACGCCAGCATCAAGACATAGCTTGAAAATCAGAGAATCCAGCCCCAGACCTCACTTCCAAAAGCCTTTCTCCAGCCACTGTCTCTCTTCACAGCTTCTCACAATATCGCTCAGTGCCTCTCCCCCCACAGCTGTTAAAAAATGTCCCTGAGCTCTCTTAGCTCCTCCCATCACTGACCTCCTCTGCCAGTGTTTAACCCTTAAATTGTCCACTATATTCATAACCCAATTTCTTACAATCGTCCAGTCATCACACCGACGAAGGAAAGAGAGAGGGAGAGTGCGCCTCCATTTTGAGGCTCCCTCGCAGCAACTTTACAAAATCTGAAATAAACAGTCACAGCTGTTGGAATGTCATTGTGGAGGGGAGACCCTGAAATTGGGCATGATGTCCACAAACCAGGGCACTGGCTGGTGGCACAAAATTATGCAAATGCCTACCAGCATTTCTGCTCACATATCAGGGAGGAAATTCAGCTGCATCTCCATTCATATTCCAAAAGGAGAAGATGTAGTTGAGGAGAAGGAGGGGGTCTAAGGTAAACCCTTTGGGGTTTCTTGAGGTGATATTGCATGGGTTCATAGAGACGCCACACAGAATGGCAATATGTGTTTCAGACCACCTTCATAGATAATTCCAAGTGAAAGATTGTCTCGAATAGGGCACTATAACTTTAATATATCTGATCAGCTATAAAATCTGTTTCAGGACACTTTCTCGATAATTTCTAATACAGTTTATCTTTTTCTAAAATGTTTTTAAAAGTGGCAATAGCAGGGGAAAGACAGTGTGATTTTTTTCCTAAATAAAATCATTCACCTTGGAAAGCCATTATTTTCCAGCACAGGTCAATTTAAGACGAGAAATTGATGCTCGGAATCCAACTACTGCAGTTTCAGAAGCATCATGAATTCTCACATCACCAGGGAAGATGTAAGGTTGTCGAGTTACTATTGCTTAAACAAATGAATTAATCAAAAATATTTTCTTTTGGAGAAAGAAGTCAATTGAATTTGATAGAAATTGCTCATGATCCGTGATATTTACCAGTGATGTGAGTCATCCGAGAGTGCCTTTAAGAACTGGATGTTTAAGCAATGTACCTTTAAGAAAACAGTGATGTCATAGAGTGGGTAGAGCTCAGGTCAGCCATTTTGCAGTTTGATTTTGCAGTTTGGTTTCAGTTTTGAAAAGTGCCTGGCTGGTTTTGCTGTGAGCTGATTAAAAGGAGAAAGCCAGTTTGAGACAGCAGCTTGAGAAGTTCTGGTTTGGAAAAGAGCTGGGTGTGTGTCTGTGTTTTGCAGTGAGCTGGATTTCTGCCATGAAAGACTATGCCTGGATCATTTGGGTGATTTAAAGTAAAGCCTTTAACCTGATGTGATTTTGTTTAAAGGTGTTAAGTCTCTTGGAAGTTTGAAGGAACATTTTAAGGAATTATTTACTGTTGCAATATTTTCTGAGTTATCTTTGAAGTAAGGGGAGTTAAGAGATCCAATGTTTATTTAAGATATTAAGTTGAGTTCATGGAATAAACAGTGTTTTGTGTTTGAAAACCCACCTGTCCATAATTGTAATACCACACCTAGGGAACAAGCCGTGTGCTAGGAAAAGCAACAAATCCATTAAAGGGAGAGGTTGGTTGAACTCCATGATACATTTGTGGTTCTGAAAAAGCCTCGCCCATAACAATTGGGGGCTCGAGGGGAATAAAAGTCTATCTATTGGATTGGCTTTTGTGAACTTAAAGACAGTGAAGGATTGTTGCTTTTCCGGTGTGGTATTTTAGTTTAAATGGGGAGAGTGTTGTGAACAATGGCTCTTTCAGAGGCTCAGACATTTTTGGGGGTGGTGAATGTTACACGTTACCTTACGGACAGAAATGAAAAACAGACTGTTAGATTTGGCAAGAATATTCGCATTTTGTCAGGTAATGTTAACTGCAAAAGATAAGGTAATTATGGCGGTGGTTAAGCATTTAAAGTTGCCTGAGATAGAGTTTGACTAATTGAAAATGGCAAAAATTCAGTTGCAAATTAATCAAATGGAACATGAGAAAGAATTAAAGTGGCTGGCATACGAGATTGAGAGAGAGGAAAAAGAAAGAGAAGAGAGGACAAAGCAAAGGAGAGAGAAGAAAGGATAAAAGAAAGAATAGCCCTAGCAAAACTAAAAGAAAAAGAAAGGGAGATACAGATCAGGGAAAAAGATAAAGAGAGGGAGTTTGAACTTCAGAAAATGGCCATGAAACATAACAATCAGTTAAAATTGGCAGACGTAAAGGGAAACGTACAGTTGGATGATAGTGATGAGGATAGTGAAAAAGAGTGTCATAGTCGAAGGCTTGGTGGGAATCTATTTAAATATGTCCAAGCATTGCCAAGGTTTGACGAGAAGGAAGTGGAAGCCTTTTTCATTTCATTTGAGAAGGTAGCTAAGCAAATGAAATGGCCACTGGACATGTGGGTGTTACTGATTCAAACAAAGCTGGTAGGTAGAGCTAGTGAAGTGTTTGCATCACTATGGGAGGAAGTATCTGGAAAGTATGAGGAGGTGAAGAAATCCATCTTAAGTGCATATGAGCGAGTGCCTGAAGCAGGTAAAGAAGTCACAATTTTAAGAGATACATGGGCTAGTCAATCTTTAATGGTAATGATGAGGAATTATGTAGTTTGCGAAGAATGGTGCCAGAAAAGGTGGTGACATGTGGAATTCAGGGTGAGAGGAGTAGTGTTCCATTATATAAGATAATGTTGGAAAGTCCAGTGAAGAGTGGTGAAGTGGTAGTAGGAGTAATAGATAAACTGTATTCCTGGACAAGATAGTTTATTTTGGGTGATGATATAGCTGGATCGCAGGTGGGAGTGATGCCTACTGTGGTTAATCAGCCATTGGAAAATCAGTCAACTGAAGGGTTGAAGGACGAATATCCTGGGATTTTTCTGGATTGTCGAGTAACAAGGTCGCAAAGTCACAGGTTAAGACAAGAGGAGAAATCAAAGAGTGAAGATGAAGCTAAAGTGCAATTAACAGAAACGATTTTTGACCAGATGGTTGAAAAAGAACAAGAACAGGTGGAGGGTGAGGTGAATATTTTTAGTTCAGGAACATTGGCAGAGTTACAACAGAAAGATGTAGAAATAAAACGGATATATTAGAAAGCATATACGGAAGAGGAATCTGAGTGTATACCAGAGTGTTATTACCGTAAAAATGATGTCTTGATGAGAAAATGGAGACCTGTTCATATGCAGGCGGATGAAAACTGGGCAGAAGTTCATCAAGTAGTATTGCCGGTAGGGTATAGAAAGGAGGTGTTGCGAGTTGCACATGAGGTACCAGTGGGAGGTCATTTGGGAATAAGGAAAACTCAAGCTAAAATCCAGAAACATTTTTATTGGCCTGGACTACAGAAAGATGTAGTTCAATGTTGTCAATCATGTCACACATGTCAAGTGATAGGGAAACCTCAAGCAGTGATAAAATCAGCGCTCTTAATACCCATTCCAGCATTTAAGGAACCTTTTACAAGGGTCCTAATCGATTGTGTAGGACCGCTTCCTAAAACAAAAAGTGGGAATCAATATCTTTTGACTATAATGGATGTGTCTACTAGGTTTCCAGAGGCCATTCCAGTACGTAATATTACAGCTAAAAGGATTGTGGAGGAGTTGCTTGAATTCTTTACTAGATATGGACTACCCACAGACATTCAATCGGATCAAGGAACTAATTTTACTTCAAAGTTATTCAAAGTTATGGATAGCTTAGGAATAAAACAATTTAAATCAACTGCGTACCATCCAGAATCGCAGGGAGCGTTAGAAAGGTGGCATCAGACATTAAAGACAATATTGAGGGCCTATTGTCAAGATTATCCAGAGGATTGGGATAAAGTAATCCCATTTGTTTTGTTTGCAATTAGGGATGCACCTAATGAGTCTACCAAATTTAGTCCTTTTGAACTAATTTTTGGTCATGAGGTAAGAGGACCACTTAAATTGATGAAGGAAAAATTGGTGGGTGAGAAATCGGAAATTCCACTATTGGATTACGTGTCAAATTTTAGGGAACGATTAAATAGAGCAGGTGAATTGGCTAGACAACATTTGAAAATTGCACAAAATGTGATGAAACGGGTAGCGGACAAGAAATCCAAAGTTCGTAGTTTTGCCAGTGGGGATAAAGTTTTAGTGTTGATACCAGTGGTAGGGGAGACTTTAAAAGCTAGGTTTTGTGAACTGTTTCAGATTGAAAGGAAATTAAGTGAGCTGAATTATGTGGAAAAAACACCAGATAGAAGGCTCACCGAGTGTGTCATGTGAATATGCTTAAAAGGTACTTTGAAAGGGAAGGAGAGAAAAAGGAGGTTTTAATGATTCTAACTCAAAGTGACGAACCAAATCCAGGTGACTGTGATTTTGACATACCTCAAATTAAATTGGAAAATGAGAATGTTCTTAAAAATTGGGATAAATTAAGTTACCTTCCAGAGGAAAAACAAACTGACTTGAAAGAGTTATTGATATCACATGGGCAAGTTTGTAGAGATAAATTGGGAAGTACTAAAATGGCTATACATGATGTAAATGTGGGAAATGCTGTTCCTATCAAACAACATCCATATAGACTTAATCCTTTAAAATTGGCACAGGTTAACAAAGAGATTGAGAGTATGCTTAAAAATGGCATAATTGAAGTGGGTTGCAGCCAATGGCGCTCACCCATAGTGATGGTACCTAAACCAAACAGTACCCAATGGTTGTGTTTGGACTATCAAAAGGTGAATGCAGTTACAAGAATGGACTCTTATTCTATCCCACCATTGAAGGATTGCATGGAGAAAGTGGGACAATCTGCTTTTATTTCCACTTTCCAGACATGGAAAGAACATTTAAAACATCGTATGGAGTTCTTCGATCAACTTCAGGTGGCGGGTTTGGTGATGAACCTAGCCGAAAGTGAATTTGGAGAAGCCCGAATCACTTTTCTTGAGGAGTTTCCGATACCCTCAAGACAAAGGGAGGCAATGCGATCTCTTACCATGAATGAATTTGATCGAACCTTTGTGCAAAAGTTTTGTGGCGTGATTACTCCACTGATGGAGTTGCTAAAGAAACCTAAAAAATTTCAATGGACAGCGGACTTTCAACAGGCATTTGACTGCCTGAAAGCTGTGATCACCAATGCTCGTGTATTGGAGAATTGCAAGGGACTCTGTGGTCAGATTGAACGAAAGTATCTGATTCTAAAGAGAAATGCCGAGGAGTAGAGGAATGGATGGATCGTGCAGAGACTTTGTTGAAAAAGTCTATCAACCATTTTAGTTGGAGGAAGAAGAACAAAGAAAAATGGACTATATTATTATACCTGTTTGCGTGTGTTGTTTTCTTTAAATAAAAATGTATATTTAATGTGTGCATTTCTTAGTGGATGGTGCAAAAGTGAAAAATGAAACCATCTTGAAGTTGATGGGGTTTTTTTTCTTGGGGGGATGTGTCATGCGAGAGTACCTTTAAGAACTGGTTGTTTAAGCAATGTACCTTTAAGAAAACAGTGATGCCATAGAGTGGGTGGAGCTCAATGAGAGATCCAATGTTTAGTTGAGATGTTAAGTTGAGTTCATGGAATAAACAGTGTTTTATGTTTGAAAACCCACCTGTCCATAATTGTAATACCACACCTAGGGAAAAAGCCATGTGCTAGGAAAAGCAACAAATCCATTGAAGGGAGAGGTTGGTTGAACTCCATGATACATTTTGGGGTTCTGAAAACGCCTCGCCCATAACATGTGATTTTGAGTTCAGTCCCAAAACCATTTCTCCAAATTGGAACATGATCTATATTCTTGATACCGTTTTACATTCTCACACACGTGGCATGCGTGTTCACACCAGGAAAACGGATTCCTCACTGAGTAGTGTTTCCTCCATTTGAAGTAGGTCATGTACAAATCTTCATTCCCGTCCAGTTTGTGCAGGTAACCCGCAAGTTCTTTAGCTGAGTGGAAATCATCCACATGAATGAAAGAATCGGCTGGAATGTAATTTTCATAGTTTTTTCTAGATGTCCCCAGGACCACAGGCACGGTGCCAGCACGCAAAGCATTGTAGAGCTTTTCAGTTATGTAATCTTCATGTACTGAATTCTCAAAGGCAAGGTAGAATTTAGAACTAGATATGGTAGGCATCAATTTGTGATTGTCCAGACGTTTCCCGAAGGCTTGACCGTAAGTGTTGATATTAATGTATTTGCGGAATTCATTGTAGAACTTCACTCTGGCATGATTAGTGTTCCAATGGCTTACAACCCAACACACCAGATTGCTTTTCTTAGGCAGTTTAAAATCTAATGGCACTCTGTTTATTATCAGAGACCCATAAGGCGCTTTGATATCTGAATCATGACGATATGTCAAGGTCAGGTTGAAGAAATGGTCGAGTCCAGTCTTTTTTGGAGAGTGGGTAGGTGACTCCAGGTTCATCCAAACCCATTTCTGAAATGTTGGCCGAGGCTGTTTGGGCAGATTGGACAAGTCTCCACTCATGTCTCGGTGATGGAAAAGGACAGCATGAGATTTGTTATAGAGGTTTCTATCTGCAGTTAAACGGCAGTTGAACTCAGATCCACAAGAATTGAGCTCAAATTTTGCACCAAAAGGCCAAAGCCAAATGAGTACAATAGTTTCATTCTTTTCAATAACTTTCACAAGGGGCTTTTTCACACCGAGTATCGATTTGGCAGATTCCAATGGAGTATAAATCCAGTTGGTTGTTGGTTGGACATACAGCAACAACATGGCTAAAAAACAGCCCAAACAGATGGTGGATATTAACAGGATGCGAAAAATCCCTGTATTACCAATTGATGTCATAATGTCTCCTGTGAAGGGAACGATTAAGACTATTAGGATCCTGGAAGCACAGCTTCTCTTCCAATTAACTGCATCAAGATCCAGAATGTTTGAACACAGCTTTCTGAATGGAATGAGGAAGATTTAGCTTGGAGATATAAGAGAGAAGGTAAAGAGAGTGGAAGAGGAGAAAGCTTAAAATGAGAGTTCAATTTAGGAAAGAAGTGAACAAAAAGAATGAAGAAAAATGATAGTAAGAGGATCTAATCAAACACAGACAACAATGAGCATGATAATGTTGTCAACATTACAATGCACTGTGGAATAAAAGGAAAGAAAGATTTGCATTTATATTGCACCTTTCATAGAGCCATAGGATAGAATTGAAGGTAGATGATGGGGTTACTGCACATCAACTGGACAACGGCCTTCCCTGTGATCAAGGAAACTGGGGCAGAAATTCTGCCTCCTTTAATGCTCTTGGCCAATCAGAGGCGATCAGCTGAGTTTGCTTGGCAGGGCCCCCAGCTAATGTGCAATGAGGCAGGATTAATTAATGGGCTCATAATTTTCAGTCATCATACATGACTGAATTTTGCACTCATTTTGAATAAGCAAGGTGTAGATCTAAGACTGGTGTTTTAAATTTAAATAAAGGGTACGAAGACAGAGCTGGGCAACGTGAACTGGGAACGTTTGGCTGAGCGATAGATGAGTTGAGATGCAGTGGCAGATATTTAAGGAGATATATCATAACACTCAACAAAGATGCATTCCAGTTCAAAAGAATTATTTGAGGAGAAGGATGCGTCATCCATGGAAGTGAGGAAGTTAAAGATAGCAGGGAATTGAAAGAAAACGCATATAATTTTGCTAAGATTAGTGGCAAGTCAGAGGATTGGACAGATATAAGTAAAACAAAGAATGACTGGAAAAGTAATAAGAGAGTAAGCAAGCTAGAAATATTAAAATAAGCATACAGAGTTCCTACAGATATTTGAAAAGAAAAATGGTCGCTAAGGTGGGTGTTTGTCCTCTGGGGGGTGGGCGAGTCTGGTGATTAGTAATGAGAAATATGGAAATGGAAGAAGCACTGGATAGATGTTTTGTGTCTGTCTTCTTTGTAGAAGACACAAATAACATCCCAGAAATAATTGTAAAGCAAGAAGTTGAAAAAGGGAGGAATTGAAATCAATTCGTATCAGGAAAAGGGTACTGAGAAAAATGTTAAAAGCAAAGCTGACAAGTCCCTGGTTCTGATAGACTTCAACCTAGGGTCTTAAAATAAGTGGTTGCAGAGATAGTAATTTTTACAAAATTCCCTAGATTATAAAAATCTCCCATCTGCTTGGAAGTTTGCAAATGTAAATCTATTATTCAAGAAAGAAGGGAGACAGAAAGAGGAAATTACAGGCCAATTAGTCGAACATCGGCCAGAGGGAAAATGCTAGAATCCATTATTTAGGAGCTTATCTATGGTGATTGTCCCTTCAAGGGCAACACAGCAGAGTAAGGGTCACATGGCCTGTGTGACCAATCGGGACTTAGTGTTTGGAATCCATGGTGAGAAAGGTTCTTCGGCAAAGCAACATTTTGGGAGCTTGCTATAGCCATGAGACTGCTGTCCAATTCTCATTTATAAACACCTTTTGTGTTCACAAATGACATCTGTGAAAGTGCACCTTTACATCTGGTGACGAGGATAAATTATCCTGACACTACCTCTGACCCAACACCTGTGAGTAATATGTTTCAATCGAAGTCTAAGAAAATAAAGTACTCACCAGAATAAACCTATTTGACACCTCCATGGAGGACTGGACACAATAAGTTGAGTGCCTTGGATATGATTTCCAAGCAAACAAAGTGGAGAGGAGATGAAACACAAAGTAATTCTCCTTGTGGAACTCAGGCCTAAAACCTTATTTGCAGTCTTACAGCCCCAAGTGAGACCGACTCCAGATAATTTAGTGAGCTCATGGATTTAATAAATGTTCAATTGCACCCTCAACCATCAATCATATTCCAGAGATTCAAATTGAATTTGAGGGCGGGAGCCGCAAGTGACTTGATCACAACTTACATTGTTAGACTGAAGCAATCATGGAGTATTGTGATTTTGGAGCCAACCTAAACAACATGTTATGGGACAGGTTCATCTGTGGCATGAACAACATCATTCAACACAGATTGCTTCCAGAGGCCAAGGTAAATTTGAAACGAGCAATGGAGATAGTGATGGCCGTGGAAAGTGCTGAAAAAGGTGCATAAGACCTGCAGAGCGCATTAAATGGTGTTGTTCACCAGTTAGGGAAGGAACCTATAGGACACCATGGCACCAAAACCACTGAAATCGCTGTGAAGCAGGAAACAATCTCAGCTACAAACTACAGAATAGGCAATCAATCTGTAATGCTTAAAATGGAATATTAACAATAATGAGTTAACCACACTCCTGAATCATGTGAGTTTAAGGAGACAATCGGCGAAATTCTCCCCGAATGGCGCGTTGTCCGCCGACTGGCGCCAAAAACGGCGCCAATCAGATGGGCATCGCGCCGGCCCAAAGGTGCAGAATGCTCCGCATCTTTGGGGGCCAAACCCCAACATTGAGGGGCTAGGCCGACGCCGGAGGGATTTCCGCCCCGCCAGCTGGCGGAAATGGCGTTTGTTGCCCCGCCAGCTGCCGCGGAAATGCGGCGCATGCGCGGGAGCGTCAGCGGCCGCTGACAGTTTCCCGGCGCATGCGCGGGAGCATCAGCGGGCGCCAACAGTTTCCCACGCATGCGCAGTGGGGAGAGTCACTTCCTCCTCCGCCATGGTGGAGGCCGTGGCGGAGGCGGAAGGGAAAGAGTGCCCCCACGGCACAGGCCTGCCCGCGGATCGGTGGGCCCCGATCGCGGGCCAGGCCACCGTGGGGGCACCCCCCCGGGGTCAGATCACCTCACGCCCCCCCCCTGGACCCCGGAGCCCGCCCACGCCGCCTGGTCCCGCCGATAAATACCAGGTTTAATTTACGCCGGTGGGACAGGCAATTTCTGGGCGGGACTTCAGCCCATCCGGGCCGGAGAATTGAGCGGGGGTCCCGCCAACCGGCGCGGCCCGATTCCCGCCCCCGCCCAATGTCCGGTACCGGAGACTTCGGCGGGGGCGGGGGCGGGATTCACGGCGGCCAACGGCCATTCTCCGACCCGGCGGGGGGTCGGAGAATGACGCCCAATGTTTTTATTGTCACAAGAGGAATGCAGTCAAGGTCAGCAACTAATTGATCAATCATGATGTTACAAAAATACATTGTGAAAGAGCTTAGCACCAGTGATTCTGCTATTCACTCTCTGTTTAATCTAAAGGCAGGCAAGTTGGGTCCTATTGCTGTAATGCTCTGGGTAAATGGGAGGCCTAAACAGCTGGCTTGTAATGCAGAACAAGGCCAGCAGCACGGGTTCAATTCCCATACCGGACTCCCTGAACAGGGGCTGGAATGTGGTGACTAGGGGCTTTTCACAGTAACTTCATTGAAGCCTACTTTTTTAAAAATCAATTTAGAGTACCCAATTAATTTTTTCCAATTAAGGGACAATTTTGCATGGCCAATCCACCTAGCCTGCACATCTTTGGGTTGTCGGGGCGAAACTCATGCAAACACGGGGAGAATGTGCAAATTCCACACGGACAGTGACCCAGAGTCGGGATCGAACCTGGGACCTCGGCGCTGTGAGGCTGCAGGGCTAACCCACTGCGCCACCGTGCTGCCATTGAAGCCTACTTGTGACAATAAGCAATTATTATTATTATTATTAAGATGGAAGTGGATCCGGGCCATTAGTCACTATGATGGATGAGAATTCATTTCAGTACCTAAGTGAAGGAGTCCAACCATTGAACTTCAAGAGCACTTAGAGACTTATATGGGAGAAGCAATAAAAATAAAAGGCATTACAATGGTACTTGTAAGCTATGGACAACAGTCTACCCAACTCCCAGTGACAACAGTGATGGGTGAAGGACCAAGCCTTCTCAGCCGCGATCGGCTCAAAGAAATCAAGTTGAATTGGGCTGAGAGTTTTCAAGTGTGGGAAGGGGGACTGCCCAAACCGAAAAGAAAATACGGGAACGTCTTCTGTGATAAGGGCTACAAGCTAAAGTTTATGTGGATTCAGGGGCGACAGATCAATTATTTAGGGTAAGACCGGTACCTGGGCTGGATTCTCTGTGACATCATGCCGAAATCGCGAAACGCGATCGGCTGGAGAATCGGCTCCGATGCCAAAATCGGATCCAGAAATACAGTACACATCTCATTATCAGCCCTGACGACCGATTCTCCGGGGCCTCAGCGATTCTGCGCCCCAGATGGGCTGATTTCCCGACAGCGTGTTTCTAATGAGCTGTACAAAATTGTGAAGCCACCGTGCTGGCTGAGGCAACTGCGAGAGGAGGTAGGAGTTGGTGTGGGGAGCACTGCGGCCTCCCGTTTCGGACACTGGCTGTGCTTTCTGCAGGGGTATTTGCTACTCAATTTCCCGCTGACTATTTGGGGGCCTGTAGTACAGTCCTATCAAGGTGATCTCTCCCTTATTTTTCAGTTCCACCCATAGAGACTCAGTGGGCGAACCCTCGGATACATCCCCTCTAAGAACTGCCGTGATGTTCTCCCTAAACAAAAACGCCACTCCCCCTCCTCTCTTACCTCCTGTTCTATCCTTTCTATAGCATCTGTACCCCAGAACATTGAGCTGCCAGTCCTGCCCCTCCCTTAGCCATGTTTCAGTCATAGCTATAATATCCCAGTCCCATGTGCCCATCCATGCCCTGAGTTCATCCGCTTTGCCCGTCAGGCCCCTTGCATTGAAATAAATGCAGTTTAATGTAGACTTTCCTTGCTCTCTGCCCTGCTTTCTCTGGTCATGCTTTACACACTCTCCCTTCCTGCCTTTTGTTTCCGTCCCCACTGACTTCCTACATCGGTTCCCATCCCCCTGCCAAATTAGTTTAAACCCTCCCCAACTGCACTAGCAAACACACCCCCGAGAACATTGGTTCCGGTCCCACCGAGATGCAGACCGTCCGATTTGTACAGGTCCCACCTCCCCCAGAACTGGTCCCAATGTCCCAGGAATTTGAAACCCTCCCTCTTGCACCATCTCTCAAGCCACGTATTCATCCTAGCTATCCTGTCATTCCTACTCTGACTATCACGTGGCACTGGTAGCAATCCTGAGATTACTACCTTTGAGGTCCTACTTTTTAGTTTAACTCCTAACTCCCTAAATTCAGCTTGTAGGACCTCATCCCATTTTCTACCTATATCGTTGGTGCTTATATGCACCACGACAGCTGGCTGTTCACCCTCCCCCTCCAGAATGCCCTGCAGCCGCTCCGAGACATCCTTGACCCTTGCACCAGGGAGGCAACATACCAACCTGGATTCTCGTTTGCGTCCGCAGAAATGCCTGTCTATTCCCCTTACAATTGAATCCCCTATCACTATAGCTCTGCCACTCTTTTTCCCGCCCTTCTGTGCAGCAGAGCCAGCCACGTTGCCATGAACCTGGCTGCTGCCACCTTCCCCTGGTGAGCCATCTCCCCCAACAGTTTCCAAAACGGTAAATCTGCTTTGGAGGGAGATGACCGCAGGGGATCCCTGCACTGCCTTCCTACTCTTCCTCTGTCTGTTGGTCACCCATTCCCTATCTGCCTCAGTAATTTTAATCTGCGGTGTGACCAACTCACTGAATGTGCTATCCACAACTTCCTCAGCATCGCGGATGCTCCAAAGTGAATCCATCCGCAGCTCCAGAGCCGTCAAGCGGTCTAACAGGAGCTGCAGTTGGACACACTTCTTGCAGATGAAGGAGTCAGGGACACCAGAAGGTTCCCTGACTTGCCACATCTCACAAGAGGAGCATGACACGGGTCTGAGCTCTCCTGCCATGACTTAAACCTGAAGTTAAATTTGAACTACACTACACAGCTAAGAGAAAGTCAAAGAGAGAAAAATCACTTACTAGTCACAAGCCAATCGCTTACCTGCTGGCTGTGATGTAATTGCTCCCGAGACTCCCTCACAGGTCTGCTTCTCTGCACCTCCTTAAGATGAGCACCAAATTCCCTTCACTAGTTAATTAATTTACTTAATTAATTGGATTTTTTTTTTTTTTTTTTTGGAAACTCAACTCCAAACACCAAACTCCAAAAAACACAGCCCTCACTCACCTCTTACCCGAACTCAGCCTTACCCAAACTCAGATACACTCTGTTTGCTTCCAGCACTCCGTTTCTAAAGGCTCGTCAGCCAAACCTTTTGTATCCTTCCTGATTTACACTCAGCCAATAGGCCTGCTCCCGGAACTGAACTCCCGAAACTAACAGCTGACCTGCAAGGTAAGGAAGCTGTTAAACAGTTAAAAAATGGGGGGGAGGCACCGGAGTGGCAGCCGGGAGAGTAGGGGAGATTTTTGAGAGGGGTGTAAGGATGTTGTGGCTGTTTGCTGTTGCCGCGGTTGGTTTTGGTTTTTCTTCTTTCTTATGTATATATTTGAAAATGCTTCCAATAAAATATTTAAAGATAAAAGACTGTGAAAAGATCGATTCACTCCAGGCATGATTCCATGAAGAAATCAGGTTAGTCATTTTTAAAACAAAACTTTATTGTGAATAACAATATTAAACCTGTTTAACTTCAAACCCGAAAAGAACAGCCACACCCGTACACCTTAAAATTACGATTCAATTTCCCATCAAAAAACAAGATCATACACATGCAGCTCTAAATATAGCTTAAACATGCAGGCCTTAAAGTGATACATGTCTCACAGTGCACATTCTGAGAATCTCTTCTTACTCTATCTGAAGGTCTTCAAATGGCTGCTTCACTTGATTTGTTTCAGTCTTTCCCTTGTCTCCGGAGAAGGCTGCTCTGTTTTTAAAGTAGTATCTTACTTGGAAAAGGAGTATGGACTCGGAGTCAAGCATATGGGAACTCAATTTCTCTTTTCTCAAACTCATTGCGTTTCTGCCTCAACCTGTGGTCCCAAAAAAAGCAAGAGTTGCCAGATCAGAGATCAGGGACGATCGGCTGGAGAATCAATGTTACCGATGAAATCGGGAGTGGCGCCGCTAAGCGGCATACTCTAGGAGTACGCCGCTGTCATAATATCCACGCATGTATATAATGAAGTGCGGACAGGCAGTGATTGACACACAGGATGACCAGTAAGCACACAGCACAGTGCAGCCAATCACCAGACAGGACACCACCACTATAAAGCCAGAGGGCACTAGGTTTCCCGCTCTCTCTGGACCCAACCACTGAGACAGTCCGAGTCCACGAGCTAGCACAGTGCAAACACCATGTGGTAGCTAGTGAGTCTGGTCAGGCTAGTACAAGGTCTCCAGTCAGTTCAGTATAGTGTTGACCCACAGTTAAATATGTATGTTAGTTCTATCGGTCAATAAAACCGTGTTGGATCTTCTACAGTGTAGAGGTCTGTTACTTGCATCGCTGCATCAACTGTAGTCCACACCGAACTGACCTGCCTAACACATCAGCCGCGTGCCGTATCGACAGTTTCAGGATGTTGCCTGAGGCCCTCCCCATAAAGCTCCGCCCCCCCCAACCGGCCGAGTTCCCGATGGCGTCGGTCACGTGTGCTATCATTTGTCGGGAACTCGGCCTGGCGGCTGTGGACTCAGTCCAGCCCGTCACAGTCGGGGAAGGGCCAATCCGCGGGCAGGGAGGACTTTGGCAGGGGCTGGGGGCACTGTTGGGGGGTGGTCCGGGGCTCGCGAGCCGGCCAAATGGGAAGGCACTATTTTACAGGCCGGGACCACGCGCGGCCGGCGCTATGTTTCTCGGCGCGGCCACTGTAGACCGCCACCGTGCGCATGCGTGGCCATGGATCCGGCAATTATCCGTGCCGTATCGGCAGTTAGGTCCGGGTGGTCTGCGCTGCCTTCCTGCTAGCCCCCAGCCAGATGGAGAATCGGTGGCTGTTTACGTCAAATTTTTGGTCGTAAAACGCCACCGTTCTCACGCCAGCATCAAGACATAGCTTGAAAATCAGAGAATCCAGCCCCAGACCTCACTTCCAAAAGCCTTTCTCCAGCCACTGTCTCTCTTCACAGCTTCTCACAATATCGCTCAGTGCCTCTCCCCCCACAGCTGTTAAAAAATGTCCCTGAGCTCTCTTAGCTCCTCCCATCACTGACCTCCTCTGCCAGTGTTTAACCCTTAAATTGTCCACTATATTCATAACCCAATTTCTTACAATCGTCCAGTCATCACACCGACGAAGGAAAGA
Source organism: Scyliorhinus torazame (assembly GCF_047496885.1). Lineage (NCBI taxonomy): Eukaryota > Metazoa > Chordata > Chondrichthyes > Carcharhiniformes > Scyliorhinidae > Scyliorhinus > Scyliorhinus torazame. Next base: position 241,598,350 of record NC_092710.1, read on the forward strand.
GAGAGGGAGAGTGCGCCTCCATTTTGAGGCTCCCTCGCAGCAACTTTACAAAATCTGAAATAAACAGTCACAGCTGTTGGAATGTCATTGTGGAGGGGAGACCCTGAAATTGGGCATGATGTCCACAAACCAGGGCACTGGCTGGTGGCACAAAATTATGCAAATGCCTACCAGCATTTCTGCTCACATATCAGGGAGGAAATTCTGCTGCATCTCCATTCATATTCCAAAAGGAGAAGATGTAGTTGAGGAGAAGGAGGGGGTCTAAGGTAAACCCTTTGGGGTTTCTTGAGGTGATATTGCATGGGTTCATAGAGACGCCACACAGAATGGCAATATGTGTTTCAGACCACCTTCATAGATAATTCCAAGTGAAAGATTGTCTCGAATAGGGCACTATAACTTTAATATATCTGATCAGCTATAAAATCTGTTTCAGGACACTTTCTCGATAATTTCTAATACAGTTTATCTTTTTCTAAAATGTTTTTAAAAGTGGCAATAGCAGGGGAAAGACAGTGTGATTTTTTTCCTAAATAAAATCATTCACCTTGGAAAGCCATTATTTTCCAGCACAGGTCAATTTAAGACGAGAAATTGATGCTCGGAATCCAACTACTGCAGTTTCAGAAGCATCATGAATTCTCACATCACCAGGGAAGATGTAAGGTTGTCGAGTTACTATTGCTTAAACAAATGAATTAATCAAAAATATTTTCTTTTGGAGAAAGAAGTCAATTGAATTTGATAGAAATTGCTCATGATCCGTGATATTTACCAGTGATGTGAGTCATCCGAGAGTGCCTTTAAGAACTGGATGTTTAAGCAATGTACCTTTAAGAAAACAGTGATGTCATAGAGTGGGTAGAGCTCAGGTCAGCCATTTTGCAGTTTGATTTTGCAGTTTGGTTTCAGTTTTGAAAAGTGCCTGGCTGGTTTTGCTGTGAGCTGATTAAAAGGAGAAAGCCAGTTTGAGACAGCAGCTTGAGAAGTTCTGGTTTGGAAAAGAGCTGGGTGTGTGTCTGTGTTTTGCAGTGAGCTGGATTTCTGCCATGAAAGACTATGCCTGGATCATTTGGGTGATTTAAAGTAAAGCCTTTAACCTGATGTGATTTTGTTTAAAGGTGTTAAGTCTCTTGGAAGTTTGAAGGAACATTTTAAGGAATTATTTACTGTTGCAATATTTTCTGAGTTATCTTTGAAGTAAGGGGAGTTAAGAGATCCAATGTTTATTTAAGATATTAAGTTGAGTTCATGGAATAAACAGTGTTTTGTGTTTGAAAACCCACCTGTCCATAATTGTAATACCACACCTAGGGAACAAGCCGTGTGCTAGGAAAAGCAACAAATCCATTAAAGGGAGAGGTTGGTTGAACTCCATGATACATTTGTGGTTCTGAAAAAGCCTCGCCCATAACAATTGGGGGCTCGAGGGGAATAAAAGTCTATCTATTGGATTGGCTTTTGTGAACTTAAAGACAGTGAAGGATTGTTGCTTTTCCGGTGTGGTATTTTAGTTTAAATGGGGAGAGTGTTGTGAACAATGGCTCTTTCAGAGGCTCAGACATTTTTGGGGGTGGTGAATGTTACACGTTACCTTACGGACAGAAATGAAAAACAGACTGTTAGATTTGGCAAGAATATTCGCATTTTGTCAGGTAATGTTAACTGCAAAAGATAAGGTAATTATGGCGGTGGTTAAGCATTTAAAGTTGCCTGAGATAGAGTTTGACTAATTGAAAATGGCAAAAATTCAGTTGCAAATTAATCAAATGGAACATGAGAAAGAATTAAAGTGGCTGGCATACGAGATTGAGAGAGAGGAAAAAGAAAGAGAAGAGAGGACAAAGAAAAAGAGAGAGAAGAAAGGATAAAAGAAAGAATAGCCCTAGCAAAACTAAAAGAAAAAGAAAGGGAGATACAGATCAGGGAAAAAGATAAAGAGAGGGAGTTTGAACTTCAGAAAATGGCCATGAAACATAACAATCAGTTAAAATTGGCAGACGTAAAGGGAAACGTACAGTTGGATGATAGTGATGAGGATAGTGAAAAAGAGTGTCATAGTCGAAGGCTTGGTGGGAATCTATTTAAATATGTCCAAGCATTGCCAAGGTTTGACGAGAAGGAAGTGGAAGCCTTTTTCATTTCATTTGAGAAGGTAGCTAAGCAAATGAAATGGCCACTGGACATGTGGGTGTTACTGATTCAAACAAAGCTGGTAGGTAGAGCTAGTGAAGTGTTTGCATCACTATGGGAGGAAGTATCTGGAAAGTATGAGGAGGTGAAGAAATCCATCTTAAGTGCATATGAGCGAGTGCCTGAAGCAGGTAAAGAAGTCACAATTTTAAGAGATACATGGGCTAGTCAATCTTTAATGGTAATGATGAGGAATTATGTAGTTTGCGAAGAATGGTGCCAGAAAAGGTGGTGACATGTGGAATTCAGGGTGAGAGGAGTAGTGTTCCATTATATAAGATAATGTTGGAAAGTCCAGTGAAGAGTGGTGAAGTGGTAGTAGGAGTAATAGATAAACTGTATTCCTGGACAAGATAGTTTATTTTGGGTGATGATATAGCTGGATCGCAGGTGGGAGTGATGCCTACTGTGGTTAATCAGCCATTGGAAAATCAGTCAACTGAAGGGTTGAAGGACGAATATCCTGGGATTTTTCTGGATTGTCGAGTAACAAGGTCGCAAAGTCACAGGTTAAGACAAGAGGAGAAATCAAAGAGTGAAGATGAAGCTAAAGTGCAATTAACAGAAACGATTTTTGACCAGATGGTTGAAAAAGAACAAGAACAGGTGGAGGGTGAGGTGAATATTTTTAGTTCAGGAACATTGGCAGAGTTACAACAGAAAGATGTAGAAATAAAACGGATATATTAGAAAGCATATACGGAAGAGGAATCTGAGAGTATACCAGAGTGTTATTACCGTAAAAATGATGTCTTGATGAGAAAATGGAGACCTGTTCATATGCAGGCGGATGAAAACTGGGCAGAAGTTCATCAAGTAGTATTGCCGGTAGGGTATAGAAAGGAGGTGTTGCGAGTTGCACATGAGGTACCAGTGGGAGGTCATTTGGGAATAAGGAAAACTCAAGCTAAAATCCAGAAACATTTTTATTGGCCTGGACTACAGAAAGATGTAGTTCAATGTTGTCAATCATGTCACACATGTCAAGTGATAGGGAAACCTCAAGCAGTGATAAAATCAGCGCTCTTAATACCCATTCCAGCATTTAAGGAACCTTTTACAAGGGTCCTAATCGATTGTGTAGGACCGCTTCCTAAAACAAAAAGTGGGAATCAATATCTTTTGACTATAATGAATGTGTCTACTAGGTTTCCAGAGGCCATTCCAGTACGTAATATTACAGCTAAAAGGATTGTGGAGGAGTTGCTTGAATTCTTTACTAGATATGGACTACCCACAGACATTCAATCGGATCAAGGAACTAATTTTACTTCAAAGTTATTCAAAGTTATGGATAGCTTAGGAATAAAACAATTTAAATCAACTGCGTACCATCCAGAATCGCAGGGAGCGTTAGAAAGGTGGCATCAGACATTAAAGACAATATTGAGGGCCTATTGTCAAGATTATCCAGAGGATTGGGATAAAGTAATCCCATTTGTTTTGTTTGCAATTAGGGATGCACCTAATGAGTCTACCAAATTTAGTCCTTTTGAACTAATTTTTGGTCATGAGGTAAGAGGACCACTTAAATTGATGAAGGAAAAATTGGTGGGTGAGAAATCGGAAATTCCACTATTGGATTACGTGTCAAATTTTAGGGAACGATTAAATAGAGCAGGTGAATTGGCTAGACAACATTTGAAAATTGCACAAAATGTGATGAAACGGGTAGCGGACAAGAAATCCAAAGTTCGTAGTTTTGCCAGTGGGGATAAAGTTTTAGTGTTGATACCAGTGGTAGGGGAGACTTTAAAAGCTAGGTTTTGTGAACTGTTTCAGATTGAAAGGAAATTAAGTGAGCTGAATTATGTGGAAAAAACACCAGATAGAAGGCTCACCGAGTGTGTCATGTGAATATGCTTAAAAGGTACTTTGAAAGGGAAGGAGAGAAAAAGGAGGTTTTAATGATTCTAACTCAAAGTGACGAACCAAATCCAGGTGACTGTGATTTTGACATACCTCAAATTAAATTGGAAAATGAGAATGTTCTTAAAAATTGGGATAAATTAAGTTACCTTCCAGAGGAAAAACAAACTGACTTGAAAGAGTTATTGATATCACATGGGCAAGTTTGTAGAGATAAATTGGGAAGTACTAAAATGGCTATACATGATGTAAATGTGGGAAATGCTGTTCCTATCAAACAACATCCATATAGACTTAATCCTTTAAAATTGGCACAGGTTAACAAAGAGATTGAGAGTCTGCTTAAAAATGGCATAATTGAAGTGGGTTGCAGCCAATGGCGCTCACCCATAGTGATGGTACCTAAACCAAACAGTACCCAATGGTTGTGTTTGGACTATCAAAAGGTGAATGCAGTTACAAGAATGGACTCTTATTCTATCCCACCATTGAAGGATTGCATGGAGAAAGTGGGACAATCTGCTTTTATTTCCACTTTCCAGACATGGAAAGAACATTTAAAACATCGTATGGAGTTCTTCGATCAACTTCAGGTGGCGGGTTTGGTGATGAACCTAGCCGAAAGTGAATTTGGAGAAGCCCGAATCACTTTTCTTGAGGAGTTTCCGATACCCTCAAGACAAAGGGAGGCAATGCGATCTCTTACCATGAATGAATTTGATCGAACCTTTGTGCAAATGTTTTGTGGCGTGATTACTCCACTGATGGAGTTGCTAAAGAAACCTAAAAAATTTCAATGGACAGCGGACTTTCAACAGGCATTTGACTGCCTGAAAGCTGTGATCACCAATGCTCGTGTATTGGAGAATTGCAAGGGACTCTGTGGTCAGATTGAACGAAAGTATCTGATTCTAAAGAGAAATGCCGAGGAGTAGAGGAATGGATGGATCGTGCAGAGACTTTGTTGAAAAAGTCTATCAACCATTTTAGTTGGAGGAAGAAGAACAAAGAAAAATGGACTATATTATTATACCTGTTTGCGTGTGTTGTTTTCTTTAAATAAAAATGTATATTTAATGTGTGCATTTCTTAGTGGATGGTGCAAAAGTGAAAAATGAAACCATCTTGAAGTTGATGGGGTTTTTTTTCTTGGGGGGATGTGTCATGCGAGAGTACCTTTAAGAACTGGTTGTTTAAGCAATGTACCTTTAAGAAAACAGTGATGCCATAGAGTGGGTGGAGCTCAATGAGAGATCCAATGTTTAGTTGAGATGTTAAGTTGAGTTCATGGAATAAACAGTGTTTTATGTTTGAAAACCCACCTGTCCATAATTGTAATACCACACCTAGGGAAAAAGCCATGTGCTAGGAAAAGCAACAAATCCATTGAAGGGAGAGGTTGGTTGAACTCCATGATACATTTTGGGGTTCTGAAAACGCCTCGCCCATAACATGTGATTTTGAGTTCAGTCCCAAAACCATTTCTCCAAATTGGAACATGATCTATATTCTTGATACCGTTTTACATTCTCACACACGTGGCATGCGTGTTCACACCAGGAAAACGGATTCCTCACTGAGTAGTGTTTCCTCCATTTGAAGTAGGTCATGTACAAATCTTCATTCCCGTCCAGTTTGTGCAGGTAACCCGCAAGTTCTTTAGCTGAGTGGAAATCATCCACATGAATGAAAGAATCGGCTGGAATGTAATTTTCATAGTTTTTTCTAGATGTCCCCAGGACCACAGGCACGGTGCCAGCACGCAAAGCATTGTAGAGCTTTTCAGTTATGTAATCTTCATGTACTGAATTCTCAAAGGCAAGGTAGAATTTAGAACTAGATATGGTAGGCATCAATTTGTGATTGTCCAGACGTTTCCCGAAGGCTTGACCGTAAGTGTTGATATTAATGTATTTGCGGAATTCATTGTAGAACTTCACTCTGGCATGATTAGTGTTCCAATGGCTTACAACCCAACACACCAGATTGCTTTTCTTAGGCAGTTTAAAATCTAATGGCACTCTGTTTATTATCAGAGACCCATAAGGCGCTTTGATATCTGAATCATGACGATATGTCAAGGTCAGGTTGAAGAAATGGTCGAGTCCAGTCTTTTTTGGAGAGTGGGTAGGTGACTCCAGGTTCATCCAAACCCATTTCTGAAATGTTGGCCGAGGCTGTTTGGGCAGATTGGACAAGTCTCTACTCATGTCTCGGTGATGGAAAAGGACAGCATGAGATTTGTTATAGAGGTTTCTATCTGCAGTTAAACGGCAGTTGAACTCAGATCCACAAGAATTGAGCTCAAATTTTGCACCAAAAGGCCAAAGCCAAATGAGTACAATAGTTTCATTCTTTTCAATAACTTTCACAAGGGGCTTTTTCACACCGAGTATCGATTTGGCAGATTCCAATGGAGTATAAATCCAGTTGGTTGTTGGTTGGACATACAGCAACAACATGGCTAAAAAACAGCCCAAACAGATGGTGGATATTAACAGGATGCGAAAAATGCCTGTATTACCAATTGATGTCATAATGTCTCCTGTGAAGGGAAAGATTAAGACTATTAGGATCCTGGAAGCACAGCTTCTCTTCCAATTAACTGCATCAAGATCCAGAATGTTTGAACACAGCTTTCTGAATGGAATGAGGAAGATTTAGCTTGGAGATATAAGAGAGAAGGTAAAGAGAGTGGAAGAGGAGAAAGCTTAAAATGAGAGTTCAATTTAGGAAAGAAGTGAACAAAAAGAATGAAGAAAAATGATAGTAAGAGGATCTAATCAAACACAGACAACAATGAGCATGATAATGTTGTCAACATTACAATGCACTGTGGAATAAAAGGAAAGAAAGATTTGCATTTATATTGCACCTTTCATAGAGCCATAGGATAGAATTGAAGGTAGATGATGGGGTTACTGCACATCAACTGGACAACGGCCTTCCCTGTGATCAAGGAAACTGGGGCAGAAATTCTGCCTCCTTTAATGCTCTTGGCCAATCAGAGGCGATCAGCTGAGTTTGCTTGGCAGGGCCCCCAGCTAATGTGCAATGAGGCAGGATTAATTAATGGGCTCATAATTTTCAGTCATCATACATGACTGAATTTTGCACTCATTTTGAATAAGCAAGGTGTAGATCTAAGACTGGTGTTTTAAATTTAAATAAAGGGTACGAAGACAGAGCTGGGCAACGTGAACTGGGAACGTTTGGCTGAGCGATAGATGAGTTGAGATGCAGTGGCAGATATTTAAGGAGATATGTCATAACACTCAACAAAGATGCATTCCAGTTCAAAAGAATTATTTGAGGAGAAGGATGCGTCATCCATGGAAGTGAGGAAGTTAAAGATAGCAGGGAATTGAAAGAAAACGCATATAATTTTGCTAAGATTAGTGGCAAGTCAGAGGATTGGACAGATATAAGTAAAACAAAGAATGACTGGAAAAGTAATAAGAGAGTAAGCAAGCTAGAAATATTAAAATAAGCATACAGAGTTCCTACAGATATTTGAAAAGAAAAATGGTCGCTAAGGTGGGTGTTTGTCCTCTGGGGGGTGGGCGAGTCTGGTGATTAGTAATGAGAAATATGGAAATGGAAGAAGCACTGGATAGATGTTTTGTGTCTGTCTTCTTTGTAGAAGACACAAATAACATCCCAGAAATAATTGTAAAGCAAGAAGTTGAAAAAGGGAGGAATTGAAATCAATTCGTATCAGGAAAAGGGTACTGAGAAAAATGTTAAAAGCAAAGCTGACAAGTCCCTGGTTCTGATAGACTTCAACCTAGGGTCTTAAAATAAGTGGTTGCAGAGATAGTAATTTTTCCAAAATTCCCTAGATTATAAAAATCTCCCATCTGCTTGGAAGTTTGCAAATGTAAATCTATTATTCAAGAAAGAAGGGAGACAGAAAGAGGAAATTACAGGCCAATTAGTCGAACATCGGCCAGAGGGAAAATGCTAGAATCCATTATTTAGGAGCTTATCTATGGTGATTGTCCCTTCAAGGGCAACACAGCAGAGTAAGGGTCACATGGCCTGTGTGACCAATCGGGACTTAGTGTTTGGAATCCATGGTGAGAAAGGTTCTTCGGCAAAGCAACATTTTGGGAGCTTGCTATAGCCATGAGACTGCTGTCCAATTCTCATTTATAAACACCTTTTGTGTTCACAAATGACATCTGTGAAAGTGCACCTTTACATCTGGTGACGAGGATAAATTATCCTGACACTACCTCTGACCCAACACCTGTGAGTAATATGTTTCAATCGAAGTCTAAGAAAATAAAGTACTCACCAGAATAAACCTATTTGACACCTCCATGGAGGACTGGACACAATAAGTTGAGCGCCTTGGATATGATTTCCAAGCAAACAAAGTGGAGAGGAGATGAAACACAAAGTAATTCTCCTTGTGGAACTCAGGCCTAAAACCTTATTTGCAGTCTTACAGCCCCAAGTGAGACCGACTCCAGATAATTTAGTGAGCTCATGGATTCAATAAATGTTCAATTGCACCCTCAACCATCAATCATACTCCAGAGATTCAAATTGAATTTGAGGGCGGGAGCCGCAAGTGACTTGATCACAACTTACATTGTTAGACTGAAGCAATCATGGAGTATTGTGATTTTGGAGCCAACCTAAACAACATGTTATGGGACAGGTTCATCTGTGGCATGAACAACATCATTCAACACAGATTGCTTCCAGAGGCCAAGGCAAATTTGAAACGAGCAATGGAGATAGTGATGGCCGTGGAAAGTGCTGAAAAAGGTGCATAAGACCTGCAGAGCGCATTAAATGGTGTTGTTCACCAGTTAGGGAAGGAACCTATAGGACACCATGGCACCAAAACCACTGAAATCGCTGTGAAGCAGGAAACAATCTCAGCTACAAGCTACAGAATAGGCAATCAATCTGTAATGCTTAAAATGGAATATTAACAATAATGAGTTAACCACACTCCTGAATCATGTGAGTTTAAGGAGACAATCGGCGAAATTCTCCCCAAACGGCGCGATGTCCGCCGACTGGCGCCAAAAACGGCGCCAATCAGATGGGCATCGCGCCGGCCCAAAGGTGCAGAATGCTCCGCATCTTTGGGGGCCAAACCCCAACATTGAGGGGCTAGGCCGGCGCCGGAGGGATTTCCGCCCCGCCAGCTGGCGGAAATGGCGTTTGTTGCCCCGCCAGCTGCCGCGGAAATGCGGCGCATGCGCGGGAGCGTCAGCGGCCGCTGACAGTTTCACGGCGCATGCGCGGGAGCATCAGCGGGCGCCGACAGTTTCCCACGCATGCGCAGTGGGGTGAGTCACTTCCTCCTCCGCCATGGTGGAGGCCGTGGCGGAGGCGGAAGGGAAAGAGTGCCCCCACGGCACAGGCCTGCCCGCGGATCGGTGGGCCCCGATCGCAGCCAGGCCACCGTGGGGGCACCCCCCCCGGGGTCAGATCACCACACGCCCCCCCCCCAGGACCCCGGAGCCCGCCCACGCCGCCTGGTCCCGCCGGTAAATACCAGGTTTAATTTACGCCGGCGGGACAGGCAATTTCTGGGCGGGACTTGGGCCCATCCGGGCCGGAGAATTGAGCGGGGGTCCCGCCAACCGGCGCGGCCCGATTCCCGCCCCCGCCCAATCTCCGGTACCGGAGACTTCGGCGGGGGCGGGGGCGGGATTCACGGCGGCCAGCGGCCATTCTCCGTCCCGGCGGGGGGTCGGAGAATGACGCCCAATGTTTTTATTGTCACAAGAGGAATGCAGTCAAGGTCAGCAACTAATTGATCAATCATGATGTTACAAAAATACATTGTGAAAGAGCTTAGCACCAGTGATTCTGCTATTCACTCTCTGTTTAATCTAAAGGCAGGCAAGATAGGTCCTATTGCTGTAATGCTCTGGGTAAATGGGAGGCCTAAACAGCTGGCTTGTAATGCAGAACAAGGCCAGCAGCACGGGTTCAATTCCCATACCGGACTCCCTGAACAGGGGCTGGAATGTGGTGACTAGGGGCTTTTCACAGTAACTTCATTGAAGCCTACTTTTTTAAAAATAAATTTAGAGTACCCAATTAATTTTTTCCAATTAAGGGACAATTTTGCATGGCCAATCCACCTAGCCTGCACATCTTTGGGTTGTCGGGGCGAAACTCATGCAAACACGGGGAGAATGTGCAAATTCCACACGGACAGTGACCCAGAGTCGGGATCGAACCTGGGACCTCGGCGCTGTGAGGCTGCAGGGCTAACCCACTGCGCCACCGTGCTGCCATTGAAGCCTACTTGTGACAATAAGCAATTATTATTATTATTATTAAGATGGAAGTGGATCCGGGCCATTAGTCACTATGATGGATGAGAATTCATTTCAGTACCTAAGTGAAGGAGTCCAACCATTGAACTTCAAGAGCACTTAGAGACTTATATGGGAGAAGCAATAAAAATAAAAGGCATTACAATGGTACTTGTAAGCTATGGACAACAGTCTACCCAACTCCCAGTGATAACAGTGATGGGTGAAGGACCAAGCCTTCTCAGCCGCGATCGGCTCAAAGAAATCAAGTTGAATTGGGCTGAGAGTTTTCAAGTGTGGGAAGGGGGACTGCCCAAACCGAAAAGAAAATACGGGAACGTCTTCTGTGATAAGGGCTACAAGCTAAAGTTTATGTGGATTCAGTGGCGACAGATCAATTATTTAGGGTAAGACCGGTACCTGGGCTGGATTCTCTGTGACATCATGCCGAAATCGCGAAACGCGATCGGCTGGAGAATCGGCTCCGATGCCAAAATCGGATCCAGAAATACAGTACACATCTCATTATCAGCCCTGACGACCGATTCTCCGGGGCCTCAGCGATTCTGCGCCCCAGATGGGCTGATTTCCCGACAGCGTGTTTCTAATGAGCTGTACAAAATTGTGAAGCCGCCGTGCTGGCTGAGGCAACTGCGAGAGGAGGTAGGAGTTGGTGTGGGGAGCACTGCGGCCTCCCATTTCGGACACTGGCTGTGCTTTCTGCAGGGGTATTTGCTCCTCAATTTCCCGCTGACTATTTGGGGGCCTGTAGTACAGTCCTATCAAGGTGATCTCTCCCTTATTTTTCAGTTCCACCCATAGAGACTCAGTGGGCGAACCCTCGGATACATCCCCTCTAAGTACTGCCGTGATGTTTTCCCTAAACAAAAACGCCACTCCCCCTCCTCTCTTACCTCCTGTTCTATCCTCTCTATAGCATCTGTACCCCAGAACATTGAGCTGCCAGTCCTGCCCCTCCCTTAGCCATGTTTCAGTCATAGCTATAATATCCCAGTCCCATGTGCCCATCCATGCCCTGAGTTCATCCGCTTTGCCCGTCAGGCCCCTTGCATTGAAATAAATGCAGTTTAATGTAGACTTTCCTTGCTCTCTGCCCTGCTTTCTCTGGTCATGCTTTACACACTCTCCCTTCCTGCCTTTTGTTTCCGTCCCCACTGACTTCCTACATCGGTTCCCATCCCCCTGCCACATTAGTTTAAACCCTCCCCAACTGCACTAGCAAACACACCCCCGAGAACATTGGTTCCGGTCCCACCCAGATGCAGACCGTCCGATTTGTACAGGTCCCACCTCCCCCAGAACTGGTCCCAATGTCCCAGGAATTTGAAACCCTCCCTCTTGCACCATCTCTCAAGCCACGTATTCATCCTAGCTATCCTGTCATTCCTACTCTGACTATCACGTGGCACTGGTAGCAATCCTGAGATTACTACCTTTGAGGTCCTACTTTTTAGTTTAACTCCTAACTCCCTAAATTCAGCTTGTAGGACCTCATCCCGTTTTCTACCTATATCGTTGCTGCCTATATGCACCACGACAGCTGGCTGTTCACCCTCCCCCTCCAGAATGCCCTGCAGCCGCTCCGAGACATCCTTGACCCTTGCACCAGGGAGGCAACATACCAACCTGGATTCTCGTTTGCGTCCGCAGAAATGCCTGTCTATTCCCCTTACAATTGAATCCCCTATCACTATAGCTCTGCCACTCTTTTTCCCGCCCTTCTGTGCAGCAGAGCCAGCCACGGTGCCATGAACCTGGCTGCTGCCACCTTCCCCTGGTGAGCCATCTCCCCCAACAGTTTCCAAAACGGTAAATCTGCTTTGGAGGGAGATGACCGCAGGGGATCCCTGCACTGCCTTCCTACTCTTCCTCTGTCTGTTGGTCACCCATTCCCTATCTGCCTCAGTAATTTTAATCTGCGGTGTGACCAACTCACTGAATGTGCTATCCACAACTTCCTCAGCATCGCGGATGCTCCAAAGTGAATCCATCCGCAGCTCCAGAGCCGTCAAGCGGTCTAACAGGAGCTGCAGTTGGACACACTTCTTGCAGATGAAGGAGTCAGGGACACCAGAAGGTTCCCTGACTTGCCACATCTCACAAGAGGAGCATGACACGGGTCTGAGCTCTCCTGCCATGACTTAAACCTGAAGTTAAATTTGAACTACACTACACAGCTAAGAGAAAGTCAAAGAGAGAAAAATCACTTACTAGTCACAAGCCAATCGCTTACCTGCTGGCTGTGATGTAATTGCTCCCGAGACTCCCTCACAGGTCTGCTTCTCTGCACCTCCTTAAGATGAGCACCAAATTCCCTTCACTAGTTAATTAATTTACTTAATTAATTGGATTTTTTTTATTTTTTATTTTTTTTGGAAACTCAACTCCAAACACCAAACTCCAAAAAACACAGCCCTCACTCACCTCTTACCCAAACTCAGCCTTACCCAAACTCAGATACACTCTGTTTGCTTCCAGCACTCCGTTTCTAAAGGCTCGTCAGCCACACCTTTTGTATCCTTCCTGATTTACACTCAGCCAAGAGGCCTGCTCCCGGAACTGAACTCCCGAAACTAACAGCTGACCTGCAAGGTAAGGAAGCTGGTAAACAGTTAAAAAATGGGGGGGAGGCACCGGAGTGGCAGCCGGGAGAGTAGGGGAGATTTTTGAGAGGGGTGTAAGGATGTTGTGGCTGTTTGCTGTTGCCACGGTTGGTTTTGGTTTTTCTTCTTTCTTATGTATATATTTGAAAATGCTTCCAATAAAATATTTAAAGAAAAAAGACTGTGAAAAGATCGATTCACTCCAGGCATGATTCCATGAAGAAATCAGGTTAGTCATTTTTAAAACAAAACTTTATTGTGAATAACAATATTAAACCTGTTTAACTTCAAACCCGAAAAGAACAGCCACACACGTACACCTTAAAATTACGATTCAATTTCCCATCAAAAAACAAGATCATACACATGCAGCTCTAAATATAGCTTAAACATGCAGGCCTTAAAGTGATACATGTCTCACAGTGCACATTCTGAGAATCTCTTCTTACTCTATCTGAAGGTCTTCAAATGGCTGCTTCACTTGATTTGTTTCAGTCTTTCCCTTGTCTCCGGAGAAGGCTGCTCGGTTTTTAAAGTAGTATCTTACTTGGAAAAGGAGTATGGACTCGGAGTCAAGCATATGGGAACTCAATTTCTCTTTTCTCAAACTCATTGCGTTTCTGCCTCAACCTGTGGTCCCAAAAAAAGCAAGAGTTGCCAGATCAGAGATCAGGGACGATCGGCTGGAGAATCAATGTTACCGATGAAATCGGGAGTGGCGCCGCTAAGCGGCATACTCTAGGAGTACGCCGCTGTCATAATATCCACGCATGTATATAATGAAGTGCGGACAGGCAGTGATTGACACACAGGATGACCAGTAAGCACACAGCACAGTGCAGCCAATCACCAGACAGGACACCACCACTATAAAGCCAGAGGGCACTAGGTTTCCCGCTCTCTCTGGACCCAGCCACTGAGACAGTCCGAGTCCACGAGCTAGCACAGTGCAAACACCATGTGGTAGCTAGTGAGTCTGGTCAGGCTAGTACAAGGTCTCCAGTCAGTTCAGTATAGTGTTGACCCACAGTTAAATATGTATGTTAGTTCTATCGGTCAATAAAACCGTGTTGGATCTTCTACAGTGTAGAGGTCTGTTACTTGCATCGCTGCATCAACTGTAGTCCACACCGAACTGACCTGCCTAACACATCAGCCGCGTGCCGTATCGACAGTTTCAGGATGTTGCCTGAGGCCCTCCCCATAAAGCTCCGCCCCCCCCAACCGGCCGAGTTCCCGATGGCGTCGGTCACGTGTGCTATCATTTGTCGGGAACTCGGCCTGGCGGCTGTGGACTCAGTCCAGCCCGTCACAGTCGGGGAAGGGCCAATCCGCGGGCAGGGAGGACTTTGGCAGGGGCTGGGGGCACTGTTGGGGGGTGGTCTGGGGCTCGCGAGCCGGCCAAATGGGAAGGCACTATTTTACAGGCCGGGACCACGCGCGGCCGGCGCTATGTTTCTCGGCGCGGCCACTGTAGACCGCCACCGTGCGCATGCGTGGCCATGGATCCGGCAATTATCCGTGCCGTATCGGCAGTTAGGTCCGGGTGGTCTGCGCTGCCTTCCTGCTAGCCCCCAGCCAGATGGAGAATCGGTGGCTGTTTACGTCAAATTTTTGGTCGTAAAACGCCACCGTTCTCACGCCAGCATCAAGACATAGCTTGAAAATCAGAGAATCCAGCCCCAGACCTCACTTCCAAAAGCCTTTCTCCAGCCACTGTCTCTCTTCACAGCTTCTCACAATATCGCTCAGTGCCTCTCCCCCCACAGCTGTTAAAAAATGTCCCTGAGCTCTCTTAGCTCCTCCCATCACTGACCTCCTCTGCCAGTGTTTAACCCTTAAATTGTCCACTATATTCATAACCCAATTTCTTACAATCGTCCAGTCATCACACCGACGAAGGAAAGAGAGAGGGAGAGTGCGCCTCCATTTTGAGGCTCCCTCGCAGCAACTTTACAAAATCTGAAATAAACAGTCACAGCTGTTGGAATGTCATTGTGGAGGGGAGACCCTGAAATTGGGCATGATGTCCACAAACCAGGGCACTGGCTGGTGGCACAAAATTATGCAAATGCCTACCAGCATTTCTGCTCACATATCAGGGAGGAAATTCTGCTGCATCTCCATTCATATTCCAAAAGGAGAAGATGTAGTTGAGGAGAAGGAGGGGGTCTAAGGTAAACCCTTTGGGGTTTCTTGAGGTGATATTGCATGGGTTCATAGAGACGCCACACAGAATGGCAATATGTGTTTCAGACCACCTTCATAGATAATTCCAAGTGAAAGATTGTCTCGAATAGGGCACTATAACTTTAATATATCTGATCAGCTATAAAATCTGTTTCAGGACACTTTCTCGATAATTTCTAATACAGTTTATCTTTTTCTAAAATGTTTTTAAAAGTGGCAATAGCAGGGGAAAGACAGTGTGATTTTTTTCCTAAATAAAATCATTCACCTTGGAAAGCCATTATTTTCCAGCACAGGTCAATTTAAGACGAGAAATTGATGCTCGGAATCCAACTACTGCAGTTTCAGAAGCATCATGAATTCTCACATCACCAGGGAAGATGTAAGGTTGTCGAGTTACTATTGCTTAAACAAATGAATTAATCAAAAATATTTTCTTTTGGAGAAAGAAGTCAATTGAATTTGATAGAAATTGCTCATGATCCGTGATATTTACCAGTGATGTGAGTCATCCGAGAGTGCCTTTAAGAACTGGATGTTTAAGCAATGTACCTTTAAGAAAACAGTGATGTCATAGAGTGGGTAGAGCTCAGGTCAGCCATTTTGCAGTTTGATTTTGCAGTTTGGTTTCAGTTTTGAAAAGTGCCTGGCTGGTTTTGCTGTGAGCTGATTAAAAGGAGAAAGCCAGTTTGAGACAGCAGCTTGAGAAGTTCTGGTTTGGAAAAGAGCTGGGTGTGTGTCTGTGTTTTGCAGTGAGCTGGATTTCTGCCATGAAAGACTATGCCTGGATCATTTGGGTGATTTAAAGTAAAGCCTTTAACCTGATGTGATTTTGTTTAAAGGTGTTAAGTCTCTTGGAAGTTTGAAGGAACATTTTAAGGAATTATTTACTGTTGCAATATTTTCTGAGTTATCTTTGAAGTAAGGGGAGTTAAGAGATCCAATGTTTATTTAAGATATTAAGTTGAGTTCATGGAATAAACAGTGTTTTGTGTTTGAAAACCCACCTGTCCATAATTGTAATACCACACCTAGGGAACAAGCCGTGTGCTAGGAAAAGCAACAAATCCATTAAAGGGAGAGGTTGGTTGAACTCCATGATACATTTGTGGTTCTGAAAAAGCCTCGCCCATAACAATTGGGGGCTCGAGGGGAATAAAAGTCTATCTATTGGATTGGCTTTTGTGAACTTAAAGACAGTGAAGGATTGTTGCTTTTCCGGTGTGGTATTTTAGTTTAAATGGGGAGAGTGTTGTGAACAATGGCTCTTTCAGAGGCTCAGACATTTTTGGGGGTGGTGAATGTTACACGTTACCTTACGGACAGAAATGAAAAACAGACTGTTAGATTTGGCAAGAATATTCGCATTTTGTCAGGTAATGTTAACTGCAAAAGATAAGGTAATTATGGCGGTGGTTAAGCATTTAAAGTTGCCTGAGATAGAGTTTGACTAATTGAAAATGGCAAAAATTCAGTTGCAAATTAATCAAATGGAACATGAGAAAGAATTAAAGTGGCTGGCATACGAGATTGAGAGAGAGGAAAAAGAAAGAGAAGAGAGGACAAAGAAAAGGAGAGAGAAGAAAGGATAAAAGAAAGAATAGCCCTAGCAAAACAAAAAGAAAAAGAAAGGGAGATACAGATCAGGGAAAAAGATAAAGAGAGGGAGTTTGAACTTCAGAAAATGGCCATGAAACATAACAATCAGTTAAAATTGGCAGACGTAAAGGGAAACGTACAGTTGGATGATAGTGATGAGGATAGTGAAAAAGAGTGTCATAGTCGAAGGCTTGGTGGGAATCTATTTAAATATGTCCAAGCATTGCCAAGGTTTGACGAGAAGGAAGTGGAAGCCTTTTTCATTTCATTTGAGAAGGTAGCTAAGCAAATGAAATGGCCACTGGACATGTGGGTGTTACTGATTCAAACAAAGCTGGTAGGTAGAGCTAGTGAAGTGTTTGCATCACTATGGGAGGAAGTATCTGGAAAGTATGAGGAGGTGAAGAAATCCATCTTAAGTGCATATGAGCGAGTGCCTGAAGCAGGTAAAGAAGTCACAATTTTAAGAGATACATGGGCTAGTCAATCTTTAATGGTAATGATGAGGAATTATGTAGTTTGCGAAGAATGGTGCCAGAAAAGGTGGTGACATGTGGAATTCAGGGTGAGAGGAGTAGTGTTCCATTATATAAGATAATGTTGGAAAGTCCAGTGAAGAGTGGTGAAGTGGTAGTAGGAGTAATAGATAAACTGTATTCCTGGACAAGATAGTTTATTTTGGGTGATGATATAGCTGGATCGCAGGTGGGAGTGATGCCTACTGTGGTTAATCAGCCATTGGAAAATCAGTCAACTGAAGGGTTGAAGGACGAATATCCTGGGATTTTTCTGGATTGTCGAGTAACAAGGTCGCAAAGTCACAGGTTATGACAAGAGGAGAAATCAAAGAGTGAAGATGAAGCTAAAGTGCAATTAACAGAAACGATTTTTGACCAGATGGTTGAAAAAGAACAAGAACAGGTGGAGGGTGAGGTGAATATTTTTAGTTCAGGAACATTGGCAGAGTTACAACAGAAAGATGTAGAAATAAAACGGATATATTAGAAAGCATATACGGAAGAGGAATCTGAGAGTATACCAGAGTGTTATTACCGTAAAAATGATGTCTTGATGAGAAAATGGAGACCTGTTCATATGCAGGCGGATGAAAACTGGGCAGAAGTTCATCAAGTAGTATTGCCGGTAGGGTATAGAAAGGAGGTGTTGCGAGTTGCACATGAGATACCAGTGGGAGGTCATTTGGGAATAAGGAAAACTCAAGCTAAAATCCAGAAACATTTTTATTGGCCTGGACTACAGAAAGATGTAGTTCAATGTTGTCAATCATGTCACACATGTCAAGTGATAGGGAAACCTCAAGCAGTGATAAAATCAGCGCTCTTAATACCCATTCCAGCATTTAAGGAACCTTTTACAAGGGTCCTAATCGATTGTGTAGGACCGCTTCCTAAAACAAAAAGTGGGAATCAATATCTTTTGACTATAATGGATGTGTCTACTAGGTTTCCAGAGGCCATTCCAGTACGTAATATTACAGCTAAAAGGATTGTGGAGGAGTTGCTTGAATTCTTTACTAGATATGGACTACCCACAGACATTCAATCGGATCAAGGAACTAATTTTACTTCAAAGTTATTCAAAGTTATGGATAGCTTAGGAATAAAACAATTTAAATCAACTGCGTACCATCCAGAATCGCAGGGAGCGTTAGAAAGGTGGCATCAGACATTAAAGACAATATTGAGGGCCTATTGTCAAGATTATCCAGAGGATTGGGATAAAGTAATCCCATTTGTTTTGTTTGCAATTAGGGATGCACCTAATGAGTCTACCAAATTTAGTCCTTTTGAACTAATTTTTGGTCATGAGGTAAGAGGACCACTTAAATTGATGAAGGAAAAATTGGTGGGTGAGAAATCGGAAATTCCACTATTGGATTACGTGTCAAATTTTAGGGAACGATTAAATAGAGCAGGTGAATTGGCTAGACAACATTTGAAAATTGCACAAAATGTGATGAAACGGGTAGCGGACAAGAAATCCAAAGTTCGTAGTTTTGCCAGTGGGGATAAAGTTTTAGTGTTGATACCAGTGGTAGGGGAGACTTTAAAAGCTAGGTTTTGTGAACTGTTTCAGATTGAAAGGAAATTAAGTGAGCTGAATTATGTGGAAAAAACACCAGATAGAAGGCTCACCGAGTGTGTCATGTGAATATGCTTAAAAGGTACTTTGAAAGGGAAGGAGAGAAAAAGGAGGTTTTAATGATTCTAACTCAAAGTGACGAACCAAATCCAGGTGACTGTGATTTTGACATACCTCAAATTAAATTGGAAAATGAGAATGTTCTTAAAAATTGGGATAAATTAAGTTACCTTCCAGAGGAAAAACAAACTGACTTGAAAGAGTTATTGATATCACATGGGCAAGTTTGTAGAGATAAATTGGGAAGTACTAAAATGGCTATACATGATGTAAATGTGGGAAATGCTGTTCCTATCAAACAACATCCATATAGACTTAATCCTTTAAAATTGGCACAGGTTAACAAAGAGATTGAGAGTCTGCTTAAAAATGGCATAATTGAAGTGGGTTGCAGCCAATGGCGCTCACCCATAGTGATGGTACCTAAACCAAACAGTACCCAATGGTTGTGTTTGGACTATCAAAAGGTGAATGCAGTTACAAGAATGGACTCTTATTCTATCCCACCATTGAAGGATTGCATGGAGAAAGTGGGACAATCTGCTTTTATTTCCACTTTCCAGACATGGAAAGAACATTTAAAACATCGTATGGAGTTCTTCGATCAACTTCAGGTGGCGGGTTTGGTGATGAACCTAGCCGAAAGTGAATTTGGAGAAGCCCGAATCACTTTTCTTGAGGAGTTTCCGATACCCTCAAGACAAAGGGAGGCAATGCGATCTCTTACCATGAATGAATTTGATCGAACCTTTGTGCAAATGTTTTGTGGCGTGATTACTCCACTGATGGAGTTGCTAAAGAAACCTAAAAAATTTCAATGGACAGCGGACTTTCAACAGGCATTTGACTGCCTGAAAGCTGTGATCACCAATGCTCGTGTATTGGAGAATTGCAAGGGACTCTGTGGTCAGATTGAACGAAAGTATCTGATTCTAAAGAGAAATGCCGAGGAGTAGAGGAATGGATGGATCGTGCAGAGACTTTGTTGAAAAAGTCTATCAACCATTTTAGTTGGAGGAAGAAGAACAAAGAAAAATGGACTATATTATTATACCTGTTTGCGTGTGTTGTTTTCTTTAAATAAAAATGTATATTTAATGTGTGCATTTCTTAGTGGATGGTGCAAAAGTGAAAAATGAAACCATCTTGAAGTTGATGGGGTTTTTTTTCTTGGGGGGATGTGTCATGCGAGAGTACCTTTAAGAACTGGTTGTTTAAGCAATGTACCTTTAAGAAAACAGTGATGCCATAGAGTGGGTGGAGCTCAATGAGAGATCCAATGTTTAGTTGAGATGTTAAGTTGAGTTCATGGAATAAACAGTGTTTTATGTTTGAAAACCCACCTGTCCATAATTGTAATACCACACCTAGGGAAAAAGCCATGTGCTAGGAAAAGCAACAAATCCATTGAAGGGAGAGGTTGGTTGAACTCCATGATACATTTTGGGGTTCTGAAAACGCCTCGCCCATAACATGTGATTTTGAGTTCAGTCCCAAAACCATTTCTCCAAATTGGAACATGATCTATATTCTTGATACCGTTTTACATTCTCACACACGTGGCATGCGTGTTCACACCAGGAAAACTGATTCCTCACTGAGTAGTGTTTCCTCCATTTGAAGTAGGTCATGTACAAATCTTCATTCCCGTCCAGTTTGTGCAGGTAACCCGCAAGTTCTTTAGCTGAGTGGAAATCATCCACATGAATGAAAGAATCGGCTGGAATGTAATTTTCATAGTTTTTTCTAGATGTCCCCAGGACCACAGGCACGGTGCCAGCACGCAAAGCATTGTCGAGCTTTTCAGTTATGTAATCTTCATGTACTGAATTCTCAAAGGCAAGGTAGAATTTAGAACTAGATATGGTAGGCATCAATTTGTGATTGTCCAGACGTTTCCCGAAGGCTTGACCGTAAGTGTTGATATTAATGTATTTGCGGAATTCATTGTAGAACTTCACTCTGGCATGATTAGTGTTCCAATGGCTTACAACCCAACACACCAGATTGCTTTTCTTAGGCAGTTTAAAATCTAATGGCACTCTGTTTATTATCAGAGACCCATAAGGCGCTTTGATATCTGAATCATGACGATATGTCAAGGTCAGGTTGAAGAAATGGTCGAGTCCAGTCTTTTTTGGAGAGTGGGTAGGTGACTCCAGGTTCATCCAAACCCATTTCTGAAATGTTGGCCGAGGCTGTTTGGGCAGATTGGACAAGTCTCCACTCATGTCTCGGTGATGGAAAAGGACAGCATGAGATTTGTTATAGAGGTTTCTATCTGCAGTTAAACGGCAGTTGAACTCAGATCCACAAGAATTGAGCTCAAATTTTGCACCAAAAGGCCAAAGCCAAATGAGTACAATAGTTTCATTCTTTTCAATAACTTTCACAAGGGGCTTTTTCACACCGAGTATCGATTTGGCAGATTCCAATGGAGTATAAATCCAGTTGGTTGTTGGTTGGACATACAGCAACAACATGGCTAAAAAACAGCCCAAACAGATGGTGGATATTAACAGGATGCGAAAAATCCCTGTATTACCAATTGATGTCATAATGTCTCCTGTGAAGGGAACGATTAAGACTATTAGGATCCTGGAAGCACAGCTTCTCTTCCAATTAACTGCATCAAGATCCAGAATGTTTGAACACAGCTTTCTGAATGGAATGAGGAAGATTTAGCTTGGAGATATAAGAGAGAAGGTAAAGAGAGTGGAAGAGGAGAAAGCTTAAAATGAGAGTTCAATTTAGGAAAGAAGTGAACAAAAAGAATGAAGAAAAATGATAGTAAGAGGATCTAATCAAACACAGACAACAATGAGCATGATAATGTTGTCAACATTACAATGCACTGTGGAATAAAAGGAAAGAAAGATTTGCATTTATATTGCACCTTTCATAGAGCCATAGGATAGAATTGAAGGTAGATGATGGGGTTACTGCACATCAACTGGACAACGGCCTTCCCTGTGATCAAGGAAACTGGGGCAGAAATTCTGCCTCCTTTAATGCTCTTGGCCAATCAGAGGCGATCAGCTGAGTTTGCTTGGCAGGGCCCCCAGCTAATGTGCAATGAGGCAGGATTAATTAATGGGCTCATAATTTTCAGTCATCATACATGACTGAATTTTGCACTCATTTTGAATAAGCAAGGTGTAGATCTAAGACTGGTGTTTTAAATTTAAATAAAGGGTACGAAGACAGAGCTGGGCAACGTGAACTGGGAACGTTTGGCTGAGCGATAGATGAGTTGAGATGCAGTGGCAGATATTTAAGGAGATATATCATAACACTCAACAAAGATGCATTCCAGTTCAAAAGAATTATTTGAGGAGAAGGATGCGTCATCCATGGAAGTGAGGAAGTTAAAGATAGCAGGGAATTGAAAGAAAACGCATATAATTTTGCTAAGATTAGTGGCAAGTCAGAGGATTGGACAGATATAAGTAAAACAAAGAATGACTGGAAAAGTAATAAGAGAGTAAGCAAGCTAGAAATATTAAAATAAGCATACAGAGTTCCTACAGATATTTGAAAAGAAAAATGGTCGCTAAGGTGGGTGTTTGTCCTCTGGGGGGTGGGCGAGTCTGGTGATTAGTAATGAGAAATATGGAAATGGAAGAAGCACTGGATAGATGTTTTGTGTCTGTCTTCTTTGTAGAAGACACAAATAACATCCCAGAAATAATTGTAAAGCAAGAAGTTGAAAAAGGGAGGAATTGAAATCAATTCGTATCAGGAAAAGGGTACTGAGAAAAATGTTAAAAGCAAAGCTGACAAGTCCCTGGTTCTGATAGACTTCAACCTAGGGTCTTAAAATAAGTGGTTGCAGAGATAGTAATTTTTACAAAATTCCCTAGATTATAAAAATCTCCCATCTGCTTGGAAGTTTGCAAATGTAAATCTATTATTCAAGAAAGAAGGGAGACAGAAAGAGGAAATTACAGGCCAATTAGTCGAACATCGGCCAGAGGGAAAATGCTAGAATCCATTATTTAGGAGCTTATCTATGGTGATTGTCCCTTCAAGGGCAACACAGCAGAGTAAGGGTCACATGGCCTGTGTGACCAATCGGGACTTAGTGTTTGGAATCCATGGTGAGAAAGGTTCTTCGGCAAAGCAACATTTTGGGAGCTTGCTATAGCCATGAGACTGCTGTCCAATTCTCATTTATAAACACCTTTTGTGTTCACAAATGACATCTGTGAAAGTGCACCTTTACATCTGGTGACGAGGATAAATTATCCTGACACTACCTCTGACCCAACACCTGTGAGTAATATGTTTCAATCGAAGTCTAAGAAAATAAAGTACTCACCAGAATAAACCTATTTGACACCTCCATGGAGGACTGGACACAATAAGTTGAGTGCCTTGGATATGATTTCCAAGCAAACAAAGTGGAGAGGAGATGAAACACAAAGTAATTCTCCTTGTGGAACTCAGGCCTAAAACCTTATTTGCAGTCTTACAGCCCCAAGTGAGACCGACTCCAGATAATTTAGTGAGCTCATGGATTTAATAAATGTTCAATTGCACCCTCAACCATCAATCATATTCCAGAGATTCAAATTGAATTTGAGGGCGGGAGCCGCAAGTGACTTGATCACAACTTACATTGTTAGACTGAAGCAATCATGGAGTATTGTGATTTTGGAGCCAACCTAAACAACATGTTATGGGACAGGTTCATCTGTGGCATGAACAACATCATTCAACACAGATTGCTTCCAGAGGCCAAGGTAAATTTGAAACGAGCAATGGAGATAGTGATGGCCGTGGAAAGTGCTGAAAAAGGTGCATAAGACCTGCAGAGCGCATTAAATGGTGTTGTTCACCAGTTAGGGAAGGAACCTATAGGACACCATGGCACCAAAACCACTGAAATCGCTGTGAAGCAGGAAACAATCTCAGCTACAAACTACAGAATAGGCAATCAATCTGTAATGCTTAAAATGGAATATTAACAATAAGGAGTTAACCACACTCCTGAATCATGTGAGTTTAAGGAGACAATCGGCGAAATTCTCCCCCAATGGTGCGTTGTCCGCCGACTGGCGCCAAAAACGGCGCCAATCAGATGGGCATCGCGCCGGCCCAAAGGTGCAGAATGCTCCGCATCTTTGGGGGCCAAACCCCAACATTGAGGGGCTAGGCCGACGCCGGAGGGATTTCCGCCCCGCCAGCTGGCGGAAATGGCGTTTGTTGCCCCGCCAGCTGCCGCGGAAATGCGGCGCATGCGCGGGAGCGTCAGCGGCCGCTGACAGTTTCCCGGCGCATGCGCGGGAGCATCAGCGGGCGCCAACAGTTTCCCACGCATGCGCAGTGGGGAGAGTCACTTCCTCCTCCGCCATGGTGGAGGCCGTGGCGGAGGCGGAAGGGAAAGAGTGCCCCCACGGCACAGGCCTGCCCGCGGATCGGTGGGCCCCGATCGCGGGCCAGGCCACCGTGGGGGCACCCCCCCGGGGTCAGATCACCTCACGCCCCCCCCCAGGACCCCGGAGCCCGCCCACGCCGCCTGGTCCCGCCGATAAATACCAGGTTTAATTTACGCCGGCGGGACAGGCAATTTCTGGGCGGGACTTCAGCCCATCCGGGCCGGAGAATTGAGCGGGGGTCCCGCCAACCGGCGCGGCCCGATTCCCGCCCCCGCCCAATGTCCGGTACCGGAGACTTCGGCGGGGGCGGGGGCGGGATTCACGGCGGCCAACGGCCATTCTCCGACCCGGCGGGGGGTCGGAGAATGACGCCCAATGTTTTTATTGTCACAAGAGGAATGCAGTCAAGGTCAGCAACTAATTGATCAATCATGAAGTTACAAAAATACATTGTGAAAGAGCTTAGCACCAGTGATTCTGCTATTCACTCTCTGTTTAATCTAAAGGCAGGCAAGATAGGTCCTATTGCTGTAATGCTCTGGGTAAATGGGAGGCCTAAACAGCTGGCTTGTAATGCAGAACAAGGCCAGCAGCACGGGTTCAATTCCCATACCGGACTCCCTGAACAGGGGCTGGAATGTGGTGACTAGGGGCTTTTCACAGTAACTTCATTGAAGCCTACTTTTTAAAAAATAAATTTAGAGTACCCAATTAATTTTTTCCAATTAAGGGACAATTTTGCATGGCCAATCCACCTAGCCTGCACATCTTTTGGTTGTCGGGGCGAAACTCATGCAAACACGGGGAGAATGTGCAAATTCCACACGGACAGTGACCCAGAGTCGGGATCGAACCTGGGACCTCGGCGCTGTGAGGCTGCAGGGCTAACCCACTGCGCCACCGTGCTGCCATTGAAGCCTACTTGTGACAATAAGCAATTATTATTATTATTATTAAGATGGAAGTGGATCCGGGCCATTAGTCACTATGATGGATGAGAATTCATTTCAGTACCTAAGTGAAGGAGTCCAACCATTGAACTTCAAGAGCACTTAGAGACTTATATGGGAGAAGCAATAAAAATAAAAGGCATTACAATGGTACTTGTAAGCTATGGACAACAGTCTACCCAACTCCCAGTGACAACAGTGATGGGTGAAGGACCAAGCCTTCTCAGCCGCGATCGGCTCAAAGAAATCAAGTTGAATTGGGCTGAGAGTTTTCAAGTGTGGGAAGGGGGACTGCCCAAACCGAAAAGAAAATACGGGAACGTCTTCTGTGATAAGGGCTACAAGCTAAAGTTTATGTGGATTCAGGGGCGACAGATCAATTATTTAGGGTAAGACCGGTACCTGGGCTGGATTCTCTGTGACATCATGCCGAAATCGCGAAACGCGATCGGCTGGAGAATCGGCTCCGATGCCAAAATCGGATCCAGAAATACAGTACACATCTCATTATCAGCCCTGACGACCGATTCTCCGGGGCCTCAGCGATTCTGCGCCCCAGATGGGCTGATTTCCCGACAGCGTGTTTCTAATGAGCTGTACAAAATTGTGAAGCCACCGTGCTGGCTGAGGCAACTGCGAGAGGAGGTAGGAGTTGGTGTGGGGAGCACTGCGGCCTCCCGTTTCGGACACTGGCTGTGCTTTCTGCAGGGGTATTTGCTACTCAGTTTCCCGCTGACTATTTGGGGGCCTGTAGTACAGTCCTATCAAGGTGATCTCTCCCTTATTTTTCAGTTCCACCCATATAGACTCAGTGGGCGAACCCTCGGATACATCCCCTCTAAGAACTGCCGTGATGTTCTCCCTAAACAAAAACGCCACTCCCCCTCCTCTCTTACCTCCTGTTCTATTTTTTCTATAGCATCTGTACCCCAGAACATTGAGCTGCCAGTCCTGCCCCTCCCTGAGCCATGTTTCAGTCATAGCTATAATATCCCAGTCCCATGTGCCCATCCATGCCCTGAGTTCATCCGCTTTGCCCGTCAGGCCCCTTGCATTGAAATAAATGCAGTTTAATGTAGACTTTCCTTGCTCTCTGCCCTGCTTTCTCTGGTCATGCTTTACACACTCTCCCTTCCTGCCTTTTGTTTCCGTCCCCACTGACTTCCTACATCGGTTCCCATCCCCCTGCCAAATTAGTTTAAACCCTCCCCAACTGCACTAGCAAACACACCCCCGAGAACATTGGTTCCGGTCCCACCGAGATGCAGACCGTCCGATTTGTACAGGTCCCACCTCCCCCAGAACTGGTCCCAATGTCCCAGGAATTTGAAACCCTCCCTCTTGCACCATCTCTCAAGCCACGTATTCATCCTAGCTATCCTGTCATTCCTACTCTGACTATCACGTGGCACTGGTAGCAATCCTGAGATTACTACCTTTGAGGTCCTACTTTTTAGTTTAACTCCTAACTCCCTAAATTCAGCTTGTAGGACCTCATCCCATTTTCTACCTATATCGTTGGTGCCTATATGCACCACGACAGCTGGCTGTTCACCCTCCCCCTCCAGAATGCCCTGCAGCCGCTCCGAGACATCCTTGACCCTTGCACCAGGGAGGCAACATACCAACCTGGATTCTCGTTTGCGTCCGCAGAAATGCCTGTCTATTCCCCTTACAATTGAATACCCTATCACTATAGCTCTGCCACTCTTTTTCCCGCCCTTCTGTGCAGCAGAGCCAGCCACATTGCCATGAACCTGGCTGCTGCCACCTTCCCCTGGTGAGCCATCTCCCCCAACAGTTTCCAAAACGGTAAATCTGCTTTGGAGGGAGATGACCGCAGGGGATCCCTGCACTGCCTTCCTACTCTTCCTCTGTCTGTTGGTCACCCATTCCCTATCTGCCTCAGTAATTTTAATCTGCGGTGTGACCAACTCACTGAATGTGCTATCCACAACTTCCTCAGCATCGCGGATGCTCCAAAGTGAATCCATCCGCAGCTCCAGAGCCGTCAAGCGGTCTAACAGGAGCTGCAGTTGGACACACTTCTTGCAGATGAAGGAGTCAGGGACACCAGAAGGTTCCCTGACTTGCCACATCTCACAAGAGGAGCATGACACGGGTCTGAGCTCTCCTGCCATGACTTAAACCTGAAGTTAAATTTGAACTACACTACACAGCTAAGAGAAAGTCAAAGAGAGAAAAATCACTTACTAGTCACAAGCCAATCGCTTACCTGCTGGCTGTGATGTAATTGCTCCCGAGACTCCCTCACAGGTCTGCTTCTCTGCACCTCCTTAAGATGAGCACCAAATTCCCTTCACTAGTTAATTAATTTACTTAATTAATTGGATTTTTTTTTTTTTTTTTTTGGAAACTCAACTCCAAACACCAAACTCCAAAAAACACAGCCCTCACTCACCTCTTACCCGAACTCAGCCTTACCCAAACTCAGATACACTCTGTTTGCTTCCAGCACTCCGTTTCTAAAGGCTCGTCAGCCACACCTTTTGTATCCTTCCTGATTTACACTCAGCCAATAGGCCTGCTCCCGGAACTGAACTCCCGAAACTAACAGCTGACCTGCAAGGTAAGGAAGCTGTTAAACAGTTAAAAAATGGGGGGGAGGCACCGGAGTGGCAGCCGGGAGAGTAGGGGAGATTTTTGAGAGGGGTGTAAGGATGTTGTGGCTGTTTGCTGTTGCCGCGGTTGGTTTTGGTTTTTCTTCTTTCTTATGTATATATTTGAAAATGCTTCCAATAAAATATTTAAAGAAAAAAGACTGTGAAAAGATCGATTCACTCCAGGCATGATTCCATGAAGAAATCAGGTTAGTCATTTTTAAAACAAAACTTTATTGTGAATAACAATATTAAACCTGTTTAACTTCAAACCCGAAAAGAACAGCCACACACGTACACCTTAAAATTACGATTCAATTTCCCATCAAAAAACAAGATCATACACATGCAGCTCTAAATATAGCTTAAACATGCAGGCCTTAAAGTGATACATGTCTCACAGTGCACATTCTGAGAATCTCTTCTTACTCTATCTGAAGGTCTTCAAATGGCTGCTTCACTTGATTTGTTTCAGTCTTTCCCTTGTCTCCGGAGAAGGCGGCTCGGTTTTTAAAGTAGTATCTTACTTGGAAAAGGAGTATGGACTCGGAGTCAAGCATATGGGAACTCAATTTCTCTTTTCTCAAACTCATTGCGTTTCTGCCTCAACCTGTGGTCCCAAAAAAAGCAAGAGTTGCCAGATCAGAGATCAGGGACGATCGGCTGGAGAATCAATGTTACCGATGAAATCGGGAGTGGCGCCGCTAAGCGGCATACTCTAGGAGTACGCCGCTGTCATAATATCCACGCATGTATATAATGAAGTGCGGACAGGCAGTGATTGACACACAGGATGACCAGTAAGCACACAGCACAGTGCAGCCAATCACCAGACAGGACACCACCACTATAAAGCCAGAGGGCACTAGGTTTCCCGCTCTCTCTGGACCCAGCCACTGAGACAGTCCGAGTCCACGAGCTAGCACAGTGCAAACACCATGTGGTAGCTAGTGAGTCTGGTCAGGCTAGTACAAGGTCTCCAGTCAGTTCAGTATAGTGTTGACCCACAGTTAAATATGTATGTTAGTTCTATCGGTCAATAAAACCGTGTTGGATCTTCTACAGTGTAGAGGTCTGTTACTTGCATCGCTGCATCAACTGTAGTCCACACCGAACTGACCTGCCTAACACATCAGCCGCGTGCCGTATCGACAGTTTCAGGATGTTGCCTGAGGCCCTCCCCATAAAGCTCCGCCCCCCCCAACCGGCCGAGTTCCCGATGGCGTCGGTCACGTGTGCTATCATTTGTCGGGAACTCGGCCTGGCGGCTGTGGACTCAGTCCAGCCCGTCACAGTCGGGGAAGGGCCAATCCGCGGGCAGGGAGGACTTTGGCAGGGGCTGGGGGCACTGTTGGGGGGTGGTCCGGGGCTCACGAGCCGGCCAAATGGGAAGGCACTATTTTACAGGCCGGGACCACGCGCGGCCGGCGCTATGTTTCTCGGCGCGGCCACTGTAGACCGCCACCGTGCGCATGCGTGGCCATGGATCCGGCAATTATCCGTGCCGTATCGGCAGTTAGGTCCGGGTGGTCTGCGCTGCCTTCCTGCTAGCCCCCAGCCAGATGGAGAATCGGTGGCTGTTTACGTCAAATTTTTGGTCGTAAAACGCCACCGTTCTCACGCCAGCATCAAGACATAGCTTGAAAATCAGAGAATCCAGCCCCAGACCTCACTTCCAAAAGCCTTTCTCCAGCCACTGTCTCTCTTCACAGCTTCTCACAATATCGCTCAGTGCCTCTCCCCCCACAGCTGTTAAAAAATGTCCCTGAGCTCTCTTAGCTCCTCCCATCACTGACCTCCTCTGCCAGTGTTTAACCCTTAAATTGTCCACTATATTCATAACCCAATTTCTTACAATCGTCCAGTCATCACACCGACGAAGGAAAGAGAGAGGGAGAGTGCGCCTCCATTTTGAGGCTCCCTCGCAGCAACTTTACAAAATCTGAAATAAACAGTCACAGCTGTTGGAATGTCATTGTGGAGGGGAGACCCTGAAATTGGGCATGATGTCCACAAACCAGGGCACTGGCTGGTGGCACAAAATTATGCAAATGCCTACCAGCATTTCTGCTCACATATCAGGGAGGAAATTCAGCTGCATCTCCATTCATATTCCAAAAGGAGAAGATGTAGTTGAGGAGAAGGAGGGGGTCTAAGGTAAACCCTTTGGGGTTTCTTGAGGTGATATTGCATGGGTTCATAGAGACGCCACACAGAATGGCAATATGTGTTTCAGACCACCTTCATAGATAATTCCAAGTGAAAGATTGTCTCGAATAGGGCACTATAACTTTAATATATCTGATCAGCTATAAAATCTGTTTCAGGACACTTTCTCGATAATTTCTAATACAGTTTATCTTTTTCTAAAATGTTTTTAAAAGTGGCAATAGCAGGGGAAAGACAGTGTGATTTTTTTCCTAAATAAAATCATTCACCTTGGAAAGCCATTATTTTCCAGCACAGGTCAATTTAAGACGAGAAATTGATGCTCGGAATCCAACTACTGCAGTTTCAGAAGCATCATGAATTCTCACATCACCAGGGAAGATGTAAGGTTGTCGAGTTACTATTGCTTAAACAAATGAATTAATCAAAAATATTTTCTTTTGGAGAAAGAAGTCAATTGAATTTGATAGAAATTGCTCATGATCCGTGATATTTACCAGTGATGTGAGTCATCCGAGAGTGCCTTTAAGAACTGGATGTTTAAGCAATGTACCTTTAAGAAAACAGTGATGTCATAGAGTGGGTAGAGCTCAGGTCAGCCATTTTGCAGTTTGATTTTGCAGTTTGGTTTCAGTTTTGAAAAGTGCCTGGCTGGTTTTGCTGTGAGCTGATTAAAAGGAGAAAGCCAGTTTGAGACAGCAGCTTGAGAAGTTCTGGTTTGGAAAAGAGCTGGGTGTGTGTCTGTGTTTTGCAGTGAGCTGGATTTCTGCCATGAAAGACTATGCCTGGATCATTTGGGTGATTTAAAGTAAAGCCTTTAACCTGATGTGATTTTGTTTAAAGGTGTTAAGTCTCTTGGAAGTTTGAAGGAACATTTTAAGGAATTATTTACTGTTGCAATATTTTCTGAGTTATCTTTGAAGTAAGGGGAGTTAAGAGATCCAATGTTTATTTAAGATATTAAGTTGAGTTCATGGAATAAACAGTGTTTTGTGTTTGAAAACCCACCTGTCCATAATTGTAATACCACACCTAGGGAACAAGCCGTGTGCTAGGAAAAGCAACAAATCCATTAAAGGGAGAGGTTGGTTGAACTCCATGATACATTTGTGGTTCTGAAAAAGCCTCGCCCATAACAATTGGGGGCTCGAGGGGAATAAAAGTCTATCTATTGGATTGGCTTTTGTGAACTTAAAGACAGTGAAGGATTGTTGCTTTTCCGGTGTGGTATTTTAGTTTAAATGGGGAGAGTGTTGTGAACAATGGCTCTTTCAGAGGCTCAGACATTTTTGGGGGTGGTGAATGTTACACGTTACCTTACGGACAGAAATGAAAAACAGACTGTTAGATTTGGCAAGAATATTCGCATTTTGTCAGGTAATGTTAACTGCAAAAGATAAGGTAATTATGGCGGTGGTTAAGCATTTAAAGTTGCCTGAGATAGAGTTTGACTAATTGAAAATGGCAAAAATTCAGTTGCAAATTAATCAAATGGAACATGAGAAAGAATTAAAGTGGCTGGCATACGAGATTGAGAGAGAGGAAAAAGAAAGAGAAGAGAGGACAAAGAAAAAGAGAGAGAAGAAAGGATAAAAGAAAGAATAGCCCTAGCAAAACTAAAAGAAAAAGAAAGGGAGATACAGATCAGGGAAAAAGATAAAGAGAGGGAGTTTGAACTTCAGAAAATGGCCATGAAACATAACAATCAGTTAAAATTGGCAGACGTAAAGGGAAACGTACAGTTGGATGATAGTGATGAGGATAGTGAAAAAGAGTGTCATAGTCGAAGGCTTGGTGGGAATCTATTTAAATATGTCCAAGCATTGCCAAGGTTTGACGAGAAGGAAGTGGAAGCCTTTTTCATTTCATTTGAGAAGGTAGCTAAGCAAATGAAATGGCCACTGGACATGTGGGTGTTACTGATTCAAACAAAGCTGGTAGGTAGAGCTAGTGAAGTGTTTGCATCACTATGGGAGGAAGTATCTGGAAAGTATGAGGAGGTGAAGAAATCCATCTTAAGTGCATATGAGCGAGTGCCTGAAGCAGGTAAAGAAGTCACAATTTTAAGAGATACATGGGCTAGTCAATCTTTAATGGTAATGATGAGGAATTATGTAGTTTGCGAAGAATGGTGCCAGAAAAGGTGGTGACATGTGGAATTCAGGGTGAGAGGAGTAGTGTTCCATTATATAAGATAATGTTGGAAAGTCCAGTGAAGAGTGGTGAAGTGGTAGTAGGAGTAATAGATAAACTGTATTCCTGGACAAGATAGTTTATTTTGGGTGATGATATAGCTGGATCGCAGGTGGGAGTGATGCCTACTGTGGTTAATCAGCCATTGGAAAATCAGTCAACTGAAGGGTTGAAGGACGAATATCCTGGGATTTTTCTGGATTGTCGAGTAACAAGGTCGCAAAGTCACAGGTTAAGACAAGAGGAGAAATCAAAGAGTGAAGATGAAGCTAAAGTGCAATTAACAGAAACGATTTTTGACCAGATGGTTGAAAAAGAACAAGAACAGGTGGAGGGTGAGGTGAATATTTTTAGTTCAGGAACATTGGCAGAGTTACAACAGAAAGATGTAGAAATAAAATGGATATATTAGAAAGCATATACGGAAGAGGAATCTGAGAGTATACCAGAGTGTTATTACCGTAAAAATGATGTCTTGATGAGAAAATGGAGACCTGTTCATATGCAGGCGGATGAAAACTGGGCAGAAGTTCATCAAGTAGTATTGCCGGTAGGGTATAGAAAGGAGGTGTTGCGAGTTGCACATGAGGTACCAGTGGGAGGTCATTTGGGAATAAGGAAAACTCAAGCTAAAATCCAGAAACATTTTTATTGGCCTGGACTACAGAAAGATGTAGTTCAATGTTGTCAATCATGTCACACATGTCAAGTGATAGGGAAACCTCAAGCAGTGATAAAATCAGCGCTCTTAATACCCATTCCAGCATTTAAGGAACCTTTTACAAGGGTCCTAATCGATTGTGTAGGACCGCTTCCTAAAACAAAAAGTGGGAATCAATATCTTTTGACTATAATGGATGTGTCTACTAGGTTTCCAGAGGCCATTCCAGTACGTAATATTACAGCTAAAAGGATTGTGGAGGAGTTGCTTGAATTCTTTACTAGATATGGACTACCCACAGACATTCAATCGGATCAAGGAACTAATTTTACTTCAAAGTTATTCAAAGTTATGGATAGCTTAGGAATAAAACAATTTAAATCAACTGCGTACCATCCAGAATCGCAGGGAGCGTTAGAAAGGTGGCATCAGACATTAAAGACAATATTGAGGGCCTATTGTCAAGATTATCCAGAGGATTGGGATAAAGTAATCCCATTTGTTTTGTTTGCAATTAGGGATGCACCTAATGAGTCTACCAAATTTAGTCCTTTTGAACTAATTTTTGGTCATGAGGTAAGAGGACCACTTAAATTGATGAAGGAAAAATTGGTGGGTGAGAAATCGGAAATTCCACTATTGGATTACGTGTCAAATTTTAGGGAACGATTAAATAGAGCAGGTGAATTGGCTAGACAACATTTGAAAATTGCACAAAATGTGATGAAACGGGTAGCGGACAAGAAATCCAAAGTTCGTAGTTTTGCCAGTGGGGATAAAGTTTTAGTGTTGATACCAGTGGTAGGGGAGACTTTAAAAGCTAGGTTTTGTGAACTGTTTCAGATTGAAAGGAAATTAAGTGAGCTGAATTATGTGGAAAAAACACCAGATAGAAGGCTCACCGAGTGTGTCATGTGAATATGCTTAAAAGGTACTTTGAAAGGGAAGGAGAGAAAAAGGAGGTTTTAATGATTCTAACTCAAAGTGACGAACCAAATCCAGGTGACTGTGATTTTGACATACCTCAAATTAAATTGGAAAATGAGAATGTTCTTAAAAATTGGGATAAATTAAGTTACCTTCCAGAGGAAAAACAAACTGACTTGAAAGAGTTATTGATATCACATGGGCAAGTTTGTAGAGATAAATTGGGAAGTACTAAAATGGCTATACATGATGTAAATGTGGGAAATGCTGTTCCTATCAAACAACATCCATATAGACTTAATCCTTTAAAATTGGCACAGGTTAACAAAGAGATTGAGAGTCTGCTTAAAAATGGCATAATTGAAGTGGGTTGCAGCCAATGGCGCTCACCCATAGTGATGGTACCTAAACCAAACAGTACCCAATGGTTGTGTTTGGACTATCAAAAGGTGAATGCAGTTACAAGAATGGACTCTTATTCTATCCCACCATTGAAGGATTGCATGGAGAAAGTGGGACAATCTGCTTTTATTTCCACTTTCCAGACATGGAAAGAACATTTAAAACATCGTATGGAGTTCTTCGATCAACTTCAGGTGGCGGGTTTGGTGATGAACCTAGCCGAAAGTGAATTTGGAGAAGCCCGAATCACTTTTCTTGAGGAGTTTCCGATACCCTCAAGACAAAGGGAGGCAATGCGATCTCTTACCATGAATGAATTTGATCGAACCTTTGTGCAAATGTTTTGTAGCGTGATTACTCCACTGATGGAGTTGCTAAAGAAACCTAAAAGATTTCTATGGACAGCGGACTTTCAACAGGCATTTGACTGCCTGAAAGCTGTGATCACCAATGCTCGTGTATTGGAGAATTGCAAGGGACTCTGTGGTCAGATTGAACGAAAGTATCTGATTCTAAAGAGAAATGCCGAGGAGTAGAGGAATGGATGGATCGTGCAGAGACTTTGTTGAAAAAGTCTATCAACCATTTTAGTTGGAGGAAGAAGAACAAAGAAAAATGGACTATATTATTATACCTGTTTGCGTGTGTTGTTTTCTTTAAATAAAAATGTATATTTAATGTGTGCATTTCTTAGTGGATGGTGCAAAAGTGAAAAATGAAACCATCTTGAAGTTGATGGGGTTTTTTTTCTTGGGGGGATGTGTCATGCGAGAGTACCTTTAAGAACTGGTTGTTTAAGCAATGTACCTTTAAGAAAACAGTGATGCCATAGAGTGGGTGGAGCTCAATGAGAGATCCAATGTTTAGTTGAGATGTTAAGTTGAGTTCATGGAATAAACAGTGTTTTATGTTTGAAAACCCACCTGTCCATAATTGTAATACCACACCTAGGGAAAAAGCCATGTGCTAGGAAAAGCAACAAATCCATTGAAGGGAGAGGTTGGTTGAACTCCATGATACATTTTGGGGTTCTGAAAACGCCTCGCCCATAACATGTGATTTTGAGTTCAGTCCCAAAACCATTTCTCCAAATTGGAACATGATCTATATTCTTGATACCGTTTTACATTCTCACACACGTGGCATGCGTGTTCACACCAGGAAAACGGATTCCTCACTGAGTAGTGTTTCCTCCATTTGAAGTAGGTCATGTACAAATCTTCATTCCCGTCCAGTTTGTGCAGGTAACCCGCAAGTTCTTTAGCTGAGTGGAAATCATCCACATGAATGAAAGAATCGGCTGGAATGTAATTTTCATAGTTTTTTCTAGATGTCCCCAGGACCACAGGCACGGTGCCAGCACGCAAAGCATTGTAGAGCTTTTCAGTTATGTAATCTTCATGTACTGAATTCTCAAAGGCAAGGTAGAATTTAGAACTAGATATGGTAGGCATCAATTTGTGATTGTCCAGACGTTTCCCGAAGGCTTGACCGTAAGTGTTGATATTAATGTATTTGCGGAATTCATTGTAGAACTTCACTCTGGCATGATTAGTGTTCCAATGGCTTACAACCCAACACACCAGATTGCTTTTCTTAGGCAGTTTAAAATCTAATGGCACTCTGTTTATTATCAGAGACCCATAAGGCGCTTTGATATCTGAATCATGACGATATGTCAAGGTCAGGTTGAAGAAATGGTCGAGTCCAGTCTTTTTTGGAGAGTGGGTAGGTGACTCCAGGTTCATCCAAACCCATTTCTGAAATGTTGGCCGAGGCTGTTTGGGCAGATTGGACAAGTCTCCACTCATGTCTCGGTGATGGAAAAGGACAGCATGAGATTTGTTATAGAGGTTTCTATCTGCAGTTAAACGGCAGTTGAACTCAGATCCACAAGAATTGAGCTCAAATTTTGCACCAAAAGGCCAAAGCCAAATGAGTACAATAGTTTCATTCTTTTCAATAACTTTCACAAGGGGCTTTTTCACACCGAGTATCGATTTGGCAGATTCCAATGGAGTATAAATCCAGTTGGTTGTTGGTTGGACATACAGCAACAACATGGCTAAAAAACAGCCCAAACAGATGGTGGATATTAACAGGATGCGAAAAATGCCTGTATTACCAATTGATGTCATAATGTCT
The DNA here is from genome assembly GCF_047496885.1 of Scyliorhinus torazame. Classification (NCBI taxonomy): domain Eukaryota; kingdom Metazoa; phylum Chordata; class Chondrichthyes; order Carcharhiniformes; family Scyliorhinidae; genus Scyliorhinus; species Scyliorhinus torazame. The sequence continues at coordinate 241,634,733 of NC_092710.1, forward strand.
CCTGTGAAGGGAAAGATTAAGACTATTAGGATCCTGGAAGCACAGCTTCTCTTCCAATTAACTGCATCAAGATCCAGAATGTTTGAACACAGCTTTCTGAATGGAATGAGGAAGATTTAGCTTGGAGATATAAGAGAGAAGGTAAAGAGAGTGGAAGAGGAGAAAGCTTAAAATGAGAGTTCAATTTAGGAAAGAAGTGAACAAAAAGAATGAAGAAAAATGATAGTAAGAGGATCTAATCAAACACAGACAACAATGAGCATGATAATGTTGTCAACATTACAATGCACTGTGGAATAAAAGGAAAGAAAGATTTGCATTTATATTGCACCTTTCATAGAGCCATAGGATAGAATTGAAGGTAGATGATGGGGTTACTGCACATCAACTGGACAACGGCCTTCCCTGTGATCAAGGAAACTGGGGCAGAAATTCTGCCTCCTTTAATGCTCTTGGCCAATCAGAGGCGATCAGCTGAGTTTGCTTGGCAGGGCCCCCAGCTAATGTGCAATGAGGCAGGATTAATTAATGGGCTCATAATTTTCAGTCATCATACATGACTGAATTTTGCACTCATTTTGAATAAGCAAGGTGTAGATCTAAGACTGGTGTTTTAAATTTAAATAAAGGGTACGAAGACAGAGCTGGGCAACGTGAACTGGGAACGTTTGGCTGAGCGATAGATGAGTTGAGATGCAGTGGCAGATATTTAAGGAGATATGTCATAACACTCAACAAAGATGCATTCCAGTTCAAAAGAATTATTTGAGGAGAAGGATGCGTCATCCATGGAAGTGAGGAAGTTAAAGATAGCAGGGAATTGAAAGAAAACGCATATAATTTTGCTAAGATTAGTGGCAAGTCAGAGGATTGGACAGATATAAGTAAAACAAAGAATGACTGGAAAAGTAATAAGAGAGTAAGCAAGCTAGAAATATTAAAATAAGCATACAGAGTTCCTACAGATATTTGAAAAGAAAAATGGTCGCTAAGGTGGGTGTTTGTCCTCTGGGGGGTGGGCGAGTCTGGTGATTAGTAATGAGAAATATGGAAATGGAAGAAGCACTGGATAGATGTTTTGTGTCTGTCTTCTTTGTAGAAGACACAAATAACATCCCAGAAATAATTGTAAAGCAAGAAGTTGAAAAAGGGAGGAATTGAAATCAATTCGTATCAGGAAAAGGGTACTGAGAAAAATGTTAAAAGCAAAGCTGACAAGTCCCTGGTTCTGATAGACTTCAACCTAGGGTCTTAAAATAAGTGGTTGCAGAGATAGTAATTTTTCCAAAATTCCCTAGATTATAAAAATCTCCCATCTGCTTGGAAGTTTGCAAATGTAAATCTATTATTCAAGAAAGAAGGGAGACAGAAAGAGGAAATTACAGGCCAATTAGTCGAACATCGGCCAGAGGGAAAATGCTAGAATCCATTATTTAGGAGCTTATCTATGGTGATTGTCCCTTCAAGGGCAACACAGCAGAGTAAGGGTCACATGGCCTGTGTGACCAATCGGGACTTAGTGTTTGGAATCCATGGTGAGAAAGGTTCTTCGGCAAAGCAACATTTTGGGAGCTTGCTATAGCCATGAGACTGCTGTCCAATTCTCATTTATAAACACCTTTTGTGTTCACAAATGACATCTGTGAAAGTGCACCTTTACATCTGGTGACGAGGATAAATTATCCTGACACTACCTCTGACCCAACACCTGTGAGTAATATGTTTCAATCGAAGTCTAAGAAAATAAAGTACTCACCAGAATAAACCTATTTGACACCTCCATGGAGGACTGGACACAATAAGTTGAGCGCCTTGGATATGATTTCCAAGCAAACAAAGTGGAGAGGAGATGAAACACAAAGTAATTCTCCTTGTGGAACTCAGGCCTAAAACCTTATTTGCAGTCTTACAGCCCCAAGTGAGACCGACTCCAGATAATTTAGTGAGCTCATGGATTTAATAAATGTTCAATTGCACCCTCAACCATCAATCATACTCCAGAGATTCAAATTGAATTTGAGGGCGGGAGCCGCAAGTGACTTGATCACAACTTACATTGTTAGACTGAAGCAATCATGGAGTATTGTGATTTTGGAGCCAACCTAAACAACATGTTATGGGACAGGTTCATCTGTGGCATGAACAACATCATTCAACACAGATTGCTTCCAGAGGCCAAGGCAAATTTGAAACGAGCAATGGAGATAGTGATGGCTGTGGAAAGTGCTGAAAAAGGTGCATAAGACCTGCAGAGCGCATTAAATGGTGTTGTTCACCAGTTAGGGAAGGAACCTATAGGACACCATGGCACCAAAACCACTGAAATCGCTGTGAAGCAGGAAACAATCTCAGCTACAAGCTACAGAATAGGCAATCAATCTGTAATGCTTAAAATGGAATATTAACAATAATGAGTTAACCACACTCCTGAATCATGTGAGTTTAAGGAGACAATCGGCGAAATTCTCCCCAAACGGCGCGATGTCCGCCGACTGGCGCCAAAAACGGCGCCAATCAGATGGGCATCGCGCCGGCCCAAAGGTGCAGAATGCTCCGCATCTTTGGGGGCCAAACCCCAACATTGAGGGGCTAGGCCGGCGCCGGAGGGATTTCCGCCCCGCCAGCTGGCGGAAATGGCGTTTGTTGCCCCGCCAGCTGCCGCGGAAATGCGGCGCATGCGCGGGAGCGTCAGCGGCCGCTGACAGTTTCCCGGCGCATGCGCGGGAGCATCAGCGGGCGCCGACAGTTTCCCACGCATGCGCAGTGGGGTGAGTCACTTCCTCCTCCGCCATGGTGGAGGCCGTGGCGGAGGCGGAAGGGAAAGAGTGCCCCCACGGCACAGGCCTGCCCGCGGATCGGTGGGCCCCGATCGCAGCCAGGCCACCGTGGGGGCACCCCCCCCGGGGTCAGATCACCACACGCCCCCCCCCCAGGACCCCGGAGCCCGCCCACGCCGCCTGGTCCCGCCGGTAAATACCAGGTTTAATTTACGCCGGCGGGACAGGCAATTTCTGGGCGGGACTTGGGCCCATCCGGGCCGGAGAATTGAGCGGGGGTCCCGCCAACCGGCGCGGCCCGATTCCCGCCCCCGCCCAATCTCCGGTACCGGAGACTTCGGCGGGGGCGGGGGCGGGATTCACGGCGGCCAGCGGCCATTCTCCGTCCCGGCGGGGGGTCGGAGAATGACGCCCAATGTTTTTATTGTCACAAGAGGAATGCAGTCAAGGTCAGCAACTAATTGATCAATCATGATGTTACAAAAATACATTGTGAAAGAGCTTAGCACCAGTGATTCTGCTATTCACTCTCTGTTTAATCTAAAGGCAGGCAAGATAGGTCCTATTGCTGTAATGCTCTGGGTAAATGGGAGGCCTAAACAGCTGGCTTGTAATGCAGAACAAGGCCAGCAGCACGGGTTCAATTCCCATACCGGACTCCCTGAACAGGGGCTGGAATGTGGTGACTAGGGGCTTTTCACAGTAACTTCATTGAAGCCTACTTTTTTAAAAATAAATTTAGAGTACCCAATTAATTTTTTCCAATTAAGGGACAATTTTGCATGGCCAATCCACCTAGCCTGCACATCTTTGGGTTGTCGGGGCGAAACTCATGCAAACACGGGGAGAATGTGCAAATTCCACACGGACAGTGACCCAGAGTCGGGATCGAACCTGGGACCTCGGCGCTGTGAGGCTGCAGGGCTAACCCACTGCGCCACCGTGCTGCCATTGAAGCCTACTTGTGACAATAAGCAATTATTATTATTATTATTAAGATGGAAGTGGATCCGGGCCATTAGTCACTATGATGGATGAGAATTCATTTCAGTACCTAAGTGAAGGAGTCCAACCATTGAACTTCAAGAGCACTTAGAGACTTATATGGGAGAAGCAATAAAAATAAAAGGCATTACAATGGTACTTGTAAGCTATGGACAACAGTCTACCCAACTCCCAGTGATAACAGTGATGGGTGAAGGACCAAGCCTTCTCAGCCGCGATCGGCTCAAAGAAATCAAGTTGAATTGGGCTGAGAGTTTTCAAGTGTGGGAAGGGGGACTGCCCAAACCGAAAAGAAAATACGGGAACGTCTTCTGTGATAAGGGCTACAAGCTAAAGTTTATGTGGATTCAGGGGCGACAGATCAATTATTTAGGGTAAGACCGGTACCTGGGCTGGATTCTCTGTGACATCATGCCGAAATCGCGAAACGCGATCGGCTGGAGAATCGGCTCCGATGCCAAAATCGGATCCAGAAATACAGTACACATCTCATTATCAGCCCTGACGACCGATTCTCCGGGGCCTCAGCGATTCTGCGCCCCAGATGGGCTGATTTCCCGACAGCGTGTTTCTAATGAGCTGTACAAAATTGTGAAGCCGCCGTGCTGGCTGAGGCAACTGCGAGAGGAGGTAGGAGTTGGTGTGGGGAGCACTGCGGCCTCCCGTTTCGGACACTGGCTGTGCTTTCTGCAGGGGTATTTGCTCCTCAATTTCCCGCTGACTATTTGGGGGCCTGTAGTACAGTCCTATCAAGGTGATCTCTCCCTTATTTTTCAGTTCCACCCATAGAGACTCAGTGGGCGAACCCTCGGATACATCCCCTCTAAGTACTGCCGTGATGTTCTCCCTAAACAAAAACGCCACTCCCCCTCCTCTCTTACCTCCTGTTCTATCCTCTCTATAGCATCTGTACCCCAGAACATTGAGCTGCCAGTCCTGCCCCTCCCTTAGCCATGTTTCAGTCATAGCTATAATATCCCAGTCCCATGTGCCCATCCATGCCCTGAGTTCATCCGCTTTGCCCGTCAGGCCCCTTGCATTGAAATAAATGCAGTTTAATGTAGACTTTCCTTGCTCTCTGCCCTGCTTTCTCTGGTCATGCTTTACACACTCTCCCTTCCTGCCTTTTGTTTCCGTCCCCACTGACTTCCTACATCGGTTCCCATCCCCCTGCCACATTAGTTTAAACCCTCCCCAACTGCACTAGCAAACACACCCCCGAGAACATTGGTTCCGGTCCCACCCAGATGCAGACCGTCCGATTTGTACAGGTCCCACCTCCCCCAGAACTGGTCCCAATGTCCCAGGAATTTGAAACCCTCCCTCTTGCACCATCTCTCAAGCCACGTATTCATCCTAGCTATCCTGTCATTCCTACTCTGACTATCACGTGGCACTGGTAGCAATCCTGAGATTACTACCTTTGAGGTCCTACTTTTTAGTTTAACTCCTAACTCCCTAAATTCAGCTTGTAGGACCTCATCCCGTTTTCTACCTATATCGTTGCTGCCTATATGCACCACGACAGCTGGCTGTTCACCCTCCCCCTCCAGAATGCCCTGCAGCCGCTCCGAGACATCCTTGACCCTTGCACCAGGGAGGCAACATACCAACCTGGATTCTCGTTTGCGTCCGCAGAAATGCCTGTCTATTCCCCTTACAATTGAATCCCCTATCACTATAGCTCTGCCACTCTTTTTCCCGCCCTTCTGTGCAGCAGAGCCAGCCACGGTGCCATGAACCTGGCTGCTGCCACCTTCCCCTGGTGAGCCATCTCCCCCAACAGTTTCCAAAACGGTAAATCTGCTTTGGAGGGAGATGACCGCAGGGGATCCCTGCACTGCCTTCCTACTCTTCCTCTGTCTGTTGGTCACCCATTCCCTATCTGCCTCAGTAATTTTAATCTGCGGTGTGACCAACTCACTGAATGTGCTATCCACAACTTCCTCAGCATCGCGGATGCTCCAAAGTGAATCCATCCGCAGCTCCAGAGCCGTCAAGCGGTCTAACAGGAGCTGCAGTTGGACACACTTCTTGCAGATGAAGGAGTCAGGGACACCAGAAGGTTCCCTGACTTGCCACATCTCACAAGAGGAGCATGACACGGGTCTGAGCTCTCCTGCCATGACTTAAACCTGAAGTTAAATTTGAACTACACTACACAGCTAAGAGAAAGTCAAAGAGAGAAAAATCACTTACTAGTCACAAGCCAATCGCTTACCTGCTGGCTGTGATGTAATTGCTCCCGAGACTCCCTCACAGGTCTGCTTCTCTGCACCTCCTTAAGATGAGCACCAAATTCCCTTCACTAGTTAATTAATTTACTTAATTAATTGGATTTTTTTTATTTTTTATTTTTTTTGGAAACTCAACTCCAAACACCAAACTCCAAAAAACACAGCCCTCACTCACCTCTTACCCAAACTCAGCCTTACCCAAACTCAGATACACTCTGTTTGCTTCCAGCACTCCGTTTCTAAAGGCTCGTCAGCCACACCTTTTGTATCCTTCCTGATTTACACTCAGCCAAGAGGCCTGCTCCCGGAACTGAACTCCCGAAACTAACAGCTGACCTGCAAGGTAAGGAAGCTGGTAAACAGTTAAAAAATGGGGGGGAGGCACCGGAGTGGCAGCCGGGAGAGTAGGGGAGATTTTTGAGAGGGGTGTAAGGATGTTGTGGCTGTTTGCTGTTGCCGCGGTTGGTTTTGGTTTTTCTTCTTTCTTATGTATATATTTGAAAATGCTTCCAATAAAATATTTAAAGAAAAAAGACTGTGAAAAGATCGATTCACTCCAGGCATGATTCCATGAAGAAATCAGGTTAGTCATTTTTAAAACAAAACTTTATTGTGAATAACAATATTAAACCTGTTTAACTTCAAACCCGAAAAGAACAGCCACACACGTACACCTTAAAATTACGATTCAATTTCCCATCAAAAAACAAGATCATACACATGCAGCTCTAAATATAGCTTAAACATGCAGGCCTTAAAGTGATACATGTCTCACTGTGCACATTCTGAGAATCTCTTCTTACTCTATCTGAAGGTCTTCAAATGGCTGCTTCACTTGATTTGTTTCAGTCTTTCCCTTGTCTCCGGAGAAGGCTGCTCGGTTTTTAAAGTAGTATCTTACTTGGAAAAGGAGTATGGACTCGGAGTCAAGCATATGGGAACTCAATTTCTCTTTTCTCAAACTCATTGCGTTTCTGCCTCAACCTGTGGTCCCAAAAAAAGCAAGAGTTGCCAGATCAGAGATCAGGGACGATCGGCTGGAGAATCAATGTTACCGATGAAATCGGGAGTGGCGCCGCTAAGCGGCATACTCTAGGAGTACGCCGCTGTCATAATATCCACGCATGTATATAATGAAGTGCGGACAGGCAGTGATTGACACACAGGATGACCAGTAAGCACACAGCACAGTGCAGCCAATCACCAGACAGGACACCACCACTATAAAGCCAGAGGGCACTAGGTTTCCCGCTCTCTCTGGACCCAGCCACTGAGACAGTCCGAGTCCACGAGCTAGCACAGTGCAAACACCATGTGGTAGCTAGTGAGTCTGGTCAGGCTAGTACAAGGTCTCCAGTCAGTTCAGTATAGTGTTGACCCACAGTTAAATATGTATGTTAGTTCTATCGGTCAATAAAACCGTGTTGGATCTTCTACAGTGTAGAGGTCTGTTACTTGCATCGCTGCATCAACTGTAGTCCACACCGAACTGACCTGCCTAACACATCAGCCGCGTGCCGTATCGACAGTTTCAGGATGTTGCCTGAGGCCCTCCCCATAAAGCTCCGCCCCACCCAACCGGCCGAGTTCCCGATGGCGTCGGTCACGTGTGCTATCATTTGTCGGGAACTCGGCCTGGCGGCTGTGGACTCAGTCCAGCCCGTCACAGTCGGGGAAGGGCCAATCCGCGGGCAGGGAGGACTTTGGCAGGGGCTGGGGGCACTGTTGGGGGGTGGTCCGGGGCTCGCGAGCCGGCCAAATGGGAAGGCACTATTTTACAGGCCGGGACCACGCGCGGCCGGCGCTCTGTTTCTCGGCGCGGCCACTGTAGACCGCCACCGTGCGCATGCGTGGCCATGGATCCGGCAATTATCCGTGCCGTATCGGCAGTTAGGTCTGGGTGGTCTGCGCTGCCTTCCTGCTAGCCCCCAGCCAGATGGAGAATCGGTGGCTGTTTACGTCAAATTTTTGGTCGTAAAACGCCACCGTTCTCACGCCAGCATCAAGACATAGCTTGAAAATCAGAGAATCCAGCCCCAGACCTCACTTCCAAAAGCCTTTCTCCAGCCACTGTCTCTCTTCACAGCTTCTCACAATATCGCTCAGTGCCTCTCCCCCCACAGCTGTTAAAAAATGTCCCTGAGCTCTCTTAGCTCCTCCCATCACTGACCTCCTCTGCCAGTGTTTAACCCTTAAATTGTCCACTATTTTCATAACCCAATTTCTTACAATCGTCCAGTCATCACACCTTCGAAGGAAAGAGAGAGGGAGAGTGCGCCTCCATTTTGAGGCTCCCTCGCAGCAACTTTACAAAATCTGAAATAAACAGTCACAGCTGTTGGAATGTCATTGTGGAGGGGAGACCCTGAAATTGGGCATGATGTCCACAAACCAGGGCACTGGCTGGTGGCACAAAATTATGCAAATGCCTACCAGCATTTCTGCTCACATATCAGGGAGGAAATTCTGCTGCATCTCCATTCATATTCCAAAAGGAGAAGATGTAGTTGAGGAGAAGGAGGGGGTCTAAGGTAAACCCTTTGGGGTTTCTTGAGGTGATATTGCATGGGTTCATAGAGACGCCACACAGAATGGCAATATGTGTTTCAGACCACCTTCATAGATAATTCCAAGTGAAAGATTGTCTCGAATAGGGCACTATAACTTTAATATATCTGATCAGCTATAAAATCTGTTTCAGGACACTTTCTCGATAATTTCTAATACAGTTTATCTTTTTCTAAAATGTTTCTAAAAGTGGCAATAGCAGGGGAAAGACAGTGTGATTTTTTTCCTAAATAAAATCATTCACCTTGGAAAGCCATTATTTTCCAGCACAGGTCAATTTAAGACGAGAAATTGATGCTCGGAATCCAACTACTGCAGTTTCAGAAGCATCATGAATTCTCACATCACCAGGGAAGATGTAAGGTTGTCGAGTTACTATTGCTTAAACAAATGAATTAATCAAAAATATTTTCTTTTGGAGAAAGAAGTCAATTGAATTTGATAGAAATTGCTCATGATCCGTGATATTTACCAGTGATGTGAGTCATCCGAGAGTGCCTTTAAGAACTGGATGTTTAAGCAATGTACCTTTAAGAAAACAGTGATGTCATAGAGTGGGTAGAGCTCAGGTCAGCCATTTTGCAGTTTGATTTTGCAGTTTGGTTTCAGTTTTGAAAAGTGCCTGGCTGGTTTTGCTGTGAGCTGATTAAAAGGAGAAAGCCAGTTTGAGACAGCAGCTTGAGAAGTTCTGGTTTGGAAAAGAGCTGGGTGTGTGTCTGTGTTTTGCAGTGAGCTGGATTTCTGCCATGAAAGACTATGCCTGGATCATTTGGGTGATTTAAAGTAAAGCCTTTAACCTGATGTGATTTTGTTTAAAGGTGTTAAGTCTCTTGGAAGTTTGAAGGAACATTTTAAGGAATTATTTACTGTTGCAATATTTTCTGAGTTATCTTTGAAGTAAGGGGAGTTAAGAGATCCAATGTTTATTTAAGATATTAAGTTGAGTTCATGGAATAAACAGTGTTTTGTGTTTGAAAACCCACCTGTCCATAATTGTAATACCACACCTAGGGAACAAGCCGTGTGCTAGGAAAAGCAACAAATCCATTAAAGGGAGAGGTTGGTTGAACTCCATGATACATTTGTGGTTCTGAAAAAGCCTCGCCCATAACAATTGGGGGCTCGAGGGGAATAAAAGTCTATCTATTGGATTGGCTTTTGTGAACTTAAAGACAGTGAAGGATTGTTGCTTTTCCGGTGTGGTATTTTAGTTTAAATGGGGAGAGTGTTGTGAACAATGGCTCTTTCAGAGGCTCAGACATTTTTGGGGGTGGTGAATGTTACACGTTACCTTACGGACAGAAATGAAAAACAGACTGTTAGATTTGGCAAGAATATTCGCATTTTGTCAGGTAATGTTAACTGCAAAAGATGAGGTAATTATGGCGGTGGTTAAGCATTTAAAGTTGCCTGAGATAGAGTTTGACTAATTGAAAATGGCAAAAATTCAGTTGCAAATTAAACAAATGGAACATGAGAAAGAATTAAAGTGGCTGGCATACGAGATTGAGAGAGAGGAAAAAGAAAGAGAAGAGAGGACAAAGAAAAGGAGAGAGAAGAAAGGATAAAAGAAAGAATAGCCCTAGCAAAACAAAAAGAAAAAGAAAGGGAGATACAGATCAGGGAAAAAGATAAAGAGAGGGAGTTTGAACTTCAGAAAATGGCCATGAAACATAACAATCAGTAAAAATTGGCAGACGTAAAGGGAAACGTACAGTTGGATGATAGTGATGAGGATAGTGAAAAAGAGTGTCATAGTCGAAGGCTTGGTGGGAATCTATTTAAATATGTCCAAGCATTGCCAAGGTTTGACGAGAAGGAAGTGGAAGCCTTTTTCATTTCATTTGAGAAGGTAGCTAAGCACATGAAATGGCCACTGGACATGTGGGTGTTACTGATTCAAACAAAGCTGGTAGGTAGAGCTAGTGAAGTGTTTGCATCACTATGGGAGGAAGTATCTGGAAAGTATGAGGAGGTGAAGAAATCCATCTGAAGTGCATATGAGCGAGTGCCTGAAGCTTACAGACAAAGGTTTAGAAATTTAAGGGAAGAATTTGGTCAAACATAAATGGAGTTTGAAAGGCTCAAAGAGTAATTTTGATAGGTGGATAAGGGCTTTGAAAATAGACCAAACGTATGAAGCTCTCAGAGAAATTATACTTTTAGAGAAGTTTAAAAATTAAATTCCTGATGTAGTGAGAACTCATGTGAAAGAACAGAGGGTTAAAACTGCGAGATTAGCGGCGGAAATGGCAGATGATTATGAATTAGTTCATAAATCAAAGATTGGTTTCCGACATCAGTTTCAGCCGGTGAGGGATAGAAACTGGGGACATGAGAAATACTCAAGTGGTAAAGGTAAAGGTGATCTGATGGGAGACAATAAAGAGGGTGTACTTCAGATTAAAAAAGAAATCCAGGATGGTGGAAAAGAAATGAAAAATTTCAAATGTTTTCATTGTAATAAACTAGGCCATGTAAAGTCACAGTGTTGGTGGTTGAAGAAAAGCACTGGGAAGGCTAATGTGGTAAAACAGGATAAGACGGTGGGGTTTGTTAGAGTGGGAAAGGAAAGCCCAAGGGAAGCGAAGAGGTGCAAACGATTGTACAGCCTGTTCAAGAAGTAATTGTTAAGAAGGTGCCAGATGTCTTTAAAGAATTTAATTGTGTGGGTAAAATTTACTCATGTGTATCAGGAGGAGCAGGTAAAGAAGTCACAATTTTAAGAGATACATGGGCTAGTCAATCTTTAATGGTAAGTGATGAGGAATTATGTAGTTTGCGAAGAATGGTGCCAGAAAAGGTGGTGACATGTGGAATTCAGGGTGAGAGGAGTAGTGTTCCATTATATAAGATAATGTTGGAAAGTCCAGTGAAGAGTGGTGAAGTGGTAGTAGGAGTAATAGATAAACTGTATTCCTGGACAAGATAGTTTATTTTGGGTGATGATATAGCTGGATCGCAGGTGGGAGTGATGCCTACTGTGGTTGATAAGCCATTGGAAAATCAGTCAACTGAAGGGTTGAAGGACGAATATCCTGGGATTTTTCTGGATTGTCGAGTAACAAGGTCGCAAAGTCACAGGTTAAGACAAGAGGAGAAATCAAAGAGTGAAGATGAAGCTAAAGTGCAATTAACAGAAACGATTTTTGACCAGATGGTTGAAAAAGAACAAGAACAGGTGGAGGGTGAGGTGAATATTTTTAGTTCAGGAACATTGGCAGAGTTACAACAGAAAGATGTAGAAATAAAACGGATATATTAGAAAGCATATACGGAAGAGGAATCTGAGAGTATACCAGAGTGTTATTACCGTAAAAATGATGTCTTGATGAGAAAATGGAGACCTGTTCATATGCAGGCGGATGAAAACTGGGCAGAAGTTCATCAAGTAGTATTGCCGGTAGGGTATAGAAAGGAGGTGTTGCGAGTTGCACATGAGGTACCAGTGGGAGGTCATTTGGGAATAAGGAAAACTCAAGCTAAAATCCAGAAACATTTTTATTGGCCTGGACTACAGAAAGATGTAGTTCAATGTTGTCAATCATGTCACACATGTCAAGTGATAGGGAAACCTCAAGCAGTGATAAAATCAGCGCTCTTAATACCCATTCCAGCATTTAAGGAACCTTTTACAAGGGTCCTAATCGATTGTGTAGGACCGCTTCCTAAAACAAAAAGTGGGAATCAATATCTTTTGACTATAATGGATGTGTCTACTAGGTTTCCAGAGGCCATTCCAGTATGTAATATTACAGCTAAAAGGATTGTGGAGGAGTTGCTTGAATTCTTTACTAGATATGGACTACCCACAGACATTCAATCGGATCAAGGAACTAATTTTACTTCAAAGTTATTCAAAGTTATGGATAGCTTAGGAATAAAACAATTTAAATCAACTGCGTACCATCCAGAATCGCAGGGAGCGTTAGAAAGGTGGCATCAGACATTAAAGACAATATTGAGGGCCTATTGTCAAGATTATCCAGAGGATTGGGATAAAGTAATCCCATTTGTATTGTTTGCAATTAGGGATGCACCTAATGAGTCTACCAAATTTAGTCCTTTTGAACTAATTTTTGGTCATGAGGTAAGAGGACCACTTAAATTGATGAAGGAAAAATTGGTGGGTGAGAAATCGGAAATTCCACTATTGGATTACGTGTCAAATTTTAGGGAACGATTAAATAGAGCAGGTGAATTGGCTAGACAACATTTGAAAATTGCACAAAATGTGATGAAACGGGTAGCGGACAAGAAATCCAAAGTTCATAGTTTTGCCAGTGGGGATAAAGTTTTAGTGTTGATACCAGTGGTAGGGGAGACTTTAAAAGCTAGGTTTTGTGAACTGTTTCAGATTGAAAGGAAATTAAGTGAGCTGAATTATGTGGAAAAAACACCAGATAGAAGGCTCACCGAGTGTGTCATGTGAATATGCTTAAAAGGTACTTTGAAAGGGAAGGAGAGAAAATGGAGGTTTTAATGATTCTAACTTAAAGTGACGAACCAAATCCAGATGACTGTGAATTTGACATACCTCAAATTAAATTGGAAAATGAGAATGTTCTTAAAAATTGGGATAAATTGTTAAGTTACCTTCCAGAGGAAAAACAAACTGACTTGAAAGAGTTATTGATATCACATGGGCAAGTTTGTAGAGATAAATTGGGAAGTACTAAAATGGCTATACATGATGTAAATGTGGGAAATGCTGTTCCTATCAAACAACATCCATATAGACTTAATCCTTTAAAATTGGCACAGGTTAACAAAGAGATTGAGAGTATGCTTAAAAATGGCATAATTGAAGTGGGTTGCAGCCAATGGAGCTCACCCATAGTGATGGTACCTAAACCAAACGGTACCCAATGGTTGTGTTTGGACTATCAAAAGGTGAATGCAGTTACAAGAATGGACTCTTATCCTATCCCACCATTGAAGGATTGCATGGAGAAAGTGGGACAATCTGCTTTTATTTCCACTTTCCAGACATGGAAAGAACATTTAAAACATCGTATGGAGTTCTTCGATCAACTTCAGGTGGCGGGTTTGGTGATGAACCTAGCCGAAAGTGAATTTGGAGAAGCCCAAATCACTTTTCTTGAGGAGTTTCCGATACTCTCATGACAAAGGGAGGCAATGCGATCTCTTACCATGAATGAATTTGATCGAACCTTTGTGCAAAAGTTTTGTGGCGTGATTACTCCACTGATGGAGTTGCTAAAGAAACCTAAAAAATTTCAATGGACAGCGGACTTTCAACAGGCATTTGACTGCCTGAAAGCTGTGATCACCAATGCTCGTGTATTGGAGAATTGCAAGGGACTCTGTGGTCAGATTGAACGAAAGTATCTGATTCTAAAGAGAAATGCCGAGGAGTAGAGGAATGGATGGATCGTGCAGAGACTTTGTTGAAAAAGACTATCAACCATTTTAGTTGGAGGAAGAAGAACAAAGAAAAATGGATTATATTATTATACCTGTTTGCGTGTGTTGTTTTCTTTAAATAAAAATGTATATTTAATGTGTGCATTTCTTAGTGGATGGTGCAAAAGTGAAAAATGAAACCATCTTGAAGTTGATGGGGTTTTTTTTCTTGGGGGGATGTGTCATGCGAGAGTACCTTTAAGAACTGGTTGTTTAAGCAATGTACCTTTAAGAAAACAGTGATGCCATAGAGTGGGTGGAGCTCAATGAGAGATCCAATGTTTAGTTGAGATGTTAAGTTGAGTTCATGGAATAAACAGTGTTTTATGTTTGAAAACCCACCTGTCCATAATTGTAATACCACACCTAGGGAAAAAGCCATGTGCTAGGAAAAGCAACAAATCCATTGAAGGGAGAGGTTGGTTGAACTCCATGATACATTTTGGGGTTCTGAAAACGCCTCGCCCATAACATGTGATTTTGAGTTCAGTCCCAAAACCATTTCTCCAAATTGGAACATGATCTATATTCTTGATACCGTTTTACATTCTCACACACGTGGCATGCGTGTTCACACCAGGAAAACGGATTCCTCACTGAGTAGTGTTTCCTCCATTTGAAGTAGGTCATGTACAAATCTTCATTCCCGTCCAGTTTGTGCAGGTAACCCGCAAGTTCTTTAGCTGAGTGGAAATCATCCACATGAATGAAAGAATCGGCTGGAATGTAATTTTCATAGTTTTTTCTAGATGTCCCCAGGACCACAGGCACGGTGCCAGCACGCAAAGCATTGTAGAGCTTTTCAGTTATGTAATCTTCATGTACTGAATTCTCAAAGGCAAGGTAGAATTTAGAACTAGATATGGTAGGCATCAATTTGTGATTGTCCAGACGTTTCCCGAAGGCTTGACCGTAAGTGTTGATATTAATGTATTTGCGGAATTCATTGTAGAACTTCACTCTGGCATGATTAGTGTTCCAATGGCTTACAACCCAACACACCAGATTGCTTTTCTTAGGCAGTTTAAAATCTAATGGCACTCTGTTTATTATCAGAGACCCATAAGGCGCTTTGATATCTGAATCATGACGATATGTCAAGGTCAGGTTGAAGAAATGGTCGAGTCCAGTCTTTTTTGGAGAGTGGGTAGGTGACTCCAGGTTCATCCAAACCCATTTCTGAAATGTTGGCCGAGGCTGTTTGGGCAGATTGGACAAGTCTCCACTCATGTCTCGGTGATGGAAAAGGACAGCATGAGATTTGTTATAGAGGTTTCTATCTGCAGTTAAACGGCAGTTGAACTCAGATCCACAAGAATTGAGCTCAAATTTTGCACCAAAAGGCCAAAGCCAAATGAGTACAATAGTTTCATTCTTTTCAATAACTTTCACAAGGGGCTTTTTCACACCGAGTATCGATTTGGCAGATTCCAATGGAGTATAAATCCAGTTGGTTGTTGGTTGGACATACAGCAACAACATGGCTAAAAAACAGCCCAAACAGATGGTGGATATTAACAGGATGCGAAAAATCCCTGTATTACCAATTGATGTCATAATGTCTCCTGTGAAGGGAAAGATTAAGACTATTAGGATCCTGGAAGCACAGCTTCTCTTCCAATTAACTGCATCAAGATCCAGAATGTTTGAACACAGCTTTCTGAATGGAATGAGGAAGATTTAGCTTGGAGATATAAGAGAGAAGGTAAAGAGAGTGGAAGAGGAGAAAGCTTAAAATGAGAGTTCAATTTAGGAAAGAAGTGAACAAAAAGAATGAAGAAAAATGATAGTAAGAGGATCTAATCAAACACAGACAACAATGAGCATGATAATGTTGCCAACATTACAATGCACTGTGGAATAAATGGAAAGAAAGATTTGCATTTATATTGCACCTTTCATAGAGCCATAGGATAGAATTGAAGGTAGATGATGGGGTTACTGCACATCAACTGGACAACGGCCTTCCCTGTGATCAAGGAAACTGGGGCAGAAATTCTGCCTCCTTTAATGCTCTTGGCCAATCAGAGGCGATCAGCTGAGTTTGCTTGGCAGGGCCCCCAGCTAATGTGCAATGAAGCAGGATTAATTAATGGGCTCATAATTTTCAGTCATCATACATGACTGAATTTTGCACTCATTTTGAATAAGCAAGGTGTAGATCTAAGACTGGTGTTTTAAATTTAAATAAAGGGTACGAAGACAGAGCTGGGCAACGTGAACTGGGAACGTTTGGTTGAGCGATAGATGAGTTGAGATGCAGTGGCAGATATTTAAGGAGATATATCATAACACTCAACAAAGATGCATTCCAGTTCAAAAGAATTATTTGAGGAGAAGGATGCGTCATCCATGGAAGTGAGGAAGTTAAAGATAGCAGGGAATTGAAAGAAAACGCATATAATTTTGCTAAGATTAGTGGCAAGTCAGAGGATTGGACAGATATAAGTAAAACAAAGAATGACTGGAAAAGTAATAAGAGAGTAAGCAAGCTAGAAATATTAAAATAAGCATACAGAGTTCCTACAGATATTTGAAAAGAAAAATGGTCGCTAAGGTGGGTGTTTGTCCTCTGGGGGGTGGGCGAGTCTGGTGATTAGTAATGAGAAATATGGAAATGGAAGAAGCACTGGATAGATGTTTTGTGTCTGTCTTCTTTGTAGAAGACACAAATAACATCCCAGAAATAATTGTAAAGCAAGAAGTTGAAAAAGGGAGGAATTGAAATCAATTCGTATCAGGAAAAGGGTACTGAGAAAAATGTTAAAAGCAAAGCTGACAAGTCCCTAGTTCTGATAGACTTCAACCTAGGGTCTTAAAATAAGTGGTTGCAGAGATAGTAATGTTTCCAAAATTCCCTAGATTATAAAAATCTCCCATCTGCTTGGAAATTTGCAAATGTAAATCTATTATTCAAGAAAGAAGGGAGACAGAAAGAGGAAATTACAGGCCAATTAGTCGAACATCGGCCAGAGGGAAAATGCTAGAATCCATTATTTAGGAGCTTATCTATGGTGATTGTCCCTTCAAGGGCAACACAGCAGAGTAAGGGTCACATGGCCTGTGTGACCAATCGGGACTTAGTGTTTGGAATCCATGGTGAGAAAGGTTCTTCGGCAAAGCAACATTTTGGGAGCTTGCTATAGCCATGAGACTGCTGTCCAGTTCTCATTTATAAACACCTTTTGTGTTCACAAATGACATCTGTGAAAGTGCACCTTTACATCTGGTGACGAGGATAAATTATCCTGACACTACCTCTGACCCAATACCTGTGAGTAATATGTTTCAATCGAAGTCTAAGAAAATAAAGTACTCACCAGAATAAACCTATTTGACACCTCCATGGAGGACTGGACACAATAAGTTGAGCGCCTTGGATATGATTTCCAAGCAAACAAAGTGGAGAGGAGATGAAACACAAAGTAATTCTCCTTGTGGAACTCAGACCTAAAACCTTATTTGCAGTCTTACAGCCCCAAGTGAGACCGACTCCATATAATTTAGTGAGCTCATGGATTTAATAAATGTTCAATTGCACCCTCAACCATCAATCATACTCCAGAGATTCAAATTGAATTTGAGGGCGGGAGCCGCAAGTGACTTGATCACAACTTACATTGTTAGACTGAAGCAATCATGGAGTATTGTGATTTTGGAGCCAACCTAAACAACATGTTATGGGACAGGTTCATCTGTGGCATGAACAACATCATTCAACACAGATTGCTTCCAGAGGCCAAGGTAAATTTGAAACGAGCAATGGAGATAGTGATGGCCATGGAAAGTGCTGAAAAAGGTGCATAAGACCTGCAGAGCGCATTAAATGGTGTTGTTCACCAGTTAGGGAAGGAACCTATAGGACACCATGGCACCAAAACCACTGAAATCGCTGTGAAGCAGGAAACAATCTCAGCTACAAACTACAGAATAGGCAATCAATCTGTAATGCCTAAAATGGAATATTAACAATAATGAGTTAACCACACTCCTGAATCATGTGAGTTTAAGGAGACAATCGGCGAAATTCTCCCCCAACGGCGCGTTGTCCGCCAACTGGCGCCAAAAACGGCGCCAATCAGATGGGCATCGCGCCGGCCCAAAGGTGCAGAATGCTCCGCATCTTTGGGGGCCAAACCCCAACATTGAGGGGCTAGGCCGGCGCCGGAGGGATTTCCGCCCCGCCAGCTGGCGGAAATGGCGTTTGTTGCCCCGCCAGCTGCCGCGGAAATGCGGCGCATGCGCGGGAGCGTCAGCGGCCACTGACAGTTTCCCGGCGCATGCGCGGGAGCATCAGCGGGCGCCAACAGTTTCCCACGCATGCGCAGTGGGGAGAGTCACTTCCTCCTCCGCCATGGTGGAGGCCGTGGCGGAGGCGGAAGGGAAAGAGTGCCCCCACGGCACAGGCCTGCCCGCGGATCGGTGGGCCCCGATCGCGGGCCAGGCCACCGTGGGGGCACCCCCCCGGGGTCAGATCGCCTCAAGCCCTCCCCCAGGACTCCGGAGCCCGCCCACGCCGCCTGGTCCCGCCGGTAAATACCAGGTTTAATTTACGCCGGCGGGACAGGCAATTTCTGGGCGGGACTTCAGCCCATCCGGGCCGGAGAATTGAGCGGGGGTCCCGCCAACCGGCGCGGCCCGATTCCCGCCCCCGCCCAATCTCCGGTACCGGAGACTTCGGCGGGGGCGGGGGCGGGATTCACGGCGGCCAACGGCCATTCTCCGACCCGGCGGGGGGGTCGGAGAATGACGCCCAATGTTTTTATTGTCACAAGAGGAATGCAGTCAAGGTCAGCAACTAATTGATCAATCATAATGTTACAAAAATACATTGTGAAAGAGCTTAGCACCAGTGATTCTGCTATTCACTCTCTGTTTAATCTAAAGGCAGGCAAGATAGGTCCTATTGCTGTAATGCTCTGGGTAAAAGGGAGGCCTAAACAGCTGGCTTGTAATGCAGAACAAGGCCAGCAGCACGGGTTCAATTCCCATACCGGACTCCCTGAACAGGGGCTGGAATATGGTGACTAGGGGCTTTTCACAGTAACTTCATTGAAGCCTACTTTTTAAAAAATAAATTTAGAGTACCCAATTAATTTTTTCCAATTAAGGGACAATTTTGCATGGCCAATCCACCTAGCCTGCACATCTTTGGGTTGTCGGGGCGAAACTCATGCAAACACGGGGAGAATGTGCAAATTCCACACGGACAGTGACCCAGAGTCGGGATCGAACCTGGGACCTCGGCGCTGTGAGGCTGCAGGGCTAACCCACTGCGCCACCGTGCTGCCATTGAAGCCTACTTGTGACAATAAGCAATTATTATTATTATTAAGATGGAAGTGGATCCGGGCCATCAGTCACTATGATGGATGAGAATTCATTTCAGTACCTAAGTGAAGGAGTCCAACCATTGAACTTCAAGAGCACTTAGAGACTTATATGGGAGAAGCAATAAAAATAAAAGGCATTACAATGGTACTTGTAAGCTATGGACAACAGTCTACCCAACTCCCAGTGATAACAGTGATGGGTGAAGGACCAAGCCTTCTCAGCCGCGATCGGCTCAAAGAAATCAAGTTGAATTGGGCTGAGAGTTTTCAAGTGTGGGAAGGGGGACTGCCCAAACCGAAAAGAAAATACGGGAACGTCTTCTGTGATAAGGGCTACAAGCTAAAGTTTATGTGGATTCAGGGGCGACAGATCAATTATTTAGGGTAAGACCGGTACCTGGGCTGGATTCTCTGTGACATCATGCCGAAATCGCGAAACGCGATCGGCTGGAGAATCGGCTCCGATGCCAAAATCGGATCCAGAAATACAGTACACATCTCATTATCAGCCCTGACGACCGATTCTCCGGGGCCTCAGCGATTCTGCGCCCCAGATGGGCTGATTTCCCGACAGCGTGTTTCTAATGAGCTGTACAAAATTGTGAAGCCGCCGTGCTGGCTGAGGCAACTGCGAGAGGAGGTAGGAGTTGGTGTGGGGAGCACTGCGGCCTCCCGTTTCGGACACTGGCTGTGCTTTCTGCAGGGGTGGGGAAGGGTGGGGAAGACAGGCCGAGCAGCCGTGGAGCCCCCGACAGGACAGGGGCGGTGCCCATGCACGGAGAGCCATTACGGCAGCCAGCTTGCTGCCACCCACCCCCGTCCCTAGGAGGACGCAGAGAAAACGGCCATAAGGGGGGATACCTCTCCTCCTCCACCCTCTGGTGCCCGATGGCCCCCGGGCCTCTCCATGGGACGGGGGTGCGGGCGGAGCCATCCCCCGTGGTCCCTCACCACCTGGCACTGCCAGTCCTGGAGGCCCGCTCAGGTATCGACATGGGTCTGAACGTTCGTGGCCATGGAGCACAGGGAGTGGGCCATCTCTGTCTGCGACTGTGCCACCACCCTGAATGTCTGTGCCACATCAGCGAGTCATTGGGCCACCTCCCTCTGTGTCTGTGCGAGCACCTGGGCAATGCCGCCGCAGCTCTCATCAATAGCCTGCTGTGACTGGGCCAGCACCTGGGCTATGCCGCCAATTCTGTCAGGAATGGCCTGCTGTGAGTCGACGACGCTGAGGAGCACTGCTGCAATCTCCAGGTGGCTCTGTACATGATTGCCAGTGAGAGGGCAGCCCTGTCCTGGGCCACGGCTCCCGCCTGCACAGAGTGCCCCACACACGTTGACCCATGTTTGACACCGTTGCCCCCAATGCCTCCACCGCGGACGCCACCCATAAGGTTTCGGCCTGGGTAGCACGCATTGCCGGCACCACCTCCTGCTGCTGCACGCGGATGGACTCCTCCACCTGCATCTGCAGGTGCTGGAAGCCAGCCGTCATCCCCTCCTCTAGTCCCTGGGTCTCTGCCTGCACCAACACTACAGGTGGGACTGGATATTCCAAGAACCCGGGACCCGTCTGGGCGGCAGCTGGTTGCTGGTTCCGGCCTACCCTCCGACCGTCCGGCCCCTCGGCTCCTCCTACCTCCTGCTGCACCGGAACGACTGTGTGGTGCGCACCAGACAGTGTCCCAGAAGCCTCTTTACTAATTTGCTCAACCGAGGTCATGGAATCATAGAATTTACAGTGCAGAAGGAGGACATTCGGCCCATCGAGTCTGCACCGGCCCTTACAAAGAGCACCCTACTGAAGCCCACATATCTCCCGTATCCCCGTAACCCAGTAACCCCCACTTAACATGTTTTGGACACTGAGGGCAATTTAGCATAGCCAATCCACATAACCCGCACATCTTTGGACTGTGGGAGGAAACCGGATCACCCGGAGGAAACCCATGCAGACACAGGGAGAACATGCAGACTCCGCGCAGACAGTGACCCAGCTGGGAATTGAACCTGAGACCTTGGAGTTGTGAAGTGGCTGTGCTAACCACTATGCTACCATGCTGCCCTACAAATTCAACTCCGATAGTCTCAGAGATGGTGGAGGGCGTTGAAGATAGCTGTGATGGAAAGTC
The DNA here is from genome assembly GCF_047496885.1 of Scyliorhinus torazame. Lineage (NCBI taxonomy): Eukaryota > Metazoa > Chordata > Chondrichthyes > Carcharhiniformes > Scyliorhinidae > Scyliorhinus > Scyliorhinus torazame. The sequence continues at coordinate 241,656,215 of NC_092710.1, forward strand.
AGTGTTCTCCTCCGACCCGAACTCCGGGATCTCTTGGGTCGCGGTGTCCTGGGTTGTGGTGTCCTGGGTCGCCTCGGGCAGAAAGCTGGTTTTCCAATTGCTCCCTCGGTCGATGCTTGACTGTCTGGAGGGCACATGCTCTGGCCCTCACTGGGGGTGGGTGGCCACGGATGGGCTGAGACCATCCCCGGCTGGTCCTGTAAGGCAAAAGACGGCATTTATGGTTAGACAGCCAGACGGGGGTGAGGCGTGAGGTGGTGAGGGCTGGGGTGAGGGGGGGTATGGAATGTGGGGTGTTGGATTGTGGGGTGAGAGAGGTTGGGGTGCGGGCTGTGGGGTGAGGGGGGTTGGGGTGTGGGGATTGGGGTGGGAAGGGACCCACAACCATGCATGGAGACCTGCACCAGGCAGGGGAACCAAGCAACCAGCCAGTAACAGTGTTAGATGGCCCAACACATACACCCTAGGGGTCGGATATCTGATGGCATTAGTGGCCAGGGGACCCGGCCATGCGGCTGGCATGGGTGCAGTCATGTGAGTCAGGGTGGGGTTGTTGGGTCACATGTATGTTGAGGGTAGGGTGCTTGGTGCCAGGGGCACAGCGCTGGGTACTCACCCTGGCCGCCCTGAGGTGGTTGTGCAGTTTCTTCCTGCACTGGCCTCCAGTCCGGGCCACCTCGCTGATGGCGACTCACACCTCCGCCGAGGCATGGCGAACAATGGCTTCTGCTGAACTCTGTCTCGGCCCGGGGTATAGTATCAGCCTCCTCTCCTGCATGGTGTCAAGGAGGGTCTCCAGTTCGACGTCCCGGAAGCGCAGTGCTGCCCTCCTTGCGGGCATGTCGGCTGCCACGCTTGTTTGAGGGGGAGAATGCATTATGTGCAGCCGCGGCGTTGCGTCAATCACGGAACCGGCGAATCGGCCGTCGGTCCATTAACAGCATGTTGTGGTTCCCGATACGTCCACGCTAGCCCCTTGGGAGCGATTAAATCGCTGCAGCTGTGGACCTGATAACGTCATCGTGAAAATCCACCATTTGCATGACAGCGTCAACACGTAGTCTCCAGAATGGATAATCCAGCCCCATATGTCTATAAGATTAAATGGATACTGAGTTTAAAAAGTTGGAAGAAATGAAATGAAATGAAATGAAAATGAAATGAAAATTGCTTATTGTCACAAGTAGGCTTCAAATGAAGTTACTGTGAAAAGCCCCTAGTCGACACATTCCGGCGCCTGTTCGGGGAGGCTGGTACGGGAATTGAACCGTGCTGCTGGCCTGCCTTGGTCTGCTTTAAAAGCCAGCGATTTAGCCCTGGTACTCACCAATTCAGTTCAGTTCTGAGAATGGGCAGCACCCATGGTCCGCATATTGAAACTGGACAAGACCATCCACATTTACGGCAATTACAAGCTGACACATTATCAGGCTGCCAAGCTGGATAAATATCCAATCCCGAGTATTGAAGACCTGTATGCTGTTATATTACAGAGATGTAGTATAAATATTATTCATTTGTCTTGCTGAGTTGTATTGAACCTGGTGATAAACAGTCAAAGTCTTCCAGTTGATGACAAATTATTTATTGAGTAACAAAATAATATACTTGTGAGTTCTTTTACTTTAATACTTTAACTAGTAAGATAATTAACTGAGATTATATTAAACTAACAACTATGATAATACACTACACTCTGATCTGGTCATGTCTTTACTCTAGCTGCACTACGCACACAGTAACCCACAGAAAGAGCGGGTTAGTATTGCCATCTATTGATCATCTGATTGTAATGACTGCACATTAACTAATCATGTATTAACATATACAGAGATCACTACATATGCAAAGCTGGCAGGAGATCAGTCCTTCACAAAGTTGTATATGAGTCACGCGAACCAGCAATTTGAATTAGATGATGCGATAAACACACACTAAAGCCTATTCCAGTACACATGCCTGCCTTTTGTTATGCCTTCAGCATCTGCAATATTCCAAAGGACATTGAAGAGTCTCCTACAGGGGCTACCACGAATTGCAGTATACCTTGACAATGTCCTTATCACTGGATCGACAGACATTGAGCATCTAGTGTAAAGAGATTTCAGGAGGCTGGAGTTTGCTTCAAGAAATCGAAGGGCACCATTCAAGCCATTGAGGTAACCTACCTGGAGCCCTGTGTAGGTGCACAAAGATCACACCCTGTGGAAAACATGATCAAAGCGACAAAGGAGGTACCTGCCCTCACACACGCAACTGAACTCAAATCAAACTTATCAATGGTATTAGCCCCCTTGTATATTTTGCAAAAGAAGCACCATCATAGGTCTTGAAAGGCTCTTGAGGAGGAGGTTTTCAACAGAGTAAAGAAAGTGCTCCATCCCTCAAACCTGTTAGTATAATTTGACCCAGCAAAGAACTGATATTGACCTGTAACACCTCTCCATATGGTGTCGGTGCGCTATTGTGCCATGAAATGGACTAGGGCTCTGAAAGGCCAATAGGGTATGTGTATGGAACTCTTTCAGAGGCCAAAAAAGGCGACTCAACAATCACGAAGAAAGGACTTTGGCATCAAGAAATTCCAACAGCACAGTAGACAGTTTTCCACTATTTATGACCACAAACCGCCCTTGGGTCTCTTCGAAGAGGACAAGGTTATCCTGACGATCGTCTCAGCGAGAATTCATTGATGGGCATTAATTCTGTCTGCCTTTAAATACTTTCAAGCACAGAGCTGGAACACACATTCCAAATACGGATGCTCTTAGCATCCTACCCTTGCAAGAAAGTACCACCTATACACCAATACCACAAGATATCATCATGGCCTTATACTTTTTAGACACATTGCCAGTCTCGGCGAAGCAGATCTAAAACTGGACTAAATGAGATCCACTTCTGTCCAAAGTCCCCCAGTTAAATGAGTACTTATCGGATAGGTCAATGAGCCAGTTTTCGAGGAAATGAAACAATTCTTTACCCGCAAGAATGAATTGAATTGTCAGGAAATGAAAATGAAATGCAAATTGCTTATTGTCACAAGTAGGCTTCAAATGAAGTTACTGTGAAAAGCCCCTAGTCGCCACATTCCGGCACCTGTTCGGGGAGGCTGTTACGGGAATTGAACCGTTCTGCTGGCCTGCCTAGGTCGTCTTTCAAAACCAGCGATTTAGCCCTGTGCTAAACAGCCCCGATGGCATCATACCTTTGGGGAGTGAGTGTTGTCATTCTAGGCAGCTCTAGTTAGGCTGCTCCTATCTGAATTACACAGCACTCATCCTGGTATCTCTAGGATGAAGACGTTTGCCAGGAGTTATGTGTGGTTGCCTGGTATTGATGCTGGTATCAAGAAGCTAGTTAAGCACTGTCAACAGTGCCAACTGCAATGGCTGCCTGCTACAGCCCCACGGGCATCCTTGGGTATGAATCCATAATAATTATGTTGGTCTATTCCTGGGCACAATGTTTTGCTCATGACTGATGCACACTCAAACTGGATGGGCACGTTTGAGGTAAAGTCACCTGCATCGCACACTACCATTGAATAATCCCGTCAATGTTTATCAACTCCTGGGGTACCTGAAGTCATGGTATCAGACAATGGAACCGTATTCACAAGGGCTGACGTTCAAATCTTCACCGGAATGCCCGACCCGGCCCCCGACCAAGAGACATGACCCGACCCGATTCGGAGAGACCCATCTGGCATCCCAACTTACCGGCAGATGGAGAAAAGGGGGTGAATCCACGTGAAGGCCCGATTTCAGGAACGCCCGACCTGACCACCAACGCTGGAACCGAACACGTGACACAGGACAACCTGATGCAGGAAGACCCTGCCTGCGACCCAAACCCAGGCTAAACACCCCCAAAACAGCGAAGACCCCATGCGAGGACCCGAATGTGCTGAAAAGTAGACCCATCCTTACAGAACCCGGGGCCAGACCGGATAGCAAAGGTAAGTCAACCTTTAAAAGCACTTCTCTTTGCAGGGGCAGGCCAGTCGATTTCGGCGGCGTGAGAGCAGCTGGTTAGTCAGTTTCAGCGGGAGCATTGCGGAAGGAGGGTGCTGGGAGGTAAGTCAACCTTTAAAAGCACTTCTCTTTGCAGGGGCAGGCCAGTCGATTTCGGCGGCGTGAGAGCAGCTGGTTAGTCAGTTTCAGCGGGAGCATTGCGGAAGGAGGGTGCTGGGAGGTAAGTCAACCTTTAAAAGCACTTCTCTTTGCAGGGGCAGGCCAGTCGATTTCGGCGGCGTGAGAGCAGCTGGTTAGTCAGTTTCAGCGGGAGCATTGCGGAAGGAGGGTGCTGGGAGGTAAGTCAACCTTTAAAAGCACTTCTCTTTGCAGGGGCAGGCCAGTCGATTTCGGCGGCGTGAGAGCAGCTGGTTAGTCAGTTTCAGCGGGAGCATTGCGGAAGGAGGGTGCTGGGAGGTAAGTCAACCTTTAAAAGCACTTCTCTTTGCAGGGGCAGGCCAGTCGATTTCGGCGGCGTGAGAGCAGCTGGTTAGTCAGTTTCAGCGGGAGCATTGCGGAAGGAGGGTGCTGGGAGGTAAGTCAACCTTTAAAAGCACTTCTCTTTGCAGGGGCAGGCCAGTCGATTTCGGCGGCGTGAGAGCAGCTGGTGAGTGGTGAGTCAGTTTCAGCAGGAGCTGAGACTTTTTCTCTTTTCTTTAAATTAGTTTTTTAGGCGGGATCAGGAAGTCGACCCGCGGACGTCTGGGAAGACCCTCACCAATAAATTCAGGTGGAGAGGAAACCCGAGACACTACACGTGTAGTGTCTCCCACCCGCCCTCCTCCTCTAACCTAATAATAAAACCCATTGGTCTGAGGTAAGTACCATATTTTTATTATATTATTATTATTTTTTATAAAAATTTAATTTAGTTGTTAGCCAGATCTTGGTAGAAAGTTAGAGGAATGGCAGGGAAGGGAGTACAATGTTCCTCCTGCAGGATGTTTGAGGTGAGGGATGCAGTTAGTGTCCCTGCTGATTTTACCTGCAGGAAGTGCTGCCATCTCCAGCTCCTCCAAGACCGAGTTAGGGAACTGGAGCTGGAGTTGGAAGAACTTCGGATCATTCGGGAGGCAGAAGGGGTCATAGATAGCAGCTTCAGGGAATTAGTTACACCAAAGATTGGAGATAGGTGGGTAACTGTAAGAGGGACTGGGAAAAAACAGTCAGTGCAGGGATCCCCTGCGGTCGTTCCCCTGAGAGACAAGTATACCGCTTTGGATACTTGTGGGGGGGGGGACTTACCAGGGGTAAGCCATGGGGTACGGGCCTCTGGCACGGAGTCTGTCCCTGTTGCTCAGAAGGGAAGGGGGGAGAGGAGCAGAGCATTAGTAATTGGGGACTCTATAGTCAGGGGCACAGATAGGAGATTTTGTGGGAGCGTGAGAGACTCACGTTTGGTATGTTGCCTCCCAGGTGCAAGGGTACGTGATGTCTCGGATCGTGTTTTCCGGGTCCTTAGGGGGGAGGGGGAGCAGCCCCAAGTCGTGGTCCACATTGGCACCAACGACATAGGTAGGAAAGGGGACAAGGATGTCAGGCAGGCTTTCAGGGAGCTAGGATGGAAGCTCAGAACTAGAACAAACAGAGTTGTTATCTCTGGGTTGTTGCCCGTGCCACGTGATAGTGAGATGAGGAATAGGGAGAGAGAGCATTTAAACACGTGGCTACAGGGATGGTGCAGGCGGGAGGGTTTCAGATTTCTGGATAACTGGGGCTCTTTCTGGGGAAGGTGGGACCTCTACAGACAGGATGGTCTACATCTGAACCTGAGGGGCACAAATATCCTGGGGGGGAGATTTGTTAGTGCTCTTTGGGGGGGTTTAAACTAATGCAGCAGGGGCATGGGAACCTGGATTGTAGTTTTAGGGTAAGGGAGAATGAGAGTATAGAGGTCAGGAGCACAGATTTGACGTCGCAGGAGGGGGCCAGCGTTCAGGTAGGTGGTTTGAAGTGTGTCTACTTCAATGCCAGGAGTATACGAAACAAGGTAGGGGAACTGGCAGCGTGGGTTGGTACCTGGGACTTCGATGTTGTGGCCATTTCGGAGACATGGATAGAGCAGGGACAGGAATGGATGTTGCAGGTTCCGGGGTTTAGGTGTTTTAGTAAGCTCAGAGAAGGAGGCAAAAGAGGGGGAGGTGTGGCGCTGCTAGTCAAGAGCAGTATTACGGTGGCGGAGAGGATGCTAGATGGGGACTCTTCTTCCGAGGTAGTATTGGCTGAAGTTAGAAACAGGAAAGGAGAGGTCACCCTGTTGGGAGTTTTTTATAGGCCTCCTAATAGTTCTAGGGATGTAGAGGAAAGGATGGCGAAGATGATTCTGGATATGAGCGAAAGTAACAGGGTAGTTATTATGGGAGACTTTAACTTTCCAAATATTGACTGGAAAAGATATAGTTCGAGTACAATAGATGGGTCGTTTTTTGTACAGTGTGTGCAGGAGGGTTTCCTGAAACAATATGTTGACAGGCCAACAAGAGGCGAGGCCACGTTGGATTTGGTTTTGGGTAATGAACCAGGCCAGGTGTTGGATTTGGAGGTAGGAGAGCACTTTGGGGACAGTGACCACAATTCGGTGACGTTTACGTTAATGATGGAAAGGGATAAGTATACACCGCAGGGCAAGAGTTATAGCTGGGGGAAGGGCAATTATGATGCCATTAGACGTGACTTGGGGGGGATAAGGTGGAGAAGTAGGCTGCAAGTGTTGGGCACACTGGATAAGTGGGGCTTGTTCAAGGATCAGCTACTGCGTGTTCTTGATAAGTATGTACCGGTCAGACAGGGAGGAAGGCGTCGAGCGAGGGAACCGTGGTTTACCAGGGAAGTGGAATCTCTTGTTAAGAGGAAGAAGGAGGCCTATGTGAAGATGAAGTGTGAAGTTTCGGTTGGGGCGATGGATAGTTACAAGGTAGCGAGGAAAGATCTAAAGAGAGAGCTAAGACGAGCAAGGAGGGGACATGAGAAGTATTTGGCAGGAAGGATCAAGGAAAACCCAAAAGCTTTCTACAGGTATGTCAGGAATAAGCGAATGACTAGGGAAAGAGTAGGACCAGTCAAGGACAGGGATGGGAAGTTGTGTGTGGAGTCTGAAGAGATAGGCGAGATACTAAATGAATATTTTTCGTCAGTATTCACTCAGGAAAAAGATAATGTTGTGGAGGAGAATGCTGAGCCCCAGGCTAATAGAATAGATGGCATTGAGGTACGTAGGGAAGAGGTGTTGGCAATTCTGGACAGGCTGAAAATAGATAAGTCCCCGGGACCTGATGGGATTTATCCTAGGATTCTATGGGAGGCCAGGGAAGAGATTGCTGGACCTTTGGCTTTGATTTTTATGTCATCATTGGCTACAGGAATAGTGCCAGAGGACTGGAGGACAGCAAATGTGGTCCCTTTGTTCAAAAAGGGGAGCAGAGACAACCCCGGCAACTATAGACCGGTGAGCCTCACGTCTGTAGTGGGTAAAGTCTTGGAGGGGATTATAAGGGACAAGATTTATAATCATCTAGATAGGAATGATATGATCAGGGATAGTCAGCATGGCTTTGTGAAGGGTAGGTCATGCCTCACAAACCTTATTGAGTTCTTTGAGAAGGTGACTGAACAGGTAGATGAGGGTAGAGCAGTTGATGTGGTGTATATGGATTTCAGCAAAGCGTTTGATAAGGTTCCCCACGGTAGGCTATTGCAAAAAATACGGAGGCTGGGGATTGAGGGTGATTTAGAGATGTGGATCAGAAATTGGCTAGCTGAAAGAAGACAGAGGGTGGTGGTTGATGGGAAATGTTCAGAATGGAGTACAGTCACAAGTGGAGTACCACAAGGATCTGTTCTGGGGCCGTTGCTGTTTGTCATTTTTATCAATGACCTAGAGGAAGGCACAGAAGGGTGGGTGAGTAAATTTGCAGATGATACTAAAGTCGGTGGTGTTGTCGATAGTGTGGAAGGATGTAGCAGGTTACAGAGGGATATAGATAAGCTGCAGAGCTGGGCTGAGAGGTGGCAAATGGAGTTTAATGTAGAGAAGTGTGAGGTGATTCACTTTGGAAGGAATAACAGGAATGCGGAATATTTGGCTAATGGTAAAGTTCTTGAAAGTGTGGATGAGCAGAGGGATCTAGGTGTCCATGTACATAGATCCCTGAAAGTTGCCACCCAGGTTGATAGGGTTGTGAAGAAGGCCTATGGAGTGTTGGCCTTTATTGGTAGAGGGATTGAGTTCCGGAGTCGGGAGGTCATGTTGCAGCTGTACAGAACTCTGGTACGGCCGCATTTGGAGTATTGCGTACAGTTCTGGTCACCGCATTATAGGAAGGACGTGGAGGCTTTGGAGCGGGTGCAGAGGAGATTTACCAGGATGTTGCCTGGTATGGAGGGAAAATCTTATGAGGAAAGGCTGACGGACTTGAGGTTGTTTTCGTTGGAGAGAAGAAGGTTAAGAGGAGACTTAATAGAGGCATACAAAATGATCAGGGGGTTGGATAGGGTGGACAGTGAGAGCCTTCTCCCGCGGATGGATATGGCTGGCACGAGGGGACATAACTTTAAACTGAGGGGTAATAGATATAGGACAGAGGTCAGAGGTAGGTTCTTTACGCAAAGAGTAGTGAGGCCGTGGAATGCCCTACCTGCTACAGTAGTGAACTCGCCAACATTGAGGGCATTTAAAAGTTTATTGGATAAACATATGGATGATAATGGCATAGTGTAGGTTAGATGGCTTTTGTTTCGGTGCAACATCGTGGGCCGAAGGGCCTGTACTGCGCTGTATTGTTCTATGTTCTATGTTCTATCTCCTCCGGCGACCCCGAAATCACACCTAGTGCCCGGGACCCTGCCAGATACGACCCTGAAATTGCAACCACCCTACCATAAGGCCAGATGTCTCCCACCATCCAGAAGCAGCCACCTGACCGAGGAAGCGAGGGGAACGCGGCAGTCTGTAGGTGAGACGAAAACAATGCTGATTGAAGACTCCTCTCCCCAGCATAGTGCTGGCAAATGTCCAAGTGATTGAAAACAAGCTGGACGAGCTTAACTCTAGACTTACCTCTCAGAGGGAAGTAAGAGGCTGCTATGTGCTCTATTTTACGGAGACATGGCTCCCCCCTGCCTCACCAGACTCCGGATGGACGGCACAGCAAAGCGAAGGATGGAGGCGTTTGCCTCCTCGTCAACTCCCACTGGTGCTCGGACATGGCGACCCTGGTGAACTACTGTTCCTTGGAACTGGAATACCTGACTGTGAAATGTCGCCCCATTACCTTCCATGGGAGTTCAGTTCTGCCGTCATCACGGCGGTCTACATCCCACCCTAGGTGGAACTGAAGAAGGCACTTGATGAATTGTACACCACTGAAAATAACAAAGAAACAGAATGCCGGAGGCCTTGTTCATCGAGGTCAGGTGAAATAGATCCATGGAGGCAGAAGTCCCTTCACCAGAATCCCTTTTATTAACAAAACCAACAACAGTACAACAAGATGCATTCCGCTTGCTATCTACACTGGGAGTGCCGAGGATCTGACACTACCTGTTATATACAGAGAAGAGGTCCCCTGATTAGCTCACTAATCAGGGAACTCGTATACCAATTGGACAATCTCAAATGCCTGGTCTAATTCATTATACCGGGGACTTTAACCAGGCCAATCTCAAGAGTGTACTGCCAAAATTACACCAACAAAGCTCCTGTCCCTCAGAGGCGCCAAAATCCTTGATCACTGCTTTCAAAATCACCATAAACACCAAGTGCCTGATTGACATGTTATCGACATAACTGATGTCTCCATGGAAGCAAATAGCGATGAATCGCCTGGGCCAGAAGAGATGTCTGTTATTGCAGTTCCTGTAAATGTCGATCCTGTGGAAGCATCTCAGATGACAGAAATATGCCACTCGACAAGATACAGAAAACCTCCTCAAAGACTTGATTTGGAATTGTCCAACTCATGTACATAATGTTTAGTTAATATTTAGGGCTGAGTAAAAGATTGTATAAAGGAATTAAAGGGGAAAGGATATGGTGATTGTCCCTTTAAGGGCAACACAGCAGAGTAAAGGTCACATGGCTTGGGTGACCAATCGGGACCCAGAGTGTCGAATCACCCCATGGTGAGAAAGGTTCCTCACCATTTGGGGAGTTGGCTACAACCATGAAGCTGCTGTATAATTCCTATTAATAAATATCTTTTGTGTTCACTAAGTCAGTGAAAATGCATCTTTACATTATCATAAGCCAGTTTGAAAATCTTAGTCCAGTCAGGAAGAATCAATGTGGTTTTGTGAATAGGAAATTATGATTTACTAATTTATTTGAGTTCTCTGAGGAAATAATATGCAACATGGATATAGCAGAAACCGTGGATATAGTGTACATGGATTTCTGGAGGCATTTGACAAAGTTCCACATCAAAGGTTGCCACAAAATAAGATTGCCACAAGAGGTAAAATGTTAGCATGGATAGAGGATTGGTTGGTAAACAGAAAACAGAGAGTAGGGATACATGGATAATGATTGCAATGGCAACATGCTACAAGTGTTGTGCCACAGGTATCAGTGCTGGGGCCTCAATAATTTACAATCTATACTAATCACTTGGATGAAGAGGCCAAATCCATGGTTACAAATTTTGGTGATGACACAAAGGTAGGTAGAAGAGCAAGTTGTGAAGAGGACATAAGAAGTCTGAAAAGGGACATAGATATAGGTAAAGTGTATGGGCAAAAATTCGGCAGATGGAGTACAATGTGGAAAGATGTGGAACTTGTCCACTTTGGCAAAAAGAATGGAAAAGCACAATATAATGTAAATGGTATGCGAGTAGTCCTGTGTTGTAGCATGCTTCACAAAAGGTAATTATGCAGGTACAGCACGTGATTAGGAAGGCAAATTAAATATTATATTTTATTGTGAAGGGAATAAAATATAAAAGCTGAGATGTTTTGCCGTAGTTGTGCAGGGCATTGGTGAGACCACACCTGGGGTATTGTATACAGTTTTGGCCATCTTGGGCAGGATTTACTGGCTGTTCAAACCGATGGAAAATTCCAATCCCACGTCGGAGCATGGGTCTCCCAGCAACGACAACGGCGAATACTTTTAAGGCAGAGTCAGATTTGTGACTGAGAAGGGACTCAAAGGTTTTAAGGATAGACAGGAAGGTAGATGCTGCCATGAGATCAGCCATTTTCTTAACAAATGGTAGAGCAGGCTCAAGAGGCCAAATGGTCAATTCCTGCTCCACATTCTTATGTCTTTGCGACTAACAATTCACCCACTTGAGCACCAGGGAAAGTGAGTGATCCAGGCCACAGTTGAATAGTATTGGGGAGGGGGGTGAAACCCCAAGGATAAAGGTTGCAAGGGAGAACAAGTAAAGTCACAATAGTCTGAGATGACCAAATGCTGTTTTCCCTTTGAAGGGGAGGCTGACTAGTGGTGATTTAACCTGAGGATCACCATACCTCAGGCGAGGGGCAAGGTCATGAATAACCTCAGCCGGTACAATGGTATGTTGGCATCGCTCTGCATCAAGACCCAGCTGTCCAGCCAACTGATCTAAACCAACCCTCAACAAGGGAGTATGGGCAGCAGCAAGGATATGGGAATTAGCTATAGTAGGGTTGTAGCCATCTGGGATGGCCACTTACAAAGGGAAACATGGCCACTTATAAAGGGAAGTATGGCCACTTGCAAAGAATCACGGGAAATATGGCCAATGCGGGATCCAGGCGAACTCAGAGCTTAAGTGTATATTTCCCACTAGATAACCAGACTCGATCGAAACCCCCAGCCAATTTACATTCTAATGGCCCATTTCCCCAGAACAAAGGTCTTGTACTTAGGTATCAGATACAGATACAGACTCATCGGCGTCACTCCCTTCACCCAAGAAGCCCAAACAGCCAAGGTCAATGACCGCTTAGGACATGCCCAGCCATCAAGGCACCCGTCCCTTTATTGCCTGAAATCGAAGGCAGTAATCGAAGCCTGCCGAATTATTAGGTCCAAAGCTAAGGACTGCTCAAAAGAGCACAAAACCGCCGAAGGATAAAAAGAGACACTGCCATGTGTTCAGTCTTTTTTGGCCCCAGCGCACCAGCAATTCTCTTGGCCCCGGCTTGCGTCCAAAACCAATTGTAGCATGATGGCCAGAAGCAAGTTCAAGACCAACAATTGCTACCAGATGGATGAGCCCAGCAGAAACAAAGTCACTTCTCCAGACCCAGCCATGCAAGATCCAAACAAAGGCCTTGTTCTTCTGCATAAAGCCGGGTGCCTGAAGTTAAGTACAGGTTGTTGTAGTGTTAGGTGTCATTTGGCTTGTAGTGTTTTATGTTGCATGTCGAACTAATTCTTGTGTGTAAATAAACTATCATTGAACTTGAACTAACTAACAGGTTTTTTGGTCTTTGATCGATATCCGGTAAAGCCTTGTGGTGGTATCATTTGATACCTGGCGACTCTGAAAAGCAATATTATCATCAATAACTATCAGTATCCAGTTAAAAGGAACAACACTATTGGCGACACTGACGGGACTCGACCCAGAAGTGATTTTGGCACTCCGACAGAACTCACAAAACGTTGAATTAGAAATCCAATTGGGAAAAGTGAAAGAAACCACAAGTGTAAGGCCAAATCTCCAAGATTCGGAAGTGTGTATTAACTTGCATGCGTACTAACAGGGATATAAGGTAAGCTCGTTAGATTTTCTTGCGTAAAACTATCGGGAGTATTGTGAACCGGTAAATAGCTTAGGCCATACCCGCTGTTCGAATCGCCGCCTTACTTCCGCTGTCCCACATTTACGGTAGAGAAACAGAGATTATGGGAGGATAAGCGATACTAGTAACAATGGCAGCAAAGGCAATAAAACGCCTAATGAACCTGCAAGAACCAAAGTCGCAGCGTCCAGTAGAGCAGAGCAGTGCCCCATATGGGAAGAAGAGTTGAGGAAGTATTTAAAGGGGAAAGGATGGCCCCTTTGGTCCGAGTTTTGTTCAAATGAAGAATCCAGTCCAGGAAGCATAGAACAAACCTGGTGGGATAACCTAACCGAAATACATAAGAAGAATGTAGGAAATGTTTGTAAGCCGTTGCCAATCGTGTCCTGTCTGGCACAATTGCGAGGCACAGAGGAGGTCGTGAGGACGCTCCGCAGACAGCTTGTAGAGAAAGAGGAGAAGAGTGAGGGAAATTTTAATGAATGTAAGAAAATTTTTAGAAACTGCTGGCGTAGGCCGCTGGAGGCAACGCCAAAAACGATCTGGTCCCGGATCATGGACTCTGAGGTGGTGTCGTAACCGCAGGACTGCGCGAGTATGCGGAGGTGCGTCAGGAAGGACTGAAAGAGCTCATCCTTACCTTGCAGGCGCTGCTGAAAGACATACCTCTCAAAGCTCTCGTTGACCTCAAGATTGAGGTGCTTGTCGAGCTTGAGGAGGACCGTGTCATACTTAGCTTTGTTCTCGCCTTCCGCGAACACCAAGGAGTTGTATACATGGATGGCGTGCTGACCTGCGGTAGTGAGGAGCACGGCAATCTTTGTTTCGTCCGAGGTGCCCTGTTTTTCATTCCCCTGCATGAAGAGTTCAAAGCGCTGCTTGAAGAGCTTCCAATTTGTGCCCAGGTTCCCAGCAACTTGCAACGGCTGCGGTTTGTTGAGGGTTTCCATGGCTCAGGATGGCAGATTTGCTGGTAGGTATCGATTCACTCCTGGTATGATGAAGTGTTGGGTGCTCTGAGGTACAGACGAACCAACATGGTTGCGATTGGTACAACGCAGTTTTATTCCATCTAACTATTTATACATCAGACTTGGTACTCAGCATGTTGTGACGGTGTGAGTGTCTTGCTTTGAGGTCCTGTGCCGTCTCCAGATGGACTGCCCGGGAAGTGTTGTGTTTCTTGTTTTATACTGTGTCTGCTCTTGTCTGTGTTTGGCTGTCGTGTTATGTGTGCTAATTGGTCCGTTGCTCTGTCTATCATTATGTATGTGTTATGATGCATGTTTGAATATCATGACAGTGGGTGTCTGGGTTACAGGGGCTCGGCTTTGATGCCTGGGGGCACCCGCTGCATCCAGAAATGTGTGTGCAGGCTGTGTTTCATAGCACCCTGAGGATGTAAGGGGTAGGCTGGGGAACTGGAGTGTACCGGGTAAAAGCTATCGCTGAGTGACTGTTTCTCACCCTTATCAATCCCTTGCAGATATTGCACGAAATGGATACCTTGAACCCCACAGAAGTTGCCATCATGGTGCTGCTGGCAGGCCAGGTGGCCAAATGTCAGAGGAGGCAGCAGTACTGACAAAAGTTAGAGATGGTGGCCCATGTTAAGGGCCCCGCCCCACACCCTGAGGGCCCAGCCACTCATCAGACCAGGGAGGGATTCAGAGGAGGAGGCTGACAATGGCCCAAGGTGTACAGGCGTCGCTGGTCATTCGAACAGATAACGGACGTGTGCCGCAGGAGGCCCTGCCTCAAAAAGGGGATGGTGTGGCACCCTTGCCATGTCTTTGTGGACTTCGCACCATGTGTGAGGAACAAGGTAGAAGAACAAGGTAGCCTGCCTCAACGACGACCGACCAGTGGCCTTGACGTCTATTATCATGAAATGTTTCGAGCGGCGAGTCTTAAGACGGATCACTGCCAGCCTTCTAAACTGTCTCAATCCACTGCAGTTTGCACCGCAACCGGTTCAAAGCAGACGCTATCTCCCTGGCTCTCCAAACAACACTCGAACACCTCGACAACAAGGACACCTATGTAAGACTGCAGCACTACAGCTCCGCCTTCAACGCCATTATCCCGACAAGATTAATAACCAAACCCTGCAATCTTGGACTTGACCCCTCCCTGTGCAGCTGGATCCTTGACTTCTTCACCAGCAGACCGCAAACTGTCAGGATAGGCAACAGCACCTCCACCACAATAGTCATCAACACCGGGGCCCCGCAAGGGTGTGTGCTCAGTTCTCTACTATGCTCCCTATACACACTATGGTAAACCACTATATTGCATTGTACTGTTGTATTGTTACATGCCTGGGCTTGTCCCTGCTGGCTCCAAACCACTGTCGTATATAATATGTGTATTGTGGTAAACTGCCACTGTATTATATGTAATGTGGTAAACCACTGCCTGCTGGCTCCGCCTCCCCTTGGGCTCGCTATAAAGGTGGCTGGTCTCCGCCGCTGCCCACGTTCGGGATCCGAGGCCAGGCGGCTTTCTGTTTAGTTTCTTAAAGTCTCAGTTATGTTCACCACTCGTCATGTGTTCATTGATGGCACATCAATTTAATAAACTAAACTACTAAGATGAATTCATTGCTCAAGCCGGATCACCTGGAGCTGGACCCACAGGCAGCTGACGCCACTGCAACATTCGAGCACTGGCTATGCTGCTTCGAAGCGTACCTCGGATCCTCCACCGAACACTTCACCGATCTCCAAAAGAAGCAGATCCTCAACGCACGGGTGAGCCCGCAAGTTTTCCTTCTCATCAGGGATGCCCCCTCGTATACGGAGGCGATAATGCTGCTGAAGGGACAATATGTGAAGTCTGTAAACAAGGTGTATGCTAGGCACCTTCTTGCCACGAGACGACAACGCCCGGGGGAATCACTAGCAGAATTCCTGCGTGCCTTGCGGGTACTCAGCTGGAACTGGGGCTTGGTATAAAGGTGGCTGGTCTCCGCCGCTGCCTCAGTTATGGATCCAAGGCCAGGAGGTTTTCTGTTTAGTTTATTAAAGCCTCAGTTACATTCACTACTTGTCTCGTGTTCGTTGATGGCACATCACACACATGACCGTGTGGCAAGATTTAACTCAAAGTCAATCTATAAGTTTGCAGATGATACGACTGTGGTGGACCGTATCTCAAACAATGACGAATCAGACTACAGGAGGGAGATAAATCACTTGATTTCATGGTGTACCGAAAACAACCTCTCTCTAAATGGCGGAAAGACCAAGGAACTGATGATCGACTTCAGGAAGCATAGCACGGCACACACTCCCGTCTGCATCAATGGCTCTGAAGTGGAGATGGTCGATAGTTTTAGGTTCCTGGGGGTCACCAGTACCAACAGTCTGTCCTTGTCCACTCACATTGATGCAACAGTCAACAAAGCCCAACAACATCTCTACTTCCTACGGAAGCTAAAGAAATTTGGCATGTCTGCATCGACTCTCACAAACTTCTACAGATGTGCCATAGAGAGCATCCTATCCGGCTGCATCACAGGCTGGCATGGCAACTGCTCAGTCCAAGATCGCAAGAAACTGCATCACACAAGCTTGCCACCCCCACATTGATTCTGTATACACTTCCTGCTGCCTCCGGAAGGCAGACAGCATTATCAGAGACCCCTCCCACCCAGGCATTGCCTTCTTCCAGAATCTTCCATCAGGCAGAAGGTGCAGAAGTCTGAAGACCCGCACATCCAGACACAGGAACAGCTTCTTCCCCACAGCTACAAGACTCCTCAACGACTCCCCCTCGGACTGATCTGTTCCCTGTAAGAACACTATTCACGACGCCCTATGCTGCTCTTGCTCATGTATTTGCTTTGTTTGGCCCCTTGTTCTGCACTGTAACCAATCACTGTTTGTCGATGTACCATTTGTCAATGTTCTCTGTTGATTACTCTTTTTGTTTAGTATGTACGTACTGTGTACGTTCCCTCGGCCGCAGAAAAATACTTTTCACTGTACTTCGGTACATGTGACAATAAATCAAATCAAATCAAATATAGGAGGAGGACAACTGCTCCCGTTTGCCGTCATGGTCAACGCAGCTCTGAAATTTTAAGCTTTGGGATCATTCCAGGGCTTGAGCAGGGACTTGTGTGGCATTTCTCAACCAACAGCCCACAAGTGAAGTAACGGAGGCCCTTTTTGCCCAGACAGCTAACTATATAAACTTTGACCTGGACCAAGCCCAACAGGATTCTCCACCATCGCCGGGATGCCCCAGGTCCAGGGGGTAATAGATGGCACGTATGTTGCCTTCCATGCACCAGGGCATTAGGGACTGCATTTCTTTAACAGGATGGGGTTCCACACCCTGAATGTCAAACTTCTGTATGACCACCACATGCAGATCATGCACGTGTGTACACACTTCCCAGGGAGAGTCCACAACATCCTGGGGCAGTTGAAGATCCCCCTCTTCTCTGCGGGATCTCCTAGGGTGACCGTGTGGCTTTGGAGGGGATAAGAGGTACCCGCTGAAGACCTGGCTGATGACGCCAGTACGGAGACTGGTGACTGACGCGGAGACACAATATAACGCATCCCATGTGGCCACCTGGGCTGTGATTGAGCAGCGCAGCTTACTCCTCATAATGCGGTTCTGATGCCCCGACTGCTCCAGTGGTGCTGTGCTGTACAGCCACCCCCCTCCCCTCCCCGGAGGGTTGCCCGCTTTCTGGTGGTCTGCTGTGCCCTCCACAACCCTCCACAGAAATGGGGCAATGTGCTGGAGATGGAGGAGGAGGAGGAGAAGGAACATGCAGTTACCTCCAAGGAGGACAAGGAGGCGCTGGACCAGGTGGAAATGGAGGACGAGCCCGGGGAAGTTCCGCAGGACCAGCTGGAGGATGAAGGACATACAACGGTGGCAAGGAGAGCCAGTGAGGCCCTCATCCTTGACCGCCTCACATAAGATGTGGGCAGCACGGTAGCATAGTGGTTAGCACAGTTGCTTCACAGCTCCAGGGTCCCAGATTCGATTCCCCACTGGGTCACTGTCTGTGCAGAGTCTGCACGTTCTCCCCGTGTCTGCGTGGCTTTCCTCCGGGTGCTCCAGTATTTCTTCCACAGTCCAAATAGTGTGGGTTAGGTGGATTGGCTATGCTAAAATTGCCCTTAGTGTTCAAAAAATGTTAAGTGGGGGTTACTGGGTTACGGGGATAGGGTAGATATGTGGGCTTCAGTAGGGTGCTCTTTGTATGGGCCGGTGCAGACTCGATGGGCCTAATGGCCTCTGTCCTATGTTGTGCACTGTAAATTCTATGATTCTATGTCCGTCATCCCATCTCTTCACCCCTTCCCACCATACCTGTGTCCCCATCCCTCACCTGACCTGCTGCAACTTTCCCCTTCCCCGCCCACATCCACCGAACCCTCTCACCCTCTGCCACAATCACCCTCTTGCCACAATCACCCTGTTTCCACTCTCCCAAGGTCTGTGTTAGATCACTCCAGGGTGATGGTCCTGTGTTAGCACTGCCAGTTGGCCTCTGTGCCGGTGCTATCTCCTGTTCCCTTCGCCTTCAGGATTCCTCCAATCGGCTGTGGACATGTTGTGGCTGACATTCCCCTCTAAATCGCTCAGCCGCACTCTATCCATTGCATCAGCTCCAGGTAAACCTGGTCAACAGACTTACATCTGGCTGGGACCCAACTGGGTCCTGGGATCGAGCAGACCTCTAACTGCTGTCTCACCTGGATGTTCCTGCCTCCACCTAATGTGCATCTGCAACTGTGCGGTGCTCACCAGAATGTGTTCCAGAAGCCTGTCTACTGCTTTCGCCCACCTAGGATTGTGTCACTGAGCTGGTGAAGGGTGGGGATGATAGCCGCGACTATTATGGTGGTATCCTCACAGCTCTCCTCTGAGGTGTTCCCTTGGGAGGCATGGGAGGAAACCACCCCGGTTGGCCGGCGGCATCAGATGGAGGTCCTATGGGAGAATGGACATGTGGTCAATGGAGGGGGGGGGGGGTGCCAGGGAAAGGATCAACATGCTAGTTTGAACAACACACATGTGACCTGTCATTTGGATGGGAATCGGTGGTTTCTCACCTCTGCCAAGCTAGCTAATCTCAACGTAATTGACCTACCTGTCCCGGACAAGTCCCTCAACCTTCAGGGCCTGTTCCTCGTAGGGGATGAGGACGCTGATGTCCAGTACTGCGCCTCCCACCTGGGCCCTCTCCCGTCTGTTATGAGCCAGCTTCTTCTGCTGGGATTCAGACACTTCATGCACCTGGGGGGAGGGGGGATGGCATGGGCACCACTGCTGAGCATGGGTGGAGGGTTGTGGCATTATACTGAGCGGAGGAGGTGATGCAAAGTCGTTGGCCGGGTGGGGTTATGACAGGCAAGACCGGTGCCGGGGGCCGATGCAAACTCACCTGTGCAGTCCGGTGGAGGCCATTTAGCTTTTCGCGGCACTGGGTGGCAGTCCTCCTGGTGACACTCATCGTGCTGATGGCCCCTGCCACTTCCTCCCAGGCGACACTGGCTGCCCTGTGGTTGACCCGCCAAGCCCCTTGGGTGAACATGGTGTGCTGGCTCGACTCCACCGTGTCCAACAGTCTGGCCAGGTCTGCATCTCCGAAACCTGAAGCTGGTCTCCTTGGTGGCTTGGCTGCTCTCCGGGATCGGTTTAAGTACTGTCCCCCCTCGTTAGTGGGGGCTGGCAAACCAGCCAGTGTGACAGTCATTTGTGGAGTGAGGTCTGTGGGGTCTTGTTAAGTAGAGAAATTAGCATTAGATACCGGTGATGGCCTTGCCAGGGCAGCTGTCGGTAAACTGACGGCAATTCCGGCTTGCCATCACATTTTGAACAAATTTGGTTTGATCATACCCATGAAGCATCGTGCACCCTCATAACTGAACTATATTCAATTTCTGTCTCATGGCATATATTTTAAAAGTAAAATATTATTCGTTTGCACCATACATGCCTTATGCTACTTCCTTACTGAGCTTTAGCAAACACTTAAAAGAAACAGTAGAATACGCTGGTAACTTGTGCGTTGTAATTAGCTCCTATTTCTTCATTGCAATCTTCTGCTCGTAGTTTAACATTAGTTGATTTTAATGTTTCAAACACTAAGGGCGCAAAGTAACGGAAATGTTTTAAAGTGTGGTAGTGAGCAGGAATTGCTGGGTTTTTCCTGATGACTGACCTCACCGGTATCTAATGTTAAATAGGGCACTTAATGATGCCCCACAGCGAACATTTATGCACCAAATTGGGACAACGCAGATTTTATCAAAAGGGTGTTGGCGGCCATCCCCGATCTGGACTCATACCAGTTGATTATTGGGGGTAGATTTCAATTGTGTATTAGACGCGAGGATGGACATGTCAAGTCCAAGGTCTCTGGTTACTTCTGGGATGGCTAGGGAGTTGACTGTTCATGGAACGGATGGCGGCAGCGGCGGTGGTGGTGTTGGGGGAGGAAGGAGAGAGAGAAAGAGAGACGTGCACCGGGTCAATTCCAGAACACATTTCTTCATAGTGGGAAAGCCGTTATTCCCAGGGGTGTTGGGAACTGGATACTCGGCGATTGTAATACCGGACTATGCTCCACGCTATGTGGATATGCATTTGGAGATGGACCAAGCCCTGTGCCCCCCATGGAGTTTGGACACATCACTCCTGATAGGCAACGGGATTTCTGAAGAGGTGGCTAGGGCCAAAGAGAACTACGTGGATTCCAACTACAACAGGCAGGTCTCGCCTTCCATGTCTGGGAAGCGTCGAAGGTGGTGGTCAGAGGGAAAATAATATTGGACAAGGCACACAATGATAATGCTGGCAGGGCTGAAAATGCAGGTGCTGGTGGACTTAATCTTGGAGGTGGATCAGAGTACTCCACGGCCCCTACGGCAGAGAGAAAGAGGCTACAAATTATGTTTGAGCTTGAATCGACGGGGAATGCGGTGAGCCAGCTTTGCCGTTCGCGAGGGACATTTTATGAGGATGGGGGATACAGCCAGTCGATTATTTGCTCACCAACTGAGATGGCAGGCAGCCACATGGGAGATGGCCCAGGTGAAAAATGAGGGGGAGAGCTAGTTACTGCCCTGGAAATGATTAATGGAGGTTTTGAGGATTTTTATCGAGGGCTGTAGAAGTCTGAACCGCTGGAGGATAGCTCGAAGATGGAGCAATTCTTGGCCAGATTGGTCTCCCCTGTGGGGGAAAGGGTGAAATGGGAGGAGCTGGAGGCACTGTTGAGGTTGGAGGAAGATATGGACTGTAATGGTTCCATACAATTGGGGAAGGCACTGAGGCCGGATGGTTTTCTGGTGAAATTCTACAAACAGTTCACGGCCCTGTCAGTGGCGCACATACTGGGAACGTTCAATGACTCTCTGCTGAGGGAGGGTGTTGCCAGCCACACTGGCGCAGGCCTTGATTTCTCTAGGTAGGTAGTGGATTTAGGGTTGTTGCTGTTACTTCGTCAAAATAAAAATTCCTTTTGTCTGTGATAATTTGATGATGCTTGGAATAAAATATATATTTTTTAAATGATGCCCCATGAGCTTCATGCCACAACTGGCTGCCCAACAACTGATTTGCCTGGACATGCCCAACAGCTTCCCACCAACAGGGGGTGCAGCAGCTAAACCCCTCTGAGCAAACCCCAGGCAGCACAGAGCTATGCCACTGAAGAGACCTCCACCACCCTTTGGCAATGTTGACCTGGCTAGGCTGCTTCCATCGTAGTGTTGAGCCCCAGAGTCCAGGCCTCACAGTCTGATTGGGATGCTAGACCAGGGGTTTTCAAAGTGGAGGTTGCGACCCGCAGGTGGGTCACGGGCGGTTGTCAGAAGGGCCGTGGAAGCAGGATCGAATTGCTGCTCATTGCGCCCACCAGCCGCTAGGGCGGAGTTTCCCAACAGCAGCATTCAGAAGCCTGCAGGGAAAATCCAACTGGTCGGTGCAGGCTTGAAGGGCCGAAGGGACTGTTCCTGTGCTGTACTTTTCTTTGTTCTTTGTTCTAAAACGTCAATTCAGTCCTCTCCTTAAACAATTACAATGAGGACAGATTTGACAGTTAGGAATTCTAGCTTATTGCACCAGATCCATGTTCATCAATTTTGCCCCTTTAATTATTTTAAAGAAGTAATTTCAGTGCACTGTAATAATTATTTCCGGGGTCATAGGAGCTGATGGACGTACATTGATCAGATCATGCTAGAGTGAATGCAATTCAGGGGAAGTGACCGCGTACCAACCACTGTAGGTGAGAACAGAATGGATTCATAGCTTAAAATCCTTACCTAATTTGTGCTCAGCATTCTGTCTGCAAATGTGATAAAGCTGGCCGTTAGAGTGAAGGGTGTTTAAGGTGGCGTTTGATTAACCTACTAAATTGTAAAAGCATGGGAGGCAACTTCTGTATTGAAGGGCAGGATTGGCAAGATCTCAAATATCGTAGTTAATCGATTTATTTATCTATTGGTTAAGGGAGTGAGTCACCAACTCTCATTAAATGACCGAGGTGAAATTGCACATAGGCTCGGAGGCAAATTTATATGGTCCTATCCGAAATTCTGTTCCAATTGAATACAATTGACCATTGGAACAGTTTGAAAGATCTGCAAATGGGATTCTGACTGTTTTGTGACTCTGCACATATTTGTCTTAAATCCCTTCACACCACTGACCACAAAAAACTGTCATTCCTTTCTCTCTATTTTAATTAAATGCCTGCCCACACGTGCTGATTTCACATGTCTGTGAAGGCGGATGTATTCAATCACACAACTCAGCCAGCTCACATAACCATCCTTTGGACCCATGGCTGCGAGCCCCTCCCAGCCCAGGTCAACCCTCCACTGATAATAACCCACCCTCCCTACCAGGCCTATCCTTCCACCCCTCCACGCCCCCTCGCCCTCAGCACTGGGGCAGCAGCTCTGGTGCCCGTGCCCCTGGGATGCATGCCTGTTTCGAAGATAGCTGCGCACCTCCACAGATCCCCTCAGCAGCCATTCTGCCAGCTGTACATATTTTAATTGGTGTCTGCTCACTTTGTAGCCGGTTAGATCATGGGTGGCTGTTAGATAGGAGGTCAGTCCCATTAATGGGATCGAGTTTGGCCTTAATCGGTGATTATTGGTTTCTCGTCTCATTGAGGTGGGATCCGGAACCCGCCAACGGGAGTGGGCCGGTTAGGTCGGAAACTGACAGGTGTCCAGTGCGATTCCCAATTTCGGCCTCTCCCCGGCCCACGCAGATTCATACCCAAAGTGATGTGGCCGTTAGGCCGTGCCCTAAATTTCATCTTTGCTATGTTATTTTTATATTTAAATTGAAATTACTGGAATGTTCTAGATTGGGATTGTTCTGTTATCAAACCTTGTAATCTCAGAAATTGTAATCATCAGTAGATTGCAAATTCTGATAATAAATAAAAGTCTATTTCTGATGGAAAGAGAAAATATGACCATTAATGTCAGAGTTTGGGAAATACATTTTGCTTCCAGAGGTTTCAAGGAGCCAAAAAGGCACCAAACAATTTCACAACAGTGAACATAAAGTCATGACAGGTCTAAAAGTCAGACAACTTCCTTGTTCACAGGCCACATTATAAAGTTAATTCCATACATCTAATACAATATCTTGGACGCGATTGTCTGGAAAAACGTTTAAGTGTGGTAGCGAGCGGGAACTGCCGCGAGCTTCCTGGCACTCGGCCTGGCGAGACCGGCAACGCTATTCAAAGTTAAATGATCCACTTACTGAGGCTTCACGGGCTTCTCGCTGCAAATGAAGGCTTTCCAGCCGATTCATTGGCACCATGCTCGCCAGCCCCCCTACCACCACCTCCTAACAAGGTCGAGCAGCACTTAAGAACCACTTGTTCAGTCAAGCCCAGCCAGCTCACACCAATGGCGCCAAGGAGACCAGCCCCAAGATTTGGGGAGGCTGCTAGATGTTGTGGGGGACAGGAGGGATGTCCTGTTCCCCCAAAGGTCCTGGGGGGCTAGCCTCCCGTGAGACCACCTCGGAGGAGAGTGCCGAGGATGCCACCATATAGTCGCGTCACAGCTGTCATCCACCAGCCAGATACTCACACCTCGGTGGGAAATATTAGTGGTCAGGCTTCTGGGGCACAATCTGGTAAGCACCATGTTGCTGCTGAGGATGTACATCAGATGAGGCAAGAACCTCCGGGCGAGACAGCAGTCAGATGTCTGCTGGATCCCAGGACCCAGTGGAAGAGGAAATCACGGAGCTGATGGAGATGTTAGGGTGCAGCCGGGACATTCGGAGGGAGATGTCAGCGTCACTCCAGCAGATCCATAGCTCCTTGGGGGAGTCCCAGCAAAGACGGGTGCTGGAGATGTCGCCGGCAATGCATGACACTGAGGCCAACACAGGAAAGTTGGCGACCGCAGTGGAGAGCCTGATGCATGACGTCGGCACCATTAGTGAAGATATCCACGGCGTCGAGCAGTGGATGACGGCTATGGCTGAGGGTCTCGGCAGAATGTCCGACTCGCTGTGGGATGTGACTCAGTACTAGACTGACCTTGATGAGGTTGTGCGGGACATGTCCCGCTGTCAGATGGGCATGGCCATGCGCTGCAGAGCTTGTCCCAGTCGCAGATGGGCATTGCTGAGGCACTGCAGACCATGTCCCAGTCACTGAGGAGCATCGCAGAGGGCATTGACACAATGGTGCAGACTATGGGGAGCTGCAAGGGCTGGAAGAGCCAGATGATGCAGTGGCAGCAAGGCTTGAACCAGCTGCCCCTCCACCCCAAGGTGAATACCACAGCTCTATGGGCACTGAGCAGGAGGAGGGGGCTTCAGGTGCCGACCCAGACCGTCCCATGGAGTGGCACAGCTCCCCAGAGTTCCACCACTCTGATGAGGTCTCACAATCAGCACACAGGACAGGGTGGTACTGCTGTTCATGTGCCGCCGACAAGTAAGCCGGGGCCTTCTGGCCTCAGAGCCCCGAGAGGAAGCCCGCCAGGGGCATCAAAGGCCATGGGGCGAGGTAAGCAGCTGGCTGCCTTCACCTCAGATGTGCATCCTGGGGACACAACTAGATGTAATGATAGAGCTAGGAAGACAAAGAACATCGAGAATCATTGAGGGCAACGGGGGAGGGGTGGGGGGGATTGGTAGGGGGTGAGAGGGCCGGGGGTGGGGGAGGGGCAGCATCATTGGGTGGGGAATCATAAAACACAATAAACACCCTTGTGCACAACCTGAATGACACCTCTGTCACTTTCTTCCGCAATACGGCACGACCTCCGAACATTTGGCCCATCTCTCCAAGCATCTTCCCCTTTCCGTAGCACCCGCCCATCCTCCGGCCATGGACATGTCCCTGGAGCTGTGTCCCAACCCCTGGGTGTTTGGATGTTGGCTGCTGTGTGTGTGTGTGGTGTTGCCTCTCGCAGCGTTCAAACACAGTGTCCATGCAACAAGGTGTGTTTGGGATGCTAGGCAATGACTTCCACATGCTACATGGCCCGCCCACCCATAGGTCTCCACTATGGTTATGTGAAGTGCTCACTTAACCACAATTGCCAATTCACTATTAGCAATTGCCTTCAGCCGCACGGCCAGAGGGCTCGGCAGTCGGTGGGGTGGTCAGTTGGGCAGACAGGCAGGGACAGGAGTTGCCCCTGGAGTGGGTGCACATGATCTAGGGTTTGGCATAGTGGTGCTGCGCGTGGTTGCCCCCCGGTTGCCTCCCCCGCCACCCGCCCATGGCAGCCCGCCACTGCGGAAGATCCCCCACACCTCGCCAAGCACTGGGGTGGCAAGCCCAGCGCCCCATGGCTCTTTGCATGTGAGCAAAGATGGCTACTCACCTCCGTGGCTCCTCACAGAAGCCCTTCTGTCAGGTTCACGTTTTTAATAAGGAGTACTAATCGGCGCCAGCAGGAGCATTTGCTGGCAAGGCTGCTGAATAACGGGAGGCCGTTGGATATGGGGTGGCTCTCGTTTATTGAATTGAAATAGTGTATAAGTGGCGATAATTGTTTTCTTGACACGCTACGGCGAGATCCTGATTTCGCCTACTGGAACGGGCCGGTTGCATCGCAAACTGTTTGCCGCTGGCGCGGTTCTCAATTTCTCCCTCTCCTGATATTCACTGGCCTCGTTTTGCTCGAACGAGAGTGTAACAAGGCCAGAGAATTCCGCCCCTTGCATGACGTAGATGTAATTTATGACAATGGGGTAGATATTCCACTGTGTACAATTGAAGGAAATGCTCTTTATTTGTTAGTTAAAATTTCAGTTTAGTAAAATAAAACAAATACCTTCAACAGTACCCATGGAGAAAAACAGCAGAAATAATCAAAAAAAAGAAATACAGCCACATAGAAACAAAATAATATAAAGTCATTACCTAAATAAAATAATTACTGTAAAATCCAGTATTATTTCTTACAGCATCAAGAAAGTGTTTGAGACTTACAAAACAGTGGATGGAGTAAATACCATTCATAGATTTAATCAGTGATCTTGTCACCCAAGTGTACAATAGCTGAACCTTTATTCAGTAGCCAACATACAAATATTTATATCTCTTTTTATGTATTACAAAAAGTTAAATTGTTTGATCATATTAATCACTTTTAGGGAAAATACAGCTTTTACTCCCCCAGAACATTTAGCGAGAATAAATTCCATTGTGTTGTGATCACATTTTTTAAAAATACAGAGATTTAATTTTGAGTAGCTGATTATTTCAGTGCGATTGTTTAGAAACCCAGTGCTTAAAATGATCATAAATGTAAAAATATATATATCCAATAATAGTACAAAGGTGAGTGAAGATGACAACACGCCACTGAGGTGAAAACCTTTGCTAGTCACCAGGAGCAACAGAATTCCTGCCAAACGCGCAAGATTCATGAACATTTCCAATGTGGACAGAAACTGATTAAAATAAAATAAAATATATTTAATTTAATCCTCTTATTACATTAAGTCAATGCTTGCAGCTATCTTGCTAAATAAAGCACAGAGGACAGACTGCAAAATGCTATAGAATAAGCCCATTTTCAGTTTCAAAGGGTTCAAACTCGGTTTAGCCTGCAGTCCAGCAGTTCCAGTGCAATTTTATGTCAATGTTGTAGAAAACACATTACATTAATCCATTTCAGAACAAGCTATGGGCTTGAAGTGCAAAGGTATTTGTAATTCACAAAAATCATTTCAAGGGAGCACTTCTCATGACAACTGTAGGCCTTACCTCCAATTGCTATGCCACAGCTAGTAAACAGCAGCTGAACAGTATCTCTGGCCCAAAAAATAGGAGATATTTTTTGTTGAAGAGGAATGATAGGTCATCAGAGTCATTTGTTTGACAAGAAGAACAACAGCTTGCATTTATGTAGGGGTAAATTTCCAGTCCCGCCCAAAGTGGCAATCGTTGCAGGAGGGACGGACATGATGGTGGACCATTTAAAGGTCGGTGGGAAATAGTGTCTGAAGTGTCAAAAAAATCCCAAGGTTCTTCAAATAAACAGAAAAAAAAATTCCTGAATCAGGATGTTATACTAAGCTGAGTGACAAAACCATGGTGAAAGTGGTGATTTTAAGGATGGTCTTAAAGAAAAGAAAGATGCAGTGGCAACGTGAGAGGAGTTTATGGAAGGGATTCCAGGCAGCTGAACCTCTAAGTGGCTGGCATAAATCCAAAGTGGAACTTCCTCCCACGAATGGGTGGAGATCCCACCTTCTGCCAATTAATGCTTATTGGAGCATGATTTGCTGGAGTCGGATCTGCTGGAGTGGGTGGTAAAGCATTCCCCACCGACACTTCAAATGGCCCCCGCCAGCCAGAAAATTCGGCATTGCATATTTAATGGATTCAAACTTGGACATGTGATTTACTGTTGCTAATAATCTAAGTGCATGCTTTATCTCTATTATCCATTTTGTGTACATGTCTGTCTGCACGAGGGGGTGAGTGTATTTTGTTGCACTTACATTTTGGGGTGTTGTGTGAATAAACATTACCCTTTCATTGAATTTAAATTTTGTGTTTATTACTGAAATTCACAACCCTAAAATTGTTTAAAGTGCTCCCTCTAAACCCCAAGTTGTTGCAGCCACCTATGAGGTGAAAAAATGTGAGAAAAACTAACACATCACCTCCTTGCCCAAACTGAAGGGAATGCTTAACAGGAGAGTAGGGAGATTATCTGGAGCATTTTCTAATAATCTAATAATCTTTATTGTCACAAGTAGGCTCACATTAACACTGCATTGAAGTTACTGTGAAAAGTCCCTAGTCACCACATTCCAGCGCCTGTTTGGGTACACAGAGGGAGAATTCAGAATATCCAATTCACCTAGCAGCACGTCTTTCGGGACTAGTGGGAGGAAACTGGAGCACCCAGAGGAAACCCACTCAGACACAAGGAGAACATGCAGTTTCCACACAGACAGTGACCCAAGTTGGGAATCGAACCTGTGACCCTGGTGCTGTGAAGCAGCAGTGCTACCCACTGTGCTATTGTGATGCCCTGGGGTTTCTGTATGGGGGCCAGAAGAGCATTGCTGCTCCTCTTGACTTACGTGTAAACTAAAAAATCTTTAGAACAAATATACTTTGGTCCTCTATTGGCTCTGACAGTGGTTCATGACAGGTTTTGACAGGTATAGAGGCCACCAATGCGGCCTTGTTCGGGCCTCAGTTTAAAATGGCAGTTTGTGTGAGCCCCTGTAATGTCTTCAGAACCTGGTCTGCATTTCTAAAGATGATAGTCTGAAATTTCAAGCTTCTGTCAGCAAACTTGTGGTGGGTAAGGTATTAAAAGTCTCCATTCTAACTGCTGCTTGGACATGATGGCAGTTATTAAATTTGAGCCCATTACACCTCTGCTGGCTATTCGATAAACAGATATGAAGTCAAAGTGCCTGCAATAAATGGTAGACAATTTGTTAATTTTCAGCTGCCTGTCAATTTTCTTACTACCTGTCAAATCACAGAATAACTGTGTTGGATCCCAGGTCACCTCATCCACTTTGTATATAAAGTAATGACAATAGCCAAGGTTTGAGCTCCAGTCTCATGTAAGATTATAAATTCTGAAAAAAATCATTGGCACTTTACTCAATATGGATGGAATATACAGTGTTTATAAATTATTCAAAGTTATTTTCTTGAAACTACCATATAAGACGAACAATCTTTCTCCTGTTAAAATATACAGAATGGCTATACCATCTGTTTCAGGATATGTTCTCCATAATTCCTAGTAAAGGTGATTTCTTTTTCTCTGATATTTTTTTCTGCTCATGGCGATGATCAATGAAAGGGGGAAGGCAACTTGAAATTTCTTTCAAATAAAATAATTCACATTGGAATGCAATCACATTTTCCAGCGCAATTCAATTTAAAATGAGAATTTGATGCCCAGAATTCCACTGCTGCAGTTTCAGAGCATGACGAATTCTCACATCAGCAGGAAAGAGCTGTTGAGTTCTTTTTGGTTAAACAAAGCTTAAAAGAGGAAGTGAAAATATTTTGTTTTGGAGCAAGAAGTCAATTGAATTCAATAGATTTTGCTGATGATCCATGATATTCAACAGAGATTTGTTTTAGAGTTCAGCCCCAAAACCATTTCTCCAAATTGGAACATGATCTATATTTTTGATACCGTTTTATGTTCTCACACACGCTACATGCGTGTTCATCCCAGAAACGAACTGACCGTACTGAGTAGTGTTTCCTCCATTTGAAGTAGGTCATGTACAAATCTTCATTCCCGTCCAGTTTGTGCAGGTAACCCGCAAGCTCTTCAGCTGAGTGGAAATCATCCACATGAATGAAAGAATCGGCTGGAATGTAATTTTCATAGTTTTTTCTGGATGTCCCCAGGACCACAGGCACGGTACCAGCAAGCAAAGCATTGTAGAGCTTTTCAGTTATGTAATCTTCATGTACTGAATTCTCAAAGGAAAGGTAGAACTTACAACTAGATATGGTAGGCATCAAGTTGTTATCGCTTAGGCGTTCCCCAAAGGCTTGACCGTAAGTGCTGATATTAATATAGTTGCGGAATTCATTGTAGAACTTCACTCTGGCATGATTAGTGTTCCAATGGCTTACAACCCAACACACCAGATTGCTTTTCTTAGGCAGTTTAAAATCTAATGGAACTTTGTTTATTATCAGAGACCCATAAGGCACTACGATATCTGAACCTTGTCGATAAGTCAAGGTCAGGTTGAAGAAATGGTCGAGTCCAGTTTTTTTTGGAGAGTGGGTAGGTGACTCCAGGTTCATCCAAACCCATTTCTGAAATGTTGGCCGAGGCTGTTTGGGCAGATTGGACAAGTCTCCACTCATGTCTCGGTGATGGAAAAGGACAGCATCGGATTTGTCATAGAGGTTTCTATCCGCAGTTAAGTGGCATTTATGGATGTTAAACTCAGATGCACAAGAATTGAGTTTAAATAGCTGACCAAAAGGCCAAAACCAAATGAGCACAATAGTTTCATTCTCTTCAGCACTTGTCACAAAGGGGTTTTTCACACCTAGTTTTAATGTGGCAGATTCTAATGGAGCATAAATCCAGCTGTTAGACGGTTTGACATACAGCAACACCATGGCTAAAAAACAGCCCAAAATGATTAGGGAAATTAACAGGGTGCGGCAAATCCCTACACTGGACACAGATGTCATACTGACTCCTGTAAAGAAAAAAGATGAAGATTATTAGAATCCTGGGAGCACAGCTCCTATTCCATTTAAACTCTATCTAAATCCAAAACATTTGAACAGAACTTAACTAATGGAATGAGGAAGATTTACCTTGGAAATATAGGAGAGAGGGTAAAAGGAGCGGGTGAGGGATAACATCAAAATTAGATTTAAATTTAGCAAAAAAAGAAATGAAACAGAATTAAGAAAAGTAAGTCATAATCAAATATAGACAACAAAGAACATGGTAATATTGTTAGAATTAAAATATACTTAGTAGTTATTATTATCCCAGACCAGATCCCAACAATAGCTAGGATACTGAACAGACACCCCAATACTTATTTTAATTTTTTAAGACTGCGAGGCAAGGATACTTCATTCCAGGAGTGATTTCATGCAAAATAGGGATAAACAAACTTAATTCCTAATACACAATTGAAGTATCTTGAACATCACACAAGAAAATGCTTTACAATTACCCTTTAAGCAATGCTAAACAATGCAGCGACACAATAACCCTTAACTGCTAACTTTACTTCCACTCAAACAACAGAACAATCTCAGAACCCAATCCACTTTTAAATACAGTTAACACTCAGGAATACTTGATGGACAGAGATGTCTTTAATACTCCACTTTGAGAAAGAGAGATCTTTGAAGACTGCTTTAAATAAAGAGACCTGACCGCCCCCCTGCCAGAATAATGCAGAATCTCTGGCTGTATTTCCTCAGAAAACCTTCTTAGCTCACCTTCCAGCCAAAAACTAAAACTGAACTGACTGCTTTAACCCCTGGCTCCTCCCACTGACTTCCTAATCTCCCTAAGCTGCACACAATGGGCGTGATTTACCAGCTGCATCCCACCAAAATCGGAAAGGGATGCGGCCGGTAGATCCCGAGAGTGGCCTCTTTTAGGATTCCGGTCAGTCGTTACGCCTCACAAGATCGAACGAGATCTCTTAAGGCGTCACCACCTGAATCACGTCCACAAGAGGTGGGACCCAGGCTCGCAGAGTTAAGTTGATTTTAAAAACTCACTTAACTCTGCTTTTGTCGACGGTTATATGTTTTGATTGTCGTTTTTCTTCTGCTTTTAAGTTTGGGTGAAGATGGGGGAAGTATAAGTTATTCGGTTCTATGGGTTTTCGGTGTGTTGGTGGGGGTGGCTGGTGGGGGCTTTTTACTTTTTATTACTTTGATTTGCACTATTTGGGGGGGTTCTTTGTGGGTTTTTCGTTTTGGGTTGTCTTCTGTAGTAATTGGGAGATTGTTTGGGGTTGGTTTGATGAGAGAAGTGGTTTCGATGGGCGGGGGGGGAGGGGGAGGGGAGTAGGGAACAATAGGTGGGAGACTTATTGGCGCCGGAGGCGAGGGCCACCAGGCTAGCTGGGTGAACGAGTCTATGGAAGCACAGTGGGGGCTGTGTATATGTTCAATATATGGCATGGGTTAGGTTACAAAGTGGTGTTGCTGGTGGGGGGGAGTTACTCTGCTGACGAGGGAGGGACTTAGGTTTTGGGACAGAGAGGAGGTTGGGGGTGGGGGCTGCCAGGAGACAGGCCTGTGGAGGCCTGGCACATGGGCTGGAGGTGGGCCCAGGAAAGGGGATGGCTGACCGGCGGACGGGGGTGGGGGGGGGTGCAGTGCCCCCCAACTAGGCTGATCACCTGGAATGTTGGAGGGTTGAATGGGCCGGTCAAGAGGGCACATGTGTTCGCGCATCTGAGGGCTCTGAAGCCGGACGTGGTGATTTCAGGAGACACACCTGAAAGTGGCAGATCAAGTCAGGCTAAGGAAGGGTTGGGTCAGTCAGGTCTTTCATTCAGGGCTGGACACCAAGACTAGAGGGGAGGTGATTTTAATCAATAAGCGGGCGCAATTTCAGGTGGGCAGTATAGTCTCAGATGGGGGGGGCCATTATGGCATGGTGAGCGGCAAGCTGGAGGAAGGAAGGTAGCCATGGTTAACGTGTATGCGCCAAACTGGGATGACGTAGAATTCATAAAGAGGGTACTGGGGAAGATACCTGACCTGGGCTCGCACAAGCTGGTGATGGGAGGGGATTTTAATACGGTCATCGACCCTGGCCTGGACCGGTCGTGTTCAAAAACGGGGAGGGTACCAGCAATGGCGAAGAAACTGTTAGGGTTCATGGAGCAGATGGGGGGGGGGGGGTTGACCCATGGAGGTTTAGGCAGCCGACGGGGAGGGAATTTTCTTTTTATTCGCATGTGCATAAGGTTTATTCCCGGATTGATTTTTTCATTTTGAGCAGAGATTTGCTGGCGGGGGTGGTGGACATGAGGTATTCGGCGGCCATCACTATTTCGGATCATGCCCAACACTGAGTGGAACTGCAGGTTAATGAGGAGAGCTTCCAGTGTCCGCAATGGAGATTGGACGTGGGCTTATTGGTAGACGAGGCGGTGTGCGAGAGGCTGGGGAGGTGCATGCAGAACTACCTGCAGATCAATGACACAGCGGAAGTCTCAGCAGCGGTGGTCTGGGAGGCGCTGGAAGCAGTGGTGAGAGGGGAGCTGATTTTGATCCGGGCTCATAGGAACAGGATGGGTAGGGCAGAGACGGATCGACTGGTTAAGGAGATCCTACAGATAGATAGGAGGGGTGTGGCGACCCCGGGGGTGGAGCTGTTAAGGGAACGTCGGAGGCTGCAGGCTGAGTTCGGGGTGTTGTCCACAGGCAAGGCAGTGGAGCAGCTGAGAAAGGCGAGGGGTGCAGTTTACGAACATGGGGAGAAGGCCAGCAGAATGCTGGCACAGCAGCTTAGGAAGAGTGAGGCAGCCAGGGAAACAGAGAGGGTAGTTGATGGGGATGGGAATTTGGTAGGGGAGTCGGCTGGGCTAAACAGGGCAATCAGGGACTTTTACAATAGACTCTATCGCTCGGAACCCCCCATGGGGCCCGAGGGGATGAGACGCTTTTTGGATGGACTGACCTTCCCAAGGGTGGGCAGGGAGTTGGTGGATGTGCTGGGGGCCCCGATTAGGGCCGAAGAAATAGTCGAGGGCTTGAAGGCAATGCAGTCGGGTAAAGCCCTGGGGCCGGATGGGTATCCGGTGGAATTGTACAAGAAATTCTTGGGGATATTAGGGCCGTTGCTGGTCAAGGTTTTTAATGAGGCGAGGGATAGAAGGGTGCTGCCCCCGACGATGTCACAGGCCACTATTTTGTTAATATTGAAGCGGGACAAGAACCTGGAGCTATGAGGGTCATAGAGGCCGATCTCACTGCTTAATGTGGACGCCAAGCTGCTGGCCAAAGTTTTGGCCTCCAAGATTGAAGATTGTGTGCCGGATGTGATTATGGAGGATCAAACCAGGTTTGTCAAGGGCAGGTAGTTGGTGGCCAATATAAGAAGGCTGCTCAACGTGATTATGATGCCCCTGGAGAGTAGGGAGGTTGAAGTAGTTGTGGCCATGGATGTGGAGAAGACGTTCGACCGGGTGGAGTGGGACTATCTATGGGAGGTGTTGGGACGATTTGGGTTCGGCAGGGGCTTTATCGACTGGGTTATGCTGTTGTACCAGGCCCCGGAGGCTACTGTAAGGACGAATAGGGCGACCTCGGACTATTTTAGACTGCACCAGGGAACAAGGCAGGGATGCCCCCTCTCCCCACTGCTGTTTGCGTTAGCTATAGAGCCGCTGGCAATTGCTCTGAGAGCTTCAAGGGGCTGGTTCGGGGGGTGGTGGAACATAGGGTCTCGCTGTACGTGGATGACCTGCTCTTATATGTAACGGATCCAGGGGCAGGGATGGTTGAAATCATGGCGACTTTGGGGGAATTTGGTTGGTTTTCAGGATATAAACTGAATATGACAAAGAGCGAGATGTTTGTAGTCCAGGCAAGGAAACAGGAGGGTCGGCGGGGGGGGGGGGAGTTACCGTTTAGGTTAGTGGCGGACAGTTTTAGGTAGTGGGGGACAGTTTTAGGTACCTAGGGATACGAGTGGCACGCGAGTGGGGCCGGTTACACAAGTTGAACTTGCCCCGGTTGGTTGAGCAGATGAGGGGCGAGTTTCGGAGATGGGATGCGCTACCGCTGTCGCTGGCTGGGAGGGTGCAGACGGTTAAGATGACGGTCCTACCGAGACGGTCCTGCCCTGTACAATAGTGGAGTGTGCTTTGGTTTGGTCTACCCGGCTCGTCTCAGAGTAACATTTGAAGAAAAAGACAATTTCTTCGATGTGCTGGGAGAGGTGGACTCTTTTGTTAAAAAAACACAAATTGGGCACGTTGTAATTTGTTTTTTTGGCTCTGTCGATGAGCCACGTTGTTGGGGTTTCATGTTTATTCTTGTTTTCTCTGTTCTTGTTGGGGTTGAGTTCTTGTACTTTTTGATTAGGAGTTTTATACTATGTGGGGTTCCGTTCTCTGTATAAAACTCCTAATCCAGAACTATAAGAACTCCAACCCCAACAAGAACAGAGAAAACAAGAATAAACATGAACCCCCAACAACATGGCTCATTGCCAGGGCCAAATCAACAAATTACAACGCGCCCAACTTGTGTTTTATTAACAACAATGTGGCAATACATTGTTTTGCTTCCTTTAAATGGGGTTTTGGTATTTTGTTATTTAGATCTATTTTTGTCTTTCTCCAGTTGGAAGTCTCCCTCCAGAGAGTTAGTTAGAGGGTGCTGTTATGGGCCAGATTTTAGAGAACCCCAAAGTGTATCATGGAGTTCACCTGACCCACAACTTTTAATACATTGTGGTATGGGGAGCACACGGCCCACTCTACAGGTGTGGTAGAGCAGAAATGGAAAAGTATTTCTTAAAGCAAAACAATGTTTATTCTATGAACTCAAGTTAACCTTTTTGAAAAAATCAAAGAATATCTTAGCAACCATCAATTCAAATACAACCCCCAAAGAATACAACACTAAGTAATTCTTTAAGCTTTCCTTTTAACATCCATAAGGCTTAAAACACCTTTTACCAGAAACACATCAGGTTAAAGTCACGACTGTTAATAGTTTTAAATCACCAGGATCGATTTACAGTCTTTAGATTACAGAGAGAGACTCTAATACACCTTCTGGCTGTGACTGCAGCTATCCAGCTCTGAAAACAAAACTAAAACACACCCTGCAGCAAGCAGCCTAAAATGAAAGTAAAACGCTGGCAGACAGCCCAGCTCCACCCACTCCTTGATATCACTGCAGTAGTAAACACCCATTTCTTAAAGGTACTCTTACTACAGACATTTATATACACACCCATTTATAAACACCCATTCCTTAAAGCTACTCTCACATGACAGTGCGGCTTAGCGCCAGAATGTGGCGACTAGGGGCTTTTCACAGTAACTTCATTGAAGCCTATTTGTGACAATAAGTGATTATTATTATTATTATTGTTATATTATTACTTAGTGAAGTGTGCAAACCATTGGGAGCAGTGTAAAATAAACTAGCTTTGTTTCAAATACATAGCTTGATGTTCTTTGTCAACACTACGACTTTTAACCATCTTGGAGAACTATACAAGGAACATCACACTCAGCTCAAGAGTTTAAACTCCGATGTAATGTTTTTGCAAGAGACTCATTTGTGGGTCCGAGATCAAACTAGGCTGTGCAAGGCGTGGGTAAGGCAGTTTTTTCATTCTGGTTTTGAAGGTAGGGCCAGGGGTATGGTGACTCTAATTAATAAAAGAGTTCAGCATTCCACTTTTAAGATTATAGCTGATCCCAACGGTCGATATGTTGGCTGTGCTCCCTAGTGAGCACCCCAGTTTTCATGATTGACATTTACGCCCTCCAACTGAGTATGAAAAGAATTTTATTAATACCCTGCAGATCTCCCTTCCCAATCTAGACTCATGTCAGCTTATTTTAGGAGGGAACCAGAATTGTGTCTTGGACAGCCTGATAGCACAGTGGTTAGCACTGTTGCTTCACAGCTCCAGGGTCCCAGGTTCAATTCCTGGCTTGGGTCACAGTCTGTGTGGAGTCTGCAGGTTCTCCACGTGTCTGCATGGCTTTCCTCTGGGTCCTCCTGTTTCCTCCCACAGTCCAAAGATGTGCAGGTTAGGTAGATTGGTATGATCAATTGCCCTTAGTGTCCACAAAAACGGTTAGGTGGGGATACTGGGATAGGGTGGAGGTGTGGGCTTGAGTGGGGTGCTCTTTCCAAGGACCAATGCAGACTCGATGGGCCAAATGGCCTCCTTCTGCACTGTAAATTCTATGATTGTATGACCCTGGATTGGATTGTTTCAAGCCTAAATCTCTTGCTCCATCGGATATGGTCAGGGCTTTGTCCTCTTTCCTGATGCAGATGGGGAGGGGGGAGAGGGGGGAAGGTAGATCCTTGGCATTTCTTGAAATAAAGCAAGCAATAAAGATTTTGTTTCTCGTGTCCACCAAGCATATTCACGAATTGATTTTTTGGATAGGGTTCTCCACCCTTTGGTGGTGGCATTTGAGTACTCAGCAATTGTTACTTTTGATCATGTCCCGCACTTCATTGATTTGTCGCTCGAGTCTGGCCGCACCCTGGAGATTAGATCCAGCATTGTTAGTGAATAAAGAATTTTGTGAGTGTATGTCCTCTGCCATTGAGGACTATATAAAATCTAACAAATCTGATTCAATCTCACCCTCCACATTGTGGGGGACCTCTTAAGGCAGCCCTCAGGGGGGAAATTATCTCCTACATTTGTTGAGGTTGGAGCAGCAAAGACTGGTGGATTCCATTCTAGAGGTGGATCACCAGTACTCCTTGATCCTACTTCGGAACTACTGGCAAATAGGGAAAAAAAGCTACAGACCCAGTTCGAACTATTGTCGACTGGCATGGTGGTACGTCATTTACAATGCTCCTGGGGCACTTTTTATGAGTACGGAGAAGGCCTGTCACCTTTTAGCTCATCAGCCCAAATGGCAAGGGACCTCCCAGGAGATCACACAGATATTCAATACGGGTGGCAACCTCCTCCTCAGGTTGATGCAGTTTTATTTTATTCGTTCATGGTGTGTGGGCACTGGCAGCTGACCCAGATCGAAATTGCCCATCCCTAATTGCCCTTGAAGGGGCAGTTAAGAGTCAACCACATTGCTGTGGGTCTGGAGTCACGTGTGGACCAGACTAAATGTGGACCTTAAAGGACATTAGTGAACCAGGTGGGTTTTTAAAACGATCAACAATGGTTTCATGGTCATTGTCAGACATTTAATTCCAGATTTTTATTGAATTCAAATTTCATCATCTGCTGTGACGCGATTTGAACCCGCGTCCCCAGAACTTTGTCTTCTGTCACTGGATTGCTCGTCCAGTAACAATATCACTCGACCCCGTAATCTTTTATATCTTCTTACCGCAATGTTTATAAATCGGAGTCTCCTGTGGTTGGGTCAGTCATGTTTGGCTTTCTGGATGGGCTACTTATCCCAACTATGGAGGTGGATAGGAGCAGTGAATTGAAATTCCCTTTACACCCTGACAAAATTTTAAAATGCATTGGGTTGATGCAATCTGGCAAACCCCTGGACTGGATAGCTTTCTGACTGAAAACTACAAAACTTTCTCGGAGAAGCTGGTGCCTTTAATTTTGGACATGTTCAATGATTCCTGATGTCGGGGGACGTTGTCCCTGACCCTCACTCACGCCTCTATTTCCCTACTTCTTAAGCAGGATAAAGTCCCGACAGAGTGCAGTTCCTACCGTTCTATTTTGCTTCTGAATGTGGACGTCAAGCTACTCGCTCAGGTGCAGGCAACCCGGCTGGAGCCTTGCCTTCAAAATATAATCTTGGAGAATCAAACAGGCTTTATGAAGGGCCAACAATTGTTGACCAATATATATTGTCTGTTAAATGTTGTCGTTTCCCCCTCCTCAGTACCTGAACCTGAGGTGATGGTATCTCTTGATGCTGAAAAGTTATTTGAAAAAATGGAATGAGAATATTTATTTGAGATTCTTGGGGGGGGGTTTGGATTTTACCATAAATGTATTTCTTGATTTTATCTGTTGTATAATGCCTCTACTGCCAATGTTTATATGGGAGCTTTGAACTCTGATTATTTTCCTTTGAATAGGGGCACTAGGCAGGGTTGCTCACTTTCCCCACTCCTGTTTGTTTTGGCAATAGCGATGCTTTCTAGCAT
This sequence comes from Scyliorhinus torazame, assembly GCF_047496885.1. Classification (NCBI taxonomy): domain Eukaryota; kingdom Metazoa; phylum Chordata; class Chondrichthyes; order Carcharhiniformes; family Scyliorhinidae; genus Scyliorhinus; species Scyliorhinus torazame. The sequence goes on from NC_092710.1 coordinate 241,694,822, forward strand.
TGAGGTCCTCTAGTAAGTGGAGGGGGATTGGTCGGGGAGGGGTGGAACATCCGATACAATTCCAGAGACATTGGCACCACTCCCTTTACTCTGGAAGCATAAACAGCAAGGTCAATGACCGATTAGGACACGCCCAGCCATCAAGGCACCCGCCCCTTTATTGGCTCAGATCGAAGGCAGTGATCAAAGTCTGCTGAATTATTGGGTCCAATCCTAAGGACCACCCAAAAGAGCGTGAAACCCCCCCCCCCCAGGATAAAGAGAGACACTGCCATGTGTTCGATCTCTTTTGGACCTGGCGCTCCAGCAACGTCCATCTCCAACTGCAGCACCACGACCACAAGCAAGTCCAAGTTCAACGCTCGCTGCCAGACGGATGAGCCCAGCTGAACCGCAGTTACTTCGCCAGACCCAGCAGAGCCAGATTCGAACAAAGGCCACTGTTCCTCTGACCTAAGCCGGGTGCCTGAAGTTAAGTACAGGTTGTCATAGTGTTAGGTGTAATTTAGCTCATAGTGTTTATGTTGCATGTATAAGTTAATCTTGTGTGTAAATAAAGTATTATTGAACTTGAACTAACTAACTGGTTGTTGAGTCTTTGATTGATATCCGGTTGAACCTTGTGGTGGTATCATTTGATACCTGGCGACTTTGAAAGCAATATAATATCAATATCTAGACAAAAGAAGGGCAACCTCATTGAATGCCATATTTATAGCGAGTAAATATAGCAACAGGGGTAGATTTTTGTTGGAGGGAAGTTTGCAGATTTGGAGGGGTTGGAGCAGACACATCAGTTGCCAAAAGGGATTGGGTCCAGGTATCTGCAAGTTGGGACTTTATGAGGAAGAAGGTGGCCTCGTTTCCAGCACTACCACCCCTGGCGCTGGAGGACAAACCCCTGTCCAAGGAGGAAATAGGAGAGGTCAAGGTCTTGGATATATATGGGAAGCTGTTGAAGAGAGAGAGTGCCCCGGTGGAGGAGGCTAGGTGTAAGTGGGAGGAAGAGCTGAGTGGCGCTTTGGGGGCTGGAGTATGGAGTAATGGTTTGTGGAGCGTTAATGCATCCTCATTGTGCGCAAGACTAAGTCTCGCCCAGTTCAAAGTGGCAAAGAGGGCGCACATGACTGTGTCCAGGATGAGTCGGTTCTTTCCAGGGGTAAAGGGTAGGTGTGGGCGGTGTGCAGGGAGGCCGGTGAACCATGTTCACATGTTTTGGACACATTTTAGGTTGGGGGGGGGGGGGGAGAGGAGGGCTGGGTTTGGAAAGGATTCGCAGATGTCGAAGATATTGAGGGTAACAGTAGCTCTGAGTTCAGAGGTGGCAATATTTGGAGTGTCAGAGGATCCAGAAGTGCAGGTGGGGAGAGGGGTCAATGTGTTGGCCTTTGCCTCCCTGATAGCCCGGAGACGGATTTTGTTGAGCTGGTGGGACCTGGAGCTGCCGAGTGCAGGGGTGTGGGTTAGCAATTTGGCAAAGTTCTTAGACTTAGAGAAAATCAAGTTCGCCATCAGAGGTGCAGAGGAGGGATTCACCTCGAGGTAGAAGCTATTCATCGACTTCTTTTTAAAAAAAATTTAGAGACCCCAATTTGTTTTTCCAATTAAGGGGAAATTTAGCATGGTCAATCCACCTAACCTGCACATCTTTGGGTTGTTGGGGTGAAACCCACGCAGACATGGGGAGAAGGTGCAAACTCCACACGGACAGTGACCCAGGGCTGGGATTCGAACCCGAGTCCTCAGCGCCGCAATCCCAGTGCTAACCATCGTGCCACATGCCGCCCGTTCATCGACTCCTTTAAAGAGTATTGAGTCGTCAGTGGGGATGGTGGTTTCAGTTTGTTGGGGCCAGGGGCCTGGGTTCATAGAATCATAGAATTTTACAGCATGTAAACAGGCCCTTCGCTAGTCCCAGTTGCCCGCACTTGGCCCATAACCCTCTATACCCATCTTACCCATGTAACTATTTAAATGCTTTTTAAAAGACACAATTGTACCCGCCTCTACTACTACCACTGGCAGCCCATTCCAGACACTCACTACCCTCTGAGTGAAGAAATTGCCCCTCTGGGCCCTTCTGAATCTCTCCCCTCTCACCTTAAACCTATGCCCCCTAGTTTTAGGCTCCCCTACCTTTGGGAAAAGATGTTGACTATCTACCTTATCTATGCCCCTCATTATTTTATAGACCTCTATAAGATCACCCCTAAGCCTCCTACACTCCAGGGAAAAAAGTCCCAGTCTATCCAGCCTCTCCTTATAACTCGAACCATCAAGTCCCGGTAACATCCTAGTAAATCTTTTCTGCACTCTTTCTAGTTTAATAATATCCTTTCTATAATAGGGTGACCAGAACTGCACACAGTATTCCAAGTGTGGCCGTACCAATGTCTTGTACAACTTCAACAAGACGTACCAACTCCTGTATTCAATGTTCTGACCAATGAAACCAAGCATGCCGAATGCCTTCTTCACCACCCTGTCCACCTGTGACTCCACCTTCAAGGAGCTATGAACCTGTACTCCTAGATCTCTTTGTTCTATAACTCTCCCCAACGCCATACCATTAACTGAGTAGGTCCTGGCCTGATTCGATCTGCCAAAATGCATCACCTCACATTTATCTAAATTAAACTCCATCTGCCATTCGTCGGCCCACTGGCCTAATTGATCAAGATCCCGTTGCAATCCTAGATAACCTTCTTCACTATCCACTGTGCCACCAATCTTGGTGTCATCTGCAAACTTACTAACCATGCCGCCTAAATTCTCATCCAAATCATTAATATAAATCACAAATAACAGAGAACCCAGCACCGATCCCTGAGGCACACCACTGGTCACAGGCCTCCAGTTTGAAACACAACCCTCTACAACCACCCTCTGTCTTCTGTCGTCCAGCCAATTTTCACCCTGGATCCCGTGAGCTTTAACCTTCTGCAACAACCTACCATGCGGTACCTTGTCAAAGGCTTTGCTAAAGTCCATGTAGACAACGTCTACTGCACTGCCCTCATCTACCTTCTTGGTCACCCCCTCAAAAAACTCAATCAAATTTGTGAGACATGATTTTCCACGCACAAAGCCATGCTGACTGCCCCGAATCAGTCCTTGCCTCTCTAAATGCTTGTAGATCCTGTCTCTCAGAATACCTTCTAGCAACTTACCTACTACAGACGTTAGGCTCACCGGTTTGTAGTTCCCAGGCTTTTCCCTGTTGCCCTTCTTAAACAAGGGCACAACATTCGCCTCTCTCCAATCTTCAGGCACCTCACCTGTGGCTGCCGATGATTCAAATATCTCTGTTAGGGGACCCGCAATTTCCTCCCTAGCCTCCCACAACATCCTGGGATACATTTCATCAGGTCCCGGGGATTTATCTACCTTGATGCGCTTTAAGACTTCCAGCACCTCCTCCTCTGTAATATGCACACTTCTCAAGACATCACTATTTATTTCCCTTAGTTTCCTAACATCCATGCCTTTCTCCACTGTGAATACCGATGAGAAATATTCATTCAGGATCTCACCCAACTCTTGTGGCTCTGCACATAGATGTCCTTGTTGATCCTTAAGAGGCCCTACTCTGTCCCTAGTTACTCTTTTTCCCTTTATGTATCTGTAGAAGCTCCTTTGCATTATTTGCCAAAGCAATTTCATGTCGCCTTTTTGCCCTCCTGATTTCCCTCTTAACTCTATTTCGACAATCTCTATACTCTTCAAGGGATCCACTTGATCCCAGTTCTTTATGTACGTCATATGCCTCCTTCTTCTTTTTGACCAGAATCTCAATATCTCGAGTCATCCAGAGTTCCCTACTTCTACCAGCCTTGCCCTTCACTCTAAAGGGAATGTGCTTACCCTGAACCCTGGTTAACACATTTTTAAAAGCCTCCCATTTACCAGCCATCCCTTTGCCTGCCAACAGTCTCCCCCAATCTACCTCTGAAAGTTCCTGTCGGATACCATCAAAATTGGCCTTGCCCCAATTAAGAATTTTAACTCTTGGGCAAGACCTATCATTCTCCATAGCTATCTTAAAACTAATAGAGTTATGGTCACTTGTCCCAAAGTGATCCCTCACTAACACTTCTGTCACTTGCCCTTCCTTATTTCCCAAGACGAGGTCAAGTTTTGCCACCTCTCTGGTCGGTCCATCCACAGACTGAATGAGAAATTTCTCCTGAATACACTCAACAAATTTCCCTCCATCCAAGCCCCTAATGCTATGGCTGTCCCAGTCAATGTTGGGAAAGTTAAAGTCCCCTACTATTACCACCCTATTTTTCTTGCAGCTATCTGTAATCTCCTTACATATTTGCTCCTCAATTTCCCGCTGACTATTTGGGGGCCTGTAGTACAGTCCTATCAAGGTGATCTCTCCCTTCTTATTTTTCAGTTCCACCCATATAGACTCAGTGGGCGAACCCTCGGATATATCCCCTCTAAGTACTGCCGTGATGTTCTCCCGAATCAAAAACGCCACTCCCCGTCCTCTCTTACCTCCTGTTCTATCCTTTCTATAGCATCTGTACCCCGGAACATTGAGCTGCCAGTCCTGCCCCTCCCTTAGCCATGTTTCAGTCATAGCTATAATATCCCAGTCCCATGTGCCCATCCATGCCCTGAGTTCATCCGCTTTGCCCGTCAGCCCCTTGCATTGAAATAAATGCAGTTTAATGTAGACTTTCCTTGCTCTCTGCCCTGCTTTCTCTGGTCATGCTTTACACACTCTCCCTTCCTGCCTTTTGTTTCCGTCCCCACTGACTTCCTACATCGGTTCCCATCCCCCTGCCACATTAGTTTAAACCCTCCCCAACTGCACTAGCAAATACACCCCCGAGAACATTGGTTCCGGTCCCACCCAGATGCAGACCGTCCGATTTGTACAGGTCCCACCTCCCCAGAACTGGTCCCAATGTCCCAGGAATTTGAAACCCTCCCTCTTGCACCATCTCTCAAGCCACGTATTCATCCTAGCTATCCTGTCATTCCTACTCTGACTATCACGTGGCACTGGTAGCAGTCCTGAGATTACTACCTTTGAGGTCCTACTTTTTAGTTTAACTCCTAACTCCCTAAATTCAGCTTGTAGGACCTCATCCCGTTTTCTACCTATATCGTTGCTGCCTATATGCACCACGACAGCTGGCTGTTCACCCTCCCCCTCCAGAATGCCCTGCAGCCGCTCCGAGACATCCTTGACCCTTGCACCAGGGAGGCAACATACCAACCTGGATTCTCGTTTGCGTCCGCAGAAATGCCTGTCTATTCCCCTTACAATTGAATCCCCTATCACTATAGCTCTGCCACTCTTTTTCCCGCCCTTCTGTGCAGCAGAGCCAGCCACGTTGCCATGAACCTGGCTGCTGCCACCTTCCCCTGGTGAGCCATCTCCCCCAACAGTTTCCAAAACGGTAAATCTGCTTTGGAGGGAGATGACCGCAGGGGATCCCAGCACTGCCTTCCTACTCTTCCTCTGTCTGTTGGTCACCCATTGCCTATCTGCCTCAGTAATTTTAATCTGCGGTGTGACCAACTCACTGAATGTGCTATCCACAACTTCCTCAGCATCGCGGATGCTCCAAAGTGAATCCATCCGCAGCTCCAGAGCCGTCAAGCGGTCTAACAGGAGCTGCAGTTGGACACACTTCTTGCAGATGAAGGAGTCAGGGACACCAGAAGGTTCCCTGACTTGCCACATCTCACAAGAGGAGCATGACACGGGTCTGAGCTCTCCTGCCATGACTTAAACCTGAAGTTAAATTTGAACTACACTACACAGCTAAGAGAAAGTCAAAGAGAGAAAAATCACTTACTAGTCACAAGCCAATCGCTTACCTGCTGGCTGTGATGTAATTGCTCCCGAGACTCCCTCACAGGTCTGCTTCTCTGCACCTCCTTAAGATGAGCACCAAATTCCCTTCACTAGTTAATTAATTTACTTAATTAATTGGATTTTTTTTTTTTTTTTGGAAACTCAACTCCAAACACCAAACTCCAAAAAACACAGCCCTCACTCACCTCTTACCCGAACTCAGCCTTACCCAAACTCAGATACACTCTGTTTGCTTCCAGCACTCCGTTTCTAAAGGCTCGTCAGCCACACCTTTTGTATCCTTCCTGATTTACACTCAGCCAATAGGCCTGCTCCCGGAACTGAACTCCCGAAACTAACAGCTGACCTGCAAGGTAAGGAAGCTGTTAAACAGTTAAAAAATGGGGGGGAGGCACCGGAGTGGCAGCCGGGAGAGTAGGGGAGATTTTTGAGAGGGGTGTAAGGATGTTGTGGCTGTTTGCTGTTGCCGCGGTTGGTTTTGGTTTTTCTTCTTTCTTATGTATATATTTGAAAATGCTTCCAATAAAATATTTAAAGAAAAAAGACTGTGAAAAGATCGATTCACTCCAGGCATGATTCCATGAAGAAATCAGGTTAGTCATCTTTCAAAAAAAAATTATTGTGAATAACAATATTAAACCTGTTTAACTTCAAACCCGAAAAGAACAGCCACACCCGTACACCTTAAAATTACGATTCAATTTCCCATCAAAAAACAAGATCATACACATGCAGCTCTAAATATAGCTTAAACATGCAGGCCTTAAAGTGATACATGTCTCACAGTGCACATTCTGAGAATCTCTTCTTACTCTATCTGAAGGTCTTCAAATGGCTGCTTCACTTGATTTGTTTCAGTCTTTCCCTTGTCTCCGGAGAAGGCTGCTCTGTTTTTAAAGTAGTATCTTACTTGGAAAAGGAGTATGGACTCGGAGTCAAGCATATGGGAACTCAATTTCTCTTTTCTCAAACTCATTGCGTTTCTGCCTCAACCTGTGGTCCCAAAAAAAGCAAGAGTTGCCAGATCAGAGATCAGGGACGATCGGCTGGAGAATCAATGTTACCGATGAAATCGGGAGTGGCGCCGCTAAGCGGCATACTCTAGGAGTACGCCGCTGTCATAATATCCACGCATGTATATAATGAAGTGCGGACAGGCAGTGATTGACACACAGGATGACCAGTAAGCACACAGCACAGTGCAGCCAATCACCAGACAGGACACCACCACTATAAAGCCAGAGGGCACTAGGTTTCCCGCTCTCTCTGGACCCAGCCACTGAGACAGTCCGAGTCCACGAGCTAGCACAGTGCAAACACCATGTGGTAGCTAGTGAGTCTGGTCAGGCTAGTACAAGGTCTCCAGTCAGTTCAGTATAGTGTTGACCCACAGTTAAATATGTATGTTAGTTCTATCGGTCAATAAAACCGTGTTGGATCTTCTACAGTGTAGAGGTCTGTTACTTGCATCGCTGCATCAACTGTAGTCCACACCGAACTGACCTGCCTAACACATCAGCCGCGTGCCGTATCGACAGTTTCAGGATGTTGCCTGAGGCCCTCCCCATAAAGCTCCGCCCCCCCCAACCGGCCGAGTTCCCGATGGCGTCGGTCACGTGTGCTATCATTTGTCGGGAACTCGGCCTGGCGGCTGTGGACTCAGTCCAGCCCGTCACAGTCGGGGAAGGGCCAATCCGCGGGCAGGGAGGACTTTGGCAGGGGCTGGGGGCACTGTTGGGGGGTGGTCCGGGGCTCGCGAGCCGGCCAAATGGGAAGGCACTATTTTACAGGCCGGGACCACGCGCGGCCGGCGCTATGTTTCTCGGCGCGGCCACTGTAGACCGCCACCGTGCGCATGCGTGGCCATGGATCCGGCAATTATCCGTGCCGTATCGGCAGTTAGGTCCGGGTGGTCTGCGCTGCCTTCCTGCTAGCCCCCAGCCAGATGGAGAATCGGTGGCTGTTTACGTCAAATTTTTGGTCGTAAAACGCCACCGTTCTCACGCCAGCATCAAGACATAGCTTGAAAATCAGAGAATCCAGCCCCAGACCTCACTTCCAAAAGCCTTTCTCCAGCCACTGTCTCTCTTCACAGCTTCTCACAATATCGCTCAGTGCCTCTCCCCCCACAGCTGTTAAAAAATGTCCCTGAGCTCTCTTAGCTCCTCCCATCACTGACCTCCTCTGCCAGTGTTTAACCCTTAAATTGTCCACTATATTCATAACCCAATTTCTTACAATCGTCCAGTCATCACACCGACGAAGGAAAGAGAGAGGGAGAGTGCGCCTCCATTTTGAGGCTCCCTCGCAGCAACTTTACAAAATCTGAAATAAACAGTCACAGCTGTTGGAATGTCATTGTGGAGGGGAGACCCTGAAATTGGGCATGATGTCCACAAACCAGGGCACTGGCTGGTGGCACAAAATTATGCAAATGCCTACCAGCATTTCTGCTCACATATCAGGGAGGAAATTCAGCTGCATCTCCATTCATATTCCAAAAGGAGAAGATGTAGTTGAGGAGAAGGAGGGGGTCTAAGGTAAACCCTTTGGGGTTTCTTGAGGTGATATTGCATGGGTTCATAGAGACGCCACACAGAATGGCAATATGTGTTTCAGACCACCTTCATAGATAATTCCAAGTGAAAGATTGTCTCGAATAGGGCACTATAACTTTAATATATCTGATCAGCTATAAAATCTGTTTCAGGACACTTTCTCGATAATTTCTAATACAGTTTATCTTTTTCTAAAATGTTTTTAAAAGTGGCAATAGCAGGGGAAAGACAGTGTGATTTTTTTCCTAAATAAAATCATTCACCTTGGAAAGCCATTATTTTCCAGCACAGGTCAATTTAAGACGAGAAATTGATGCTCGGAATCCAACTACTGCAGTTTCAGAAGCATCATGAATTCTCACATCACCAGGGAAGATGTAAGGTTGTCGAGTTACTATTGCTTAAACAAATGAATTAATCAAAAATATTTTCTTTTGGAGAAAGAAGTCAATTGAATTTGATAGAAATTGCTCATGATCCGTGATATTTACCAGTGATGTGAGTCATCCGAGAGTGCCTTTAAGAACTGGATGTTTAAGCAATGTACCTTTAAGAAAACAGTGATGTCATAGAGTGGGTAGAGCTCAGGTCAGCCATTTTGCAGTTTGATTTTGCAGTTTGGTTTCAGTTTTGAAAAGTGCCTGGCTGGTTTTGCTGTGAGCTGATTAAAAGGAGAAAGCCAGTTTGAGACAGCAGCTTGAGAAGTTCTGGTTTGGAAAAGAGCTGGGTGTGTGTCTGTGTTTTGCAGTGAGCTGGATTTCTGCCATGAAAGACTATGCCTGGATCATTTGGGTGATTTAAAGTAAAGCCTTTAACCTGATGTGATTTTGTTTAAAGGTGTTAAGTCTCTTGGAAGTTTGAAGGAACATTTTAAGGAATTATTTACTGTTGCAATATTTTCTGAGTTATCTTTGAAGTAAGGGGAGTTAAGAGATCCAATGTTTATTTAAGATATTAAGTTGAGTTCATGGAATAAACAGTGTTTTGTGTTTGAAAACCCACCTGTCCATAATTGTAATACCACACCTAGGGAACAAGCCGTGTGCTAGGAAAAGCAACAAATCCATTAAAGGGAGAGGTTGGTTGAACTCCATGATACATTTGTGGTTCTGAAAAAGCCTCGCCCATAACAATTGGGGGCTCGAGGGGAATAAAAGTCTATCTATTGGATTGGCTTTTGTGAACTTAAAGACAGTGAAGGATTGTTGCTTTTCCGGTGTGGTATTTTAGTTTAAATGGGGAGAGTGTTGTGAACAATGGCTCTTTCAGAGGCTCAGACATTTTTGGGGGTGGTGAATGTTACACGTTACCTTACGGACAGAAATGAAAAACAGACTGTTAGATTTGGCAAGAATATTCGCATTTTGTCAGGTAATGTTAACTGCAAAAGATAAGGTAATTATGGCGGTGGTTAAGCATTTAAAGTTGCCTGAGATAGAGTTTGACTAATTGAAAATGGCAAAAATTCAGTTGCAAATTAATCAAATGGAACATGAGAAAGAATTAAAGTGGCTGGCATACGAGATTGAGAGAGAGGAAAAAGAAAGAGAAGAGAGGACAAAGCAAAGGAGAGAGAAGAAAGGATAAAAGAAAGAATAGCCCTAGCAAAACTAAAAGAAAAAGAAAGGGAGATACAGATCAGGGAAAAAGATAAAGAGAGGGAGTTTGAACTTCAGAAAATGGCCATGAAACATAACAATCAGTTAAAATTGGCAGACGTAAAGGGAAACGTACAGTTGGATGATAGTGATGAGGATAGTGAAAAAGAGTGTCATAGTCGAAGGCTTGGTGGGAATCTATTTAAATATGTCCAAGCATTGCCAAGGTTTGACGAGAAGGAAGTGGAAGCCTTTTTCATTTCATTTGAGAAGGTAGCTAAGCAAATGAAATGGCCACTGGACATGTGGGTGTTACTGATTCAAACAAAGCTGGTAGGTAGAGCTAGTGAAGTGTTTGCATCACTATGGGAGGAAGTATCTGGAAAGTATGAGGAGGTGAAGAAATCCATCTTAAGTGCATATGAGCGAGTGCCTGAAGCAGGTAAAGAAGTCACAATTTTAAGAGATACATGGGCTAGTCAATCTTTAATGGTAATGATGAGGAATTATGTAGTTTGCGAAGAATGGTGCCAGAAAAGGTGGTGACATGTGGAATTCAGGGTGAGAGGAGTAGTGTTCCATTATATAAGATAATGTTGGAAAGTCCAGTGAAGAGTGGTGAAGTGGTAGTAGGAGTAATAGATAAACTGTATTCCTGGACAAGATAGTTTATTTTGGGTGATGATATAGCTGGATCGCAGGTGGGAGTGATGCCTACTGTGGTTAATCAGCCATTGGAAAATCAGTCAACTGAAGGGTTGAAGGACGAATATCCTGGGATTTTTCTGGATTGTCGAGTAACAAGGTCGCAAAGTCACAGGTTAAGACAAGAGGAGAAATCAAAGAGTGAAGATGAAGCTAAAGTGCAATTAACAGAAACGATTTTTGACCAGATGGTTGAAAAAGAACAAGAACAGGTGGAGGGTGAGGTGAATATTTTTAGTTCAGGAACATTGGCAGAGTTACAACAGAAAGATGTAGAAATAAAACGGATATATTAGAAAGCATATACGGAAGAGGAATCTGAGTGTATACCAGAGTGTTATTACCGTAAAAATGATGTCTTGATGAGAAAATGGAGACCTGTTCATATGCAGGCGGATGAAAACTGGGCAGAAGTTCATCAAGTAGTATTGCCGGTAGGGTATAGAAAGGAGGTGTTGCGAGTTGCACATGAGGTACCAGTGGGAGGTCATTTGGGAATAAGGAAAACTCAAGCTAAAATCCAGAAACATTTTTATTGGCCTGGACTACAGAAAGATGTAGTTCAATGTTGTCAATCATGTCACACATGTCAAGTGATAGGGAAACCTCAAGCAGTGATAAAATCAGCGCTCTTAATACCCATTCCAGCATTTAAGGAACCTTTTACAAGGGTCCTAATCGATTGTGTAGGACCGCTTCCTAAAACAAAAAGTGGGAATCAATATCTTTTGACTATAATGGATGTGTCTACTAGGTATCCAGAGGCCATTCCAGTACGTAATATTACAGCTAAAAGGATTGTGGAGGAGTTGCTTGAATTCTTTACTAGATATGGACTACCCACAGACATTCAATCGGATCAAGGAACTAATTTTACTTCAAAGTTATTCAAAGTTATGGATAGCTTAGGAATAAAACAATTTAAATCAACTGCGTACCATCCAGAATCGCAGGGAGCATTAGAAAGGTGGCATCAGACATTAAAGACAATATTGAGGGCCTATTGTCAAGATTATCCAGAGGATTGGGATAAAGTAATCCCATTTGTTTTGTTTGCAATTAGGGATGCACCTAATGAGTCTACCAAATTTAGTCCTTTTGAACTAATTTTTGGTCATGAGGTAAGAGGACCACTTAAATTGATGAAGGAAAAATTGGTGGGTGAGAAATCGGAAATTCCACTATTGGATTACGTGTCAAATTTTAGGGAACGATTAAATAGAGCAGGTGAATTGGCTAGACAACATTTGAAAATTGCACAAAATGTGATGAAACGGGTAGCGGACAAGAAATCCAAAGTTCGTAGTTTTGCCAGTGGGGATAAAGTTTTAGTGTTGATACCAGTGGTAGGGGAGACTTTAAAAGCTAGGTTTTGTGAACTGTTTCAGATTGAAAGGAAATTAAGTGAGCTGAATTATGTGGAAAAAACACCAGATAGAAGGCTCACCGAGTGTGTCATGTGAATATGCTTAAAAGGTACTTTGAAAGGGAAGGAGAGAAAAAGGAGGTTTTAATGATTCTAACTCAAAGTGACGAACCAAATCCAGGTGACTGTGATTTTGACATACCTCAAATTAAATTGGAAAATGAGAATGTTCTTAAAAATTGGGATAAATTAAGTTACCTTCCAGAGGAAAAACAAACTGACTTGAAAGAGTTATTGATATCACATGGGCAAGTTTGTAGAGATAAATTGGGAAGTACTAAAATGGCTATACATGATGTAAATGTGGGAAATGCTGTTCCTATCAAACAACATCCATATAGACTTAATCCTTTAAAATTGGCACAGGTTAACAAAGAGATTGAGAGTATGCTTAAAAATGGCATAATTGAAGTGGGTTGCAGCCAATGGCGCTCACCCATAGTGATGGTACCTAAACCAAACAGTACCCAATGGTTGTGTTTGGACTATCAAAAGGTGAATGCAGTTACAAGAATGGACTCTTATTCTATCCCACCATTGAAGGATTGCATGGAGAAAGTGGGACAATCTGCTTTTATTTCCACTTTCCAGACATGGAAAGAACATTTAAAACATCGTATGGAGTTCTTCGATCAACTTCAGGTGGCGGGTTTGGTGATGAACCTAGCCGAAAGTGAATTTGGAGAAGCCCGAATCACTTTTCTTGAGGAGTTTCCGATACCCTCAAGACAAAGGGAGGCAATGCGATCTCTTACCATGAATGAATTTGATCGAACCTTTGTGCAAAAGTTTTGTGGCGTGATTACTCCACTGATGGAGTTGCTAAAGAAACCTAAAAAATTTCAATGGACAGCGGACTTTCAACAGGCATTTGACTGCCTGAAAGCTGTGATCACCAATGCTCGTGTATTGGAGAATTGCAAGGGACTCTGTGGTCAGATTGAACGAAAGTATCTGATTCTAAAGAGAAATGCCGAGGAGTAGAGGAATGGATGGATCGTGCAGAGACTTTGTTGAAAAAGTCTATCAACCATTTTAGTTGGAGGAAGAAGAACAAAGAAAAATGGACTATATTATTATACCTGTTTGCGTGTGTTGTTTTCTTTAAATAAAAATGTATATTTAATGTGTGCATTTCTTAGTGGATGGTGCAAAAGTGAAAAATGAAACCATCTTGAAGTTGATGGGGTTTTTTTTCTTGGGGGGATGTGTCATGCGAGAGTACCTTTAAGAACTGGTTGTTTAAGCAATGTACCTTTAAGAAAACAGTGATGCCATAGAGTGGGTGGAGCTCAATGAGAGATCCAATGTTTAGTTGAGATGTTAAGTTGAGTTCATGGAATAAACAGTGTTTTATGTTTGAAAACCCACCTGTCCATAATTGTAATACCACACCTAGGGAAAAAGCCATGTGCTAGGAAAAGCAACAAATCCATTGAAGGGAGAGGTTGGTTGAACTCCATGATACATTTTGGGGTTCTGAAAACGCCTCGCCCATAACATGTGATTTTGAGTTCAGTCCCAAAACCATTTCTCCAAATTGGAACATGATCTATATTCTTGATACCGTTTTACATTCTCACACACGTGGCATGCGTGTTCACACCAGGAAAACGGATTCCTCACTGAGTAGTGTTTCCTCCATTTGAAGTAGGTCATGTACAAATCTTCATTCCCGTCCAGTTTGTGCAGGTAACCCGCAAGTTCTTTAGCTGAGTGGAAATCATCCACATGAATGAAAGAATCGGCTGGAATGTAATTTTCATAGTTTTTTCTAGATGTCCCCAGGACCACAGGCACGGTGCCAGCACGCAAAGCATTGTAGAGCTTTTCAGTTATGTAATCTTCATGTACTGAATTCTCAAAGGCAAGGTAGAATTTAGAACTAGATATGGTAGGCATCAATTTGTGATTGTCCAGACGTTTCCCGAAGGCTTGACCGTAAGTGTTGATATTAATGTATTTGCGGAATTCATTGTAGAACTTCACTCTGGCATGATTAGTGTTCCAATGGCTTACAACCCAACACACCAGATTGCTTTTCTTAGGCAGTTTAAAATCTAATGGCACTCTGTTTATTATCAGAGACCCATAAGACGCTTTGATATCTGAATCATGACGATATGTCAAGGTCAGGTTGAAGAAATGGTCGAGTCCAGTCTTTTTTGGAGAGTGGGTAGGTGACTCCAGGTTCATCCAAACCCATTTCTGAAATGTTGGCCGAGGCTGTTTGGGCAGATTGGACAAGTCTCCACTCATGTCTCGGTGATGGAAAAGGACAGCATGAGATTTGTTATAGAGGTTTCTATCTGCAGTTAAACGGCAGTTGAACTCAGATCCACAAGAATTGAGCTCAAATTTTGCACCAAAAGGCCAAAGCCAAATGAGTACAATAGTTTCATTCTTTTCAATAACTTTCACAAGGGGCTTTTTCACACCGAGTATCGATTTGGCAGATTCCAATGGAGTATAAATCCAGTTGGTTGTTGGTTGGACATACAGCAACAACATGGCTAAAAAACAGCCCAAACAGATGGTGGATATTAACAGGATGCGAAAAACCCCTGTATTACCAATTGATGTCATAATGTCTCCTGTGAAGGGAAAGATTAAGACTATTAGGATCCTGGAAGCACAGCTTCTCTTCCAATTAACTGCATCAAGATCCAGAATGTTTGAACACAGCTTTCTGAATGGAATGAGGAAGATTTAGCTTGGAGATATAAGAGAGAAGGTAAAGAGAGTGGAAGAGGAGAAAGCTTAAAATGAGAGTTCAATTTAGGAAAGAAGTGAACAAAAAGAATGAAGAAAAATGATAGTAAGAGGATCTAATCAAACACAGACAACAATGAGCATGATAATGTTGTCAACATTACAATGCACTGTGGAATAAAAGGAAAGAAAGATTTGCATTTATATTGCACCTTTCATAGAGCCATAGGATAGAATTGAAGGTAGATGATGGGGTTACTGCACATCAACTGGACAACGGCCTTCCCTGTGATCAAGGAAACTGGGGCAGAAATTCTGCCTCCTTTAATGCTCTTGGCCAATCAGAGGCGATCAGCTGAGTTTGCTTGGCAGGGCCCCCAGCTAATGTGCAATGAGGCAGGATTAATTAATGGGCTCATAATTTTCAGTCATCATACATGACTGAATTTTGCACTCATTTTGAATAAGCAAGGTGTAGATCTAAGACTGGTGTTTTAAATTTAAATAAAGGGTACGAAGACAGAGCTGGGCAACGTGAACTGGGAACGTTTGGCTGAGCGATAGATGAGTTGAGATGCAGTGGCAGATATTTAAGGAGATATATCATAACACTCAACAAAGATGCATTCCAGTTCAAAAGAATTATTTGAGGAGAAGGATGCGTCATCCATGGAAGTGAGGAAGTTAAAGATAGCAGGGAATTGAAAGAAAACGCATATAATTTTGCTAAGATTAGTGGCAAGTCAGAGGATTGGACAGATATAAGTAAAACAAAGAATGACTGGAAAAGTAATAAGAGAGTAAGCAAGCTAGAAATATTAAAATAAGCATACAGAGTTCCTACAGATATTTGAAAAGAAAAATGGTCGCTAAGGTGGGTGTTTGTCCTCTGGGGGGTGGGCGAGTCTGGTGATTAGTAATGAGAAATATGGAAATGGAAGAAGCACTGGATAGATGTTTTGTGTCTGTCTTCTTTGTAGAAGACACAAATAACATCCCAGAAATAATTGTAAAGCAAGAAGTTGAAAAAGGGAGGAATTGAAATCAATTCGTATCAGGAAAAGGGTACTGAGAAAAATGTTAAAAGCAAAGCTGACAAGTCCCTGGTTCTGATAGACTTCAACCTAGGGTCTTAAAATAAGTGGTTGCAGAGATAGTAATTTTTCCAAAATTCCCTAGATTATAAAAATCTCCCATCTGCTTGGAAGTTTGCAAATGTAAATCTATTATTCAAGAAAGAAGGGAGACAGAAAGAGGAAATTACAGGCCAATTAGTCGAACATCGGCCAGAGGGAAAATGCTAGAATCCATTATTTAGGAGCTTATCTATGGTGATTGTCCCTTCAAGGGCAACACAGCAGAGTAAGGGTCACATGGCCTGTGTGACCAATCGGGACTTAGTGTTTGGAATCCATGGTGAGAAAGGTTCTTCGGCAAAGCAACATTTTGGGAGCTTGCTATAGCCATGAGACTGCTGTCCAATTCTCATTTATAAACACCTTTTGTGTTCACAAATGACATCTGTGAAAGTGCACCTTTACATCTGGTGACGAGGATAAATTATCCTGACACTACCTCTGACCCAACACCTGTGAGTAATATGTTTCAATCGAAGTCTAAGAAAATAAAGTACTCACCAGAATAAACCTATTTGACACCTCCATGGAGGACTGGACACAATAAGTTGAGTGCCTTGGATATGATTTCCAAGCAAACAAAGTGGAGAGGAGATGAAACACAAAGTAATTCTCCTTGTGGAACTCAGGCCTAAAACCTTATTTGCAGTCTTACAGCCCCAAGTGAGACCGACTCCAGATAATTTAGTGAGCTCATGGATTTAATAAATGTTCAATTGCACCCTCAACCATCAATCATATTCCAGAGATTCAAATTGAATTTGAGGGCGGGAGCCGCAAGTGACTTGATCACAACTTACATTGTTAGACTGAAGCAATCATGGAGTATTGTGATTTTGGAGCCAACCTAAACAACATGTTATGGGACAGGTTCATCTGTGGCATGAACAACATCATTCAACACAGATTGCTTCCAGAGGCCAAGGTAAATTTGAAACGAGCAATGGAGATAGTGATGGCCGTGGAAAGTGCTGAAAAAGGTGCATAAGACCTGCAGAGCGCATTAAATGGTGTTGTTCACCAGTTAGGGAAGGAACCTATAGGACACCATGGCACCAAAACCACTGAAATCGCTGTGAAGCAGGAAACAATCTCAGCTACAAACTACAGAATAGGCAATCAATCTGTAATGCTTAAAATGGAATATTAACAATAAGGAGTTAACCACACTCCTGAATCATGTGAGTTTAAGGAGACAATCGGCGAAATTCTCCCCCAATGGTGCGTTGTCCGCCGACTGGCGCCAAAAACGGCGCCAATCAGATGGGCATCGCGCCGGCCCAAAGGTGCAGAATGCTCCGCATCTTTGGGGGCCAAACCCCAACATTGAGGGGCTAGGCCGACGCCGGAGGGATTTCCGCCCCGCCAGCTGGCGGAAATGGCGTTTGTTGCCCCGCCAGCTGCCGCGGAAATGCGGCGCATGCGCGGGAGCGTCAGCGGCCGCTGACAGTTTCCCGGCGCATGCGCGGGAGCATCAGCGGGCGCCAACAGTTTCCCACGCATGCGCAGTGGGGAGAGTCACTTCCTCCTCCGCCATGGTGGAGGCCGTGGCGGAGGCGGAAGGGAAAGAGTGCCCCCACGGCACAGGCCTGCCCGCGGATCGGTGGGCCCCGATCGCGGGCCAGGCCACCGTGGGGGCACCCCCCCGGGGTCAGATCACCTCACGCCCCCCCCCCAGGACCCCGGAGCCCGGCCACGCCGCCTGGTCCCGCCGATAAATACCAGGTTTAATTTACGCCGGCGGGACAGGCAATTTCTGGGCGGGACTTCAGCCCATCCGGGCCGGAGAATTGAGCGGGGGTCCCGCCAACCGGCGCGGCCCGATTCCCGCCCCCGCCCAATGTCCGGTACCGGAGACTTCGGCGGGGGCGGGGGCGGGATTCACGGCGGCCAAAGGCCATTCTCCGACCCGGCGGGGGGTCGGAGAATGACGCCCAATGTTTTTATTGTCACAAGAGGAATGCAGTCAAGGTCAGCAACTAATTGATCAATCATGATGTTACAAAAATACATTGTGAAAGAGCTTAGCACCAGTGATTCTGCTATTCACTCTCTGTTTAATCTAAAGGCAGGCAAGATAGGTCCTATTGCTGTAATGCTCTGGGTAAATGGGAGGCCTAAACAGCTGGCTTGTAATGCAGAACAAGGCCAGCAGCACGGGTTCAATTCCCATACCGGACTCCCTGAACAGGGGCTGGAATGTGGTGACTAGGGGCTTTTCACAGTAACTTCATTGAAGCCTACTTTTTTAAAAATAAATTTAGAGTACCCAATTAATTTTTTCCAATTAAGGGACAATTTTGCATGGCCAATCCACCTAGCCTGCACATCTTTGGGTTGTCGGGGCGAAACTCATGCAAACACGGGGAGAATGTGCAAATTCCACACGGACAGTGACCCAGAGTCGGGATCGAACCTGGGACCTCGGCGCTGTGAGGCTGCAGGGCTAACCCACTGCGCCACCGTGCTGCCATTGAAGCCTACTTGTGACAATAAGCAATTATTATTATTATTATTAAGATGGAAGTGGATCCGGGCCATTAGTCACTATGATGGATGAGAATTCATTTCAGTACCTAAGTGAAGGAGTCCAACCATTGAACTTCAAGAGCACTTAGAGACTTATATGGGAGAAGCAATAAAAATAAAAGGCATTACAATGGTACTTGTAAGCTATGGACAACAGTCTACCCAACTCCCAGTGACAACAGTGATGGGTGAAGGACCAAGCCTTCTCAGCCGCGATCGGCTCAAAGAAATCAAGTTGAATTGGGCTGAGAGTTTTCAAGTGTGGGAAGGGGGACTGCCCAAACCGAAAAGAAAATACGGGAACGTCTTCTGTGATAAGGGCTACAAGCTAAAGTTTATGTGGATTCAGGGGCGACAGATCAATTATTTAGGGTAAGACCGGTACCTGGGCTGGATTCTCTGTGACATCATGCCGAAATCGCGAAACGCGATCGGCTGGAGAATCGGCTCCGATGCCAAAATCGGATCCAGAAATACAGTACACATCTCATTATCAGCCCTGACGACCGATTCTCCGGGGCCTCAGCGATTCTGCGCCCCAGATGGGCTGATTTCCCGACAGCGTGTTTCTAATGAGCTGTACAAAATTGTGAAGCCACCGTGCTGGCTGAGGCAACTGCGAGAGGAGGTAGGAGTTGGTGTGGGGAGCACTGCGGCCTCCCGTTTCGGACACTGGCTGTGCTTTCTGCAGGGGTATTTGCTACTCAATTTCCCGCTGACTATTTGGGGGCCTGTAGTACAGTCCTATCAAGGTGATCTCTCCCTTATTTTTCAGTTCCACCCATATAGACTCAGTGGGCGAACCCTCGGATACATCCCCTCTAAGAACTGCCGTGATGTTCTCCCTAAACAAAAACGCCACTCCCCCTCCTCTCTTACCTCCTGTTCTATTTTTTCTATAGCATCTGTACCCCAGAACATTGAGCTGCCAGTCCTGCCCCTCCCTGAGCCATGTTTCAGTCATAGCTATAATATCCCAGTCCCATGTGCCCATCCATGCCCTGAGTTCATCCGCTTTGCCCGTCAGGCCCCTTGCATTGAAATAAATGCAGTTTAATGTAGACTTTCCTTGCTCTCTGCCCTGCTTTCTCTGGTCATGCTTTACACACTCTCCCTTCCTGCCTTTTGTTTCCGTCCCCACTGACTTCCTACATCGGTTCCCATCCCCCTGCCAAATTAGTTTAAACCCTCCCCAACTGCACTAGCAAACACACCCCCGAGAACATTGGTTCCGGTCCCACCGAGATGCAGACCGTCCGATTTGTACAGGTCCCACCTCCCCCAGAACTGGTCCCAATGTCCCAGGAATTTGAAACCCTCCCTCTTGCACCATCTCTCAAGCCACGTATTCATCCTAGCTATCCTGTCATTCCTACTCTGACTATCACGTGGCACTGGTAGCAATCCTGAGATTACTACCTTTGAGGTCCTACTTTTTAGTTTAACTCCTAACTCCCTAAATTCAGCTTGTAGGACCTCATCCCATTTTCTACCTATATCGTTGGTGCCTATATGCACCACGACAGCTGGCTGTTCACCCTCCCCCTCCAGAATGCCCTGCAGCCGCTCCGAGACATCCTTGACCCTTGCACCAGGGAGGCAACATACCAACCTGGATTCTCGTTTGCGTCCGCAGAAATGCCTGTCTATTCCCCTTACAATTGAATACCCTATCACTATAGCTCTGCCACTCTTTTTCCCGCCCTTCTGTGCAGCAGAGCCAGCCACGTTGCCATGAACCTGGCTGCTGCCACCTTCCCCTGGTGAGCCATCTCCCCCAACAGTTTCCAAAACGGTAAATCTGCTTTGGAGGGAGATGACCGCAGGGGATCCCTGCACTGCCTTCCTACTCTTCCTCTGTCTGTTGGTCACCCATTCCCTATCTGCCTCAGTAATTTTAATCTGCGGTGTGACCAACTCACTGAATGTGCTATCCACAACTTCCTCAGCATCGCGGATGCTCCAAAGTGAATCCATCCGCAGCTCCAGAGCCGTCAAGCGGTCTAACAGGAGCTGCAGTTGGACACACTTCTTGCAGATGAAGGAGTCAGGGACACCAGAAGGTTCCCTGACTTGCCACATCTCACAAGAGGAGCATGACACGGGTCTGAGCTCTCCTGCCATGACTTAAACCTGAAGTTAAATTTGAACTACACTACACAGCTAAGAGAAAGTCAAAGAGAGAAAAATCACTTACTAGTCACAAGCCAATCGCTTACCTGCTGGCTGTGATGTAATTGCTCCCGAGACTCCCTCACAGGTCTGCTTCTCTGCACCTCCTTAAGATGAGCACCAAATTCCCTTCACTAGTTAATTAATTTACTTAATTAATTGGATTTTTTTTTTTTTTTTTTTGGAAACTCAACTCCAAACACCAAACTCCAAAAAACACAGCCCTCACTCACCTCTTACCCGAACTCAGCCTTACCCAAACTCAGATACACTCTGTTTGCTTCCAGCACTCCGTTTCTAAAGGCTCGTCAGCCACACCTTTTGTATCCTTCCTGATTTACACTCAGCCAATAGGCCTGCTCCCGGAACTGAACTCCCGAAACTAACAGCTGACCTGCAAGGTAAGGAAGCTGTTAAACAGTTAAAAAATGGGGGGGAGGCACCGGAGTGGCAGCCGGGAGAGTAGGGGAGATTTTTGAGAGGGGTGTAAGGATGTTGTGGCTGTTTGCTGTTGCCGCGGTTGGTTTTGGTTTTTCTTCTTTCTTATGTATATATTTGAAAATGCTTCCAATAAAATATTTAAAGATAAAAGACTGTGAAAAGATCGATTCACTCCAGGCATGATTCCATGAAGAAATCAGGTTAGTCATTTTTAAAACAAAACTTTATTGTGAATAACAATATTAAACCTGTTTAACTTCAAACCCGAAAAGAACAGCCACACCCGTACACCTTAAAATTACGATTCAATTTCCCATCAAAAAACAAGATCATACACATGCAGCTCTAAATATAGCTTAAACATGCAGGCCTTAAAGTGATACATGTCTCACAGTGCACATTCTGAGAATCTCTTCTTACTCTATCTGAAGGTCTTCAAATGGCTGCTTCACTTGATTTGTTTCAGTCTTTCCCTTGTCTCCGGAGAAGGCTGCTCTGTTTTTAAAGTAGTATCTTACTTGGAAAAGGAGTATGGACTCGGAGTCAAGCATATGGGAACTCAATTTCTCTTTTCTCAAACTCATTGCGTTTCTGCCTCAACCTGTGGTCCCAAAAAAAGCAAGAGTTGCCAGATCAGAGATCAGGGACGATCGGCTGGAGAATCAATGTTACCGATGAAATCGGGAGTGGCGCCGCTAAGCGGCATACTCTAGGAGTACGCCGCTGTCATAATATCCACGCATGTATATAATGAAGTGCGGACAGGCAGTGATTGACACACAGGATGACCAGTAAGCACACAGCACAGTGCAGCCAATCACCAGACAGGACACCACCACTATAAAGCCAGAGGGCACTAGGTTTCCCGCTCTCTCTGGACCCAGCCACTGAGACAGTCCGAGTCCACGAGCTAGCACAGTGCAAACACCATGTGGTAGCTAGTGAGTCTGGTCAGGCTAGTACAAGGTCTCCAGTCAGTTCAGTATAGTGTTGACCCACAGTTAAATATGTATGTTAGTTCTATCGGTCAATAAAACCGTGTTGGATCTTCTACAGTGTAGAGGTCTGTTACTTGCATCGCTGCATCAACTGTAGTCCACACCGAACTGACCTGCCTAACACATCAGCCGCGTGCCGTATCGACAGTTTCAGGATGTTGCCTGAGGCCCTCCCCATAAAGCTCCGCCCCCCCCAACCGGCCGAGTTCCCGATGGCGTCGGTCACGTGTGCTATCATTTGTCGGGAACTCGGCCTGGCGGCTGTGGACTCAGTCCAGCCCGTCACAGTCGGGGAAGGGCCAATCCGCGGGCAGGGAGGACTTTGGCAGGGGCTGGGGGCACTGTTGGGGGGTGGTCCGGGGCTCGCGAGCCGGCCAAATGGGAAGGCACTATTTTACAGGCCGGGACCACGCGCGGCCGGCGCTATGTTTCTCGGCGCGGCCACTGTAGACCGCCACCGTGCGCATGCGTGGCCATGGATCCGGCAATTATCCGTGCCGTATCGGCAGTTAGGTCCGGGTGGTCTGCGCTGCCTTCCTGCTAGCCCCCAGCCAGATGGAGAATCG
Source organism: Scyliorhinus torazame (assembly GCF_047496885.1). Lineage (NCBI taxonomy): Eukaryota > Metazoa > Chordata > Chondrichthyes > Carcharhiniformes > Scyliorhinidae > Scyliorhinus > Scyliorhinus torazame. Next base: position 241,717,505 of record NC_092710.1, read on the forward strand.
GTGGCTGTTTACGTCAAATTTTTGGTCGTAAAACGCCACCGTTCTCACGCCAGCATCAAGACATAGCTTGAAAATCAGAGAATCCAGCCCCAGACCTCACTTCCAAAAGCCTTTCTCCAGCCACTGTCTCTCTTCACAGCTTCTCACAATATCGCTCAGTGCCTCTCCCCCCACAGCTGTTAAAAAATGTCCCTGAGCTCTCTTAGCTCCTCCCATCACTGACCTCCTCTGCCAGTGTTTAACCCTTAAATTGTCCACTATATTCATAACCCAATTTCTTACAATCGTCCAGTCATCACACCGACGAAGGAAAGAGAGAGGGAGAGTGCGCCTCCATTTTGAGGCTCCCTCGCAGCAACTTTACAAAATCTGAAATAAACAGTCACAGCTGTTGGAATGTCATTGTGGAGGGGAGACCCTGAAATTGGGCATGATGTCCACAAACCAGGGCACTGGCTGGTGGCACAAAATTATGCAAATGCCTACCAGCATTTCTGCTCACATATCAGGGAGGAAATTCAGCTGCATCTCCATTCATATTCCAAAAGGAGAAGATGTAGTTGAGGAGAAGGAGGGGGTCTAAGGTAAACCCTTTGGGGTTTCTTGAGGTGATATTGCATGGGTTCATAGAGACGCCACACAGAATGGCAATATGTGTTTCAGACCACCTTCATAGATAATTCCAAGTGAAAGATTGTCTCGAATAGGGCACTATAACTTTAATATATCTGATCAGCTATAAAATCTGTTTCAGGACACTTTCTCGATAATTTCTAATACAGTTTATCTTTTTCTAAAATGTTTTTAAAAGTGGCAATAGCAGGGGAAAGACAGTGTGATTTTTTTCCTAAATAAAATCATTCACCTTGGAAAGCCATTATTTTCCAGCACAGGTCAATTTAAGACGAGAAATTGATGCTCGGAATCCAACTACTGCAGTTTCAGAAGCATCATGAATTCTCACATCACCAGGGAAGATGTAAGGTTGTCGAGTTACTATTGCTTAAACAAATGAATTAATCAAAAATATTTTCTTTTGGAGAAAGAAGTCAATTGAATTTGATAGAAATTGCTCATGATCCGTGATATTTACCAGTGATGTGAGTCATCCGAGAGTGCCTTTAAGAACTGGATGTTTAAGCAATGTACCTTTAAGAAAACAGTGATGTCATAGAGTGGGTAGAGCTCAGGTCAGCCATTTTGCAGTTTGATTTTGCAGTTTGGTTTCAGTTTTGAAAAGTGCCTGGCTGGTTTTGCTGTGAGCTGATTAAAAGGAGAAAGCCAGTTTGAGACAGCAGCTTGAGAAGTTCTGGTTTGGAAAAGAGCTGGGTGTGTGTCTGTGTTTTGCAGTGAGCTGGATTTCTGCCATGAAAGACTATGCCTGGATCATTTGGGTGATTTAAAGTAAAGCCTTTAACCTGATGTGATTTTGTTTAAAGGTGTTAAGTCTCTTGGAAGTTTGAAGGAACATTTTAAGGAATTATTTACTGTTGCAATATTTTCTGAGTTATCTTTGAAGTAAGGGGAGTTAAGAGATCCAATGTTTATTTAAGATATTAAGTTGAGTTCATGGAATAAACAGTGTTTTGTGTTTGAAAACCCACCTGTCCATAATTGTAATACCACACCTAGGGAACAAGCCGTGTGCTAGGAAAAGCAACAAATCCATTAAAGGGAGAGGTTGGTTGAACTCCATGATACATTTGTGGTTCTGAAAAAGCCTCGCCCATAACAATTGGGGGCTCGAGGGGAATAAAAGTCTATCTATTGGATTGGCTTTTGTGAACTTAAAGACAGTGAAGGATTGTTGCTTTTCCGGTGTGGTATTTTAGTTTAAATGGGGAGAGTGTTGTGAACAATGGCTCTTTCAGAGGCTCAGACATTTTTGGGGGTGGTGAATGTTACACGTTACCTTACGGACAGAAATGAAAAACAGACTGTTAGATTTGGCAAGAATATTCGCATTTTGTCAGGTAATGTTAACTGCAAAAGATAAGGTAATTATGGCGGTGGTTAAGCATTTAAAGTTGCCTGAGATAGAGTTTGACTAATTGAAAATGGCAAAAATTCAGTTGCAAATTAATCAAATGGAACATGAGAAAGAATTAAAGTGGCTGGCATACGAGATTGAGAGAGAGGAAAAAGAAAGAGAAGAGAGGACAAAGAAAAAGAGAGAGAAGAAAGGATAAAAGAAAGAATAGCCCTAGCAAAACTAAAAGAAAAAGAAAGGGAGATACAGATCAGGGAAAAAGATAAAGAGAGGGAGTTTGAACTTCAGAAAATGGCCATGAAACATAACAATCAGTTAAAATTGGCAGACGTAAAGGGAAACGTACAGTTGGATGATAGTGATGAGGATAGTGAAAAAGAGTGTCATAGTCGAAGGCTTGGTGGGAATCTATTTAAATATGTCCAAGCATTGCCAAGGTTTGACGAGAAGGAAGTGGAAGCCTTTTTCATTTCATTTGAGAAGGTAGCTAAGCAAATGAAATGGCCACTGGACATGTGGGTGTTACTGATTCAAACAAAGCTGGTAGGTAGAGCTAGTGAAGTGTTTGCATCACTATGGGAGGAAGTATCTGGAAAGTATGAGGAGGTGAAGAAATCCATCTTAAGTGCATATGAGCGAGTGCCTGAAGCAGGTAAAGAAGTCACAATTTTAAGAGATACATGGGCTAGTCAATCTTTAATGGTAATGATGAGGAATTATGTAGTTTGCGAAGAATGGTGCCAGAAAAGGTGGTGACATGTGGAATTCAGGGTGAGAGGAGTAGTGTTCCATTATATAAGATAATGTTGGAAAGTCCAGTGAAGAGTGGTGAAGTGGTAGTAGGAGTAATAGATAAACTGTATTCCTGGACAAGATAGTTTATTTTGGGTGATGATATAGCTGGATCGCAGGTGGGAGTGATGCCTACTGTGGTTAATCAGCCATTGGAAAATCAGTCAACTGAAGGGTTGAAGGACGAATATCCTGGGATTTTTCTGGATTGTCGAGTAACAAGGTTGCAAAGTCACAGGTTAAGACAAGAGGAGAAATCAAAGAGTGAAGATGAAGCTAAAGTGCAATTAACAGAAACGATTTTTGACCAGATGGTTGAAAAAGAACAAGAACAGGTGGAGGGTGAGGTGAATATTTTTAGTTCAGGAACATTGGCAGAGTTACAACAGAAAGATGTAGAAATAAAACGGATATATTAGAAAGCATATACGGAAGAGGAATCTGAGAGTATACCAGAGTGTTATTACCGTAAAAATGATGTCTTGATGAGAAAATGGAGACCTGTTCATATGCAGGCGGATGAAAACTGGGCAGAAGTTCATCAAGTAGTATTGCCGGTAGGGTATAGAAAGGAGGTGTTGCGAGTTGCACATGAGGTACCAGTGGGAGGTCATTTGGGAATAAGGAAAACTCAAGCTAAAATCCAGAAACATTTTTATTGGCCTGGACTACAGAAAGATGTAGTTCAATGTTGTCAATCATGTCACACATGTCAAGTGATAGGGAAACCTCAAGCAGTGATAAAATCAGCGCTCTTAATACCCATTCCAGCATTTAAGGAACCTTTTACAAGGGTCCTAATCGATTGTGTAGGACCGCTTCCTAAAACAAAAAGTGGGAATCAATATCTTTTGACTATAATGGATGTGTCTACTAGGTTTCCAGAGGCCATTCCAGTACGTAATATTACAGCTAAAAGGATTGTGGAGGAGTTGCTTGAATTCTTTACTAGATATGGACTACCCACAGACATTCAATCGGATCAAGGAACTAATTTTACTTCAAAGTTATTCAAAGTTATGGATAGCTTAGGAATAAAACAATTTAAATCAACTGCGTACCATCCAGAATCGCAGGGAGCGTTAGAAAGGTGGCATCAGACATTAAAGACAATATTGAGGGCCTATTGTCAAGATTATCCAGAGGATTGGGATAAAGTAATCCCATTTGTTTTGTTTGCAATTAGGGATGCACCTAATGAGTCTACCAAATTTAGTCCTTTTGAACTAATTTTTGGTCATGAGGTAAGAGGACCACTTAAATTGATGAAGGAAAAATTGGTGGGTGAGAAATCGGAAATTCCACTATTGGATTACGTGTCAAATTTTAGGGAACGATTAAATAGAGCAGGTGAATTGGCTAGACAACATTTGAAAATTGCACAAAATGTGATGAAACGTCGCGGACAAGAAATCCAAAGTTCGTAGTTTTGCCAGTGGGGATAAAGTTTTAGTGTTGATACCAGTGGTAGGGGAGACTTTAAAAGCTAGGTTTTGTGAACTGTTTCAGATTGAAAGGAAATTAAGTGAGCTGAATTATGTGGAAAAAGCACCAGATAGAAGGCTCACCGAGTGTGTCATGTGAATATGCTTAAAAGGTACTTTGAAAGGGAAGGAGAGAAAAAGGAGGTTTTAATGATTCTAACTCAAAGTGACGAACCAAATCCAGGTGACTGTGATTTTGACATACCTCAAATTAAATTGGAAAATGAGAATGTTCTTAAAAATTGGGATAAATTAAGTTACCTTCCAGAGGAAAAACAAACTGACTTGAAAGAGTTATTGATATCACATGGGCAAGTTTGTAGAGATAAATTGGGAAGTACTAAAATGGCTATACATGATGTAAATGTGGGAAATGCTGTTCCTATCAAACAACATCCATATAGACTTAATCCTTTAAAATTGGCACAGGTTAACAAAGAGATTGAGAGTATGCTTAAAAATGGCATAATTGAAGTGGGTTGCAGCCAATGGCGCTCACCCATAGTGATGGTACCTAAACCAAACAGTACCCAATGGTTGTGTTTGGACTATCAAAAGGTGAATGCAGTTACAAGAATGGACTCTTATTCTATCCCACCATTGAAGGATTGCATGGAGAAAGTGGGACAATCTGCTTTTATTTCCACTTTCCAGACATGGAAAGAACATTTAAAACATCGTATGGAGTTCTTCGATCAACTTCAGGTGGCGGGTTTGGTGATGAACCTAGCCGAAAGTGAATTTGGAGAAGCCCGAATCACTTTTCTTGAGGAGTTTCCGATACCCTCAAGACAAAGGGAGGCAATGCGATCTCTTACCATGAATGAATTTGATCGAACCTTTGTGCAAAAGTTTTGTGGCGTGATTACTCCACTGATGGAGTTGCTAAAGAAACCTAAAAAATTTCAATGGACAGCGGACTTTCAACAGGCATTTGACTGCCTGAAAGCTGTGATCACCAATGCTCGTGTATTGGAGAATTGCAAGGGACTCTGTGGTCAGATTGAACGAAAGTATCTGATTCTAAAGAGAAATGCCGAGGAGTAGAGGAATGGATGGATCGTGCAGAGACTTTGTTGAAAAAGTCTATCAACCATTTTAGTTGGAGGAAGAAGAACAAAGAAAAATGGACTATATTATTATACCTGTTTGCGTGTGTTGTTTTCTTTAAATAAAAATGTATATTTAATGTGTGCATTTCTTAGTGGATGGTGCAAAAGTGAAAAATGAAACCATCTTGAAGTTGATGGGGTTTTTTTTCTTGGGGGGATGTGTCATGCGAGAGTACCTTTAAGAACTGGTTGTTTAAGCAATGTACCTTTAAGAAAACAGTGATGCCATAGAGTGGGTGGAGCTCAATGAGAGATCCAATGTTTAGTTGAGATGTTAAGTTGAGTTCATGGAATAAACAGTGTTTTATGTTTGAAAACCCACCTGTCCATAATTGTAATACCACACCTAGGGAAAAAGCCATGTGCTAGGAAAAGCAACAAATCCATTGAAGGGAGAGGTTGGTTGAACTCCATGATACATTTTGGGGTTCTGAAAACGCCTCGCCCATAACATGTGATTTTGAGTTCAGTCCCAAAACCATTTCTCCAAATTGGAACATGATCTATATTCTTGATACCGTTTTACATTCTCACACACGTGGCATGCGTGTTCACACCAGGAAAACGGATTCCTCACTGAGTAGTGTTTCCTCCATTTGAAGTAGGTCATGTACAAATCTTCATTCCCGTCCAGTTTGTGCAGGTAACCCGCAAGTTCTTTAGCTGAGTGGAAATCATCCACATGAATGAAAGAATCGGCTGGAATGTAATTTTCATAGTTTTTTCTAGATGTCCCCAGGACCACAGGCACGGTGCCAGCACGCAAAGCATTGTAGAGCTTTTCAGTTATGTAATCTTCATGTACTGAATTCTCAAAGGCAAGGTAGAATTTAGAACTAGATATGGTAGGCATCAATTTGTGATTGTCCAGACGTTTCCCGAAGGCTTGACCGTAAGTGTTGATATTAATGTATTTGCGGAATTCATTGTAGAACTTCACTCTGGCATGATTAGTGTTCCAATGGCTTACAACCCAACACACCAGATTGCTTTTCTTAGGCAGTTTAAAATCTAATGGCACTCTGTTTATTATCAGAGACCCATAAGACGCTTTGATATCTGAATCATGACGATATGTCAAGGTCAGGTTGAAGAAATGGTCGAGTCCAGTCTTTTTTGGAGAGTGGGTAGGTGACTCCAGGTTCATCCAAACCCATTTCTGAAATGTTGGCCGAGGCTGTTTGGGCAGATTGGACAAGTCTCCACTCATGTCTCGGTGATGGAAAAGGACAGCATGAGATTTGTTATAGAGGTTTCTATCTGCAGTTAAACGGCAGTTGAACTCAGATCCACAAGAATTGAGCTCAAATTTTGCACCAAAAGGCCAAAGCCAAATGAGTACAATAGTTTCATTCTTTTCAATAACTTTCACAAGGGGCTTTTTCACACCGAGTATCGATTTGGCAGATTCCAATGGAGTATAAATCCAGTTGGTTGTTGGTTGGACATACAGCAACAACATGGCTAAAAAACAGCCCAAACAGATGGTGGATATTAACAGGATGCGAAAAACCCCTGTATTACCAATTGATGTCATAATGTCTCCTGTGAAGGGAAAGATTAAGACTATTAGGATCCTGGAAGCACAGCTTCTCTTCCAATTAACTGCATCAAGATCCAGAATGTTTGAACACAGCTTTCTGAATGGAATGAGGAAGATTTAGCTTGGAGATATAAGAGAGAAGGTAAAGAGAGTGGAAGAGGAGAAAGCTTAAAATGAGAGTTCAATTTAGGAAAGAAGTGAACAAAAAGAATGAAGAAAAATGATAGTAAGAGGATCTAATCAAACACAGACAACAATGAGCATGATAATGTTGTCAACATTACAATGCACTGTGGAATAAAAGGAAAGAAAGATTTGCATTTATATTGCACCTTTCATAGAGCCATAGGATAGAATTGAAGGTAGATGATGGGGTTACTGCACATCAACTGGACAACGGCCTTCCCTGTGATCAAGGAAACTGGGGCAGAAATTCTGCCTCCTTTAATGCTCTTGGCCAATCAGAGGCGATCAGCTGAGTTTGCTTGGCAGGGCCCCCAGCTAATGTGCAATGAGGCAGGATTAATTAAAGAGCTCATAATTTTCAGTCATCATACTAGACTGAATTTTGCACTCATTTTGAATAAGCAAGGTGTAGATCTAAGACTGGTGTTTTAAATTTAAATAAAGGGTACGAAGACAGAGCTGGGCAACGTGAACTGGGAACGTTTGGCTGAGCGATAGATGAGTTGAGATGCAGTGGCAGATATTTAAGGAGATATGTCATAACACTCAACAAAGATGCATTCCAGTTCAAAAGAATTATTTGAGGAGAAGGATGCGTCATCCATGGAAGTGAGGAAGTTAAAGATAGCAGGGAATTGAAAGAAAACGCATATAATTTTGCTAAGATTAGTGGCAAGTCAGAGGATTGGACAGATATAAGTAAAACAAAGAATGACTGGAAAAGTAATAAGAGAGTAAGCAAGCTAGAAATATTAAAATAAGCATACAGAGTTCCTACAGATATTTGAAAAGAAAAATGGTCGCTAAGGTGGGTGTTTGTCCTCTGGGGGGTGGGCGAGTCTGGTGATTAGTAATGAGAAATATGGAAATGGAAGAAGCACTGGATAGATGTTTTGTGTCTGTCTTCTTTGTAGAAGACACAAATAACATCCCAGAAATAATTGTAAAGCAAGAAGTTGAAAAAGGGAGGAATTGAAATCAATTCGTATCAGGAAAAGGGTACTGAGAAAAATGTTAAAAGCAAAGCTGACAAGTCCCTGGTTCTGATAGACTTCAACCTAGGGTCTTAAAATAAGTGGTTGCAGAGATAGTAATTTTTCCAAAATTCCCTAGATTATAAAAATCTCCCATCTGCTTGGAAGTTTGCAAATGTAAATCTATTATTCAAGAAAGAAGGGAGACAGAAAGAGGAAATTACAGGCCAATTAGTCGAACATCGGCCAGAGGGAAAATGCTAGAATCCATTATTTAGGAGCTTATCTATGGTGATTGTCCCTTCAAGGGCAACACAGCAGAGTAAGGGTCACATGGCCTGTGTGACCAATCGGGACTTAGTGTTTGGAATCCATGGTGAGAAAGGTTCTTCGGCAAAGCAACATTTTGGGAGCTTGCTATAGCCATGAGACTGCTGTCCAATTCTCATTTATAAACACCTTTTGTGTTCACAAATGACATCTGTGAAAGTGCACCTTTACATCTGGTGACGAGGATAAATTATCCTGACACTACCTCTGACCCAACACCTGTGAGTAATATGTTTCAATCGAAGTCTAAGAAAATAAAGTACTCACCAGAATAAACCTATTTGACACCTCCATGGAGGACTGGACACAATAAGTTGAGCGCCTTGGATATGATTTCCAAGCAAACAAAGTGGAGAGGAGATGAAACACAAAGTAATTCTCCTTGTGGAACTCAGGCCTAAAACCTTATTTGCAGTCTTACAGCCCCAAGTGAGACCGACTCCAGATAATTTAGTGAGCTCATGGATTTAATAAATGTTCAATTGCACCCTCAACCATCAATCATACTCCAGAGATTCAAATTGAATTTGAGGGCGGGAGCCGCAAGCGACTTGATCACAACTTACATTGTTAGACTGAAGCAATCATGGAGTATTGTGATTTTGGAGCCAACCTAAACAACATGTTATGGGACAGGTTCATCTGTGGCATGAACAACATCATTCAACACAGATTGCTTCCAGAGGCCAAGGCAAATTTGAAACGAGCAATGGAGATAGTGATGGCCGTGGAAAGTGCTGAAAAAGGTGCATAAGACCTGCAGAGCGCATTAAATGGTGTTGTTCACCAGTTAGGGAAGGAACCTATAGGACACCATGGCACCAAAACCACTGAAATCGCTGTGAAGCAGGAAACAATCTCAGCTACAAGCTACAGAATAGGCAATCAATCTGTAATGCTTAAAATGGAATATTAACAATAATGAGTTAACCACACTCCTGAATCATGTGAGTTTAAGGAGACAATCGGCGAAATTCTCCCCAAACGGCGCGATGTCCGCCGACTGGCGCCAAAAACGGCGCCAATCAGATGGGCATCGCGCCGGCCCAAAGGTGCAGAATGCTCCGCATCTTTGGGGGCCAAACCCCAACATTGAGGGGCTAGGCCGGCGCCGGAGGGATTTCCGCCCCGCCAGCTGGCGGAAATGGCGTTTGTTGCCCCGCCAGCTGCCGCGGAAATGCGGCGCATGCGCGGGAGCGTCAGCGGCCGCTGACAGTTTCCCGGCGCATGCGCGGGAGCATCAGCGGGCGCCGACAGTTTCCCACGCATGCGCAGTGGGGTGAGTCACTTCCTCCTCCGCCATGGTGGAGGCCGTGGCGGAGGCGGAAGGGAAAGAGTGCCCCCACGGCACAGGCCTGCCCGCGGATCGGTGGGCCCCGATCGCAGCCAGGCCACCGTGGGGGCACCCCCCCCGGGGTCAGATCACCACACGCCCCCCCCCCAGGACCCCGGAGCCCGCCCACGCCGCCTGGTCCCGCCGGTAAATACCAGGTTTAATTTACGCCGGCGGGACAGGCAATTTCTGGGCGGGACTTGGGCCCATCCGGGCCGGAGAATTAAGCGGGGGTCCCGCCAACCGGCGCGGCCCGATTCCCGCCCCCGCCCAATCTCCGGTACCGGAGACTTCGGCGGGGGCGGGGGCGGGATTCACGGCGGCCAGCGGCCATTCTCCGTCCCGGCGGGGGGTCGGAGAATGACGCCCAATGTTTTTATTGTCACAAGAGGAATGCAGTCAAGGTCAGCAACTAATTGATCAATCATGATGTTACAAAAATACATTGTGAAAGAGCTTAGCACCAGTGATTCTGCTATTCACTCTCTGTTTAATCTAAAGGCAGGCAAGATAGGTCCTATTGCTGTAATGCTCTGGGTAAATGGGAGGCCTAAACAGCTGGCTTGTAATGCAGAACAAGGCCAGCAGCACGGGTTCAATTCCCATACCGGACTCCCTGAACAGGGGCTGGAATGTGGTGACTAGGGGCTTTTCACAGTAACTTCATTGAAGCCTACTTTTTTAAAAATAAATTTAGAGTACCCAATTAATTTTTTCCAATTAAGGGACAATTTTGCATGGCCAATCCACCTAGCCTGCACATCTTTGGGTTGTCGGGGCGAAACTCATGCAAACACGGGGAGAATGTGCAAATTCCACACGGACAGTGACCCAGAGTCGGGATCGAACCTGGGACCTCGGCGCTGTGAGGCTGCAGGGCTAACCCACTGCGCCACCGTGCTGCCATTGAAGCCTACTTGTGACAATAAGCAATTATTATTATTATTATTAAGATGGAAGTGGATCCGGGCCATTAGTCACTATGATGGATGAGAATTCATTTCAGTACCTAAGTGAAGGAGTCCAACCATTGAACTTCAAGAGCACTTAGAGACTTATATGGGAGAAGCAATAAAAATAAAAGGCATTACAATGGTACTTGTAAGCTATGGACAACAGTCTACCCAACTCCCAGTGATAACAGTGATGGGTGAAGGACCAAGCCTTCTCAGCCGCGATCGGCTCAAAGAAATCAAGTTGAATTGGGCTGAGAGTTTTCAAGTGTGGGAAGGGGGACTGCCCAAACCGAAAAGAAAATACGGGAACGTCTTCTGTGATAAGGGCTACAAGCTAAAGTTTATGTGGATTCAGGGGCGACAGATCAATTATTTAGGGTAAGACCGGTACCTGGGCTGGATTCTCTGTGACATCATGCCGAAATCGCGAAACGCGATCGGCTGGAGAATCGGCTCCGATGCCAAAATCGGATCCAGAAATACAGTACACATCTCATTATCAGCCCTGACGACCGATTCTCCGGGGCCTCAGCGATTCTGCGCCCCAGATGGGCTGATTTCCCGACAGCGTGTTTCTAATGAGCTGTACAAAATTGTGAAGCCGCCGTGCTGGCTGAGGCAACTGCGAGAGGAGGTAGGAGTTGGTGTGGGGAGCACTGCGGCCTCCCGTTTCGGACACTGGCTGTGCTTTCTGCAGGGGTATTTGCTCCTCAATTTCCCGCTGACTATTTGGGGGCCTGTAGTACAGTCCTATCAAGGTGATCTCTCCCTTATTTTTCAGTTCCACCCATAGAGACTCAGTGGGCGAACCCTCGGATACATCCCCTCTAAGTACTGCCGTGATGTTCTCCCTAAACAAAAACGCCACTCCCCCTCCTCTCTTACCTCCTGTTCTATCCTCTCTATAGCATCTGTACCCCAGAACATTGAGCTGCCAGTCCTGCCCCTCCCTTAGCCATGTTTCAGTCATAGCTATAATATCCCAGTCCCATGTGCCCATCCATGCCCTGAGTTCATCCGCTTTGCCCGTCAGGCCCCTTGCATTGAAATAAATGCAGTTTAATGTAGACTTTCCTTGCTCTCTGCCCTGCTTTCTCTGGTCATGCTTTACACACTCTCCCTTCCTGCCTTTTGTTTCCGTCCCCACTGACTTCCTACATCGGTTCCCATCCCCCTGCCACATTAGTTTAAACCCTCCCCAACTGCACTAGCAAACACACCCCCGAGAACATTGGTTCCGGTCCCACCCAGATGCAGACCGTCCGATTTGTACAGGTCCCACCTCCCCCAGAACTGGTCCCAATGTCCCAGGAATTTGAAACCCTCCCTCTTGCACCATCTCTCAAGCCACGTATTCATCCTAGCTATCCTGTCATTCCTACTCTGACTATCACGTGGCACTGGTAGCAATCCTGAGATTACTACCTTTGAGGTCCTACTTTTTAGTTTAACTCCTAACTCCCTAAATTCAGCTTGTAGGACCTCATCCCGTTTTCTACCAATATCGTTGCTGCCTATATGCACCACGACAGCTGGCTGTTCACCCTCCCCCTCCAGAATGCCCTGCAGCCGCTCCGAGACATCCTTGACCCTTGCACCAGGGAGGCAACATACCAACCTGGATTCTCGTTTGCGTCCGCAGAAATGCCTGTCTATTCCCCTTACAATTGAATCCCCTATCACTATAGCTCTGCCACTCTTTTTCCCGCCCTTCTGTGCAGCAGAGCCAGCCACGTTGCCATGAACCTGGCTGCTGCCACCTTCCCCTGGTGAGCCATCTCCCCCAACAGTTTCCAAAACGGTAAATCTGCTTTGGAGGGAGATGACCGCAGGGGATCCCTGCACTGCCTTCCTACTCTTCCTCTGTCTGTTGGTCACCCATTCCCTATCTGCCTCAGTAATTTTAATCTGCGGTGTGACCAACTCACTGAATGTGCTATCCACAACTTCCTCAGCATCGCGGATGCTCCAAAGTGAATCCATCCGCAGCTCCAGAGCCGTCAAGCGGTCTAACAGGAGCTGCAGTTGGACACACTTCTTGCAGATGAAGGAGTCAGGGACACCAGAAGGTTCCCTGACTTGCCACATCTCACAAGAGGAGCATGACACGGGTCTGAGCTCTCCTGCCATGACTTAAACCTGAAGTTAAATTTGAACTACACTACACAGCTAAGAGAAAGTCAAAGAGAGAAAAATCACTTACTAGTCACAAGCCAATCGCTTACCTGCTGGCTGTGATGTAATTGCTCCCGAGACTCCCTCACAGGTCTGCTTCTCTGCACCTCCTTAAGATGAGCACCAAATTCCCTTCACTAGTTAATTAATTTACTTAATTAATTGGATTTTTTTTATTTTTTATTTTTTTTGGAAACTCAACTCCAAACACCAAACTCCAAAAAACACAGCCCTCACTCACCTCTTACACAAACTCAGCCTTACCCAAACTCAGATACACTCTGTTTGCTTCCAGCACTCCGTTTCTAAAGGCTCGTCAGCCACACCTTTTGTATCCTTCCTGATTTACACTCAGCCAAGAGGCCTGCTCCCGGAACTGAACTCCCGAAACTAACAGCTGACCTGCAAGGTAAGGAAGCTGGTAAACAGTTAAAAAATGGGGGGGAGGCACCGGAGTGGCAGCCGGGAGAGTAGGGGAGATTTTTGAGAGGGGTGTAAGGATGTTGTGGCTGTTTGCTGTTGCCGCGGTTGGTTTTGGTTTTTCTTCTTTCTTATGTATATATTTGAAAATGCTTCCAATAAAATATTTAAAGAAAAAAGACTGTGAAAAGATCGATTCACTCCAGGCATGATTCCATGAAGAAATCAGGTTAGTCATTTTTAAAACAAAACTTTATTGTGAATAACAATATTAAACCTGTTTAACTTCAAACCCGAAAAGAACAGCCACACACGTACACCTTAAAATTACGATTCAATTTCCCATCAAAAAACAAGATCATACACATGCAGCTCTAAATATAGCTTAAACATGCAGGCCTTAAAGTGATACATGTCTCACTGTGCACATTCTGAGAATCTCTTCTTACTCTATCTGAAGGTCTTCAAATGGCTGCTTCACTTGATTTGTTTCAGTCTTTCCCTTGTCTCCGGAGAAGGCTGCTCGGTTTTTAAAGTAGTATCTTACTTGGAAAAGGAGTATGGACTCGGAGTCAAGCATATGGGAACTCAATTTCTCTTTTCTCAAACTCATTGCGTTTCTGCCTCAACCTGTGGTCCCAAAAAAAGCAAGAGTTGCCAGATCAGAGATCAGGGACGATCGGCTGGAGAATCAATGTTACCGATGAAATCGGGAGTGGCGCCGCTAAGCGGCATACTCTAGGAGTACGCCGCTGTCATAATATCCACGCATGTATATAATGAAGTGCGGACAGGCAGTGATTGACACACAGGATGACCAGTAAGCACACAGCACAGTGCAGCCAATCACCAGACAGGACACCACCACTATAAAGCCAGAGGGCACTAGGTTTCCCGCTCTCTCTGGACCCAGCCACTGAGACAGTCCGAGTCCACGAGCTAGCACAGTGCAAACACCATGTGGTAGCTAGTGAGTCTGGTCAGGCTAGTACAAGGTCTCCAGTCAGTTCAGTATAGTGTTGACCCACAGTTAAATATGTATGTTAGTTCTATCGGTCAATAAAACCGTGTTGGATCTTCTACAGTGTAGAGGTCTGTTACTTGCATCGCTGCATCAACTGTAGTCCACACCGAACTGACCTGCCTAACACATCAGCCGCGTGCCGTATCGACAGTTTCAGGATGTTGCCTGAGGCCCTCCCCATAAAGCTCCGCCCCCCCCAACCGGCCGAGTTCCCGATGGCGTCGGTCACGTGTGCTATCATTTGTCGGGAACTCGGCCTGGCGGCTGTGGACTCAGTCCAGCCCGTCACAGTCGGGGAAGGGCCAATCCGCGGGCAGGGAGGACTTTGGCAGGGGCTGGGGGCACTGTTGGGGGGTGGTCCGGGGCTCGCGAGCCGGCCAAATGGGAAGGCACTATTTTACAGGCCGGGACCACGCGCGGCCGGCGCTATGTTTCTCGGCGCGGCCACTGTAGACCGCCACCGTGCGCATGCGTGGCCATGGATCCGGCAATTATCCGTGCCGTATCGGCAGTTAGGTCCGGGTGGTCTGCGCTGCCTTCCTGCTAGCCCCCAGCCAGATGGAGAATCGGTGGCTGTTTACGTCAAATTTTTGGTCGTAAAACGCCACCGTTCTCACGCCAGCATCAAGACATAGCTTGAAAATCAGAGAATCCAGCCCCAGACCTCACTTCCAAAAGCCTTTCTCCAGCCACTGTCTCTCTTCACAGCTTCTCACAATATCGCTCAGTGCCTCTCCCCCCACAGCTGTTAAAAAATGTCCCTGAGCTCTCTTAGCTCCTCCCATCACTGACCTCCTCTGCCAGTGTTTAACCCTTAAATTGTCCACTATATTCATAACCCAATTTCTTACAATCGTCCAGTCATCACACCGACGAAGGAAAGAGAGAGGGAGAGTGCGCCTCCATTTTGAGGCTCCCTCGCAGCAACTTTACAAAATCTGAAATAAACAGTCACAGCTGTTGGAATGTCATTGTGGAGGGGAGACCCTGAAATTGGGCATGATGTCCACAAACCAGGGCACTGGCTGGTGGCACAAAATTATGCAAATGCCTACCAGCATTTCTGCTCACATATCAGGGAGGAAATTCTGCTGCATCTCCATTCATATTCCAAAAGGAGAAGATGTAGTTGAGGAGAAGGAGGGGGTCTAAGGTAAACCCTTTGGGGTTTCTTGAGGTGATATTGCATGGGTTCATAGAGACGCCACACAGAATGGCAATATGTGTTTCAGACCACCTTCATAGATAATTCCAAGTGAAAGATTGTCTCGAATAGGGCACTATAACTTTAATATATCTGATCAGCTATAAAATCTGTTTCAGGACACTTTCTCGATAATTTCTAATACAGTTTATCTTTTTCTAAAATGTTTCTAAAAGTGGCAATAGCAGGGGAAAGACAGTGTGATTTTTTTCCTAAATAAAATCATTCACCTTGGAAAGCCATTATTTTCCAGCACAGGTCAATTTAAGACGAGAAATTGATGCTCGGAATCCAACTACTGCAGTTTCAGAAGCATCATGAATTCTCACATCACCAGGGAAGATGTAAGGTTGTCGAGTTACTATTGCTTAAACAAATGAATTAATCAAAAATATTTTCTTTTGGAGAAAGAAGTCAATTGAATTTGATAGAAATTGCTCATGATCCGTGATATTTACCAGTGATGTGAGTCATCCGAGAGTGCCTTTAAGAACTGGATGTTTAAGCAATGTACCTTTAAGAAAACAGTGATGTCATAGAGTGGGTAGAGCTCAGGTCAGCCATTTTGCAGTTTGATTTTGCAGTTTGGTTTCAGTTTTGAAAAGTGCCTGGCTGGTTTTGCTGTGAGCTGATTAAAAGGAGAAAGCCAGTTTGAGACAGCAGCTTGAGAAGTTCTGGTTTGGAAAAGAGCTGGGTGTGTGTCTGTGTTTTGCAGTGAGCTGGATTTCTGCCATGAAAGACTATGCCTGGATCATTTGGGTGATTTAAAGTAAAGCCTTTAACCTGATGTGATTTTGTTTAAAGGTGTTAAGTCTCTTGGAAGTTTGAAGGAACATTTTAAGGAATTATTTACTGTTGCAATATTTTCTGAGTTATCTTTGAAGTAAGGGGAGTTAAGAGATCCAATGTTTATTTAAGATATTAAGTTGAGTTCATGGAATAAACAGTGTTTTGTGTTTGAAAACCCACCTGTCCATAATTGTAATACCACACCTAGGGAACAAGCCGTGTGCTAGGAAAAGCAACAAATCCATTAAAGGGAGAGGTTGGTTGAACTCCATGATACATTTGTGGTTCTGAAAAAGCCTCGCCCATAACAATTGGGGGCTCGAGGGGAATAAAAGTCTATCTATTGGATTGGCTTTTGTGAACTTAAAGACAGTGAAGGATTGTTGCTTTTCCGGTGTGGTATTTTAGTTTAAATGGGGAGAGTGTTGTGAACAATGGCTCTTTCAGAGGCTCAGACATTTTTGGGGGTGGTGAATGTTACACGTTACCTTACGGACAGAAATGAAAAACAGACTGTTAGATTTGGCAAGAATATTCGCATTTTGTCAGGTAATGTTAACTGCAAAAGATGAGGTAATTATGGCGGTGGTTAAGCATTTAAAGTTGCCTGAGATAGAGTTTGACTAATTGAAAATGGCAAAAATTCAGTTGCAAATTAAACAAATGGAACATGAGAAAGAATTAAAGTGGCTGGCATACGAGATTGAGAGAGAGGAAAAAGAAAGAGAAGAGAGGACAAAGAAAAGGAGAGAGAAGAAAGGATAAAAGAAAGAATAGCCCTAGCAAAACAAAAAGAAAAAGAAAGGGAGATACAGATCAGGGAAAAAGATAAAGAGAGGGAGTTTGAACTTCAGAAAATGGCCATGAAACATAACAATCAGTAAAAATTGGCAGACGTAAAGGGAAACGTACAGTTGGATGATAGTGATGAGGATAGTGAAAAAGAGTGTCATAGTCGAAGGCTTGGTGGGAATCTATTTAAATATGTCCAAGCATTGCCAAGGTTTGACGAGAAGGAAGTGGAAGCCTTTTTCATTTCATTTGAGAAGGTAGCTAAGCACATGAAATGGCCACTGGACATGTGGGTGTTACTGATTCAAACAAAGCTGGGAGGTAGAGCTAGTGAAGTGTTTGCATCACTATGGGAGGAAGTATCTGGAAAGTATGAGGAGGTGAAGAAATCCATCTTAAGTGCATATGAGCGAGTGCCTGAAGCTTACAGACAAAGGTTTAGAAATTTAAGGGAAGAATTTGGTCAAACATAAATGGAGTTTGAAAGGCTCAAAGAGTAATTTTGATAGGTGGATAAGGGCTTTGAAAATAGACCAAACGTATGAAGCTCTCAGAGAAATTATACTTTTAGAGAAGTTTAAAAATTAAATTCCTGATGTAGTGAGAACTCATGTGAAAGAACAGAGGGTTAAAACTGCGAGATTAGCGGCGGAAATGGCAGATGATTATGAATTAGTTCATAAATCAAAGATTGGTTTCCGACATCAGTTTCAGCCGGTGAGGGATAGAAACTGGGGACATGAGAAATACTCAAGTGGTAAAGGTAAAGGTGATCTGATGGGAGACAATAAAGAGGGTGTACTTCAGATTAAAAAAGAAATCCAGGATGGTGGAAAAGAAATGAAAAATTTCAAATGTTTTCATTGTAATAAACTAGGCCATGTAAAGTCACAGTGTTGGTGGTTGAAGAAAAGCACTGGGAAGGCTAATGTGGTAAAACAGGATAAGACGGTGGGGTTTGTTAGAGTGGGAAAGGAAAGCCCAAGGGAAGCGAAGAGGTGCAAACGATTGTACAGCCTGTTCAAGAAGTAATTGTTAAGAAGGTGCCAGATGTCTTTAAAGAATTTAATTGTGTGGGTAAAATTTACTCATGTGTATCAGGAGGAGCAGGTAAAGAAGTCACAATTTTAAGAGATACATGGGCTAGTCAATCTTTAATGGTAAGTGATGAGGAATTATGTAGTTTGCGAAGAATGGTGCCAGAAAAGGTGGTGACATGTGGAATTCAGGGTGAGAGGAGTAGTGTTCCATTATATAAGATAATGTTGGAAAGTCCAGTGAAGAGTGGTGAAGTGGTAGTAGGAGTAATAGATAAACTGTATTCCTGGACAAGATAGTTTATTTTGGGTGATGATATAGCTGGATCGCAGGTGGGAGTGATGCCTACTGTGGTTGATAAGCCATTGGAAAATCAGTCAACTGAAGGGTTGAAGGACGAATATCCTGGGATTTTTCTGGATTGTCGAGTAACAAGGTCGCAAAGTCACAGGTTAAGACAAGAGGAGAAATCAAAGAGTGAAGATGAAGCTAAAGTGCAATTAACAGAAACGATTTTTGACCAGATGGTTGAAAAAGAACAAGAACAGGTGGAGGGTGAGGTGAATATTTTTAGTTCAGGAACATTGGCAGAGTTACAACAGAAAGATGTAGAAATAAAACGGATATATTAGAAAGCATATACGGAAGAGGAATCTGAGAGTATACCAGAGTGTTATTACCGTAAAAATGATGTCTTGATGAGAAAATGGAGACCTGTTCATACGCAGGCGGATGAAAACTGGGCAGAAGTTCATCAAGTAGTATTGCCGGTAGGGTATAGAAAGGAGGTGTTGCGAGTTGCACATGAGGTACCAGTGGGAGGTCATTTGGGAATAAGGAAAACTCAAGCTAAAATCCAGAAACATTTTTATTGGCCTGGACTACAGAAAGATGTAGTTCAATGTTGTCAATCATGTCACACATGTCAAGTGATAGGGAAACCTCAAGCAGTGATAAAATCAGCGCTCTTAATACCCATTCCAGCATTTAAGGAACCTTTTACAAGGGTCCTAATCGATTGTGTAGGACCGCTTCCTAAAACAAAAAGTGGGAATCAATATCTTTTGACTATAATGGATGTGTCTACTAGGTTTCCAGAGGCCATTCCAGTACGTAATATTACAGCTAAAAGGATTGTGGAGGAGTTGCTTGAATTCTTTACTAGATATGGACTACCCACAGACATTCAATCGGATCAAGGAACTAATTTTACTTCAAAGTTATTCAAAGTTATGGATAGCTTAGGAATAAAACAATTTAAATCAACTGCGTACCATCCAGAATCGCAGGGAGCGTTAGAAAGGTGGCATCAGACATTAAAGACAATATTGAGGGCCTATTGTCAAGATTATCCAGAGGACTGGGATAAAGTAATCCCATTTGTATTGTTTGCAATTAGGGATGCACCTAATGAGTCTACCAAATTTAGTCCTTTTGAACTAATTTTTGGTCATGAGGTAAGAGGACCACTTAAATTGATGAAGGAAAAATTGGTGGGTGAGAAATCGGAAATTCCACTATTGGATTACGTGTCAAATTTTAGGGAACTATTAAATAGAGCAGGTAAATTGGCTACACAACATTTGAAAATTGCACAAAATGTGATGAAACGGGTAGCGGACAAGAAATCCAAAGTTCGTAGTTTTGCCAGTGGGGATAAAGTTTTAGTGTTGATACCAGTGGTAGGGGAGACTTTAAAAGCTAGGTTTTGTGAACTGTTTCAGATTGAAAGGAAATTAAGTGAGCTGAATTATGTGGAAAAAACACCAGATAGAAGGCTCACCGAGTGTGTCATGTGAATATGCTTAAAAGGTACTTTGAAAGGGAAGGAGAGAAAAAGGAGGTTTTAATGATTCTAACTCAAAGTGACGAACCAAATCCAGGTGACTGTGATTTTGACATACCTCAAATTAAATTGGAAAATGAGAATGTTCTTAAAAATTGGGATAAATTAAGTTACCTTCCAGAGGAAAAACAAACTGACTTGAAAGAGTTATTGATATCACATGGGCAAGTTTGTAGAGATAAATTGGGAAGTACTAAAATGGCTATACATGATGTAAATGTGGGAAATGCTGTTCCTATCAAACAACATCCATATAGACTTAATCCTTTAAAATTGGCACAGGTTAACAAAGAGATTGAGAGTATGCTTAAAAATGGCATAATTGAAGTGGGTTGCAGCCAATGGCGCTCACCCATAGTGATGGTACCTAAACCAAACAGTACCCAATGGTTGTGTTTGGACTATCAAAAGGTGAATGCAGTTACAAGAATGGACTCTTATTCTATCCCACCATTGAAGGATTGCATGGAGAAAGTGGGACAATCTGCTTTTATTTCCACTTTCCAGACATGGAAAGAACATTTAAAACATCGTATGGAGTTCTTCGATCAACTTCAGGTGGCGGGTTTGGTGATGAACCTAGCCGAAAGTGAATTTGGAGAAGCCCGAATCACTTTTCTTGAGGAGTTTCCGATACCCTCAAGACAAAGGGAGGCAATGCGATCTCTTACCATGAATGAATTTGATCGAACCTTTGTGCAAAAGTTTTGTGGCGTGATTACTCCACTGATGGAGTTGCTAAAGAAACCTAAAAAATTTCAATGGACAGCGGACTTTCAACAGGCATTTGACTGCCTGAAAGCTGTGATCACCAATGCTCGTGTATTGGAGAATTGCAAGGGACTCTGTGGTCAGATTGAACGAAAGTATCTGATTCTAAAGAGAAATGCCGAGGAGTAGAGGAATGGATAGATCGTGCAGAGACTTTGTTGAAAATGTCTATCAACCATTTTAGTTGGAGGAAGAAGAACAAAGAAAAATGGACTATATTATTATACCTGTTTGCGTGTGTTGTTTTCTTTAAATAAAAATGTATATTTAATGTGTGCATTTCTTAGTGGATGGTGCAAAAGTGAAAAATGAAACCATCTTGAAGTTGATGGGGTTTTTTTTCTTGGGGGGATGTGTCATGCGAGAGTACCTTTAAGAACTGGTTGTTTAAGCAATGTACCTTTAAGAAAACAGTGATGCCATAGAGTGGGTGGAGCTCAATGAGAGATCCAATGTTTAGTTGAGATGTTAAGTTGAGTTCATGGAATAAACAGTGTTTTATGTTCGAAAACCCACCTGTCCATAATTGTAATACCACACCTAGGGAAAAAGCCATGTGCTAGGAAAAGCAACAAATCCATTGAAGGGAGAGGTTGGTTGAACTCCATGATACATTTTGGGGTTCTGAAAATGCCTCGCCCATAACATGTGATTTTGAGTTCAGTCCCAAAACCATTTCTCCAAATTGGAACATGATCTATATTCTTGATACCGTTTTACATTCTCACACACGTGGCATGCGTGTTCACACCAGGAAAACTGATTCCTCACTGAGTAGTGTTTCCTCCATTTGAAGTAGGTCATGTACAAATCTTCATTCCCGTCCAGTTTGTGCAGGTAACCCGCAAGTTCTTTAGCTGAGTGGAAATCATCCACATGAATGAAAGAATCGGCTGGAATGTAATTTTCATAGTTTTTTCTAGATGTCCCCAGGACCACAGGCACGGTGCCAGCACGCAAAGCATTGTAGAGCTTTTCAGTTATGTAATCTTCATGTACTGAATTCTCAAAGGCAAGGTAGAATTTAGAACTAGATATGGTAGGCATCAATTTGTGATTGTCCAGACGTTTCCCGAAGGCTTGACCGTAAGTGTTGATATTAATGTATTTGCGGAATTCATTGTAGAACTTTACTCTGGCATGATTAGTGTTCCAATGGCTTACAACCCAACACACCAGATTGCTTTTCTTAGGCAGTTTAAAATCTAATGGCACTCTGTTTATTATCAGAGACCCATAAGACGCTTTGATATCTGAATCATGACGATATGTCAAGGTCAGGTTGAAGAAATGGTCGAGTCCAGTCTTTTTTGGAGAGTGGGTAGGTGACTCCAGGTTCATCCAAACCCATTTCTGAAATGTTGGCCGAGGATGTTTGGGCAGATTGGACAAGTCTCCACTCATGTCTCGGTGATGGAAAAGGACAGCATGAGATTTGTTATAGAGGTTTCTATCTGCAGTTAAACGGCAGTTGAACTCAGATCCACAAGAATTGAGCTCAAATTTTGCACCAAAAGGCCAAAGCCAAATGAGTACAATAGTTTCATTCTTTTCAATAACTTTCACAAGGGGCTTTTTCACACCGAGTATCGATTTGGCAGATTCCAATGGAGTATAAATCCAGTTGGTTGTTGGTTGGACATACAGCAACAACATGGCTAAAAAACAGCCCAAACAGATGGTGGATATTAACAGGATGCGAAAAATCCCTGTATTACCAATTGATGTCATAATGTCTCCTGTGAAGGGAAAGATTAAGACTATTAGG
The DNA here is from genome assembly GCF_047496885.1 of Scyliorhinus torazame. Taxonomy (NCBI): domain Eukaryota; kingdom Metazoa; phylum Chordata; class Chondrichthyes; order Carcharhiniformes; family Scyliorhinidae; genus Scyliorhinus; species Scyliorhinus torazame. The sequence continues at coordinate 241,740,032 of NC_092710.1, forward strand.
ATCCTGGAAGCACAGCTTCTCTTCCAATTAACTGCATCAAGATCCAGAATGTTTGAACACAGCTTTCTGAATGGAATGAGGAAGATTTAGCTTGGAGATATAAGAGAGAAGGTAAAGAGAGTGGAAGAGGAGAAAGCTTAAAATGAGAGTTCAATTTAGGAAAGAAGTGAACAAAAAGAATGAAGAAAAATGATAGTAAGAGGATCTAATCAAACACAGACAACAATGAGCATGATAATGTTGTCAACATTACAATGCACTGTGGAATAAAAGGAAAGAAAGATTTGCATTTATATTGCACCTTTCATAGAGCCATAGGATAGAATTGAAGGTAGATGATGGGGTTACTGCACATCAACTGGACAACGGCCTTCCCTGTGATCAAGGAAACTGGGGCAGAAATTCTGCCTCCTTTAATGCTCTTGGCCAATCAGAGGCGATCAGCTGAGTTTGCTTGGCAGGGCCCCCAGCTAATGTGCAATGAGGCAGGATTAATTAATGGGCTCATAATTTTCAGTCATCATACTAGACTGAATTTTGCACTCATTTTGAATAAGCAAGGTGTAGATCTAAGACTGGTGTTTTAAATTTAAATAAAGGGTACGAAGACAGAGCTGGGCAACGTGAACTGGGAACGTTTGGCTGAGCGATAGATGAGTTGAGATGCAGTGGCAGATATTTAAGGAGATATATCATAACACTCAACAAAGATGCATTCCAGTTCAAAAGAATTATTTGAGGAGAAGGATGCGTCATCCATGGAAGTGAGGAAGTTAAAGATAGCAGGGAATTGAAAGAAAACGCATATAATTTTGCTAAGATTAGTGGCAAGTCAGAGGATTGGACAGATATAAGTAAAACAAAGAATGACTGGAAAAGTAATAAGAGAGTAAGCAAGCTAGAAATATTAAAATAAGCATACAGAGTTCCTACAGATATTTGAAAAGAAAAATGGTCGCTAAGGTGGGTGTTTGTCCTCTGGGGGGTGGGCGAGTCTGGTGATTAGTAATGAGAAATATGGAAATGGAAGAAGCACTGGATAGATGTTTTGTGTCTGTCTTCTTTGTAGAAGACACAAATAACATCCCAGAAATAATTGTAAAGCAAGAAGTTGAAAAAGGGAGGAATTGAAATCAATTCGTATCAGGAAAAGGGTACTGAGAAAAATGTTAAAAGCAAAGCTGACAAGTCCCTGGTTCTGATAGACTTCAACCTAGGGTCTTAAAATAAGTGGTTGCAGAGATAGTAATTTTTCCAAAATTCCCTAGATTATAAAAATCTCCCATCTGCTTGGAAGTTTGCAAATGTAAATCTATTATTCAAGAAAGAAGGGAGACAGAAAGAGGAAATTACAGGCCAATTAGTCGAACATCGGCCAGAGGGAAAATGCTAGAATCCATTATTTAGGAGCTTATCTATGGTGATTGTCCCTTCAAGGGCAACACAGCAGAGTAAGGGTCACATGGCCTGTGTGACCAATCGGGACTTAGTGTTTGGAATCCATGGTGAGAAAGGTTCTTCGGCAAAGCAACATTTTGGGAGCTTGCTATAGCCATGAGACTGCTGTCCAATTCTCATTTATAAACACCTTTTGTGTTCACAAATGACATCTGTGAAAGTGCACCTTTACATCTGGTGACGAGGATAAATTATCCTGACACTACCTCTGACCCAACACCTGTGAGTAATATGTTTCAATCGAAGTCTAAGAAAATAAAGTACTCACCAGAATAAACCTATTTGACACCTCCATGGAGGACTGGACACAATAAGTTGAGCGCCTTGGATATGATTTCCAAGCAAACAAAGTGGAGAGGAGATGAAACACAAAGTAATTCTCCTTGTGGAACTCTGACCTAAAACCTTATTTGCAGTCTTACAGCCCCAAGTGAGACCAACTCCAGATAATTTAGTGAGCTCATGGATTTAATAAATGTTCAATTGCACCCTCAACCATCAATCATACTCCAGAGATTCAAATTGAATTTGAGGGCGGGAGCCGCAAGTGACTTGATCACAACTTACATTGTTAGACTGAAGCAATCATGGAGTATTGTGATTTTGGAGCCAACCTAAACAACATGTTATGGGACAGGTTCATCTGTGGCATGAACAACATCATTCAACACAGATTGCTTCCAGAGGCCAAGGTAAATTTGAAACGAGCAATGGAGATAGTGATGGCCGTGGAAAGTGCTGAAAAAGGTGCATAAGACCTGCAGAGCGCATTAAATGGTGTTGTTCACCAGTTAGGGAAGGAACCTATAGGACACCATGGCACCAAAACCACTGAAATCGCTGTGAAGCAGGAAACAATCTCAGCTACAAACTACAGAATAGGCAATCAATCTGTAATGCTTAAAATGGAATATTAACAATAAGGAGTTAACCACACTCCTGAATCATGTGAGTTTAAGGAGACAATCGGCGAAATTCTCCCCAAACGGCGCGATGTCCGCCGACTGGCGCCAAAAACGGCGCCAATCAGATGGGCATCGCGCCGGCCCAAAGGTGCAGAATGCTCCGCATCTTTGGGGGCCAAACCCCAACATTGAGGGGCTAGGCCGGCGCCGGAGGGATTTCCGCCCCGCCAGCTGGCGGAAATGGCGTTTGTTGCCCCGCCAGCTGCCGCGGAAATGCGGCGCATGCGCGGGAGCGTCAGCGGCCACTGACAGTTTCCCGGCGCATGCGCGGGAGCATCAGCGGGCGCCAACAGTTTCCCACGCATGCGCAGTGGGGAGAGTCACTTCCTCCTCCGCCATGGTGGAGGCCGTGGCGGAGGCGGAAGGGAAAGAGTGCCCCCACGGCACAGGCCTGCCCGCGGATCGGTGGGCCCCGATCGCGGGCCAGGCCACCGTGGGGGCACCCCCCCGGGGTCAGATCGCCTCAAGCCCTCCCCCAGGACTCCGGAGCCCGCCCACGCCGCCTGGTCCCGCCGGTAAATACCAGGTTTAATTTACGCCGGCGGGACAGGCAATTTCTGGGCGGGACTTCAGCCCATCCGGGCCGGAGAATTGAGCGGGGGTCCCGCCAACCGGCGCGGCCCGATTCCCGCCCCCGCCCAATCTCCGGTACCGGAGACTTCGGCGGGGGCGGGGGCGGGATTCACGGCGGCCAACGGCCATTCTCCGACCCGGCGGGGGGGTCGGAGAATGACGCCCAATGTTTTTATTGTCACAAGAGGAATGCAGTCAAGGTCAGCAACTAATTGATCAATCATAATGTTACAAAAATACATTGTGAAAGAGCTTAGCACCAGTGATTCTGCTATTCACTCTCTGTTTAATCTAAAGGCAGGCAAGATAGGTCCTATTGCTGTAATGCTCTGGGTAAAAGGGAGGCCTAAACAGCTGGCTTGTAATGCAGAACAAGGCCAGCAGCACGGGTTCAATTCCCATACCGGACTCCCTGAACAGGGGCTGGAATATGGTGACTAGGGGCTTTTCACAGTAACTTCATTGAAGCCTACTTTTTAAAAAATAAATTTAGAGTACCCAATTAATTTTTTCCAATTAAGGGACAATTTTGCATGGCCAATCCACCTAGCCTGCACATCTTTGGGTTGTCGGGGCGAAACTCATGCAAACACGGGGAGAATGTGCAAATTCCACACGGACAGTGACCCAGAGTCGGGATCGAACCTGGGACCTCGGCGCTGTGAGGCTGCAGGGCTAACCCACTGCGCCACCGTGCTGCCATTGAAGCCTACTTGTGACAATAAGCAATTATTATTATTATTAAGATGGAAGTGGATCCGGGCCATCAGTCACTATGATGGATGAGAATTCATTTCAGTACCTAAGTGAAGGAGTCCAACCATTGAACTTCAAGAGCACTTAGAGACTTATATGGGAGAAGCAATAAAAATAAAAGGCATTACAATGGTACTTGTAAGCTATGGACAACAGTCTACCCAACTCCCAGTGATAACAGTGATGGGTGAAGGACCAAGCCTTCTCAGCCGCGATCGGCTCAAAGAAATCAAGTTGAATTGGGCTGAGAGTTTTCAAGTGTGGGAAGGGGGACTGCCCAAACCGAAAAGAAAATACGGGAACGTCTTCTGTGATAAGGGCTACAAGCTAAAGTTTATGTGGATTCAGGGGCGACAGATCAATTATTTAGGGTAAGACCGGTACCTGGGCTGGATTCTCTGTGACATCATGCCGAAATCGCGAAACGCGATCGGCTGGAGAATCGGCTCCGATGCCAAAATCGGATCCAGAAATACAGTACACATCTCATTATCAGCCCTGACGACCGATTCTCCGGGGCCTCAGCGATTCTGCGCCCCAGATGGGCTGATTTCCCGACAGCGTGTTTCTAATGAGCTGTACAAAATTGTGAAGCCGCCGTGCTGGCTGAGGCAACTGCGAGAGGAGGTAGGAGTTGGTGTGGGGAGCACTGCGGCCTCCCGTTTCGGACACTGGCTGTGCTTTCTGCAGGGGTGGGGAAGGGTGGGGAAGACAGGCCGAGCAGCCGTGGAGCCCCCGACAGGACAGGGGCGGTGCCCATGCACGGAGAGCCATTACGGCAGCCAGCTTGCTGCCACCCACCCCCGTCCCTAGGAGGACGCAGAGAAAACGGCCATAAGGGGGGATACCTCTCCTCCTCCACCCTCTGGTGCCCGATGGCCCCCGGGCCTCTCCATGGGACGGGGGTGCGGGCGGAGCCATCCCCCGTGGTCCCTCACCACCTGGCACTGCCAGTCCTGGAGGCCCGCTCAGGTATCGACATGGGTCTGAACGTTCGTGGCCATGGAGCACAGGGAGTGGGCCATCTCTGTCTGCGACTGTGCCACCACCCTGAATGTCTGTGCCACATCAGCGAGTCATTGGGCCACCTCCCTCTGTGTCTGTGCGAGCACCTGGGCAATGCCGCCGCAGCTCTCATCAATAGCCTGCTGTGACTGGGCCAGCACCTGGGCTATGCCGCCAATTCTGTCAGGAATGGCCTGCTGTGAGTCGACGACGCTGAGGAGCACTGCTGCAATCTCCAGGTGGCTCTGTACATGATTGCCAGTGAGAGGGCAGCCCTGTCCTGGGCCACGGCTCCCGCCTGCACAGAGTGCCCCACACACGTTGACCCATGTTTGACACCGTTGCCCCCAATGCCTCCACCGCGGACGCCACCCATAAGGTTTCGGCCTGGGTAGCACGCATTGCCGGCACCACCTCCTGCTGCTGCACGCGGATGGACTCCTCCACCTGCATCTGCAGGTGCTGGAAGCCAGCCGTCATCCCCTCCTCTAGTCCCTGGGTCTCTGCCTGCACCAACACTACAGGTGGGACTGGATATTCCAAGAACCCGGGACCCGTCTGGGCGGCAGCTGGTTGCTGGTTCCGGCCTACCCTCCGACCGTCCGGCCCCTCGGCTCCTCCTACCTCCTGCTGCACCGGAACGACTGTGTGGTGCGCACCAGACAGTGTCCCAGAAGCCTCTTTACTAATTTGCTCAACCGAGGTCATGGAATCATAGAATTTACAGTGCAGAAGGAGGACATTCGGCCCATCGAGTCTGCACCGGCCCTTACAAAGAGCACCCTACTGAAGCCCACATATCTCCCGTATCCCCGTAACCCAGTAACCCCCACTTAACATGTTTTGGACACTGAGGGCAATTTAGCATAGCCAATCCACATAACCCGCACATCTTTGGACTGTGGGAGGAAACCGGATCACCCGGAGGAAACCCATGCAGACACAGGGAGAACATGCAGACTCCGCGCAGACAGTGACCCAGCTGGGAATTGAACCTGAGACCTTGGAGTTGTGAAGTGGCTGTGCTAACCACTATGCTACCATGCTGCCCTACAAATTCAACTCCGATAGTCTCAGAGATGGTGGAGGGCGTTGAAGATAGCTGTGATGGAAAGTCAGTGTTCTCCTCCGACCCGAACTCCGGGATCTCTTGGGTCGCGGTGTCCTGGGTTGTGGTGTCCTGGGTCGCCTCGGGCAGAAAGCTGGTTTTCCAATTGCTCCCTCGGTCGATGCTTGACTGTCTGGAGGGCACATGCTCTGGCCCTCACTGGGGGTGGGTGGCCACGGATGGGCTGAGACCATCCCCGGCTGGTCCTGTAAGGCAAAAGACGGCATTTATGGTTAGACAGCCAGACGGGGGTGAGGCGTGAGGTGGTGAGGGCTGGGGTGAGGGGGGGTATGGAATGTGGGGTGTTGGATTGTGGGGTGAGAGAGGTTGGGGTGCGGGCTGTGGGGTGAGGGGGGTTGGGGTGTGGGGATTGGGGTGGGAAGGGACCCACAACCATGCATGGAGACCTGCACCAGGCAGGGGAACCAAGCAACCAGCCAGTAACAGTGTTAGATGGCCCAACACATACACCCTAGGGGTCGGATATCTGATGGCATTAGTGGCCAGGGGACCCGGCCATGCGGCTGGCATGGGTGCAGTCATGTGAGTCAGGGTGGGGTTGTTGGGTCACATGTATGTTGAGGGTAGGGTGCTTGGTGCCAGGGGCACAGCGCTGGGTACTCACCCTGGCCGCCCTGAGGTGGTTGTGCAGTTTCTTCCTGCACTGGCCTCCAGTCCGGGCCACCTCGCTGATGGCGACTCACACCTCCGCCGAGGCATGGCGAACAATGGCTTCTGCTGAACTCTGTCTCGGCCCGGGGTATAGTATCAGCCTCCTCTCCTGCATGGTGTCAAGGAGGGTCTCCAGTTCGACGTCCCGGAAGCGCAGTGCTGCCCTCCTTGCGGGCATGTCGGCTGCCACGCTTGTTTGAGGGGGAGAATGCATTATGTGCAGCCGCGGCGTTGCGTCAATCACGGAACCGGCGAATCGGCCGTCGGTCCATTAACAGCATGTTGTGGTTCCCGATACGTCCACGCTAGCCCCTTGGGAGCGATTAAATCGCTGCAGCTGTGGACCTGATAACGTCATCGTGAAAATCCACCATTTGCATGACAGCGTCAACACGTAGTCTCCAGAATGGATAATCCAGCCCCATATGTCTATAAGATTAAATGGATACTGAGTTTAAAAAGTTGGAAGAAATGAAATGAAATGAAATGAAAATGAAATGAAAATTGCTTATTGTCACAAGTAGGCTTCAAATGAAGTTACTGTGAAAAGCCCCTAGTCGACACATTCCGGCGCCTGTTCGGGGAGGCTGGTACGGGAATTGAACCGTGCTGCTGGCCTGCCTTGGTCTGCTTTAAAAGCCAGCGATTTAGCCCTGGTACTCACCAATTCAGTTCAGTTCTGAGAATGGGCAGCACCCATGGTCCGCATATTGAAACTGGACAAGACCATCCACATTTACGGCAATTACAAGCTGACACATTATCAGGCTGCCAAGCTGGATAAATATCCAATCCCGAGTATTGAAGACCTGTATGCTGTTATATTACAGAGATGTAGTATAAATATTATTCATTTGTCTTGCTGAGTTGTATTGAACCTGGTGATAAACAGTCAAAGTCTTCCAGTTGATGACAAATTATTTATTGAGTAACAAAATAATATACTTGTGAGTTCTTTTACTTTAATACTTTAACTAGTAAGATAATTAACTGAGATTATATTAAACTAACAACTATGATAATACACTACACTCTGATCTGGTCATGTCTTTACTCTAGCTGCACTACGCACACAGTAACCCACAGAAAGAGCGGGTTAGTATTGCCATCTATTGATCATCTGATTGTAATGACTGCACATTAACTAATCATGTATTAACATATACAGAGATCACTACATATGCAAAGCTGGCAGGAGATCAGTCCTTCACAAAGTTGTATATGAGTCACGCGAACCAGCAATTTGAATTAGATGATGCGATAAACACACACTAAAGCCTATTCCAGTACACATGCCTGCCTTTTGTTATGCCTTCAGCATCTGCAATATTCCAAAGGACATTGAAGAGTCTCCTACAGGGGCTACCACGAATTGCAGTATACCTTGACAATGTCCTTATCACTGGATCGACAGACATTGAGCATCTAGTGTAAAGAGATTTCAGGAGGCTGGAGTTTGCTTCAAGAAATCGAAGGGCACCATTCAAGCCATTGAGGTAACCTACCTGGAGCCCTGTGTAGGTGCACAAAGATCACACCCTGTGGAAAACATGATCAAAGCGACAAAGGAGGTACCTGCCCTCACACACGCAACTGAACTCAAATCAAACTTATCAATGGTATTAGCCCCCTTGTATATTTTGCAAAAGAAGCACCATCATAGGTCTTGAAAGGCTCTTGAGGAGGAGGTTTTCAACAGAGTAAAGAAAGTGCTCCATCCCTCAAACCTGTTAGTATAATTTGACCCAGCAAAGAACTGATATTGACCTGTAACACCTCTCCATATGGTGTCGGTGCGCTATTGTGCCATGAAATGGACTAGGGCTCTGAAAGGCCAATAGGGTATGTGTATGGAACTCTTTCAGAGGCCAAAAAAGGCGACTCAACAATCACGAAGAAAGGACTTTGGCATCAAGAAATTCCAACAGCACAGTAGACAGTTTTCCACTATTTATGACCACAAACCGCCCTTGGGTCTCTTCGAAGAGGACAAGGTTATCCTGACGATCGTCTCAGCGAGAATTCATTGATGGGCATTAATTCTGTCTGCCTTTAAATACTTTCAAGCACAGAGCTGGAACACACATTCCAAATACGGATGCTCTTAGCATCCTACCCTTGCAAGAAAGTACCACCTATACACCAATACCACAAGATATCATCATGGCCTTATACTTTTTAGACACATTGCCAGTCTCGGCGAAGCAGATCTAAAACTGGACTAAATGAGATCCACTTCTGTCCAAAGTCCCCCAGTTAAATGAGTACTTATCGGATAGGTCAATGAGCCAGTTTTCGAGGAAATGAAACAATTCTTTACCCGCAAGAATGAATTGAATTGTCAGGAAATGAAAATGAAATGCAAATTGCTTATTGTCACAAGTAGGCTTCAAATGAAGTTACTGTGAAAAGCCCCTAGTCGCCACATTCCGGCACCTGTTCGGGGAGGCTGTTACGGGAATTGAACCGTTCTGCTGGCCTGCCTAGGTCGTCTTTCAAAACCAGCGATTTAGCCCTGTGCTAAACAGCCCCGATGGCATCATACCTTTGGGGAGTGAGTGTTGTCATTCTAGGCAGCTCTAGTTAGGCTGCTCCTATCTGAATTACACAGCACTCATCCTGGTATCTCTAGGATGAAGACGTTTGCCAGGAGTTATGTGTGGTTGCCTGGTATTGATGCTGGTATCAAGAAGCTAGTTAAGCACTGTCAACAGTGCCAACTGCAATGGCTGCCTGCTACAGCCCCACGGGCATCCTTGGGTATGAATCCATAATAATTATGTTGGTCTATTCCTGGGCACAATGTTTTGCTCATGACTGATGCACACTCAAACTGGATGGGCACGTTTGAGGTAAAGTCACCTGCATCGCACACTACCATTGAATAATCCCGTCAATGTTTATCAACTCCTGGGGTACCTGAAGTCATGGTATCAGACAATGGAACCGTATTCACAAGGGCTGACGTTCAAATCTTCACCGGAATGCCCGACCCGGCCCCCGACCAAGAGACATGACCCGACCCGATTCGGAGAGACCCATCTGGCATCCCAACTTACCGGCAGATGGAGAAAAGGGGGTGAATCCACGTGAAGGCCCGATTTCAGGAACGCCCGACCTGACCACCAACGCTGGAACCGAACACGTGACACAGGACAACCTGATGCAGGAAGACCCTGCCTGCGACCCAAACCCAGGCTAAACACCCCCAAAACAGCGAAGACCCCATGCGAGGACCCGAATGTGCTGAAAAGTAGACCCATCCTTACAGAACCCGGGGCCAGACCGGATAGCAAAGGTAAGTCAACCTTTAAAAGCACTTCTCTTTGCAGGGGCAGGCCAGTCGATTTCGGCGGCGTGAGAGCAGCTGGTTAGTCAGTTTCAGCGGGAGCATTGCGGAAGGAGGGTGCTGGGAGGTAAGTCAACCTTTAAAAGCACTTCTCTTTGCAGGGGCAGGCCAGTCGATTTCGGCGGCGTGAGAGCAGCTGGTTAGTCAGTTTCAGCGGGAGCATTGCGGAAGGAGGGTGCTGGGAGGTAAGTCAACCTTTAAAAGCACTTCTCTTTGCAGGGGCAGGCCAGTCGATTTCGGCGGCGTGAGAGCAGCTGGTTAGTCAGTTTCAGCGGGAGCATTGCGGAAGGAGGGTGCTGGGAGGTAAGTCAACCTTTAAAAGCACTTCTCTTTGCAGGGGCAGGCCAGTCGATTTCGGCGGCGTGAGAGCAGCTGGTTAGTCAGTTTCAGCGGGAGCATTGCGGAAGGAGGGTGCTGGGAGGTAAGTCAACCTTTAAAAGCACTTCTCTTTGCAGGGGCAGGCCAGTCGATTTCGGCGGCGTGAGAGCAGCTGGTTAGTCAGTTTCAGCGGGAGCATTGCGGAAGGAGGGTGCTGGGAGGTAAGTCAACCTTTAAAAGCACTTCTCTTTGCAGGGGCAGGCCAGTCGATTTCGGCGGCGTGAGAGCAGCTGGTGAGTGGTGAGTCAGTTTCAGCAGGAGCTGAGACTTTTTCTCTTTTCTTTAAATTAGATTTTTAGGCGGGATCAGGAAGTCGACCCGCGGACGTCTGGGAAGACCCTCACCAATAAATTCAGGTGGAGAGGAAACCCGAGACACTACACGTGTAGTGTCTCCCACCCGCCCTCCTCCTCTAACCTAATAATAAAACCCATTGGTCTGAGGTAAGTACCATATTTTTATTATATTATTATTATTTTTTATAAAAATTTAATTTAGTTGTTAGCCAGATCTTGGTAGAAAGTTAGAGGAATGGCAGGGAAGGGAGTACAATGTTCCTCCTGCAGGATGTTTGAGGTGAGGGATGCAGTTAGTGTCCCTGCTGATTTTACCTGCAGGAAGTGCTGCCATCTCCAGCTCCTCCAAGACCGAGTTAGGGAACTGGAGCTGGAGTTGGAAGAACTTCGGATCATTCGGGAGGCAGAAGGGGTCATAGATAGCAGCTTCAGGGAATTAGTTACACCAAAGATTGGAGATAGGTGGGTAACTGTAAGAGGGACTGGGAAAAAACAGTCAGTGCAGGGATCCCCTGCGGTCGTTCCCCTGAGAGACAAGTATACCGCTTTGGATACTTGTGGGGGGGGGGACTTACCAGGGGTAAGCCATGGGGTACGGGCCTCTGGCACGGAGTCTGTCCCTGTTGCTCAGAAGGGAAGGGGGGAGAGGAGCAGAGCATTAGTAATTGGGGACTCTATAGTCAGGGGCACAGATAGGAGATTTTGTGGGAGCGTGAGAGACTCACGTTTGGTATGTTGCCTCCCAGGTGCAAGGGTACGTGATGTCTCGGATCGTGTTTTCCGGGTCCTTAGGGGGGAGGGGGAGCAGCCCCAAGTCGTGGTCCACATTGGCACCAACGACATAGGTAGGAAAGGGGACAAGGATGTCAGGCAGGCTTTCAGGGAGCTAGGATGGAAGCTCAGAACTAGAACAAACAGAGTTGTTATCTCTGGGTTGTTGCCCGTGCCACGTGATAGTGAGATGAGGAATAGGGAGAGAGAGCATTTAAACACGTGGCTACAGGGATGGTGCAGGCGGGAGGGTTTCAGATTTCTGGATAACTGGGGCTCTTTCTGGGGAAGGTGGGACCTCTACAGACAGGATGGTCTACATCTGAACCTGAGGGGCACAAATATCCTGGGGGGGAGATTTGTTAGTGCTCTTTGGGGGGGTTTAAACTAATGCAGCAGGGGCATGGGAACCTGGATTGTAGTTTTAGGGTAAGGGAGAATGAGAGTATAGAGGTCAGGAGCACAGATTTGACGTCGCAGGAGGGGGCCAGCGTTCAGGTAGGTGGTTTGAAGTGTGTCTACTTCAATGCCAGGAGTATACGAAACAAGGTAGGGGAACTGGCAGCGTGGGTTGGTACCTGGGACTTCGATGTTGTGGCCATTTCGGAGACATGGATAGAGCAGGGACAGGAATGGATGTTGCAGGTTCCGGGGTTTAGGTGTTTTAGTAAGCTCAGAGAAGGAGGCAAAAGAGGGGGAGGTGTGGCGCTGCTAGTCAAGAGCAGTATTACGGTGGCGGAGAGGATGCTAGATGGGGACTCTTCTTCCGAGGTAGTATTGGCTGAAGTTAGAAACAGGAAAGGAGAGGTCACCCTGTTGGGAGTTTTTTATAGGCCTCCTAATAGTTCTAGGGATGTAGAGGAAAGGATGGCGAAGATGATTCTGGATATGAGCGAAAGTAACAGGGTAGTTATTATGGGAGACTTTAACTTTCCAAATATTGACTGGAAAAGATATAGTTCGAGTACAATAGATGGGTCGTTTTTTGTACAGTGTGTGCAGGAGGGTTTCCTGAAACAATATGTTGACAGGCCAACAAGAGGCGAGGCCACGTTGGATTTGGTTTTGGGTAATGAACCAGGCCAGGTGTTGGATTTGGAGGTAGGAGAGCACTTTGGGGACAGTGACCACAATTCGGTGACGTTTACGTTAATGATGGAAAGGGATAAGTATACACCGCAGGGCAAGAGTTATAGCTGGGGGAAGGGCAATTATGATGCCATTAGACGTGACTTGGGGGGGATAAGGTGGAGAAGTAGGCTGCAAGTGTTGGGCACACTGGATAAGTGGGGCTTGTTCAAGGATCAGCTACTGCGTGTTCTTGATAAGTATGTACCGGTCAGACAGGGAGGAAGGCGTCGAGCGAGGGAACCGTGGTTTACCAGGGAAGTGGAATCTCTTGTTAAGAGGAAGAAGGAGGCCTATGTGAAGATGAAGTGTGAAGTTTCGGTTGGGGCGATGGATAGTTACAAGGTAGCGAGGAAAGATCTAAAGAGAGAGCTAAGACGAGCAAGGAGGGGACATGAGAAGTATTTGGCAGGAAGGATCAAGGAAAACCCAAAAGCTTTCTACAGGTATGTCAGGAATAAGCGAATGACTAGGGAAAGAGTAGGACCAGTCAAGGACAGGGATGGGAAGTTGTGTGTGGAGTCTGAAGAGATAGGCGAGATACTAAATGAATATTTTTCGTCAGTATTCACTCAGGAAAAAGATAATGTTGTGGAGGAGAATGCTGAGCCCCAGGCTAATAGAATAGATGGCATTGAGGTACGTAGGGAAGAGGTGTTGGCAATTCTGGACAGGCTGAAAATAGATAAGTCCCCGGGACCTGATGGGATTTATCCTAGGATTCTATGGGAGGCCAGGGAAGAGATTGCTGGACCTTTGGCTTTGATTTTTATGTCATCATTGGCTACAGGAATAGTGCCAGAGGACTGGAGGACAGCAAATGTGGTCCCTTTGTTCAAAAAGGGGAGCAGAGACAACCCCGGCAACTATAGACCGGTGAGCCTCACGTCTGTAGTGGGTAAAGTCTTGGAGGGGATTATAAGGGACAAGATTTATAATCATCTAGATAGGAATGATATGATCAGGGATAGTCAGCATGGCTTTGTGAAGGGTAGGTCATGCCTCACAAACCTTATTGAGTTCTTTGAGAAGGTGACTGAACAGGTAGATGAGGGTAGAGCAGTTGATGTGGTGTATATGGATTTCAGCAAAGCGTTTGATAAGGTTCCCCACGGTAGGCTATTGCAAAAAATACGGAGGCTGGGGATTGAGGGTGATTTAGAGATGTGGATCAGAAATTGGCTAGCTGAAAGAAGACAGAGGGTGGTGGTTGATGGGAAATGTTCAGAATGGAGTACAGTCACAAGTGGAGTACCACAAGGATCTGTTCTGGGGCCGTTGCTGTTTGTCATTTTTATCAATGACCTAGAGGAAGGCACAGAAGGGTGGGTGAGTAAATTTGCAGATGATACTAAAGTCGGTGGTGTTGTCGATAGTGTGGAAGGATGTAGCAGGTTACAGAGGGATATAGATAAGCTGCAGAGCTGGGCTGAGAGGTGGCAAATGGAGTTTAATGTAGAGAAGTGTGAGGTGATTCACTTTGGAAGGAATAACAGGAATGCGGAATATTTGGCTAATGGTAAAGTTCTTGAAAGTGTGGATGAGCAGAGGGATCTAGGTGTCCATGTACATAGATCCCTGAAAGTTGCCACCCAGGTTGATAGGGTTGTGAAGAAGGCCTATGGAGTGTTGGCCTTTATTGGTAGAGGGATTGAGTTCCGGAGTCGGGAGGTCATGTTGCAGCTGTACAGAACTCTGGTACGGCCGCATTTGGAGTATTGCGTACAGTTCTGGTCACCGCATTATAGGAAGGACGTGGAGGCTTTGGAGCGGGTGCAGAGGAGATTTACCAGGATGTTGCCTGGTATGGAGGGAAAATCTTATGAGGAAAGGCTGACGGACTTGAGGTTGTTTTCGTTGGAGAGAAGAAGGTTAAGAGGAGACTTAATAGAGGCATACAAAATGATCAGGGGGTTGGATAGGGTGGACAGTGAGAGCCTTCTCCCGCGGATGGATATGGCTGGCACGAGGGGACATAACTTTAAACTGAGGGGTAATAGATATAGGACAGAGGTCAGAGGTAGGTTCTTTACGCAAAGAGTAGTGAGGCCGTGGAATGCCCTACCTGCTACAGTAGTGAACTCGCCAACATTGAGGGCATTTAAAAGTTTATTGGATAAACATATGGATGATAATGGCATAGTGTAGGTTAGATGGCTTTTGTTTCGGTGCAACATCGTGGGCCGAAGGGCCTGTACTGCGCTGTATTGTTCTATGTTCTATGTTCTATCTCCTCCGGCGACCCCGAAATCACACCTAGTGCCCGGGACCCTGCCAGATACGACCCTGAAATTGCAACCACCCTACCATAAGGCCAGATGTCTCCCACCATCCAGAAGCAGCCACCTGACCGAGGAAGCGAGGGGAACGCGGCAGTCTGTAGGTGAGACGAAAACAATGCTGATTGAAGACTCCTCTCCCCAGCATAGTGCTGGCAAATGTCCAAGTGATTGAAAACAAGCTGGACGAGCTTAACTCTAGACTTACCTCTCAGAGGGAAGTAAGAGGCTGCTATGTGCTCTATTTTACGGAGACATGGCTCCCCCCTGCCTCACCAGACTCCGGATGGACGGCACAGCAAAGCGAAGGATGGAGGCGTTTGCCTCCTCGTCAACTCCCACTGGTGCTCGGACATGGCGACCCTGGTGAACTACTGTTCCTTGGAACTGGAATACCTGACTGTGAAATGTCGCCCCATTACCTTCCATGGGAGTTCAGTTCTGCCGTCATCACGGCGGTCTACATCCCACCCTAGGTGGAACTGAAGAAGGCACTTGATGAATTGTACACCACTGAAAATAACAAAGAAACAGAATGCCGGAGGCCTTGTTCATCGAGGTCAGGTGAAATAGATCCATGGAGGCAGAAGTCCCTTCACCAGAATCCCTTTTATTAACAAAACCAACAACAGTACAACAAGATGCATTCCGCTTGCTATCTACACTGGGAGTGCCGAGGATCTGACACTACCTGTTATATACAGAGAAGAGGTCCCCTGATTAGCTCACTAATCAGGGAACTCGTATACCAATTGGACAATCTCAAATGCCTGGTCTAATTCATTATACCGGGGACTTTAACCAGGCCAATCTCAAGAGTGTACTGCCAAAATTACACCAACAAAGCTCCTGTCCCTCAGAGGCGCCAAAATCCTTGATCACTGCTTTCAAAATCACCATAAACACCAAGTGCCTGATTGACATGTTATCGACATAACTGATGTCTCCATGGAAGCAAATAGCGATGAATCGCCTGGGCCAGAAGAGATGTCTGTTATTGCAGTTCCTGTAAATGTCGATCCTGTGGAAGCATCTCAGATGACAGAAATATGCCACTCGACAAGATACAGAAAACCTCCTCAAAGACTTGATTTGGAATTGTCCAACTCATGTACATAATGTTTAGTTAATATTTAGGGCTGAGTAAAAGATTGTATAAAGGAATTAAAGGGGAAAGGATATGGTGATTGTCCCTTTAAGGGCAACACAGCAGAGTAAAGGTCACATGGCTTGGGTGACCAATCGGGACCCAGAGTGTCGAATCACCCCATGGTGAGAAAGGTTCCTCACCATTTGGGGAGTTGGCTACAACCATGAAGCTGCTGTATAATTCCTATTAATAAATATCTTTTGTGTTCACTAAGTCAGTGAAAATGCATCTTTACATTATCATAAGCCAGTTTGAAAATCTTAGTCCAGTCAGGAAGAATCAATGTGGTTTTGTGAATGGGAAATTATGATTTACTAATTTATTTGAGTTCTCTGAGGAAATAATATGCAACATGGATATAGCAGAAACCGTGGATATAGTGTACATGGATTTCTGGAGGCATTTGACAAAGTTCCACATCAAAGGTTGCCACAAAATAAGATTGCCACAAGAGGTAAAATGTTAGCATGGATAGAGGATTGGTTGGTAAACAGAAAACAGAGAGTAGGGATACATGGATAATGATTGCAATGGCAACATGCTACAAGTGTTGTGCCACAGGTATCAGTGCTGGGGCCTCAATAATTTACAATCTATACTAATCACTTGGATGAAGAGGCCAAATCCATGGTTACAAATTTTGGTGATGACACAAAGGTAGGTAGAAGAGCAAGTTGTGAAGAGGACATAAGAAGTCTGAAAAGGGACATAGATATAGGTAAAGTGTATGGGCAAAAATTCGGCAGATGGAGTACAATGTGGAAAGATGTGGAACTTGTCCACTTTGGCAAAAAGAATGGAAAAGCACAATATAATGTAAATGGTATGCGAGTAGTCCTGTGTTGTAGCATGCTTCACAAAAGGTAATTATGCAGGTACAGCACGTGATTAGGAAGGCAAATTAAATATTATATTTTATTGTGAAGGGAATAAAATATAAAAGCTGAGATGTTTTGCCGTAGTTGTGCAGGGCATTGGTGAGACCACACCTGGGGTATTGTATACAGTTTTGGCCATCTTGGGCAGGATTTACTGGCTGTTCAAACCGATGGAAAATTCCAATCCCACGTCGGAGCATGGGTCTCCCAGCAACGACAACGGCGAATACTTTTAAGGCAGAGTCAGATTTGTGACTGAGAAGGGACTCAAAGGTTTTAAGGATAGACAGGAAGGTAGATGCTGCCATGAGATCAGCCATTTTCTTAACAAATGGTAGAGCAGGCTCAAGAGGCCAAATGGTCAATTCCTGCTCCACATTCTTATGTCTTTGCGACTAACAATTCACCCACTTGAGCACCAGGGAAAGTGAGTGATCCAGGCCACAGTTGAATAGTATTGGGGAGGGGGGTGAAACCCCAAGGATAAAGGTTGCAAGGGAGAACAAGTAAAGTCACAATAGTCTGAGATGACCAAATGCTGTTTTCCCTTTGAAGGGGAGGCTGACTAGTGGTGATTTAACCTGAGGATCACCATACCTCAGGCGAGGGGCAAGGTCATGAATAACCTCAGCCGGTACAATGGTATGTTGGCATCGCTCTGCATCAAGACCCAGCTGTCCAGCCAACTGATCTAAACCAACCCTCAACAAGGGAGTATGGGCAGCAGCAAGGATATGGGAATTAGCTATAGTAGGGTTGTAGCCATCTGGGATGGCCACTTACAAAGGGAAACATGGCCACTTATAAAGGGAAGTATGGCCACTTGCAAAGAATCACGGGAAATATGGCCAATGCGGGATCCAGGCGAACTCAGAGCTTAAGTGTATATTTCCCACTAGATAACCAGACTCGATCGAAACCCCCAGCCAATTTACATTCTAATGGCCCATTTCCCCAGAACAAAGGTCTTGTACTTAGGTATCAGATACAGATACAGACTCATCGGCGTCACTCCCTTCACCCAAGAAGCCCAAACAGCCAAGGTCAATGACCGCTTAGGACATGCCCAGCCATCAAGGCACCCGTCCCTTTATTGCCTGAAATCGAAGGCAGTAATCGAAGCCTGCCGAATTATTAGGTCCAAAGCTAAGGACTGCTCAAAAGAGCACAAAACCGCCGAAGGATAAAAAGAGACACTGCCATGTGTTCAGTCTTTTTTGGCCCCAGCGCACCAGCAATTCTCTTGGCCCCGGCTTGCGTCCAAAACCAATTGTAGCATGATGGCCAGAAGCAAGTTCAAGACCAACAATTGCTACCAGATGGATGAGCCCAGCAGAAACAAAGTCACTTCTCCAGACCCAGCCATGCAAGATCCAAACAAAGGCCTTGTTCTTCTGCATAAAGCCGGGTGCCTGAAGTTAAGTACAGGTTGTTGTAGTGTTAGGTGTCATTTGGCTTGTAGTGTTTTATGTTGCATGTCGAACTAATTCTTGTGTGTAAATAAACTATCATTGAACTTGAACTAACTAACAGGTTTTTTGGTCTTTGATCGATATCCGGTAAAGCCTTGTGGTGGTATCATTTGATACCTGGCGACTCTGAAAAGCAATATTATCATCAATAACTATCAGTATCCAGTTAAAAGGAACAACACTATTGGCGACACTGACGGGACTCGACCCAGAAGTGATTTTGGCACTCCGACAGAACTCACAAAACGTTGAATTAGAAATCCAATTGGGAAAAGTGAAAGAAACCACAAGTGTAAGGCCAAATCTCCAAGATTCGGAAGTGTGTATTAACTTGCATGCGTACTAACAGGGATATAAGGTAAGCTCGTTAGATTTTCTTGCGTAAAACTATCGGGAGTATTGTGAACCGGTAAATAGCTTAGGCCATACCCGCTGTTCGAATCGCCGCCTTACTTCCGCTGTCCCACATTTACGGTAGAGAAACAGAGATTATGGGAGGATAAGCGATACTAGTAACAATGGCAGCAAAGGCAATAAAACGCCTAATGAACCTGCAAGAACCAAAGTCGCAGCGTCCAGTAGAGCAGAGCAGTGCCCCATATGGGAAGAAGAGTTGAGGAAGTATTTAAAGGGGAAAGGATGGCCCCTTTGGTCCGAGTTTTGTTCAAATGAAGAATCCAGTCCAGGAAGCATAGAACAAACCTGGTGGGATAACCTAACCGAAATACATAAGAAGAATGTAGGAAATGTTTGTAAGCCGTTGCCAATCGTGTCCTGTCTGGCACAATTGCGAGGCACAGAGGAGGTCGTGAGGACGCTCCGCAGACAGCTTGTAGAGAAAGAGGAGAAGAGTGAGGGAAATTTTAATGAATGTAAGAAAATTTTTAGAAACTGCTGGCGTAGGCCGCTGGAGGCAACGCCAAAAACGATCTGGTCCCGGATCATGGACTCTGAGGTGGTGTCGTAACCGCAGGACTGCGCGAGTATGCGGAGGTGCGTCAGGAAGGACTGAAAGAGCTCATCCTTACCTTGCAGGCGCTGCTGAAAGACATACCTCTCAAAGCTCTCGTTGACCTCAAGATTGAGGTGCTTGTCGAGCTTGAGGAGGACCGTGTCATACTTAGCTTTGTTCTCGCCTTCCGCGAACACCAAGGAGTTGTATACATGGATGGCGTGCTGACCTGCGGTAGTGAGGAGCACGGCAATCTTTGTTTCGTCCGAGGTGCCCTGTTTTTCATTCCCCTGCATGAAGAGTTCAAAGCGCTGCTTGAAGAGCTTCCAATTTGTGCCCAGGTTCCCAGCAACTTGCAACGGCTGCGGTTTGTTGAGGGTTTCCATGGCTCAGGATGGCAGATTTGCTGGTAGGTATCGATTCACTCCTGGTATGATGAAGTGTTGGGTGCTCTGAGGTACAGACGAACCAACATGGTTGCGATTGGTACAACGCAGTTTTATTCCATCTAACTATTTATACATCAGACTTGGTACTCAGCATGTTGTGACGGTGTGAGTGTCTTGCTTTGAGGTCCTGTGCCGTCTCCAGATGGACTGCCCGGGAAGTGTTGTGTTTCTTGTTTTATACTGTGTCTGCTCTTGTCTGTGTTTGGCTGTCGTGTTATGTGTGCTAATTGGTCCGTTGCTCTGTCTATCATTATGTATGTGTTATGATGCATGTTTGAATATCATGACAGTGGGTGTCTGGGTTACAGGGGCTCGGCTTTGATGCCTGGGGGCACCCGCTGCATCCAGAAATGTGTGTGCAGGCTGTGTTTCATAGCACCCTGAGGATGTAAGGGGTAGGCTGGGGAACTGGAGTGTACCGGGTAAAAGCTATCGCTGAGTGACTGTTTCTCACCCTTATCAATCCCTTGCAGATATTGCACGAAATGGATACCTTGAACCCCACAGAAGTTGCCATCATGGTGCTGCTGGCAGGCCAGGTGGCCAAATGTCAGAGGAGGCAGCAGTACTGACAAAAGTTAGAGATGGTGGCCCATGTTAAGGGCCCCGCCCCACACCCTGAGGGCCCAGCCACTCATCAGACCAGGGAGGGATTCAGAGGAGGAGGCTGACAATGGCCCAAGGTGTACAGGCGTCGCTGGTCATTCGAACAGATAACGGACGTGTGCCGCAGGAGGCCCTGCCTCAAAAAGGGGATGGTGTGGCACCCTTGCCATGTCTTTGTGGACTTCGCACCATGTGTGAGGAACAAGGTAGAAGAACAAGGTAGCCTGCCTCAACGACGACCGACCAGTGGCCTTGACGTCTATTATCATGAAATGTTTCGAGCGGCGAGTCTTAAGACGGATCACTGCCAGCCTTCTAAACTGTCTCAATCCACTGCAGTTTGCACCGCAACCGGTTCAAAGCAGACGCTATCTCCCTGGCTCTCCAAACAACACTCGAACACCTCGACAACAAGGACACCTATGTAAGACTGCAGCACTACAGCTCCGCCTTCAACGCCATTATCCCGACAAGATTAATAACCAAACCCTGCAATCTTGGACTTGACCCCTCCCTGTGCAGCTGGATCCTTGACTTCTTCACCAGCAGACCGCAAACTGTCAGGATAGGCAACAGCACCTCCACCACAATAGTCATCAACACCGGGGCCCCGCAAGGGTGTGTGCTCAGTTCTCTACTATGCTCCCTATACACACTATGGTAAACCACTATATTGCATTGTACTGTTGTATTGTTACATGCCTGGGCTTGTCCCTGCTGGCTCCAAACCACTGTCGTATATAATATGTGTATTGTGGTAAACTGCCACTGTATTATATGTAATGTGGTAAACCACTGCCTGCTGGCTCCGCCTCCCCTTGGGCTCGCTATAAAGGTGGCTGGTCTCCGCCGCTGCCCACGTTCGGGATCCGAGGCCAGGCGGCTTTCTGTTTAGTTTCTTAAAGTCTCAGTTATGTTCACCACTCGTCATGTGTTCATTGATGGCACATCAATTTAATAAACTAAACTACTAAGATGAATTCATTGCTCAAGCCGGATCACCTGGAGCTGGACCCACAGGCAGCTGACGCCACTGCAACATTCGAGCACTGGCTATGCTGCTTCGAAGCGTACCTCGGATCCTCCACCGAACACTTCACCGATCTCCAAAAGAAGCAGATCCTCAACGCACGGGTGAGCCCGCAAGTTTTCCTTCTCATCAGGGATGCCCCCTCGTATACGGAGGCGATAATGCTGCTGAAGGGACAATATGTGAAGTCTGTAAACAAGGTGTATGCTAGGCACCTTCTTGCCACGAGACGACAACGCCCGGGGGAATCACTAGCAGAATTCCTGCGTGCCTTGCGGGTACTCAGCTGGAACTGGGGCTTGGTATAAAGGTGGCTGGTCTCCGCCGCTGCCTCAGTTATGGATCCAAGGCCAGGAGGTTTTCTGTTTAGTTTATTAAAGCCTCAGTTACATTCACTACTTGTCTCGTGTTCGTTGATGGCACATCACACACATGACCGTGTGGCAAGATTTAACTCAAAGTCAATCTATAAGTTTGCAGATGATACGACTGTGGTGGACCGTATCTCAAACAATGACGAATCAGACTACAGGAGGGAGATAAATCACTTGATTTCATGGTGTACCGAAAACAACCTCTCTCTAAATGGCGGAAAGACCAAGGAACTGATGATCGACTTCAGGAAGCATAGCACGGCACACACTCCCGTCTGCATCAATGGCTCTGAAGTGGAGATGGTCGATAGTTTTAGGTTCCTGGGGGTCACCAGTACCAACAGTCTGTCCTTGTCCACTCACATTGATGCAACAGTCAACAAAGCCCAACAACATCTCTACTTCCTACGGAAGCTAAAGAAATTTGGCATGTCTGCATCGACTCTCACAAACTTCTACAGATGTGCCATAGAGAGCATCCTATCCGGCTGCATCACAGGCTGGCATGGCAACTGCTCAGTCCAAGATCGCAAGAAACTGCATCACACAAGCTTGCCACCCCCACATTGATTCTGTATACACTTCCCGCTGCCTCCGGAAGGCAGACAGCATTATCAGAGACCCCTCCCACCCAGGCATTGCCTTCTTCCAGAATCTTCCATCAGGCAGAAGGTGCAGAAGTCTGAAGACCCGCACATCCAGACACAGGAACAGCTTCTTCCCCACAGCTACAAGACTCCTCAACGACTCCCCCTCGGACTGATCTGTTCCCTGTAAGAACACTATTCACGACGCCCTATGCTGCTCTTGCTCATGTATTTGCTTTGTTTGGCCCCTTGTTCTGCACTGTAACCAATCACTGTTTGTCGATGTACCATTTGTCAATGTTCTCTGTTGATTACTCTTTTTGTTTAGTATGTACGTACTGTGTACGTTCCCTCGGCCGCAGAAAAATACTTTTCACTGTACTTCGGTACATGTGACAATAAATCAAATCAAATCAAATATAGGAGGAGGACAACTGCTCCCGTTTGCCGTCATGGTCAACGCAGCTCTGAAATTTTAAGCTTTGGGATCATTCCAGGGCTTGAGCAGGGACTTGTGTGGCATTTCTCAACCAACAGCCCACAAGTGAAGTAACGGAGGCCCTTTTTGCCCAGACAGCTAACTATATAAACTTTGACCTGGACCAAGCCCAACAGGATTCTCCACCATCGCCGGGATGCCCCAGGTCCAGGGGGTAATAGATGGCACGTATGTTGCCTTCCATGCACCAGGGCATTAGGGACTGCATTTCTTTAACAGGATGGGGTTCCACACCCTGAATGTCAAACTTCTGTATGACCACCACATGCAGATCATGCACGTGTGTACACACTTCCCAGGGAGAGTCCACAACATCCTGGGGCAGTTGAAGATCCCCCTCTTCTCTGCGGGATCTCCTAGGGTGACCGTGTGGCTTTGGAGGGGATAAGAGGTACCCGCTGAAGACCTGGCTGATGACGCCAGTACGGAGACTGGTGACTGACGCGGAGACACAATATATCGCATCCCATGTGGCCACCTGGGCTGTGATTGAGCAGCGCAGCTTACTCCTCATAATGCGGTTCTGATGCCCCGACTGCTCCAGTGGTGCTGTGCTGTACAGCCACCCCCCTCCCCTCCCCGGAGGGTTGCCCGCTTTCTGGTGGTCTGCTGTGCCCTCCACAACCCTCCACAGAAATGGGGCAATGTGCTGGAGATGGAGGAGGAGGAGGAGAAGGAACATGCAGTTACCTCCAAGGAGGACAAGGAGGCGCTGGACCAGGTGGAAATGGAGGACGAGCCCGGGGAAGTTCCGCAGGACCAGCTGGAGGATGAAGGACATACAACGGTGGCAAGGAGAGCCAGTGAGGCCCTCATCCTTGACCGCCTCACATAAGATGTGGGCAGCACGGTAGCATAGTGGTTAGCACAGTTGCTTCACAGCTCCAGGGTCCCAGATTCGATTCCCCACTGCGTCACTGTCTGTGCAGAGTCTGCACGTTCTCCCCGTGTCTGCGTGGCTTTCCTCCGGGTGCTCCAGTATTTCTTCCACAGTCCAAATAGTGTGGGTTAGGTGGATTGGCTATGCTAAAATTGCCCTTAGTGTTCAAAAAATGTTAAGTGGGGGTTACTGGGTTACGGGGATAGGGTAGATATGTGGGCTTCAGTAGGGTGCTCTTTGTATGGGCCGGTGCAGACTCGATGGGCCTAATGGCCTCTGTCCTATGTTGTGCACTGTAAATTCTATGATTCTATGTCCGTCATCCCATCTCTTCACCCCTTCCCACCATACCTGTGTCCCCATCCCTCACCTGACCTGCTGCAACTTTCCCCTTCCCCGCCCACATCCACCGAACCCTCTCACCCTCTGCCACAATCACCCTCTTGCCACAATCACCCTGTTTCCACTCTCCCAAGGTCTGTGTTTGATCACTCCAGGGTGATGGTCCTGTGTTAGCACTGCCAGTTGGCCTCTGTGCCGGTGCTATCTCCTGTTCCCTTCGCCTTCAGGATTCCTCCAATCGGCTGTGGACATGTTGTGGCTGACATTCCCCTCTAAATCGCTCAGCCGCACTCTATCCATTGCATCAGCTCCAGGTAAACCTGGTCAACAGACTTACATCTGGCTGGGACCCAACTGGGTCCTGGGATCGAGCAGACCTCTAACTGCTGTCTCACCTGGATGTTCCTGCCTCCACCTAATGTGCATCTGCAACTGTGCGGTGCTCACCAGAATGTGTTCCAGAAGCCTGTCTACTGCTTTCGCCCACCTAGGATTGTGTCACTGAGCTGGTGAAGGGTGGGGATGATAGCCGCGACTATTATGGTGGTATCCTCACAGCTCTCCTCTGAGTTGTTCCCTTGGGAGGCATGGGAGGAAACCACCCCGGTTGGCCGGCGGCATCAGATGGAGGTCCTATGGGAGAATGGACATGTGGTCAATGGAGGGGGGGGGGGGGGTGCCAGGGAAAGGATCAACATGCTAGTATGAACAACACACATGTGACCTGTCATTTGGATGGGAATCGGTGGTTTCTCACCTCTGCCAAGCTAGCTAATCTCAACGTAATTGACCTACCTGTCCCGGACAAGTCCCTCAACCTTCAGGGCCTGTTCCTCGTAGGGGATGAGGACGCTGATGTCCAGTACTGCGCCTCCCACCTGGGCCCTCTCCCGTCTGTTATGAGCCAGCTTCTTCTGCTGGGATTCAGACACTTCATGCACCTGGGGGGAGGGGGGATGGCATGGGCACCACTGCTGAGCATGGGTGGAGGGTTGTGGCATTATACTGAGCGGAGGAGGTGATGCAAAGTCGTTGGCCGGGTGGGGGTATGACAGGCAAGACCGGTGCCGGGGGCCGATGCAAACTCACCTGTGCAGTCCGGTGGAGGCCATTTAGCTTTTCGCGGCACTGGGTGGCAGTCCTCCTGGTGACACTCATCGTGCTGATGGCCCCTGCCACTTCCTCCCAGGCGACACTGGCTGCCCTGTGGTTGACCCGCCGAGCCCCTTGGGTGAACATGGTGTGCTGGCTCGACTCCACCGTGTCCAACAGTCTGGCCAGGTCTGCATCTCCGAAACCTGAAGCTGGTCTCCTTGGTGGCTTGGCTGCTCTCCGGGATCGGTTTAAGTACTGTCCCCCCTCGTTAGTGGGGGCTGGCAAATCAGCCAGTGTGACAGTCATTTGTGGAGTGAGGTCTGTGGGGTCTTGTTAAGTAGAGAAATTAGCATTAGATACCGGTGATGGCCTCGCCAGGGCAGCTGTCGGTAAACTGACGGCAATTCCGGCTTGCCATCACATTTTGAACAAATTTGGTTTGATCATACCCATGAAGCATCGTGCACCCTCATAACTGAACTATATTCAATTTCTGTCTCATGGCATATATTTTAAAAGTAAAATATTATTCGTTTGCACCATACATGCCTTATGCTACTTCCTTACTGAGCTTTAGCAAACACTTAAAAGAAACAGTAGAATACGCTGGTAACTTGTGCGTTGTAATTAGCTCCTATTTCTTCATTGCAATCTTCTGCTCGTAGTTTAACATTAGTTGATTTTAATGTTTCAAACACTAAGGGCGCAAAGTAACGGAAATGTTTTAAAGTGTGGTAGTGAGCAGGAATTGCTGGGTTTTTCCTGATGACTGACCTCACCGGTATCTAATGTTAAATAGGGCACTTAATGATGCCCCACAGCGAACATTTATGCACCAAATTGGGACAACGCAGATTTTATCAAAAGGGTGTTGGCGGCCATCCCCGATCTGGACTCATACCAGTTGATTATTGGGGGTAGATTTCAATTGTGTATTAGACGCGAGGATGGACATGTCAAGTCCAAGGTCTCTGGTTACTTCTGGGATGGCTAGGGAGTTGACTGTTCATGGAACGGATGGCGGCAGCGGCGGTGGTGGTGTTGGGGGAGGAAGGAGAGAGAGAAAGAGAGACGTGCACCGGGTCAATTCCAGAACACATTTCTTCATAGTGGGAAAGCCGTTATTCCCAGGGGTGTTGGGAACTGGATACTCGGCGATTGTAATACCGGACTATGCTCCACGCTATGTGGATATGCAGTTGGAGATGGACCAAGCCCTGTGCCCCCCATGGAGTTTGGACACATCACTCCTGATAGGCAACGGGATTTCTGAAGAGGTGGCTAGGGCCAAAGAGAACTACGTGGATTCCAACTACAACAGGCAGGTCTCGCCTTCCATGTCTGGGAAGCGTCGAAGGTGGTGGTCAGAGGGAAAATAATATTGGACAAGGCACACAATGATAATGCTGGCAGGGCTGAAAATGCAGGTGCTGGTGGACTTAATCTTGGAGGTGGATCAGAGTACTCCACGGCCCCTACGGCAGAGAGAAAGAGGCTACAAATTATGTTTGAGCTTGAATCGACGGGGAATGCGGTGAGCCAGCTTTGCCGTTCGCGAGGGACATTTTATGAGGATGGGGGATACAGCCAGTCGATTATTTGCTCACCAACTGAGATGGCAGGCAGCCACATGGGAGATGGCCCAGGTGAAAAATGAGGGGGAGAGCTGGTTACTGCCCTGGAAATGATTAATGGAGGTTTTGAGGATTTTTATCGAGGGCTGTAGAAGTCTGAACCGCTGGAGGATAGCTCGAAGATGGAGCAATTCTTGGCCAGATTGGTCTCCCCTGTGGGGGAAAGGGTGAAATGGGAGGAGCTGGAGGCACTGTTGAGGTTGGAGGAAGATATGGACTGTAATGGTTCCATACAATTGGGGAAGGCACTGAGGCCGGATGGTTTTCTGGTGAAATTCTACAAACAGTTCACGGCCCTGTCAGTGGCGCACATACTGGGAACGTTCAATGACTCTCTGCTGAGGGAGGGTGTTGCCAGCCACACTGGCGCAGGCCTTGATTTCTCTAGGTAGGTAGTGGATTTAGGGTTGTTGCTGTTACTTCGTCAAAATAAAAATTACAAACTGTTTGTATTATATAGTTATGCCTTTTGTCTGTGATAATTTGATGATGCTTGGAATAAAATATATATTTTTTAAATGATGCCCCATGAGCTTCATGCCACAACTGGCTGCCCAACAACTGATTTGCCTGGACATGCCCAACAGCTTCCCACCAACAGGGGGTGCAGCAGCTAAACCCCTCTGAGCAAACCCCAGGCAGCACAGAGCTATGCCACTGAAGAGACCTCCACCACCCTTTGGCAATGCTGACCTGGCTAGGCTGCTTCCATCGTAGTGTTGAGCCCCAGAGTCCAGGCCTCACAGTCTGATTGGGATGCTAGACCAGGGGTTTTCAAAGTGGAGGTTGCGACCCGCAGGTGGGTCACGGGCGGTTGTCAGAAGGGCCGTGGAAGCAGGATCGAATTGCTGCTCATTGCGCCCATCAGCCGCTAGGGCGGAGTTTCCCAACAGCAGCATTCAGAAGCCTGCAGGGAAAATCCAACTGGTCGGTGCAGGCTTGAAGGGCCGAAGGGACTGTTCCTGTGCTGTACTTTTCTTTGTTCTTTGTTCTAAAACGTCAATTCAGTCCTCTCCTTAAACAATTACAATGAGGACAGATTTGACAGTTAGGAATTCTAGCTTATTGCACCAGATCCATGTTCATCAATTTTGCCCCTTTAATTATTTTAAAGAAGTAATTTCAGTGCACTATAATAATTATTTCCGGGGTCATAGGAGCTGATGGACGTACATTGGTCAGATCATGCTAGAGTGAATGCAATTCAGGGGAAGTGACCGCGTACCAACCACTGTAGGTGAGAACAGAATGGATTCATAGCTTAAAATCCTTACCTAATTTGTGCTCAGCATTCTGTCTGCAAATGTGATAAAGCTGGCCGTTAGAGTGAAGGGTGTTTAAGGTGGCGTTTGATTAACCTACTAAATTGTAAAAGCATGGGAGGCAACTTCTGTATTGAAGGGCAGGATTGGCAAGATCTCAAATATCGTAGTTAATCGATTTATTTATCTATTGGTTAAGGGAGTGAGTCACCAACTCTCATTAAATGACCGAGGTGAAATTGCACATAGGCTCGGAGGCAAATTTATATGGTCCTATCCGAAATTCTGTTCCAATTGAATACAATTGACCATTGGAACTGTTTAGAAAGATCTGCAAATGGGATTCTGACTGTTTTGTGACTCTGCACATATTTGTCTTAAATCCCTTCACACCACTGACCACAAAAAACTGTCATTCCTTTCTCTCTATTTTAATTAAATGCCTGCCCACACGTGCTGATTTCACATGTCTGTGAAGGCGGATGTATTCAATCACACAACTCAGCCAGCTCACATAACCATCCTTTGGACCCATGGCTGCGAGCCCCTCCCAGCCCAGGTCAACCCTCCACTGATAATAACCCACCCTCCCTACCAGGCCTATCCTTCCACCCCTCCACGCCCCCTCGCCCTCAGCACTGGGGCAGCAGATCTGGTGCCCGTGCCCCTGGGATGCATGCCTGTTTCGAAGATAGCTGCGCACCTCCACAGATCCCCTCAGCAGCCATTCTGCCAGCTGTACATATTTTAATTGGTGTCCGCTCACTTTGTAGCCGGTTAGATCATGGGTGGCTGTTAGATAGGAGGTCAGTCCCGTTAATGGGATCGAGTTTGGCCTTAATCGGTGATTATTGGTTTCTCGTCTCATTAAGGTGGGATCCGGAACCCGCCAACGGGAGTGGGCCGGTTAGGTCGGAAACTGACAGGTGTCCAGTGCGATTCCCAATTTCGGCCTCTCCCCGGCCCACGCAGATTCATACCCAAAGTGATGTGGCCGTTAGGCCGTGCCCTAAATTTCATCTTTGCTATGTTATTTTTATATTTAAATTGAAATTACTGGAATGTTCTAGATTGGGATTGTTCTGTTATCAAACCTTGTAATCTCAGAAATTGTAATCATCAGTAGATTGCAAATTCTGATAATAAATAAAAGTCTATTTCTGATGGAAAGAGAAAATATGACCATTAATGTCAGAGTTTGGGAAATACATTTTGCTTCCAGAGGTTTCAAGGAGCCAAAAAGGCACCAAACAATTTCACAACAGTGAACATAAAGTCATGACAGGTCTAAAAGTCAGACAACTTCCTTGTTCACAGGCCACATTATAAAGTTAATTCCATACATCTAATACAATATCTTGGACGCGATTGTCTGGAAAAACGTTTAAGTGTGGTAGCGAGCGGGAACTGCCGCGAGCTTCCTGGCACTCGGCCTGGCGAGACCGGCAACGCTATTCAAAGTTAAATGATCCACTTACTGAGGCTTCACGGGCTTCTCGCTGCAAATGAAGGCTTGCCAGCCGATTCATTGGCACCATGCTCGCCAGCCCCCCTACCACCACCTCCTAACAAGGTCGAGCAGCACTTAAGAACCACTTGTTCAGTCAAGCCCAGCCAGCTCACACCAATGGCGCCAAGGAGACCAGCCCCAAGATTTGGGGAGGCTGCTAGATGCTGTGGGGGACAGGAGGGATGTCCTGTTCCCCCAAAGGTCCTGGGGGGCTAGCCTCCCGTGAGACCACCTCGGAGGAGAGTGCCGAGGATGCCACCATATAGTCGCGTCACAGCTGTCATCCACCAGCCAGATACTCACACCTCGGTGGGAAATATTAGTGGTCAGGCTTCTGGGGCACAATCTGGTAAGCACCATGTTGCTGCTGAGGATGTACATCAGATGAGGCAAGAACCTCCAGGCGAGACAGCAGTCAGATGTCTGCTGGATCCCAGGACCCAGTGGAAGAGGAAATCACGGAGCTGATGGAGATGTTAGGGTGCAGCCGGGACATTCGGAGGGAGATGTCAGCGTCACTCCAGCAGATCCATAGCTGCTTGGGGGAGTCCCAGCAAAGACGGGTGCTTTATGATTACGGTATGATTACGGCAATGCATGACACTGAGGCCAACACAGGAAAGTTGGCGACCGCAGTGGAGAGCCTGATGCATGACGTCGGCACCATTAGTGAAGATATCCACGGCGTCGAGCAGTGGATGACGGCTATGGCTGAGGGTCTCGGCAGAATGTCCGACTCGCTGTGGGATGTGACTCAGTACTAGACTGACCTTGATGAGGTTGTGCGGGACATGTCCCGCTGTCAGATGGGCATGGCCATGCGCTGCAGAGCTTGTCCCAGTCGCAGATGGGCATTGCTGAGGCACTGCAGACCATGTCCCAGTCACTGAGGAGCATCGCAGAGGGCATTGACACAACGGTGCAGACTATGGGGAGCTGCAAGGGCTGGAAGAGCCAGATGATGCAGTGGCAGCAAGGCTCGAACCAGCTGCCCCTCCACCCCAAGGTGAATACCACAGCTCTATGGGCACTGAGCAGGAGGAGGGGGCTTCAGGTGCCGACCCAGACCATCCCATGGAGTGGCACAGCTCCCCAGAGTTCCACCACTCTGATGAGGTCTCACAATCAGCACACAGGACAGGGTGGTACTGCTGTTCATGTGCCGCCGACAAGTAAGCCGGGGCCTTCTGGCCTCAGAGCCCCAAGAGGAAGCCCGCCAGGGGCATCAAAGGCCATGGGGCGAGGTAAGCAGCTGGCTGCCTTCACCTCAGATGTGCATCCTGGGGACACAACTAGATGTAATGATAGAGCTAGGAAGACAAAGAACATCGAGAATCATTGAGGGCAACGGGGGAGGGGTGGGGGGGATTGGTAGGGGGTGAGAGGGCCGGGGGTGGGGGAGGGGCAGCATCATTGGGTGGGGAATCATAAAACACAATAAACACCCTTGTGCACAACCTGAATGACACCTCTGTCACTTTCTTCCGCAATGCGGCACGACCTCCGAACATTTGGCCCATCTCTCCAAGCATCTTCCCCTTTCCGTAGCACCCGCCCATCCTCCGGCCATGGACATGTCCCTGGAGCTGTGTCCCAGCCCCTGGGTGTTTGGATGTTGGCTGCTGTGTGTGTGTGTGGTGTTGCCTCTCGCAGCGTTCAAACACAGTGTCCATGCAACAAGGTGTGTTTGGGATGCTAGGCAATGACTTCCACATGCTACATGGCCCGCCCACCCATAGGTCTCCACTATGGTTATGTGAAGTGCTCACTTAACCACAATTGCCAATTCACTATTAGCAATTGCCTTCAGCCGCACGGCCAGAGAGCTCGGCAGTCGGTGGGGTGGTCAGTTGGGCAGACAGGCAGGGACAGGAGTTGCCCCTGGAGTGGGTGCACATGATCTAGGGTTTGGCATAGTGGTGCTGCGCGTGGTTGCCCCCCGGTTGCCTCCCCCGCCACCCGCCCATGGCAGCCCGCCACTGCGGAAGATCCCCCACACCTCGCCAAGCACTGGGGTGGCAAGCCCAGCGCCCCATGGCTCTTTGCATGTGAGCAAAGATGGCTACTCACCTCCGTGGCTCCTCACAGAAGCCCTTCTGTCAGGTTCACGTTTTTAATAAGGAGTACTAATCGGCGCCAGCAGGAACATTTGCTGGCAAGGCTGCTGAATAACGGGAGGCCGTTGGATATGGGGTGGCTCTCGTTTATTGAATTGAAATAGTGTATAAGTGGCGATAATTGTTTTCTTGACACGCTACGGCGAGATCCTGATTTCGCCTACTGGAGCGGGCCGGTTGCATCGCAAACTGTTTGCCGCTGGCGCGGTTCTCAATTTCTCCCTCTCCTGATATTCACTGGCCTCGTTTTGCTCGAACGAGAGTGTAACAAGGCCAGAGAATTCCGCCCCTTGCATGACGTAGATGTAATTTATGACAATGGGGTAGATATTCCACTGTGTACAATTGAAGGAAATGCTCTTTATTTGTTAGTTAAAATTTCAGTTTAGTAAAATAAAACAAATACCTTCAACAGTACCCATGGAGAAAAACAGCAGAAATAATCAAAAAAAAGAAATACAGCCACATAGAAACAAAATAATATAAAGTCATTACCTAAATAAAATAATTACTGTAAAATCCAGTATTATTTCTTACAGCATCAAGAAAGTGTTTGAGACTTACAAAACAGTGGATGGAGTAAATACCATTCATAGATTTAATAATTGATCTTGTCACCCAAGTGTACAATAGCTGAACCTTTATTCAGTAGCCAACATACAAATATTTATATCTCTTTTTATGTATTACAAAAAGTTAAATTGTTTGATCATATTAATCACTTTTAGGGAAAATACAGCTTTTACTCCCCCAGAACATTTAGCGAGAATAAATTCCATTGTGTTGTGATCACATTTTTTAAAAATACAGAGATTTAATTTTGAGTAGCTGATTATTTCAGTGCGATTGTTTAGAAACCCAGTGCTTAAAATGATCATAAATGTAAAAATATATATATCCAATAATAGTACAAAGGTGAGTGAAGATGACAACACGCCACTGAGGTGAAAACCTTTGCTAGTCACCAGGAGCAACAGAATTCCTGCCAAACGCGCAAGATTCATGAACATTTCAAATGTGGACAGAAACTGATTAAAATAAAATAAAATATATTTAATTTAATCCTCTTATTACATTAAGTCAATGCTTGCCGCTATCTTGCTAAATAAAGCACAGAGGACAGACTGCAAAATGCTATAGAATAAGCCCATTTTCAGTTTCAAAGGGTTCAAACTCGGTTTAGCCTGCAGTCCAGCAGTTCCAGTGCAATTTTATGTCAATGTTGTAGAAAACACATTACATTAATCCATTTCAGAACAAGCTATGGGCTTGAAGTGCAAAGGCATTTGTAATTCACAAAAATCATTTCAAGGGAGCACTTCTCATGACAACTGTAGGCCTTACCTCCAATTGCTATGCCACAGCTAGTAAACAGCAGCTGAACAGTATCTCTGGCCCAAAAAATAGGAGATATTTTTTGTTGAAGAGGAATGATAGGTCATCAGAGTCATTTGTTTGACAAGAAGAACAACAGCTTGCATTTATGTAGGGGTAAATTTCCAGTCCCGCCCAAAGTGGCAATCGTTGCAGGAGGGACGGACATGATGGTGGACCATTTAAAGGTCGGTGGGAAATAGTGTCTGAAGTGTCAAAAAAATCCCAAGGTTCTTCAAATAAACAGAAAAAAAAATTCCTGAATCAGGATGTTATACTAAGCTGAGTGACAAAACCATGGTGAAAGTGGTGATTTTAAGGATGGTCTTAAAGAAAAGAAAGATGCAGTGGCAACGTGAGAGGAGTTTATGGAAGGGATTCCAGGCAGCTGAACCTCTAAGTGGCTGGCATAAATCCAAAGTGGAACTTCCTCCCACGAATGGGTGGAGATCCCACCTTAGAACATAGAACATAGAAAATACAGCACAGAACAGGCCCTTCGGCCCACGATGTTGTGCCGAACCTTTGTCCTAGATTAATCATAGATTATCATTGAATCTACAGTGCAGAAGGAGGCCATTCGGCCCCCTGAGTCTGCACCAGCTCTTGGAAAGAGCACCCTACCCAAACTCAACACCTCCACCCAACACCAAGGGCAATTTGGACATTAAGGGCAATTTATCATTGGCCAATTCACCTAACCCGCACATCTTTGGACTGTGGGAGGAAACCGGAGCACCCGGAGGAAACCCACGCAGACACGGGGAGAACGTGCAGACTCCGCACAGACAATGACCCAGGCCGAAATCGAACCTGGGACCATGGATCTGTGAAGCAATTGTGCTATCCACAATGTTACCGTGCTGCCCTTAAGAACAAATAAATCTACACTATATCATTTTCCCGTAATCCATGTACCTATCCAACAGCTGCTTGAAGGTCACTAATGTTTCCGACTCAACTACTTCCACAGGCAGTGCATTCCATGCCCCCACTACTCTCTGGGTAAAGAACCTACCTCTGATATCCCTCCTATATCTTCCACCTTTCACCTTAAATTTATGTCCCCTTGTAATGGTGTGTTCCACCTGGGGAAAAAGTCTCTGACTGTCTACTCTATCTATTCTCCTGATCATCTTATAAACCTCTATCAAGTCGCCCCTCATCCTTCTCCGCTCTAATGAGAAAAGGCCTAGCACCCTCAACCTTTCCTCGTAAGACCTACTCTCCATTCCAGGCAACATCCTGGTAAATCTTCTTTGCACCTTTTCCAGAGCTTCCACATCCTTCCTAAAATGAGGCGACCAGAACTGTACACAGTACTCCAAATGTGGCCTTACCAAAGTTTTGTACAGCTGCATCATCACCTCACGGCTCTTAAATTCAATCCCTCTGTTAATGAACGCGAGCACACCATAGGCCTTCTTCACAGCTCTATCCACTTGAGTGGCAACTTTCAAAGATGTATGAACATAGACCCCAAGGTCTCTCTGCTCCTCCACAATGCCAAGAACTCTACCGTTAACCCTGTATTCCGCATTCATATTTGTCCTTCCAAAATGGACAACCTCACACTTTTCAGGGTTAAACTCCATCTGCCACTTCTCAGCCCAGCTCTGCATCCTATCTATGTCTCTTTGCAGCCGACAACAGCCCTCCTTACTATCCACAACTCCACCAATCTTCGTATCGTCTGCAAATTTACTGACCCACCCTTCAACTCCCTCATCCAAGTCATTAATGAAAATCACAAACAGCAGAGGACCCAGAACTGATCCCTGCGGTACACCACTGGTAACTGGGATCCAGGCTGAATATTTGCCATCCACCACCACTCTCTGACTTCTATCGGTTAGCCAGTTCGTTATCCAACTGGCCAAATTTCCCACTATCCCATGCCTCCTTACTTTGTGCAGAAGCCTACCATGGGGAACTTTATCAAATGCCTTACTAAAATCCATGTACACTACATCCACTGCTTTACCTTCATCCACATGCTTGGTCACCTCCTCAAAGAATTCAATAAGATTTGTAAGGCAAGACCTACCCCTCACAAATCCGTGCTGACTATCCCTAATCAAGCAGTGTCTTTCCAGATGCTCAGAAATCCTATCCTTCAGTACCCTTTCCATTACTTTGCCTACCACCGAAGTAAGACTAACTGGCCTGTAATTCCCAGGGTTATCCCTAGTTCCTTTTTTGAACAGGGGCACGACATTCGCCACTCTCCAATCCCCTGGTACCACCCCTGTTGACAGTGAGGACGAAAAGATCATTGCCAACGGCTCTGCAATTTCATCTCTTGCTTCCCATAGAATCCTTGGATATATCCCGTCAGGCCCGGGGGACTTGTCTATCCTCAAGTTTTTCAAAATGCCCAACACATCTTCCTTCCTAACAAGTATTTCCTCGAGCTTACCAATCTGTTTCACACTGTCCTCTCCAACAATATCGCCCCTCTCATTTGTAAATACAGAAGAAAAGTACTCATTCAAGACCTCGCCTATCTCTTCAGACTCAATACACAATCTCCCGCTACTGTCCTTGATCGGACCTACCCTCGCTCTAGTCATTCTCATATTTCTCACATATGTGTAAAAGGCCTTGGGGTTTTCCTTGATCCTACCCGCCAAAGATTGTTCATGCCCTCTCTTAGCTCTCCTAATCCCTTTCTTCAGTTCCCTCCTGGCTATCTTGTATCCCTCCAATGCCCTGTCTGAACCTTGTTTCCTCAGCCTTACATAAGTCACCTTTTTCCTCTTAACAAGACATTCAACCTCTCTTGTCAACCATGGTTCCCTCACTCGACCATCTCTTCCCTGCCTGACAGGGACATACATATCAAGGACACGTAGCACCTGTTCCTTGAACAAGTTCCACATTTCACTTGTGTCCTTCCCTGCCAGCCTATGTTCCCAACTTATGCACTTCAATTCTTGTCTGACAACATCGTATTTACCCTTCCCCCAATTGTAAACCTTGCCCTGTTGCACGTACCTATCCCTCTCCATTACTAAAGTGAAAGTCACAGAATTGTGGTCACTATCTCCAAAATGCTCCCCCACTAACAAATCTATCACTTGCCCTGGTTCATTACCCAGTACTAAATCCAATATTGCCCCTCCTCTGGTTGGACAATCTACATACTGTGTTAGAAAAGCTTCCTGGACACACTGCACAAACACCACCCCATCCAAACTATTTGATCTAAAGAGTTTCCACTCAATATTTGGGAAGTTAAAGTCGCCCATGACTACTACCCTATGACTTCTGCACCTTTCCAAAATCTGTTTCCCAATCTGTTCCTCCACATCTCTGCTACTATTGGGGGGCCGATAGAAAACTCCTAACAAGGTGACTGCTCCTTTCCTATTTCTGACTTCAACCCATACTACCTCAATAGGCTGATACTCCTCGAACTGCCTTTCTGCAGCTGTTATACTATCTCTAATTAATAATGCCACCCCCCCCACCTCTTTTACCACCCTCCCTAATCTTATTGAAACATCTATAACCAGGGACCTCCAACAACCATTTCTGCCCCTCTTCTATCCAAGTTTCCGTGATGGCCACCACATCGTAGTCCCAAGTACCGATCCATGCCTTAAGTTCACCCACCTTATTCCTGATGCTTCTTGCGTTGAAGTATACACACTTCAACCCATCTCCGTGCCTGCAAATACTCTCCTTTGTCAGTGTTCCCTTCCCCACTGCCTCATTACATGCTTTGGCGTCCTGAATATCGACTACCTTAGTTGCTGGACTACAAATCCGGTTCCCATTCCCCTGCCAAATTAGTTTAAACCCTCCCGAAGAGTACTAGCAAACCTCCCTCCCAGGATATTGGTGCCCCTCTGGTTCAGATGCAACCCGTCCTGCTTGTACAGGTCCCACCTTCCCCAGAATGCGCTCCAATTATCCAAATACCTGAAGCCCTCCCTCCTACACCATTCCTGCAGCCACGTGTTCAACTGCACTCTCTCCCTATTCCTAGCCTCGCTATCACGTGGCACCGGCAACAAACCAGAGATGACAACTCTGTCTGTCCTGGCTTTCAACTTCCAGCCTAACTCCCTAAACTTGTTTATTACCTCCACACCCCTTTTCCTACCTATGTCGTTGGTACCAATGTGCACCACGACTTCTGGCTGCTCCCCCTCCCCCTTAAGGATCCTGAAGACACGATCCGAGACATCCCTGGCCCTGGCACCCGGGAGGCAACATACCTTCCGGGAGTCTCGCTCGCGACCACAGAATCTCCTATCTATTCCCCTAACCATTGAATCTCCTACAACTATTGCTTTTCTATTCTCCCCCCTTCCCTTCTGAGCCCCAGAGCCAGACTCAGTGCCAGAGACCTGGCCGCTAGGGCCTTCCCCCGGTAGGTCATCCCCTCCAACAGCATCCAAAACGGTATACTTGTTTTGAAGGGGAACGGCCACGAGGGATCCCTGCACTGTCTGCCTGTTTGTTTTTTTCCCCCTGACTGTAACCCAGCTATTCTTGTCCTGTACCTTGGGTGTGGTTACCTCCCTGTAACTCTTCTCAATCACCCCCTCTGCCTCCCGGATGATCCGAAGTTCATCCAGCTTCAGCTCCAGTTCCCTAACACGGTCTTTGAGGAGCTGGAGTTGGGTGCACTTCCCACAGGTATAGTCAGCGGGGACACCGGTGGTATCCCTCACCACCCACATCCTACAGGAGGAGCATGTAACTGGCCTAGCCTCCATCCCCTCTTACCTTACAGAATATATCTGCTGTGTGGACTAACTAGATCTCCGCCCTCCGACTCTGCTCCCAGTCAGCTACACTTCCTGTAAACTCCTGGCTCTCTTCGCACTCTTTGCGGAAATGTCGGAAACAAAATGAAAGGAGCACCTTACTCCCTCCTCACCCAACTCCCTCGGTCACCAAACTCTCACTATCGCACTCAAAAAGCACCAAATTCAGCACTCCCTCGGTCACCAAACTCTTACTATAGAACTCAAAATGCACCAAATTCAGAACTCAGAGCAAACAAACTCTGCACTGTAGGGGATCACTTTTATACTGTGAATCTAGCCTCTGAAAACTGACCTAATGCAATTAACTAATTAACAAGCTCCAGCTGCAAGTGCCTAGAAGTAGAAGCCTGTTTAAAGCTGATTGAAAATTCACCTTCTTCTAAACCAAACAGCAACTTTTAAGTTAATTAACTAAATAAAAGAAAGACTAAACTTTAGATAAAAATGAAGCCTTATACTCCCTCGGTCACCAAACTCTCACTATCGCACTCAAAAAGCACCAAATTCAGCACTCAGTGCAAACCTTCTGCCAATTAATGCTTATTGGAGCATGATTTGCTGGAGTCGGATCTGCTGGAGTGGGTGGTAAAGCATTCCCCACCGACACTTCAAATGGCCCCCGCCAGCCAGAAAATTCGGCATTGCATTTTTAATGGATTCAAACTTGGACATGTGATTTACTGTTGCTAATAACCTAAGTGCATGCTTTATCTCTATTATCCATTTTGTGTACATGTCTGTCTGCACGAGGGGGTGAGTGTATTTTGTTGCACTTACATTTTGGGGTGTTGTGTGAATAAACATTACCCTTTCATTGAATTTAAATTTTGTGTTTATTACTGAAATTCACAACCCTAAAATTGTTTAAAGTGCTCCCTCTAAACCCCAAGTTGTTGCAGCCACCTATGAGGTGAAAAAATGTGAGAAAAACTAACACATCACCTCCTTGCCCAAACTGAAGGGAATGCTTAACAGGAGAGTAGGGAGATTATCTGGAGCATTTTCTAATAATCTAATAATCTTTATTGTCACAAGTAGGCTCACATTAACACTGCATTGAAGTTACTGTGAAAAGTCCCTAGTCACCACATTCCAGCGCCTGTTTGGGTACACAGAGGGAGAATTCAGAATATCCAATTCACCTAGCAGCACGTCTTTCGGGACTAGTGGGAGGAAACTGGAGCACCCAGAGGAAACCCACTCAGACACAAGGAGAACATGCAGTTTCCACACAGACAGTGACCCAAGTTGGGAATCGAACCTGTGACCCTGGTGCTGTGAAGCAGCAGTGCTACCCACTGTGCTATTGTGATGCCCTGGGGTTTCTGTATGGGGGCCAGAAGAGCATTGCTGCTCCTCTTGACTTACGTGTAAACTAAAAAATCTTTAGAACAAATATACTTTGGTCCTCTATTGGCTCTGACAGTGGTTCATGACAGGTTTTGACAGGTATAGAGGCCACCAATGCGGCCTTGTTCGGGCCTCAGTTTAAAATGGCAGTTTGTGTGAGCCCCTGTAATGTCTTCAGAACCTGGTCTGCATTTCTAAAGATGATAGTCTGAAATTTCAAGCTTCTGTCAGCAAACTTGTGGTGGGTAAGGTATTAAAAGTCTCCATTCTAACTGCTGCTTGGACATGATGGCAGTTATTAAATTTGAGCCCATTACACCTCTGCTGGCTATTCGATAAACAGATATGAAGTCAAAGTGCCTGCAATAAATGATAGACAATTTGTTAATTTTCAGCTGCCTGTCAATTTTCTTACTACCTGTCAAATCACAGAATAACTGTGTTGGATCCCAGGTCACCTCATCCACTTTGTATATAAAGTAATGATAATAGCCAAGGTTTGAGCTCCAGTCTCATGTAAGATTATAAATTCTGAAAAAAATCATTGGCACTTTACTCAATATGGATGGAATATACAGTGTTTATAAATTATTCAAAGTTATTTTCTTGAAACTACCATATAAGACGAACAATCTTTCTCCAGTTAAAATATACAGAATGTCTATACCATCTGTTTCAGGATATGTTCTCCATAATTCCTAGTAAAGGTGATTTCTTTTTCTCTGATATTTTTTTCTGCTCATGGCGATGATCAATGAAAGGGGGAAGGCAACTTGAAATTTCTTTCAAATAAAATAATTCACATTGGAATGCAATCACATTTTCCAGCGCAATTCAATTTAAAATGAGAATTTGATGCCCAGAATTCCACTGCTGCAGTTTCAGAGCATGACGAATTCTCACATCAGCAGGAAAGAGCTGTTGAGTTCTTTTTGGTTAAACAAAGCTTAAAAGAGGAAGTGAAAATATTTTGTTTTGGAGCAAGAAGTCAATTGAATTCAATA
Organism: Scyliorhinus torazame; assembly: GCF_047496885.1. Classification (NCBI taxonomy): domain Eukaryota; kingdom Metazoa; phylum Chordata; class Chondrichthyes; order Carcharhiniformes; family Scyliorhinidae; genus Scyliorhinus; species Scyliorhinus torazame. The sequence goes on from NC_092710.1 coordinate 241,780,119, forward strand.
GATTTTGCTGATGATCCATGATATTCAACAGAGATTTGTTTTAGAGTTCAGCCCCAAAACCATTTCTCCAAATTGGAACATGATCTATATTTTTGATACCGTTTTATGTTCTCACACACGCTACATGCGTGTTCATCCCAGAAACGAACTGACCGTACTGAGTAGTGTTTCCTCCATTTGAAGTAGGTCATGTACAAATCTTCATTCCCGTCCAGTTTGTGCAGGTAACCCGCAAGCTCTTCAGCTGAGTGGAAATCATCCACATGAATGAAAGAATCGGCTGGAATGTAATTTTCATAGTTTTTTCTGGATGTCCCCAGGACCACAGGCACGGTACCAGCAAGCAAAGCATTGTAGAGCTTTTCAGTTATGTAATCTTCATGTACTGAATTCTCAAAGGAAAGGTAGAACTTACAACTAGATATGGTAGGCATCAAGTTGTTATCGCTTAGGCGTTCCCCAAAGGCTTGACCGTAAGTGTTGATATTAATATAGTTGCGGAATTCATTGTAGAACTTCACTCTGGCATGATTAGTGTTCCAATGGCTTACAACCCAACACACCAGATTGCTTTTCTTAGGCAGTTTAAAATCTAATGGAACTTTGTTTATTATCAGAGACCCATAAGGCACTACGATATCTGAACCTTGTCGATAAGTCAAGGTCAGGTTGAAGAAATGGTCGAGTCCAGTTTTTTTTGGAGAGTGGGTAGGTGACTCCAGGTTCATCCAAACCCATTTCTGAAATGTTGGCCGAGGCTGTTTGGGCAGATTGGACAAGTCTCCACTCATGTCTCGGTGATGGAAAAGGACAGCATCGGATTTGTCATAGAGGTTTCTATCCGCAGTTAAGTGGCATTTATGGATGTTAAACTCAGATGCACAAGAATTGAGTTCAAATAGCTGACCAAAAGGCCAAAACCAAATGAGCACAATAGTTTCATTCTCTTCAGCACTTGTCACAAAGGGGTTTTTCACACCTAGTTTTAATGTGGCAGATTCTAATGGAGCATAAATCCAGCTGTTAGACGGTTTGACATACAGCAACACCATGGCTAAAAAACAGCCCAAAATGATTAGGGAAATTAACAGGGTGCGGCAAATCCCTACACTGGACACAGATGTCATACTGACTCCTGTAAAGAAAAAAGATGAAGATTATTAGAATCCTGGGAGCACAGCTCCTATTCCATTTAAACTCTATCTAAATCCAAAACATTTGAACAGAACTTAACTAATGGAATGAGGAAGATTTACCTTGGAAATATAGGAGAGAGGGTAAAAGGAGCGGGTGAGGGATAACATCAAAATTAGATTTAAATTTAGCAAAAAAAGAAATGAAACAGAATTAAGAAAAGTAAGTCATAATCAAATATAGACAACAAAGAACATGGTAATATTGTTAGAATTAAAATATACTTAGTAGTTATTATTATCCCAGACCAGATCCCAACAATAGCTAGGATACTGAACAGACACCCCAATACTTATTTTAATTTTTTAAGACTGCGAGGCAAGGATACTTCATTCCAGGAGTGATTTCATGCAAAATAGGGATAAACAAACTTAATTCCTAATACACAATTGAAGTATCTTGAACATCACACAAGAAAATGCTTTACAATTACCCTTTAAGCAATGCTAAACAATGCAGCGACACAATAACCCTTAACTGCTAACTTTACTTCCACTCAAACAACAGAACAATCTCAGAACCCAATCCACTTTTAAATACAGTTAACACTCAGGAATACTTGATGGACAGAGATGTCTTTAATACTCCACTTTGAGAAAGAGAGATCTTTGAAGACTGCTTTAAATAAAGAGACCTGACCGCCCCCCTGCCAGAATAATGCAGAATCTCTGGCTGTATTTCTTCAGAAAACCTTCTTAGCTCACCTTCCAGCCAAAAACTAAAACTGAACTGACTGCTTTAACCCCTGGCTCCTCCCACTGACTTCCTAATCTCCCTAAGCTGCACACAATGGGCGTGATTTACCAGCTGCATCCCACCAAAATCGGAAAGGGATGCGGCCGGTAGATCCCGGGAGTGGCCTCTTTTAGGATTCCGGTCAGTCGTTACGCCTCACAAGATCGAACGAGATCTCTTAAGGCGTCACCACCTGAATCACGTCCACAAGAGGTGGGACCCAGGCTCGCAGAGTTAAGTTGATTTTAAAAACTCACTTAACTCTGCTTTTGTCGACGTTTATATGTTTTGATTGTCGTTTTTCTTCTGCTTTTAAGTTTGGGTGAAGATGGGGGAAGTATAAGTTATTCGGTTCTATGGGTTTTCGGTGTGTTGGTGGGGGCTTTTTACTTTTTATTACTTTGATTTGCACTATTGGGGGGGGTTCTTTGTGGGTTTTTCGTTTTGGGTTGTCTTCTGTAGTAATTGGGAGATTGTTTGGGGTTGGTTTGATGAGAGAAGTGGTTTCGATGGGCGGGGGGGGAGGGGGAGGGGAGTAGGGAACAATAGGTGGGAGACTTATTGGCGCCGGAGGCGAGGGCCACCAGGCTAGCTGGGTGAACGAGTCTATGGAAGCACAGTGGGGGCTGTGTATATGTTCAATATATGGCACGGGTTAGGTTACAAAGTGGTGTTGCTGGTGGGGGGGAGTTACTCTGCTGACGAGGGAGGGACTTAGGTTTTGGGACAGAGAGGAGGTTGGGGGTGGGGGCTGCCAGGAGACAGGCCTGTGGAGGCCTGGCACATGGGCTGGAGGTGGGCCCAGGAAAGGGGATGGCTGACCGGCAGACGGGGGTGGGGGGGGGGGGGGTGCAGTGCCCCCCAACTAGGCTGATCACCTGGAATGTTGGAGGGTTGAATGGGCCGGTCAAGAGGGCACATGTGTTCGCGCATCTGAGGGCTCTGAAGCCGGACGTGGTGATTTCAGGAGACACACCTGAAAGTGGCAGATCAAGTCAGGCTAAGGAAGGGTTGGGTCAGTCAGGTCTTTCATTCAGGGCTGGACACCAAGACTAGAGGGGAGGTGATTTTAATCAATAAGCGGGCGCAATTTCAGGTGGGCAGTATAGTCTCAGATGGGGGGGGCCATTATGGCATGGTGAGCGGCAAGCTGGAGGAAGGAAGGTAGCCATGGTTAACGTGTATGCGCCAAACTGGGATGACGTAGAATTCATAAAGAGGGTACTGGGGAAGATACCTGACCTGGACTCGCACAAGCTGGTGATGGGAGGGGATTTTAATACGGTCATCGACCCTGGCCTGGACCGGTCGTGTTCAAAAACGGGGAGGGTACCAGCAATGGCGAAGAAACTGTTAGGGTTCATGGAGCAGATGGGGGGGGGGTTGACCCATGGAGGTTTAGGCAGCCGACGGGGAGGGAATTTTCTTTTTATTCGCATGTGCATAAGGTTTATTCCCGGATTGATTTTTTCATTTTGAGCAGAGATTTGCTGGCGGGGGTGGTGGACATGAGGTATTCGGCGGCCATCACTATTTCGGATCATGCCCAACACTGAGTGGAACTGCAGGTTAATGAGGAGAGCTTCCAGTGTCCGCAATGGAGATTGGACGTGGGCTTATTGGTAGACGAGGCGGTGTGCGAGAGGCTGGGGAAGTGCATGCAGAACTACCTGCAGATCAATGACACAGCGGAAGTCTCAGCAGCGGTGGTCTGGGAGGCGCTGGAAGCAGTGGTGAGAGGGGAGCTGATTTTGATCCGGGCTCATAGGAACAGGATGGGTAGGGCAGAGACGGATCGACTGGTTAAGGAGATCCTACAGATAGATAGGAGGGGTGTGGCGACCCCGGGGGTGGAGCTGTTAAGGGAACGTCGGAGGCTGCAGGCTGAGTTCGGGGTGTTGTCCACAGGCAAGGCAGTGGAGCAGCTTAGAAAGGCGAGGGGTGCAGTTTACGAACATGGGGAGAAGGCCAGCAGAATGCTGGCACAGCAGCTTAGGAAGAGTGAGGCAGCCAGGGAAACAGAGAGGGTAGTTGATGGGGATGGGAATTTGGTAGGGGAGTCGGCTGGGCTAAACAGGGCAATCAGGGACTTTTACAATAGACTCTATCGCTCGGAACCCCCCATGGGGCCCGAGGGGATGAGACGCTTTTTGGATGGACTGACCTTCCCAAGGGTGGGCAGGGAGTTGGTGGATGTGCTGGGGACCCCGATTAGGGCCGAAGAAATAGTCGAGGGCTTGAAGGCAATGCAGTCGGGTAAAGCCCTGGGGCCGGATGGGTATCCGGTGGAATTGTACAAGAAATTCTCGGGGATATTAGGGCCGTTGCTGGTCAAGGTTTTTAATGAGGCGAGGGATAGAAGGGTGCTGCCCCCGACGATGTCACAGGCCACTATTTTGTTAATATTGAAGCGGGACAAGAACCTGGAGCTATGGGGGTCATAGAGGCCGATCTCACTGCTTAATGTGGACGCCAAGCTGCTGGCCAAAGTTTTGGCCTCCAAGATTGAAGATTGTGTGCCGGATGTGATTATGGAGGATCAAACCAGGTTTGTCAAGGGCAGGTAGTTGGTGGCCAATATAAGAAGGCTGCTCAACGTGATTATGATGCCCCTGGAGAGTAGGGAGGTTGAAGTAGTTGTGGCCATGGATGTGGAGAAGACGTTCGACCGGGTGGAGTGGGACTATCTATGGGAGGTGTTGGGACGATTTGGGTTCGGCAGGGGCTTTATCGACTGGGTTATGCTGTTGTACCAGGCCCCGGAGGCTACTGTAAGGACGAATAGGGCGACCTCGGACTATTTTAGACTGTACCGGGGGACAAGGCAGGGATGCCCCCTCTCCCCACTGCTGTTTGCGTTAGCTATAGAGCCGCTGGCAATTGCTCTGAGAGCTTCAAGGGGCTGGTTCGGGGGGTGGTGGAACATAGGGTCTCGCTGTACGTGGATGACCTGCTCTTATATGTAACGGATCCAGGGGCAGGGATGGTTGAAATCATGGCGACTTTGGGGGAATTTGGCTGGTTTTCAGGATATAAACTGAATATGACAAAGAGCGAGATGTTTGTAGTCCAGGCAAGGAAACAGGAGGGTCGGCGGGGGGGGGGGGGGGGGGGGGGGGGGGGGGGGGGAGTTACCGTTTAGGTTAGTGGGGGACAGTTTTATGTAGTGGGGGACAGTTTTAGGTACCTAGGGATATGAGTGGCACGCGACTGGGGCCGGTTACACAAGTTGAGCTTGCCCCGGTTGGTTGAGCAGATGAGGGGCGAGTTTCGGAGATGGGATGCGCTACCGCTGTCGCTGGCTGGGAGGGTGCAGACGGTTAAGATGACGGTCCTACCGAGACGGTCCTGCCCTGTACAATAGTGGAGTGTGCTTTGGTTTGGTCTACCCGGCTCGTCTCAGAGTAACATTTGAAGAAAAAGACAATTTCTTCGACGTGCTGGGAGAGGTGGACTCTTTTGTTAAAAAAACACAAATTGGGCACGTTGTAATTTGTTTTTTTGGCTCTGTCGATGAGCCACGTTGTTGGGGTTTCATGTTTATTCTTGTTTTCTCTGTTCTTGTTGGGGTTGAGTTCTTGTACTTTTTGATTAGGAGTTTTATACTATGTGGGGTTCCGTTCTCTGTATAAAACTCCTAATCCAGAACTATAAGAACTCCAACCCCAACAAGAACAGAGAAAACAAGAATAAACATGAACCCCCAACAACATGGCTCATTGCCAGGGCCAAATCAACAAATTACAACGCGCCCAACTTGTGTTTTATTAACAACAATGTGGCAATACATTGTTTTGCTTCCTTTAAATGGGGTTTTGGTATTTTGTTATTTAGATCTATTTTTGTCTTTCTCCAGTTGGAAGTCTCCCTCCAGAGAGTTAGTTAGTGGGTGCTGTTATGGGCCAGATTTTAGAGAACCCCAAAGTGTATCATGGAGTTCACCTGACCCACAACTTTTAATAGATTGTGGTATGGGGAGCACACGGCCCACTCTACAGGTGTGGTAGAGCAGAAATGGAAAAGTATTTTTTAAAGCAAAACAATGTTTATTCTATGAACTCAAGTTAACCTTTTTGAAAAAATCAAAGAATATCTTAGCAACCATCAATTCAAATACAACCCCCAAAGAATACAACACTAAGTAATTCTTTAAGCTTTCCTTTTAACATCCATAAGGCTTAAAACACCTTTTACCAGAAACACATCAGGTTAAAGTCACGACTGTTAATAGTTTTAAATCACCAGGATCGATTTACAGTCTTTAGATTACAGAGAGAGACTCTAATACACCTTCTGGCTGTGACTGCAGCTATCCAGCTCTGAAAACAAAACTAAAACACACCCTGCAGCAAGCAGCCTAAAATGAAAGTAAAAAGCTGGCAGACAGCCCAGCTCCACCCACTCCTTGATATCACTGCAGTAGTAAACACCCATTTCTTAAAGGTACTCTTACTACAGACATTTATATACACACCCATTTATAAACACCCATTCCTTAAAGCTACTCTCACATGACAGTGCGGCTTAGCGCCAGAATGTGGCGACTAGGGGCTTTTCACAGTAACTTCATTGAAGCCTATTTGTGACAATAAGTGATTATTATTATTATTATTGTTATATTATTACTTAGTGAAGTGTGCAAACCATTGGGAGCAGTGTAAAATAAACTAGCTTTGTTTCAAATACATAGCTTGATGTTCTTTGTCAACACTACGACTTTTAACCATCTTGGAGAACTATACAAGGAACATCACACTCAGCTCAAGAGTTTAAACTCCGATGTAATGTTTTTGCAAGAGACTCATTTGTGGGTCCGAGATCAAACTAGGCTGCGCAAGGCGTGGGTAAGGCAGTTTTTTCTGGTTTTGAAGGTAGGGCCAGGGGTATGGTGACTCTAATTAATAAAAGAGTTCAGCATTCCACTTTTAAGATTATAGCTGATCCCAACGGTCGATATGTTGGCTGTGCTCCCTAGTGAGCACCCCAGTTTTCATGATTGACATTTACGCCCTCCAACGGAGTATGAAAAGAATTTTATTAATACCCTGCAGATCTCCCTTCCCAATCTAGACTCATGTCAGCTTATTTTAGGAGGGAACCTGAATTGTGTCTTGGACAGCCCGATAGCACAGTGGTTAGCACTGTTGCTTCACAGCTCCAGGGTCCCAGGTTCAATTCCTGGCTTGGGTCACAGTCTGTGTGGAGTCTGCAGGTTCTCCACGTGTCTGCATGGCTTTCCTCTGGGTCCTCCTGTTTCCTCCCACAGTCCAAAGATGTGCAGGTTAGGTAGATTGGTATGATCAATTGCCCTTAGTGTCCACAAAAACGGTTAGGTGGGGATACTGGGATAGGGTGGAGGTGTGGGCTTGAGTGGGGTGCTCTTTCCAAGGACCAATGCAGACTCGATGGGCCAAATGGCCTCCTTCTGCACTGTAAATTCTATGATTGTATGACCCTGGATTGGATTGTTTCAAGCCTAAATCTCTTGCTCCATCGGATATGGTCAGGGCTTTGTCCTCTTTCCTGATGCAGATGGGGAGGGGGGAGAGGGGGGAAGGTAGATCCTTGGCATTTCTTGAAATAAAGCAAGCAATAAAGATTTTGTTTCTCGTGTCCACCAAGCATATTCACGTATTGATTTTTTGGATAGGGTTCTCCACCCTTTGGTGGTGGCATTTGAGTACTCAGCAATTGTTACTTTTGATCATGTCCCGCACTTCATTGATTTGTCGCTCGAGTCTGGCCGCACCCTGGAGATTAGATCCAGCATTGTTAGTGAATAAAGAATTTTGTGAGTGTATGTCCTCTGCCATTGAGGACTATATAAAATCTAACAAATCTGATTCAATCTCACCCTCCACATTGTGGGGGACCTCTTAAGGCAGCCCTCAGGGGGGAAATTATCTCCTACATTTGTTGAGGTTGGAGCAGCAAAGACTGGTGGATTCCATTCTAGAGGTGGATCACCAATACTCCTTGATCCTACTTCGGAACTACTGGCAAATAGGGAAAAAAAGCTACAGACCCAGTTCGAACTATTGTCGACTGGCATGGTGGTACGTCATTTACAATGCTCCTGGGGCACTTTTTATGAGTACGGAGAAGGCCTGTCACCTTTTAGCTCATCAGCCCAAATGGCAAGGGACCTCCCAGGAGATCACACAGATATTCAATACGGGTGGCAACCTCCTCCTCAGGTTGATGCAGTTTTATTTTATTCGTTCATGGTGTGTGGGCACTGGCAGCTGACCCAGATCGAAATTGCCCATCCCTAATTGCCCTTGAAGGGGCAGTTAAGAGTCAACCACATTGCTGTGGGTCTGGAGTCACGTGTGGACCAGACTAAATGTGGACCTTAAAGGACATTAGTGAACCAGGTGGGTTTTTAAAACGATCAACAATGGTTTCATGGTCATTGTCAGACATTTAATTCCAGATTTTTATTGAATTCAAATTTCATCATCTGCTGTGACGCGATTTGAACCCGCGTCCCCAGAACTTTGTCTTCTGTCACTGGATTGCTCGTCCAGTAACAATATCACTCGACCCCGTAATCTTTTATATCTTCTTACCGCAATGTTTATAAATCGGAGTCTCCTGTGGTTGGGTCAGTTATGTTTGACTTTCTGGATGGGCTACTTATCCCAACTATGGAGGTGGATAGGAGCAGTGAATTGAAATTCCCTTTACACCCTGACAAAATTGTAAAATGCATTGGGTTGATGCAATCTGGCAAACCCCTGGACTGGATAGCTTTCTGACTGAAAACTACAAAACTTTCTCGGAGAAGCTGGTGCCTTTAATTTTGGACATGTTCAATGATTCCTGATGTCGGGGGACGTTGTCCCTGACCCTCACTCACGCCTCTATTTCCCTACTTCTTAAGCAGGATAAAGTCCCGACAGAGTGCAGTTCCTACCGTTCTATTTTGCTTCTGAATGTGGACGTCAAGCTACTCGCTCAGGTGCAGGCAACCCGGCTGGAGCCTTGCCTTCAAAATATAATCTTGGAGAATCAAACAGGCTTTATGAAGGGCCAACAATTGTTGACCAATATATATTGTCTGTTAAATGTTGTCGTTTCCCCCTCCTCAGTGCCTGAACCTGAGGTGATGGTATCTCTTGATGCTGAAAAGTTATTTGAAAAAATGGAATGAGAATATTTATTTGAGATTCTTGGGGGGGGGGGTTTGGATTTTACCATAAATGTATTTCTTGATTTTGTCTGTTGTATAATGCCTCTACTGCCAATGTTTATATGGGAGCTTTGAACTCTGATTATTTTCCTTTGAATAGGGGCACTAGGCAGGGTTGCTCACTTTCCCCACTCCTGTTTGTTTTGGCAATAGCGATGCTTTCTAGCATTGAGGTCCTCTAGTAAGTGGAGGGGGATTGGTCGGGGAGGGGTGGAACATCAAGTGTCCCTTTACGAGGATGACCGACTTCTTTATATTACAGATCTAGTCTCCTCTAGACAATATAATGAAGTTGCTTATCAGTGCCTAGCACTGTGGCTTCAGAGCACCAGGGTCCCAGGTTCAATTCCCCGCTGGGTCACTGTCTGTGCGGAGTCTGCACGTTCTCCCCGTGTCTGCGTGGCTTTCCTCCGGGTGATCCGGTTTCCTCCCACAGTCCAAAGATGTGTAGGTTAGGTGGATTGGCCATGATAAATTGCCCTTAGTGACCAAAACGGTTAGGAGGGGTTATTGGGTTGCGGGGATAGGGTGGAAGTGAGGGCTAATTGGGTCGGTGCAGACTCAATGGGCCGAATGGCCTCCTTCTGCACTGTATGCTCTATGTTCTATCACCTCTTGCTCCTTCTCTGGGTTAAAATTGAACATGGGCAAGAGTGAATGTTTCCCAGTTAACCCCTCTGGGAAGCGAGCCCAACTGGCGGTATTGCCTTTTCGCTTTGTTAAGACAAGCTTTCTATCTGGGTGCCCAGGTGGCCCATTCTTGTAATGCAGATCAATGCCAGCAGCGCGGGTTCAATTCCCGTACCGGCCTCCCGAACAGGCGCTGGAATGTGGCGACTAGGGGCTTTTCACAGTAACTTCATTGAAGCCTACTCGTGACAAGCCATTATTATTATTATTATTAATATTATTACTGGGCCCCACTTCATAAGTTAAATTACACGAGTCTGGTTAACAGTATCTAAGCACTTTTGTAGAGGCGGAACAACCGCCCCCTATCCTTGGCTGGTAGGGTTCAAACTATTAAAATGAACCTGCTCCCGAGGTTTTTCTCCCCAAATCCCTTTTTACCAAGGTCAACAAACTGATATCCTCTTTTATTTGGGCAGGTAAGACTCCTAGAATCCGTAGTGTTCTTCTCCAAAGGGACAGACAGTCGGGGTTTTGCCCTCCCCAGCTTATTGTACTTTGACTGGGCAGCTAGCATTCAAAAAATATTGTGTTTCAGCGATCCCTGGTTTATTTGGGAACAAATGGAAGCTCGTTCTGCTGCACTGTTTTCCTTTTCCCCTGCTGAATTTTCCTCCAAACCAATGGTGGTCTCTTCCCATAGGATTTGGAGGCAGTTTAGACAGCACTTCAAGCTCCTTTCCCTGTCTTCACTAGTTCCTATTTGCGATAATCACCTTTTCCTACCTGGTGGTTTGGACTCGACATTTGAATCTTGGGAGGTGAGTGGTCTGGAGCAGTTTGGGAACCTGTTGTGGAGGGGAGGTTAGCCAGTTTCAGGAATTAGATGATCAATTCCAGCTACCCAATTCCAGATTTTCCACGTAAAGCTTTTCCTTCTTTTTTTTTTGGTGTCACCTTATTCCCTGAAGAAGATTCTGTCTCTGGCTAGGCCTGATGGAGTTCTATTTTGGACTTAACTGGTCAGATCCTTTCATCGGATTCTGCTCCGTTGAATGATGTGAGGGGGAATTGGGTTTCATTCTCATTGGTGAGATGTGGAGTGAGGGCTTTCAAGGTCAACTCCATGTCTTCATGTGCTTGTCTGAGCCTGATTCAGTTTAAGGTCTGGACTTGGAATCCAGAGACTCAGGGTAAAGATCTGTGGACCCAGATTCGAATCCCAACATGGCAGATGGTGGAATTTAAACTGAATATATTATCTAGAATTAAAAGTTCAATGATGAACATGAAACTATTGCTGATTGTCGTAAAAATCCATCTGGTTCACTGATGTGCTTCAGGGGAGGAAATGTGCCATCCTTGACTGGTCTGACCAACATGTGACTCTAGACGCACAGCATCGTGGTTGACTCTTTAATGTCCTCTAAAGAACAAACAAAGAACAAAGAACAAAGAAATGTACAGCACAGGAACAGGCCCTTCGGCCCTCCAAGACCATGCCGACCATGCTGCCCGACTAAACTACAATCTTCTACACTTCCTGGGTCCGTATCCTTCTATTCCCATCCTATTCATATATTTGTCAAGATGCCCCTTAAATGTCCCTATCGTCCCTGCTTCCACTACCTCCTCCGGTAGCGAGTTCCAGGCACCCACTAGCCTCTGCGTAAAAAACTTGCCTCGTACATCTACTCTAAACCTTGCCCGTCTCACCTTAAACCTATGCCCCCTAGTAATTGACCCCTCTACCCTGGGGAAAAGCCTCTGGCTATCCACTCTGTCTATGCCCCTCATAATTTTGTATACCTCTATCAGGTCTCCCCTCAACCTCCTTCGTTCCAGTGAGAACAAACCGAGTTTATTCAACCGCTCCTCATAGCTAATGCCCTCCATACCAGGCAACATTCTGGTAAATCTCTTCTGCACCCTCTCTAAAGCCTCCACATCCTTCTGGTAGTGTGGCGACCAGAATTGAACACTATACTCCAAGTGTGGCCTAACTAAGGTTCTATACAGCTGCAACATGACTTGCCAATTCTTATACTCAATGCCCCGGCCAATGAAGGCAAGCATGCCGTATGCCTTCTTGACTACCTTCTCCACCTGTGTTGCCCCTTTCAATGACCTGTGGACCTGTACCCCTAGATCTCTTTGACTTTCAATACTCTTGAGGGTTCTACCATTCACTGTATATTCCCTACCTGCATTAGACCTTCCAAAATGCATTACCTCACATTTGTCCGGATTAAACTCCATCTGCCATCTCTCCGCCCAAGTCTCCAGACAATCTAAATCCTGCTGTATCCTCCGACAGTCCTCATCGCTATCCGCAATTCCACCAACCTTTGTGTCGTCTGCAAACTTACTAATCAGACCAGTTACATTTTCCTCCAAATCATTTATATATACTACAAACAGCAACGGTCCCAGCACTGATCCCTGTGGAACACCACTGGTCACAGCCTCCAATTAGAAAAGCATCCCTCCATTACTACTCTCTGCCTTCTATGGCCTAGCCAGTTCTGTATCCACCTGGCCAGCTCACCCCTGATCCCGTGTGACTTCACCTTTTGTACTAGTCTACCATGAGGGACCTTGTCAAAGGCCTTACTGAAGTCCATATAGACAACATCTATTGCCCTACATGCATCAATCATCTTAGTGACCTCCTCGAAAAACTCTATCAAGTTAGTGAGACACGACCTCCCCTTCACAAAACCGTGCTGCCTCTCACTAATACGTCCATTTGCTTCCAAATGGGAGTAGATCCTGTCTCGAAGAATTCTCTCCAGTAATTTCCCCACCACTGAAGTAAGGCTCACCGGCCTGTAGTTCCCGGGATTATCCTTGCTACCCTTCTTAAACAGAGGAACAACATTGGCTATTCTCCAGTCCTCCGGGGCATCCCCTGAAGACAGCGAGGATCCAAAGATTTCTGTCAAGGCCTCAGCAATTTCCTCTCCAGCCTCCTTCAGTATTCTGGGGTAGATTCCATCAGGCCCTGGGGACTTATCTACCTTAATATTTTTTAAGACACCCAACACCTCGTCTTTTTGGATCTCAATGTGACCCAGGCTATCTACACACCCTTCTCCAGACTCAACATCTACCAATTTCTTCTCTTTGGTGAATACTGATGCAAAGTATTCATTTAGTACCTCGCCCATTTCCTCTGGCTCCACACATAGATTCCCTTGCCTATCCTTCAGTGGGCCAACCCTTTCCCTGGCTACCCTCTTGCTTTTTATGTACGTGTAAAAAGCCTTGGGATTTTCCTTAACCCTATTTGCCAATTACTTTTCGTGACCCCTTCTAGCCCTCCTGACGCCTTGCTTAAGTTCCTTCCTACTTTCCTTATATTCCACGCAGGCTTCGTCTGTTCCCAGCCTTTTAGCTCTGACAAATGCCTCCTTTTTCTTTTTGACGAGGCCTACAATATCTCTCGTCATCCATGGTTCCCGAAAATTGCCGTATTTATCCTTCTTCCTCACAGGAACATGCCCCCTAGTAATTGACCCTTCTTCCCGGAGAGGCCACTCAAGTGGCCTTCATGTAGTTGAGTAAGAATCATCTGGCGCATGCTGTGCGGAATAACGATTCTGTCTAATTTCATAAGGACCCCGTCTATGTTGGTAAGGTCATCTCGCACATTATAAAACTGGAGGCACTGCCCTTTGAGCCACCCTTCCGTCATGTGGGGCATCACTCGCTGCAGAAGGGGGTCAGTCGCCGTCTCTGCGAGTATGTGGGCCAGACTTGGATCATCAGCTGGCAGATTTGCTGCTGTCAGAGTCACGTGTGCCTCAATTTGACGCACGAACCCCTCCGCATCTGGTGGTGTGCTCACTGCTCGGGAGAGCGTGTCCGCCACGATGAGATCCTTCCCCGGAGTGTAGATCAGTTCTAAATCATACCTCCTGAGTTTAAGTAAGGTGCGCTGAAGGCGAGGGGTCATGTCGTTCAGGTCTTTGTTAATGATGTTGACCAGAGGGCGGTGGTCAGTTTCAACCGTAAATCGTGGCAGGCCATACACATAGTCGTGGAACTTGTCCAGTCCAGTTAACAAGCCCAGGCATTCTTTTTCTATTTGCGCGTAGCGCTGTTCGGTAGAGGTCATGGCTCGTGAGGCATATGCAACCGGGGCCCATGACGACGTGCTGTCTTTTTGCAGGAGTACCGCTCCAATACCAGATTGGCTGGCGTCTGTTGAGATCTTTGTAGGGCGAGTCATGTCAAAGAACGCCAGCACTGGTGCCGTGACCAGTTTGTGCTTGAGCTCCTCCCATTCCAGCTGATGCGATTGCTGCCAGTGGAATTCTGTTGATTTTTTTACGAGATGGCGCATATTCGTTGTATGAGAAGCCAGGTTGGGAATGAACTTCCCAAGGAAGTTGACCATGCCCAGGAATCTTAGGACAGCCTTCTTGTCAGCCGGCCGTGGCATGGCTGTGATGGCGCTAACTTTGTCTGCATCGGGACGGACCCCTGATCGTGAGATGTGGTCCCCGAGGAATTTCAGCTCCATCTGGCCGAAGGCACACTTGGCGCGGTTGAGACGCAGGCCATTTTGTCGTATGCGGGTGAAGACACGTCGTAGACGATGCATGTGTTCCTGCGGAGTGGTGGACCAAATGATGATATCGTCCACATATACACGTACCCCTTCGATGCCTTCCATCATCTGCTCCATAATGCGGTGGAAAACTTCAGATGCTGAAATGATGCCGAATGGCATCCGGTTGTAGCAGAATCTGCCAAAAGGGGTGTTGAACGTGCATAGCCTTCGGTTGGCCGGGTCCAATTGGATCTGCCAAAATCCTTTGGACGCATCCAATTTGGTAAATATTTTGGCTTGCGCCATTTCGCTGGTGAGGTCCTCTCGTTTCGGGATGGGATAGTGTTCCCGCATGATGTTGTTATTCAGATCTTTAGGATCTATACATATGCGGAGCTCGCCAGAGGGCTTCTTTACTCAGACCATGGAGCTGACCCATGGCGTGGGCTCCGTGACCCTGGATAGGACCCCTTGGTCTTGAAGAGCCTGCAGCTGCAACTTGAGGCGGTCTTTGAGTGGCGCAGGAACCCTGCGAGATGTGTGAACGACAGTGATGGCGTCCGGTTTGAGTCGAATCTTGTACGTGTATGGCAATGTCCCCATGCCTTCAAAAACCTCCTGGTTGTGAGCAAGGAGGGAATGGAGATTTGCGTGGAACTCAGCATCCGGGAAGTCGGATATCTCATCTGGAGAGAGACATAATGCGCTGTACCAGGTGAAGGACCTTACACACCTGTGCGCCCAGTAACGAGTCTTTTGATGAGCCGACAACTTCAAAGGGGAGTGTGGCCGAGTGCATCTTGTGAGTTATCTGTAGCTGGCAAGATCCTATGGACGGGATGACGTTCCCGTTATAATCAACCATCTTGAGCCGGGATGGCGTGATGGGTGGTTTGACCTTCATGGCCTGGAATGCAGAATATGCAATCAGGTTGGCGGATGCGCCGGTGTCCAGACAGAAGGTGACACGCGATCGGTTGACCATCAGGGTGACACACCACTCATCGGCTGGATTGATGGCATTGACCTTGTTGACATCGATGACGGAAATGCGGAAGGCATCCTGGTCATCTGCATCTCTTAACTGGAAGTCTTGATGCGTGGGCTGGACGGTCCTGACTTGTCTGCGAGATTGTCGGGGATATGCAGGATCCATGGGTTGAGCCGAACGACAGTGGGCAGCATAGTGGCCCATCTTGCCACATCTGAGGCACTGTCGGTTTTTAGCAGGACATTGTCCTTTTAAGTGTACAGCTCCACAATTGCCGCACGTCATGACGTCACGGCGTTCGTTGCGCCACTGCGCATGCGCAGTGCAATCTTGCGGTGGGCGCGCCTGCGCAGTGCGTCCCTCGATGTGGCCGTTATTTTTGGCGCGCACCAGCGCGGGAGACCGCGAAAAGCGCGGGAAGCGGCCGCTGTCGTCCGGGCCGTGGGTCGGGAAGTAATCGACGGCCTGGATGCGTTCGACGTCGTGGGCGGCCTGGCTTGCCGATTCGACGGCTGGGGACCCCCTCCGTGCCAACTCGGACGCCTGAAATCGGGCAAAACGGCAGGTTGCATTCTCGCGGAGGACACAGACTTCCACAGCAGACGCTAAGGTGAGGCTTTTTATTTTAAGAAGCTGCTGGCGTAGGCCACTAGAGGCAACGCCAAAAACAATCTGGTCCCTGATCATGGACTCTGTGGTGCTGCCGTAACCGCAGGACTGCGCTAGAATTCGGAGGTGTGTCAAAAAGGGTTGAAAAAGCTCCTCCTTACCTTGCAGGCGTTGCTGAAAGAGGTATCTTTCAAAACTTTCATTCACTTCAACCTTAAAGTGCTGGTCCAGTTTGAGGATGACCGTGTCATACTTGGATTGGTTTTCGCCTTCTTCGAACACCAGTGAGTTGAAGACGTCGAGGGCGTGCTGACCTGCGTAGAAGAGGAGCATTGCAATCTTCGTTTCATCCGAGGCACTCTGTTTTTCGTTGGCTCGGATGTACAGGTCAAATCGCTGCCTGAAGAGCTTCCAATTGGTACCTAGGTTCCCCGCGACTTGCAACGGCTGCGGTTTGTCGGTGCGGTCCATGTCCAGAATGGCAGGTTAGTTGGCAGGTATCGATCCACTCCTGTACCATGTGGTGTTGGGCGTTCTGACACACAGATGAGCCAACACGGTTGTATATGGTACAACGCTATTTTATTTAAACTTTCTATGTACAGTTTTATCTTGATACTCTGCACGTGGGGATTCCCTGTTTGTGATCTTGTAACAGGTCTTGTCCGTGTCTTTGTCCCCAGACCTACTGTCCACTAGGTGTCGTGCTCGTGCTTTTATGTGGTTGCTGTCCTTGTGTGTGATTGGTTGTGGTGTTGTGTGCTCTGATTTGTCTGTTGGTGTGTCCATCATGATGTGTGTGTTTGAATATCATGACACGGTGCACCATCAGGATTCTCCGTCTTGCCGGCTGGCCAATGGGGTTTCCCATTGTAGGGAAACCCCTGGGCTGCCAGCACAACGGTGATTCCTGATAGCGGAGAATTCAGCCGTATAATCTCCCACCACAGCTGAATTGTACCAATATTACAATCCCCTTACGGCCATAAAGCAGGATGCAATTCAGCGTTACACGCCATGCACATTTATGCACGGAGTAAAGTCTCAGGAATTCTCAGGAGAATCCTGATATCGAGCCACCATCTTGAGCTGGAGGCCCAATAGCTGAGGCCCCTGGTCGGCCACACCCACCCGCCCACAAACCAGCCCCAAACCACCCCCCATTTCACAGCAGCGCCCCCCCACCCCCGGATTACCTGGGTGCCCCACCTATCCCAAAGTAGGCGTGTGATTCAACCTGCACCCCCAGGGGTCCTTGTCGGGGGATTGGCTATTTCAGGTGTCCCTGGGGGCGTTTCCCTCATTACAGGGGCCACTGGGATCTGCCTATTACCACAGAGAGATGCCCCGAGGTTTGCAGATGCAGAGCTAGAGATATTGCTGGATGGCATGGAAGAAAGGTGGGGTACTCTGTTTCCAGGGTGGAAAGGAGGCTGCAACCCCCCCCAGACGCACAACATCATCGAGGCGTGGGAGCAGGTGGCAGAGGCAGTGAGCATCTTGGGTCCCACCATGAGGATCGTCGAGCAGTGCAAGAAGAAGCTGCACGACCTCCTCAGGGCACCACGGGTGAGTCACTGGCACACCCTCGTTCTACAGCCCCCCCATCCCCCCCTCCCCCCCCTCCCCAACTCCCATGCAGTCCCACCAGGCAGACTGGTAGGCAGTGCTGGGGAAAGATGAGCAATTCCCCAGGCCAACCATGATGAACCACCACCCCTGCACATCTGGCATCGTTCCCGTCCCACATCCCCTGTAACCTATTCCCCTTCAGAGAGTGAATGAACCCCCCCAACCGGCATCCCCCTCGCACCTCACCCTTCACCACATGCCAATAGCTATACCGCCCGCCATGGCCAGGTAACATGCAAACACAGACCACTAGCTGCAGAACCTCTGTACTGTTGCATCCGAGTGTCTCACACTGTGCATTATCTGTTCCCGAGGAGAACGCTGGGAGCAGGAGAAGGCCGGAGGGTGCCTGTTGGACCTGCAGCCCCTCATCATCATGGAGTCGAGGGTGTTGAACCTGGCAGGCGGTGTGGCAATGTGGGTTGCCGGCAGAGGCAACCATGGGACAACCAAATGAACTCCCAATATTGCACGTGAATCAACACCCCCCCCCCACCCCCCCAAACCACACCTATCCGCGATCTCGCCATGCGTCTTGTATTGTGTCTTGCAGGGTCACCACCAGACGATGCGGGACCGGCCGGTGTCCCCCGCCAGCAGCCACAAACTCACGACCCACTTGGCGACAAGGTGGGACCGCTCGGGGTCCCTCTTCCCCCAGTTGTAACCCACGACACCCCGGAGCACATGTCCGGGGACGACACCGACTTCTCGTCACTGCTGTCGGGGCATCCTCTACTATCCCAGAGACACTCTCCTCGGTTGGCTATTTAGTGAAGAGATTCCTGGGGCAATAACTGGTGTGCATCACACACATGCAGCGGTACATCAGGTAGAGGTAGGAACTCCCAAGGGGGAGAATGGTCCGACCCCAGGGACTAACCACCGTCCAGACAGGTCTTGCGCTTCTTGAAAGGGCAGTACCATCAATGCTAGAGATGCAGGGGCAGAGCCGGAGATGATATGAGGCGGTGTCAGCAACCATCCACCACTTGCTGATCCAACTACCTGGAGGAGCAGGAGCTGGTGCCGATAATGCGTGCTACCTAGGCCAACACCACATTGGGTGGTATCCGCAGTGGAGGACTTAGGTGTGTAGGTATTGGCCATGGGTCAGGATGACCAAGGCCTGGCGCACGCTGTGCGGAGCACCAGGTAGCATAATAGAGCAGGTCATCCTCTGCCCATGGACCAGACCTGCTGATGCTGCCGACCCAGAGCCAACATCCTGTGGTGAAGCTCCTGGAGGCTTGGAGGGAGGTGGAGGTGCAGGGGGGAGTTGTCGGGTGTGATGGGATGGTTGAGTCTCCGGTGGTCAGGCCCCCTGTATTTAGTGAACCTGGAGGTGATCACGTTGTCACATGCATGTTGTGCGGCCTCCTGTGCTGTATGAGCCATGTCCTGCCTATCCTAGCCCTTCTCCGCATCCTCCTTGTTGGATAAGGTATGGTATTCCTCCACCTCCCCCTCCAGCATGTCCACCTCTGCAGCACGATGTCGTGGAGGACGCAACAGGCCAGCAGAAAGCGGGAAACCTTCCCAAGGCTATACTGGAGGGCCCCTCCAGAGCAGTCCAGGCATCTGAACCAAGCCTCCAGCATGCAGATGCACTGCTTGATGACACCCCTGGTCATTGCAAGGATGTCATTGTAGCAGTTCTCCACGTCGGTCTGAGGCTTCTGGATAGGCACCATCAGCCATGACCGCAGCAGATAACCCCTGTCACCAAGAGTCAGCCTCTCACCTGGCGGTGCGCCTCAAAGCTGTCTAACACCAACAAGTGTGCCAGGATAAAGGTGTTGTGCAGACTGTCTGGATAACGGGCGCAGATGTGCACCATATGCAGTCGGTGGTCACACACCAACTACGTATTCAGGGCATGTAATCCCTTCCAATTGATGAATGGCACCACTCCATGCACCAGGGCCAGCAGGGGAGCATGCGTCCCATTGGTCACTCCCTGGATCTGGGGCATGCGGGCTATCATGTTATGTACTCTGGGATAACACAGGCTGCAACTGGATGCAGCTTTAACCAAAAGATACTCCAGACCTTGAAGTTAGTTCAATCTGATTTATTGAACCGTTAGCGCAGTTCCCTATGAGTTTGACTCTCTGCTAACCTAAGTGTGGTTACTCTGTCTGACTGAACCAGATTAGCTCTTAGCCACGTGCTGGAGGGCTGATACTGTACATACACCCTGACTCACTCTGTAGGTGTTCATCAGTGGAACGAGGCGGAGTGTGAGTGCCTCATGCCTTTTATAGCGAGATACCACCCCTGAGTGTCCTGCCTGCTCATTGGCCGTGTCCTGTTCTCTGTGTTCATTAGCTGCCTGTCTGTGCCTGTCTGTATATCATCATCTGCATGTCTGCATATCATGACACGGGCGATGGCGGCGAATCCCGCTGCCTGGGAAACCTGGTGGGCACGGTTCACGTCAAAGATGGTATATTGTGCCACCCGGGCATATAGGGCATCCGTTACGGCATGGATGCACCGTGCATAGAGGTCTGGAAGATTCTGGACAGGACCCCACTCGGCGCCTGAAAGGACCCCGTAGCATAAAAGATGAGGGCAATTGTCTCCTTGAGGGCCACCGGGAACGGGTGTCCTCCCCCCTACCCCAGCAATTCCAGGTGTGCCATGATCCAGCAGAGATGCCGCATGGTCTCTCTGCTCAGCCGCAGTCATCGGCAACACGCCTGGTCTGACGGGCGCTGCCGGTACACAAGGACTGATACGATGTCTCCTTCTCACCTGCCCCTCGGCCTGTTGGACAGCTGGTTCTCCATCATCACCAGCTGTCTCCTCCACTCGGGCAGGCTCCTGTTCTGCAGGGTCCTCCCTAAACAGCTTCAGCTCATGCAGTCTCAGAGTATCTGCGTGTAGTTTTTAGAGAATGATAAAAAAGCAAATGTCGGTGCAGTGGAGAAAGGGATGGAGTTTAGGGGAGGAATTCCAGGGAGTTAAATCAAAAGACTGAACACATGGTTAAAATGGTGGAGTAAATACTTCATGACAGGAATCAGATGAATAGAAGGGTCCAAGAAAGAAGGGCAGCACTCAATAAATTAGGAGGCATGTATGGTGATATTTAAGATAATGCTATTAAAGTTCTGCTGTTGTTTCAGCAACTTTAAAAATTCTGAGATTTAAAAAAATGTTCACAACAGCTGGGCATGGTGTCCACAAATTGGCAGGCCATCTGGTGCTGCAAGACTATGCACTCTCAAACCTGTGTTTTTGCTCCAACATAAGAGTGACAATCCTGCTAAATCTCTTCCACTTATGCTCCAAAAGGGCAAATGTTGATAAGGAAAAGGAGGGGGTCTTGGATGGATTCTTTAGTGGTCTTGAGGTGACACTGCGGTAGTGGATAGCGAAGCCAGACAGGGTGACAATATGTGTTTCACCTTCACAGACAATTCCCATAACAGGTTCTTTCTACCTTATACTGAGGGCCGTACCGTATCACAGTGATTAGCATTGTTGCTTCACAGCGCCAGGGACCCACGTTCCATTCCCAGCTTGGATCACTGTCTGCGAGGAGCCTGTACGTTCTCCCCACCTCTGCATGGGTTTCCTCCGGGTGCTGTGGTTACCTCCCACAAGTCCCGTAAGGTGTGCTTGTTAGGTGAATTGGACATTCTGAATTCTCACTCAATGTACCCGAACAGGCACCGTAGTGTGGCGACTAGGGGCTTTTCACAGTAACTTCATTGCAGTGTGGTAATATAAGCCTACTTGTGACACTAATAAAGATTATTGGGCGACATTCTCCGACCCCCCGCCGGGTCGGAGAATCGCCGGGGGCTGGCGTGAATCCCGCCGGTTGCCGAAGTCTCCACCACCGGATATTCGGCGGGGGCGGGAATCGCGCCGCGCCGGTTGGCGGGCCGCCCCGCTCGATTCTCCGGCCCGGATTGGCCGAAGTCCCGCCGATAAATTGCCTGTCCCGCCGGCATAAATTAAATCACCTACCTTACCGGCGGGACAAAGCGGCGTGGGCGGGCTCCGGGGTCCTGGGGGGGGCGTGGGGCGATCTGACCCCGGGGGTTGCCCCGGCCTGGCCCGTGATCGGGCCTGTGCCGTGGGGGCACTCTTTCCCTTCCGCCTCCACCATGGCGGAGGCGGAAGAGACTCCCTCCACTGCGCATGCGTGGGAAACTGTCAGCGGCCGCTGACGCTCCCGCGCATGCGCCGCCCGGGGATGTCATTTCCGCGCCAGCTGGCGGGGCAACAAAGGCTGTTTCCGCCAGCTGGCGGGGCGGAAATTCCTCCGGCGTCGGCCTAGCCCCTCAATGTTGGGGCTCGGCCCCCAAAGACGCGGAGCATTCCGCACCTTTGGGGCGGCGCGATGCCCGTCTGATTGGCGCCGTTTTGGGCGCAAGTCGGCGGACATCGCGCCGTTTCCGGAGAATTTCGCCCATGATTATAAACTACTCTGGGCCACAGAAAGAAGACAGTTTATGTCAAAAGGGTCTGGTAAATCAAGCAGGAAGATCTTGGTCAAAGGTCACACAAAAGTGATCTAGTAACCTCAGATTGTCTACCTAAGGGGCGTTGGATCCCTCCCGCAACACAAATTAACTGAGGTCAAT
This sequence comes from Scyliorhinus torazame, assembly GCF_047496885.1. Taxonomy (NCBI): domain Eukaryota; kingdom Metazoa; phylum Chordata; class Chondrichthyes; order Carcharhiniformes; family Scyliorhinidae; genus Scyliorhinus; species Scyliorhinus torazame. The sequence goes on from NC_092710.1 coordinate 241,802,267, forward strand.
GGCAGCAAAAAAAACTAAATGAAAATTTACAGAGTAAGCAGTTGGGAGTTTGGAGAGTGAAGGAATCTTATTCTGATTTTGTTTGAATTTTGTATTTAACTAAAAATTACTGTGTAAAGTAGATGTATTTTTTTGAGTTACGGATATTGTGGGGGATCAGGAACTGTGAATTTTATCTGGACAATTTGTTGCAGGAGGCAGGAACACCCCTGAAGTTAGGAAGAACTTTAGAGTTGGTCAATGGTCAGGGGCAGGAGTGTGTGACTGCAGTTAGGTGGGTAAGGAGACCCAACATGTAGCTATGGAGGAGCCTCACCCACCCAACCTTGCTCAACAGGTACAAAGTACTTTCCTCCTGAATGGATGAGGAGAAGGACTGCAAGGTGGAGGCGCGCGGACTGTCCATGGCACTATGGGTAATGCAGAGGAATGAGGTAATGATAGGAGATAGGATAGCAGCCATGGCCCGGAGCTCAGAAAGTTGAGTTGCCTACCCAGTGCCAGGATTAAGGACACCTCACAGCTGGAAGGAACGTGGTGTGGAAGGTGGGGTGTCCAATTATCATGGCAGTGGTGGAGTGGTATTGTAGTTGACCAGTAATCCAGGGACCTGGGGGAAAAGCTCTGGGGAGCCAGGTTTGAATCCCATCGCAGCATATAACGGAAATTGTGTTCAATAAAAATCTGGCATTAAATCTCTAATAATGACCATGAAACTATTGTCGATTGTCGTAAAACCCCATCTGGTTCACTAATGTCCTTTAGGGAAGGAAATTTGCCATCCTTACCTGATCTGGCCTACATGTGACTCCAGGCCCACAGTGTTGACTCTTAACTGCCCCCCTCAAGGGCAATTAGGGTTGGGCAATAAATGAACAAATAAATTATAGTCCGCATGGGAACTAACGACAAAGGAAGAACCAGGAATGGTGTTTTGCTAAGAGAATTGAGAAGCTGGGGACCAAATTTAAATGCAGAAAATCAAAAGTAATCATCTCTGGATTGCTACCCATGCCACGTGCTGATTGGCATAGGGTTGAGCAGATTTTAGAGTTATAAGCAGGGCTCAAAGAGTGGTGTAGCAAGAAAGGGGGCGGGATTCTCTCAGCCCGGGGCCGGGTCAGAGAATTGCTGTGACCGGCACGAATTGTGGCACGCCGCCCCGACGCTAGGACGCGATTGTCCGCAGCGTGGAGAATCGGCGCCATTGGTGCAGGCGCGGTCGGCGCGCCGCTGGCTGGGGACCGCTATATGGGGCCCCCCTGCGATTCTCCGCCTGGGATGGGCCGAGCGGCCGTAACAGAAAACCCGAGTCCTGCCGGCGCTGATCTAACCTGCTCTTAGCCGGCGGGACCGCGGCATGGAAGGGTCCGGGGGCGGCCTGTGGGGGGGAGGGAGGTTTCGACCATGGGGGGGGGGCCCTCCGTTGTGGCCTGGCCCACAATCGGGGCCCACCAATCGGCGGGCCGGCCTCTCGGGCTGGGGGCCCCCTTGCTTCCGCGCCGGCCCCTTTAGCCCTATGCCATGTTGCGTTGGGGCCGGCGCGGAGAAGGGAGCCACTGCGCATGCGCAGACCCTGCGGCGTCCAGTTGATGCCAGGATCTGCAGCTGGAGCTGCGAGGGTCGCTCCAGTGCCGTGCTGGCCCCCTGTAGGGGCCAGAAGTGCTGATCCTGAGGCCATGTTGACGCCATCGAGAAACGCAACGGCGTTTACGACGGCGTCAATACTTACCCTCAGGATCAGAGAATCCCGCCCAGGATTTTGATTCCTGAGGCATTTTGTGTCAGTACTCAGGGAATAGGGAGCTATTCCACTGGAATGGGCTCCACTTGAGCTGAGATGGGATCTGTGCCTTGGCCAATTACAGAACTAGGGTTGTGGGCAGAGCTTTCAATAAACAGAGTGGGGAGAGGGGAGGAAAAGGGAGGGTGAAGGGTGATTTAGAAATCCAATGAGAAAGAATGAATCAGTGAGAAAGTATGGTGTAAAAAAAGCAGAGTGGGCCAGGAAGGGACAGAGTTTAACAAATTTGCACACCAGTGAATAATTAATAATAATAATTTTAATTAATAATCTTTATTGTCACAAGTAGGCCTACATTAATACTGCAATGAAGTTACTGTGACAATTATTGTGGAGAATGAAGAAATAGCAGAGGCATGGAACAAAAAGGGAAATCCCTCAGGTGTGTCTCCTGCAGGTAGATTATGTCCGCCTTCAGGCTTCTCAGGTGGGCGAAGACTCTGAATCTTTTCACCGGCCGTTAAGTCCCCTCACGTTCCAGGTGACTATCCTGGTGGGGGTAGTCCACCTGGTAAGTGTGGATGGTCCCGCAGGACCGGGGGTTAAATGCAGGACATGCTTACTGACCGACCGAGCCGCAGAACGGGGAAAAGGACAGGCATGGCCAAGGAACTGGGAGCATTTATGGAGCAGATGGGGTGGACCCGTGGAGGTTCCTACACCCGGGAGAAAAAGAATTCTCATTTTTTTCACAAGTGCACATGGTATATACCCCAATCGACTTCTTTGCAGTGGGGAAATCGGTGCTTTCTGGAATTATAGGAGTGGAGTATTCCGCGATCGTCATCTCCGACCACGCTCTGCACTACGTGGATGTGACTTTGGAGGCGGGCCATGCCCCGCAGTCCACATGGAGGCTGGACACGGACCTCCTGGCCGACAAGGCCTTCTGCCCGAAAACATCGCAGGCCGTAGGCGACTACGTGACTAACAACCGGAACATGGAAGTCTCACCTTCCACTTTCTGGAAGGCACTGAAGGCTGTGATCAGAGGGGAAATTCTAGCCTACAAGGCACATAGAGATAGGGAACAGTTGGAGGCCAGGCAACAGCTGATCGACTCCATCTTCGTGGCCGATAGAAAATACTCCGAGGCCCCGACCGTAAAGCTTCTGGTGGAGAAGAAAAAACTACAGATGGCCTTTAACCTGCTACCCACTAGGAAAGCAGTGTACCAACTCTGGCAGACAGAGGGGACATTTTACGAACACGGAGAAATGGCTGGCTGCCTACTGGTTCACCTGCTGAGAAAGCAGGCAGCCACGAGGGAAATAGTGCAGGTGAGGGACAACAGAGGCAGACTGATAGCGGGACCAAAAACGGTCAATCAAGCATTTGAGACCTTCCACCGAGGACTGTACACCTTCAAAGCCCCGGCGGGGACGCGCGGATGAAACAGTTCCTCGCCGGACTGGAAATATTGGTTGTGGGGGAGGACAGACGGGGGAAGCTGGAAGCACCAGACCTGGGAGAAATCATGAGAGCATTAGCTCCATGCAGGCAGGGAAGGCGCCGGGACCAGACGGGTTCCCGGCGGACTTATACAAAAAATTCACACTGGCCCTGGCCCCACATTTAAGGGACATGTTCGCAGACTTGCTGGCAAGGGGCACTTTGCCTCTTACGCTAGCGCAGACCACAATCTCATTGATACCCAAAAAAGACAAAGATACAATGGAATGTGGGTCATATAGACCCATTCCGCTGCTGAATGCGGATGCAAAAATACTCGCAAAGGTCCATGCTAAAAGGCTGGAGATCGCCGCACCAGAGGTGGTCGCTGAAGACCAAATGGGCTTTGTCAAGGGTAGGCAGCTCACTGTAACATCAGGCTAAATGTAATAACGACGCCCCCCCCCCCCACCCCTCCCCCCCCACCCTCCGACACCGGGAGAGAACACCAGAGGTGACTGTCTCCCTGGACGCAGAAAAGACCTTAGAAAGAGTCGAATGGAAGGACCTCCTCAAGGTATTGGAACGGTTTGAGCTAGGAGCAGGATTCGCCGCCTGGGTGAGACTCGTGTACAACGCTCCCAACGCAAGCGTTCAAACTAACATCAACAGCTCTGAATACTTCCAGCTACAAAGGGGCACAGGGCAAGGATGCCCATGTCCCCGCTCTTGTTTGCATTCACAATTGAACCCGTGGCGATAGCCCTACGGGGCACGAAAAGCTGGAAGGGCATCCAAAGAGGAGACCAGAGCACAGAGTCTCACTATATGCAGATGACCTGCTCCTGTACATCTCAAAGCCACAAGAAGGACTGAAAGCAATCATGTGGATCCTAAAAGAGTTCGGAACCTTCTCGGGTTACAAACTCAACTTGGCAAAAGTGAGGCACTCCCAGTGAGCCCAAACCGGGGCGGGACAGAGCTGGAGGGACTCAAAATAGCCCAAAACAGATTCCGATACCTGGGGATCCAAATAGCCTGGGACTGGACACAGATCCACAAATAGAATCTGACCAACCTAGTGGAGGAAGTTAAAAAGGACCTACAAAGGTGGGACGATCAAAATGAATGGGTTACCGAGGTTCCTCTTCCTGTTTAGGTCCATATCGATGTTCATCCCCAAGGCCTTCTTCCAGAACCGAGATAAATAATTATGGCATTTGTGTGGGGGGGACAAGAATCAAAGAGTTTTCAAAGCAACACTGCAAAGGAGGAAAGTAAGGGAGGCCTGGCACTGCCAAACCTGCAATATTACCACTGGGCAGAAACAGTGGAAAGAGTGAGGGGATGGGTGCAAGAACCCAACTCGGAGTGGGTACAGATGGAGGAGGCCTCCTGCAAGGGAGCAACCTTCCAGGCCCTGGCCACGGCAGCATTCCCATCCCCCTCGGCGAAAGACATATCGAGCTCAGTGTTAATGGCCACACTGAAAATGTGAGGCCAGCTAAGGCAGCACTTCAGGCTGACCAAAATGTCACCCATGGCCCCCAACTGCGGTAACCACAGATTCCCGCCAGCCATGCTAGATGCAACGTTTAAAATATGGAGTCTGGACGGGGTAACGCTGACAACTTCGACGTAGGGCACAGACTAATAATGCTGAACGAACTGACGGAGGAATGGGAATTGTCGACAGGACAGGAAATGAGACACTTACAAATAAAATATTTCCTCTGCAAAGAAACTGTAGGATACCCGTGGGCCCCAGAGACCAAACTATTAGAGGACCTGATGACCACTGACAGTAAGGAGGGGGGACTCTGTGGGAAAATATATGGACAGCTACTGGTCAAAGCCCGAACACACTGGACAAGACCAGACGGAAATGGGAGGAAGAACGGCAGACAGAAGTGGGGTGGGGACTCTGGAGCGAAGCACTGAGCAGGGTGAACTCCACCTCCTCCTGCACAAGGCTAAGCCTAATGCAGTTAAAAGTGGTGCACAGAGCACACCTGACCAGAACCCGAATGAGCAGGTTCTTCCCGGAGGTGGAGGACAAATGTGAGCGGTGCAAGAGAGCCCCGTCCAACCACACCCACATGTTCTGGTCTTTCCCCAAGCTTGCTGGGTTCTGAACAGCCTTCTCCGAGGCAATGTCCAAGGTTGTGGGCATGAGGGTGAAACTATGCCCAAATGTGGCAATCTTCGGACGATCAGAGCAGCCAGAGCGATACATGGGGAAGGGGCCAACGCCCTAGCTTTCGCTTCCCTAATCGCACGCCGGAAAATCCTGCTTTTCTGGCGATCAGCAGCACCACCCACAGCTGCAGACTGGCTCGCTGACCTCTCGGAATTTCTCCAACTGGAGAAGTTCAAATATGCCATTGGAGATGTGGTAATACCAGGTATTGCGGTACCTGAGAGGTGGATGACCATTGGCTAGACCCAGGAGTCTACCATTGGCTGATGTACATAGGTCCGCCCTGAGAGGCGGAGTATAAGAACCGATGCTGTCCCAGCAGCCTTCACTTTCTGTATCGAAGCTGCTGGGTAACAGTTCTAGCAGATTAAAGCCTATTAGTTATGACTCACCTTGTCTCGAGAGTAATTGATTGCGCATCAATTTAATCTGCTACAACTTCAGTTGAAAGGATGGATCTCCATATCAAACTGGAGTGCCTTCAGCTCAGCCCCCACGCGGACAACTCTGCTGTTATCTTCAAACATTGGCTGGCGTGTTTTAAGGGCTACCTCGACACGGCCGCCAACACCCCCACGGAAAGACAAAAGATGCACCTTCTACGCTCGCGGGTCAGCCCTGGGATCTACCCTCTGATCGAGGAGGCGGAGAATTATGCTGCCGCTATCGAGCTGCAAGAAGCACATTATATCCGCCCTGTGAACCAGGTCTATGCCCGTCACCTGCTGGCGAGTGGGAGGCAAAGCCCCGAACAAACGCTGGAAGACTTCTATCGGGCGCTGCTGGTGCTGGGCCGAAACTGTGGCTGCCCGCCAGTTTCGGGGATGAGCACACGGAACTTTTGATCATGGTTGCTTTCGTGGCAGGTATGACTTCCCCCGATATCTGCCGAAGGCTCCTAGAAATGGACACACTGGGACTTACTGAGGCACGGGCCCTGGCGGGGTCCATGGACGTTGCGTATAACAAAGCGCTGGCTTTTGCTCCAGGACGCGCGGCCGCCCCCTGGGCTGCATAGCACCCCGTTGCGGCAGCCCCTCAGACCTTCCCCCTGACCCCGCAAGCCTGCGCGGTGAGACGGCCCGCTACCGTCGTCGGACAACGCTGTTTCTTCTGCGGGCAGGCGAATCATCCCCGCCCGCGCTGCCCGGCCCGCACCTCCACCTGCAAAGGGTGCGGCAAGAAGGGCCACTATGTTGGGGTCTGCCAGGCCCGCGCCGTGACCGCGGTCTCCAGCGACTATCGGCAGCCCTCTTTTCAGGCCCCGGCCATCCAGCGCCCACCGCCACCACCCTATCCTCAGGCCGCGTGCGACCCACGGCCACGGCCATTTTGTCCCCCGGTCACCACGCTGGATGGGTGGGCGCCGCCATTTTGTCCCTCGCCGCCGCCATCTTCTTCATCCCCGGACTACATGTGCGATCCATGGCTGACGCCATCTTGGAAGGGGCCCCAGGCCCCCAGCACAGCCGACTACACGCTGCCCGACCAGAACTCTCCATTACTGCACCTGGCCTCGGTGACTCTGGACCAGAGTCGGCCCAGGACGCTTGCGAAAGCTACAATGACGATCTCCATCAACGGCCACGTGACGTCGTGCTTGATCGACTCTGGGAGCACAGAAAGCTTTGTTCACCCCGACACGGTAAGGCGCTGTTCTCTTGTCACCCATCCCGTAAACCAAAGGAACTCCCTGGCCTCCAGGTCACACGCGATGGAGATAAAGGGGTTCTGCCTAGTGAACCTCACTGTCCAAGGCAGGGAATTCCGCAATTTCCACCTGTACGTCCTGCCGCACCGCTGCGCAGCCACCCTCCTTGGGTTGGATATCCAGTGCCATCTGCAAAGCCTCGCGACCCTTAAGGTCGACCCGCCTTCCCTGTTTGAGAACCTCACGCCGGATTGCAAACCCGTCGCCACCAGGAGCAGACGGTACAGTGTCCAGGACCGAACCTTTATCAGGTCGGAGGTCCAAAGGCTGCTGAAGGAAGGGGTCATCGAAGCGAGCAACAGCCCCCTGAGGGCACAAGTAGTGGTGGTAAAGACCGGGGAGAAACATAGGATGGTTATTGACTACAGCCAGACCATCAACAGGTTTACGCAGCTGGATGCGTACGCTCTCCCCCGTATAGCCGACCTGGTGAACAGGATTGCACAATACAAGGTTTTCACCACGGTGGATCTCAAGTCTGCCTACCACCAGCTACCCATCCGTAATAGTGACTGCCAGTACACTGCCTTCGAAGCAGATGGGCGGCTCTATCAATTTTTAAGGGTTCCCTTCGGTGTCACGAACGGGGTCTCGGTCTTCCAACGTGAGATGGACCGAATGGTTGACCGGTACGGCTTACGTGCAACGTTCCCGTATCTTGATAACGTCACCATCTGCGGCCATGACCAGCAGGACCACGACACCAACCTCCGAAAATTTCTCCAGACCGCGAATATCCTTAATCTGACTTACAATAAGGATAAATGCGTGTTTAGCACTGACCGCCTAGCCATTCTAGGCTACGTAGTGCGAAGTGGAGTCATAGGCCCCGACCCTGAGCGCATGCGCCCCCCTCATGGAATTCCTCCTCCCTCACTGCCCCAAGGCCCTAAAGCGCTGCCTCGGCTTCTGTGGTGTTGGGTGCTCTGAGGTACAGACGAACCAACACAGTTGCGATTGGTACAACGCAGTTTTATTCCAACTAGTTATTTACACATCTGACTTGGTACTCAGCACGTGGTGACTGTATCAGTGTCTTGTTAATGAGGTCCTGGCCTTGTCCTGTCTCCAGATGGACTGGCCAGCAGGTGTCATGTTTCTTGTCTTATACTGTGTCTGCTCTTGTCTGTGATTGGCTGTCGTGTTGTGTGTGCTAATTGGTCTGTTGGTCTGTCTATCATGATGTGTGTGTTGTGATGTGTGTTTGAATATCATGACAGCTTCTTCAGCTGTTATGCACAGTGGGTCCCCAATTACGCAGACAAGGCTCGACCCCTGATCCAGTCCACAACCTTCCCCCTGTCGACGGAGGCCCACCAGGCCTTCTGCCGCATCAAAGCAGACATTGTAAAAGCCACGATGCGCGCCATCGACGAGTCCCTCCCTTTCCAGGTCGAGGGCGATGCGTCCGACGTAGCTCTGGAGAAGCGGTGCGACACTGGAGGCATTACCTGGCCGGCAGGAGATTCACTCTCCTCACGGACCAACGGTCGGTTGCCTTCATGTTCGAGCGGGGCAAGATTAAGAACGACAAGATCTTGCGGTGGAGGATAGAACTCTCCACCTACAATTACGAGATCTTGTAACGTCCCGGGAAGCTGAACGAGCCTCCTGATGCCCTGTCCCGCGGCACTTGTGCCACTGCACAAGTGGACCGCCTCTGATCCCTCCACGAGGACCTCTGCCACCCGGGGGTCACTCGTTAATTTCATTTTATCAAGACCCGCAACCTGCCCTACTCCATCGAGGAGGTCAGGACAGTCATCAGGGACTGCCAAATCTGCGCGGAGTGCAAACCGCACTTCTACCGCCCAGAGAGGGCGCACCTGATAAAGGCTTCCCGTCCCTTTGAACGCCTCAGCATGGATTTCAAAGTCCCCCTCCCCTCCACCGACCGCAACACGTACTTCCTAAACGTGATTGCCGAATACTCCCGGTTCCCATTCGCCATCCCCTGCCCAGACATGACCACAACCACCGTCATCAAGGCCCTCCAGGGTATCTTTACACTGTTCGGTTTCCCCACATACATTCACAGTGATAGGGGGTCCTCCTTTATGAGTGACGAACTGCGTCAATTCCTGCTCAGCAAAGGCATCGCCTCGAGCAGGACGACCAGTTACAACCCCTGGGGAAACGGGCAGGTTGAGAGGGAGAACGGCACGGTCTGGAAGACCGTCCTGCTGGCCCTATGGTCTAGGAATCTCCCAGTCTCCCGGTGGCCCTTCACTCCATTCTGTTGCTGCTCTGTACTACCACAAATCAGACACCTCATGAACGTCTCCTTGTTTTCCCCAGGAAGTCCTCCTCCACGACCTCGCTCCCAACCTGGCTAGCGACACCCGGACCCATCCTGCTTCAGAGACATGTGAAGGCGCACAAGTCGGACCCGTTGGTCGAGAGGGTCCACCTGCTGCACGCCCACCCCCAGTATGCCTATGTAGTGTTCCCTGACGGCAGCCAAGACACAGTCTCCCTTCGGGACCTGGCGCCCGCCGGAGCCCCACGCGCACGCGCACCATTGCCCCCACCCCCACCCTCACTGCAGCACCTGACCGGAGGGTCAGTACTCCCGCCACCCCTACCTAGGCCCGAACAAGCACCAACGCCCCCTACAGGCGCCCCTCCCCCTGCCCACTTTTCATCCCAACAGCGCCGCTTAGGGGTGACGAAGCTGCCAGGGAGGACGACACCATGTTCCCAGAGTCGCAACCACCGGGGCCCCCATCAGGATCACCGCCGAAGCCCAGACGCTCCAGAAGTATGACCAGGCCACCCGATCGACTGATTGCTGCACCATGAACACTTTGCTATTACCCTCGACATCACGGCACCTCTATACCTGGTCCTACCATGCGAAAGGGGACATTAACGCTGGCCATCACCCCGTCGGGTTCTTTTTATCAGGGGGTGAATGTGGTAATACCAGGTATTGTGGTACCTGAGAGGTGGATGACCATTGGCTAGATCCAGGAGTCTACCATTGGCTGATGTACATAGCTCCGCCCTGAGAGGCGGAGTATAAGAACCGATGCCACCCCAGCAGCCTTCACTTTCTGTATCGAAGCTGCTGGGGAACAGTTCTAGCAGATTAAAGCTTATTAGTTATGACTCACCTTGTCTCGAGAGTAATTGATTGCGCATCAGGAGGCTTCCTTACTGCATGGGGGCAATTTGTCGGTCTGTTCCAAAACCTGTTTGAGGCCAACAACAGCCAGTAGAGGGCGAACTGGAAGAATTAGAAAAGGAAAAAACAAAAGACAAGGATGCACAACCCAGGGGAGAGTGGGGGGAAAGAAGGCAGAGTCTGAGACGGACAAAGAGGGACAACAGGGGGGGGGGGGGGGGGGAAGCAAACGCTACACCCTCTCCTCCACAAAAAGAACATGGCTGAAGCCGATTGATGCATTATCAATTACGAGACGAGAGGAGAGAGTAATCGAGGCTTTATTAAGCAGAGATGTGTGACCTCCTGCAGCTGCTACCAGAATGGGAGCAGCTTGGTGTGCACACACATTTATACTCCGCCTACTGGGCGGAACCAGCAGGTAGGGATCTACCCCCGTACCTGTAGTACAGGAGCCTCACCGTATTACCTCTAATTTCAGCTATTATACAATCAGTGGTGACTCCCACATTCACCCCCTGTTAGAAAAAGAGTCCTGCGGGGGGGTGGGGGGAACAAATTTACAGGTTTGTGGAAATTTACAGTCTGGTGAAAATTTACAAATTCAGCCGGTTGGGTGCCTTGATCCTCCGCTGTGAGCGCCTCAGTCCCGGTAGTGATACAGGCGCCGACTTGGTCGCCTGGGACTCCGGGAGCGTGTTATCCTCATCTTCATTTCCGGGTGGAACCAGTGGGAGGACAGATCGTCCTGGAGCGGGGGATCTCGTGAGGTGCGCTGGGGGGAGGGTGGGTGGCTCCGGGGCAATCGGAGGGGGGGGTTCGGGTGGTGGGCCATGGGTGGGGATCCAGCCGGTGCCAGGTCCCTGAGGGAGACTGTGCCCTGGCGCCTATCGGGGTACGCCATGCTGCGGGTTTGCGTGTTGCGTGTAGTTGTACCCGTTCGACCAACGGGTCCGCCTTGTGGATCCGCACGTGTTTGCGGAGGAGGACGTTGGGAACGAACCCCCGAGGTGGACTTCCTAGGGAAGGCAAGGAGACGTTCATGGGGAGTTTCATTAGTTGCAGTGCAGATTAGCGATCGAATGGAGTGGAGCGCATCGGGGAGGACCTCCTGCCAGCGGGAGACCGTGAGATCTTTAGGCCGCAGGGCCAGCAGGACGGCTTTTCAGGCTGTCCCATTCTCCCTGTCCACCTGCCCGTTTTACGGGGGTTGTAGCTGGTCGTCCTGCTCGAGGCAATGCCCTTGTTGAGCAGGAACTGACACAGCTCATCACTCATAAAAGTGGATCCCCGGTCGCTGTGGACGTAAGCAGGGAAACTGAACAGGGCGAAGATGCTGTTGTGGGTTTTAATGACTGTGGCAGACGTCATATCGGGGCATGGGATGGCGAAGGGGATTCGGGAGTATTCATCGACCATGTTCAGGAAGTATGTGTTTCGGTCAGTGGAGGGGAGGGGCACTTTGAAGCCCATGCTGAGGCGTTCAAAGGGGCGGGAGGCCTTCACCAGTTGTGCTCGGTCTGGCCGGTAGAAGTGCGGCTTGCACTCCGTGCAGACCTGGCAGTCTCTGGTGACAGCCCTGATCTCCGCAATGGAATAGGGCAGGTTGCGGGCCTTGATGAAATGGAAGAACCGGGTGACCCCTGGGTGACAGAGACCATCGTGTAGGGCCCGGAATCGGTCCACTTGTGCACTGGCACATGTACCTCGGGATAGGGCATCTGGGGGCTCGTTGAGCTTACCGGGGCGATACAAAATCTCGCAATTGTAGGTGGAGAGCTCGATCCTCCACCTTAAGATTTTATCATTTTTGATCTTGCCCCGCTGTGTATTATTAAACATGAAGGCAACCGACCGTTGGACAGTGAGGAGAGTGAATCTCCTGCCGGCCAGGTAATGCCTCCAATGCCGCACAGCTTCCACGATGGCTTGGGCCTCCTTTTCGAAAGAGGAATGCCGAATTCCGGAGGCATGGAGGGTGCGGGAAAAGAATGCCATGGGTCTGCCCGCCTGGTTGAGGGTGGCAGCCAGAGCTACGTCCGATACATCGCTCTCGACCTGAAAAGGGAGGGACCCGTCGACCACGTACATCGTGGCCTTGGCGATGTCTGCCTTGATACGGTTGTAGGCCTGGCAGGCCTCAGCCGTCAGGGGGAAAACTGTGGAGTGGATGAATGGGCGGGCCTTGTCCGCATAGTTAGGGACCCACTGGGCATAATAGGAGAAAAACCCCAGGCATCGTTTCAGGGCCTTGGGGCAGTGGGGAATGGGGAGTTCCATGAGGGGGCGCATGCGGTCGGGGTCGGGCCCTAGAACTCCATTTTCCACAACATAGCTAAGGATGGCTAAGCGGTTGGTGCGGAACACACACTTCTCCTTATTGTACGTGAGGTTAAGGAGTTTAGCGGTGTGGAGAAATTTGAAGAGGTTAGCGTCGTGGTCCTGCTGCTCATGGCCGCAGATGGTGACGTTATCTAGGTACGGGAAGGTGGCCCGCAGACAGTACCGGTCAACCATTCGGTCCATCTCACATTGGAAGACGAGACCCCGTTAGTGACGCCGAAAGGAACCCTAAGGAAGTGGTAAAGGCGGCCATCTGCTTCGAACGCAGTGTATTGGCGGTCCGCCTTGCGGATGGGGAGCTGGTAGTAGGCAGATTTCAGGTCCACCGTGGAGAAGACCCGCTACTGTGCAATCTGATTGACCATATCAGATATGCGTGGGAGGGGGTACACGTCGAGCTGCGTGTACCGATTGATGGTCTGACTGTAGTCAATGACCATCCTGTGTTTCTCCCTAGTCTTTAGTACTACCACTTGGGCTCTCCAGGGGCTGTTGCTGGCCTCAATGATGCCTTCCCGCAGCAGCCGCTGGATCTCTGACCTGATGAAGGTCCTATCCTGGGCATTGTACCGTCTGCTCCTGGTGGCGACAGGTTTGCAAACCGGGGTGAGGTTTGCAAACAGGGAAGGTGGATCATCCTTAAGGGTCGTGAGGCCGCATACAGTGAGGGGTGGTAGGGGTCTGTCGAATTTTAAAGTTAGACTTTGGAAGTTGCACTGGAAGTCCAGGCTGAATAACAGGGCAGCACAGAGGTTTGGGAGGATGTGCACGCCAGAAATCTTCCAATGACTCACCGGGGAGTTGTTGCCTCGTGGACAGGAGGTGCCTGGCATAGAGTTTGTTGATCGGCCGGATATAGTGTCCTTTTAGAAGCTCCCTAGCTTCAGGGTAAGTGGGCGCATCCATGATAAGAGGAAAAATCTCGGAGCTCACCCGTGAGTACAGGCTTCTGTGCTTCCGAGGGTTGTTCAGTCGCTAATCCGAGGTAGCTTTTAAAGCAAGTGTGCCAGTGGTCGAAGGCCGACGTGGCGTCGGCTGCTTGGGAGTGCAGCTGTAGGCGATCTGGCTTGATGCGTAGTTCCATCGCTGTAAAATCTCTGCTTAATAAATTGATGCACTGTAAATTACGATGAGACAAGAGTAGAGAGTAATCGAGGCTTTATTAAGCAGAGATGTGTGGCCTCCTGCAGCTGCTGCCAGAATGGGAGCAGCATGGTGTGCACACACATTTATACTCCGCCTACTGGGCGGAGCCAGCAGGCAGGGATCTACCCCCGTACCTGTAGTACAGGAGCCTTACCGTATTACCTCTAATATCAACTATTATACAATCAGTGGTGACTACCACACCGACAAAGAAAGAAGAGAAAGGGAGGTGGGAAAGGAGGGGAACAAGGAGAAGGGACAGCACACCCTCTGATTGTCCAGGGAGCATTGCAAGGGGGTGGGCAAGGGAGTCGAGCAGGGGTGAGGGAAAGGGGGGCTGGGGGGAGGAATGTAGCGACTAGGGGCTTTTTACAGTAACTTCATTTGAAGCCTGCTTGTGACAATAAGCGATTTTCATTTCATTTCATTTTCATACGCTGAACTAGATGGCAGCAATCTGTAAATAAGGTAACGTAAGACAAAAACCTTTTTTCTTTAGATCGTACAATAAACAAACACAAACTTCAATGTACATATCTTTTTTTAAAAATAAGGAAATCAGAGAGGGGGTGAGACTGACAAACTGCAATGTCTTCCACGCCGGGGGCCTCCATACCCCCATTGCCCTCCACGCACCCCCCCCCCCCCCCCACCTGGCACACCCTGCCCACACATCCCCAGCCAGAGGGGGGGCCCTTGCACACCGGCCCCCACACCCTGCACCCCAGAGCCCGCACATAACATTACCTGGACCGGGAGCCGGCACTCACCGGCCGCGGAAGTGTCCCCAGGGCTGGGGCTCATCCCCTGGGTGTTCGGATGTTGGCTGTTGCGTGTGTGGTGTTGCCTCCCACAGTGCTCAGGCAGTGTCCAGGCATCACGGTCTGATTGAGGTGCTAAACAATAAGTCCCACATGCTACATTGCACGCCCACCCACAGGAATCCACTTTGGATGTGTGAAGTGCTCACTTAACTACGATTGCCAATTACCAATTTTCATAGCCTGTAGTGATCTCTATATGTGCATATACACAAGGGGTTAATGTGTAATCAGTAGCACCACATGATCACTAGAGGGCCGGACCAACAGGGGTATAAAAAGCAACCACATTGGGTCTCGGGCTCTCTCGGGGGTGCACTGTGACCAGGGCAATAGTAGAGTAGTTCAGATGGCTAGTGTAGTTACTGTAGTTAGATCTTGTTAACCTTGTCACTAGTATCAAAGTTAAAGTAAAGAACTCATGCAACTATTGTTATAGTTACTCAATAAACCTATTTTTACTACTGGATGAGTTTGCGTCTTCTTCATCAAGATTCAGAAGACCTCTTCATTAGCCAAGGATTGAGCCCAACTCCGATACCCCCCTATCCCATGGAGGCCCACCCTGACCGAGGTCGGATCCGCGTCCCACCCCGTCCCACCCCTCTCTGATCATAGGGGCAGCAAGCCCAGTGCCCCTTGCTCTTTGCCAGTGAGCAAAGGTGGTTCCTCACCTCCTCGGCTTCCCGCAGCATCCTCTCCGCCAGGTTCACGTTTTTCAAAAGGAGGACTAACTGGCACCAGTGTGACCACTTGCTGGGAGGCGATTAGATCACGGGCGGCTGTTGGATATGGGGAGGCTCCCGTTAATTATATGGAAATTGGGCTTAAGTGGTGATTATTGGTTTCTCGCCATGCTATGGCGGGATCCCGATTTCGCCTACGGGAGCGGGCCGGTTGCATCGCGAATGGCTTGTGGCCTGGCGCGGTTGATTTATGATTTATGAATTTAATTTGGGACCATGTCACCAAATTGGACAGCTCCTGAACATTTTATTTGTAATCGATACACATATATTTATATCTATCCCTTCGTATTCTTTACAAAATTTAAATCATTTATTCAAATTACTCATTTGGAGGGAGAGTGGCATGTTTATTCCCCTGGTACAAAGACTAAATTACATTGTGCAATGAGCACAAAGGATCGTCCCTTTAGTCTGAGATTGAGCCCTCTGGTTCCAATGCTTCCACAAATGGAAACGTCCTCTCCATTCTATCCAGGCCTTGCAGTATCCTGTAAGTTTCAATAAGATTCCCCCTCATCCTTCTAAACTCCAATGAGTATAGATCCAGAGTCCTCAACCGTTCCTCATACGACAAGCTCTTCATTCCAGGGATCATTCTTGTGAATCTCCTCTGGACCCGTTCCAAGGCCAGCACATCGTTCCTTGGATACGGGGCCCAAAACTGCTCACTGTACTCCAAATGGGGCCTGACCAGAGCCTTATACAGCCTCAGAAGTACATCCCTGGTCTTGTATTCTAGCCCTCTTGACATGAATGCTAACATTGCATTTGCCTTCTTAACTGCTGACTGAACCTGCACATAAACCTGAAGAGAATTGGGAATAAGGACTGCCAAGTCCCTTTGTGCTTCTGATTTCCTAAGCATCTTCCCAGTTAGAAAATAGTCTATGCCTCCATTTCTCCTTCCAAGGTGCATAACTTCACATTTTTCCACATTGTATTCCCTCTGCCACTCCTTTGCCCACTCTCCTAGCATGTCCAAGTCCTTCTGCAGCCCCCTTGCTTCATCAATACTACCTGTCCCTCTACAGATCTTTGTATCATCTGCAAACAGTGCCTTCAATTCCTTCTTTCAGATCATTAATATGCATTGTGAAAAGTTGTGGTCCCAGCGGCAGCCCCTGAGGTACACCACTAGTCACTGGCTGCCATCCTGAAAAATACCCCTTTATCCCCACTCTTTGCCTTCTGCCAGTCAGCCAATCTGCTATCCATGCCAGGATCTTACCCTGAACACCATGAGCTCTTAACTAATTTAACAGTCTCCTATGCGGCATCTTGTCAAAGGCCTTCTGAAAATCTAAGTAAATCACGTCCACTGGTTCCATTTGTCTAATTTCCTTGTTACCTCCTCAAAGAACTCTAACAGATTTGTCAGACATGTCCTCCTCTTGGAGAGGAAGCGGTGGAAGCTGAGGTGCCAAACTTGCAGAACTATTATTGGGCAGCAAACATTGCAATGGTTAGGAAATGGGCAGTGGAGGAGCGGTCGGTGTGGGGGCGGATGGAGAGGCCTCATGTAAAGGGACCAGTTTGAGGGCACAATTGCTGCGCTCCTTCCGTTCTTGCCGGCCAAATACTCCACAAGCCTAGTTGTGGTATCAGTGTTGAGGGTGTGGAACCAGTGCCGACAGTATTTTAGAATGGAAGGCATAAGCATGTGGGCGCCAATTTGCAACAATCGTAGGTTTATCCCAGTGGGGTTGGATGCGAAGTTTGGGGGTGACAGCAGGAGGGGTGTAGCCATCTGGGATGGCCACTTACAAAGAAAAATGGACATTTGCAAAGACTCAAGGGAAATATGGCCAATACAAGATTCAGGCAGGTTAGCAGAGAACCAGACAGTATCGAAACCCCCAGCCGATTTGCATTCTAATGGCCCATTTCCCTCAAAGGACTGGAACGCAGGTATCCGATACAATTCCAGAGACATCGGCACCACTCCCTTTACTCTGGAAGCATAAACAGCAAGGTCAATGACCGATTAGGACACGCCCAGCCATCAAGGCACCCGCCCCTTTATTGGCTCAGATCGAAGGCAGTGATCAAAGTCTGCTGAATTATTGGGTCCAATCCTAAGGACCACCCAAAAGAGCGTGAAACCCCCCCCCCCAGGATAAAGAGAGACACTGCCATGTGTTCGATCTCTTTTGGACCTGGCGCTCCAGCAACGTCCATCTCCAACTGCAGCACCACGACCACAAGCAAGTCCAAGTTCAACGCTCGCTGCCAGACGGATGAGCCCAGCTGAACCGCAGTTACTTCGCCAGACCCAGCAGAGCCAGATTCGAACAAAGGCCACTGTTCCTCTGACCTAAGCCGGGTGCCTGAAGTTAAGTACAGGTTGTCATAGTGTTAGGTGTAATTTAGCTCATAGTGTTTATGTTGCATGTATAAGTTAATCTTGTGTGTAAATAAAGTATTATTGAACTTGAACTAACTAACTGGTTGTTGAGTCTTTGATTGATATCCGGTTGAACCTTGTGGTGGTATCATTTGATACCTGGCGACTTTGAAAGCAATATAATATCAATATCTAGACAAAAGAAGGGCAACCTCATTGAATGCCATATTTATAGCGAGTAAATATAGCAACAGGGGTAGATTTTTGTTGGAGGGAAGTTTGCAGATTTGGAGGGGTTGGAGCAGACACATCAGTTGCCAAAAGGGATTGGGTCCAGGTATCTGCAAGTTGGGACTTTATGAGGAAGAAGGTGGCCTCGTTTCCAGCACTACCACCCCTGGCGCTGGAGGACAAACCCCTGTCCAAGGAGGAAATAGGAGAGGTCAAGGTCTTGGATATATATGGGAAGCTGTTGAAGAGAGAGAGTGCCCCGGTGGAGGAGGCTAGGTGTAAGTGGGAGGAAGAGCTGAGTGGCGCTTTGGGGGCTGGAGTATGGAGTAATGGTTTGTGGAGCGTTAATGCATCCTCATTGTGCGCAAGACTAAGTCTCGCCCAGTTCAAAGTGGCAAAGAGGGCGCACATGACTGTGTCCAGGATGAGTCGGTTCTTTCCAGGGGTAAAGGGTAGGTGTGGGCGGTGTGCAGGGAGGCCGGTGAACCATGTTCACATGTTTTGGACACATTTTAGGTTGGGGGCGGGGGGGGGGAGAGGAGGGCTGGGTTTGGAAAGGATTCGCAGATGTCGAAGATATTGAGGGTAACAGTAGCTCTGAGTTCAGAGGTGGCAATATTTGGAGTGTCAGAGGATCCAGAAGTGCAGGTGGGGAGAGGGGTCAATGTGTTGGCCTTTGCCTCCCTGATAGCCCGGAGACGGATTTTGTTGAGCTGGTGGGACCTGGAGCTGCCGAGTGCAGGGGTGTGGGTTAGCAATTTGGCAAAGTTCTTAGACTTAGAGAAAATCAAGTTCGCCATCAGAGGTGCAGAGGAGGGATTCACCTCGAGGTAGAAGCTATTCATCGACTTCTTTTTAAAAAAAATTTAGAGACCCCAATTTGTTTTTCCAATTAAGGGGAAATTTAGCATGGTCAATCCACCTAACCTGCACATCTTTGGGTTGTTGGGGTGAAACCCACGCAGACATGGGGAGAAGGTGCAAACTCCACACGGACAGTGACCCAGGGCTGGGATTCGAACCCGAGTCCTCAGCGCCGCAATCCCAGTGCTAACCATCGTGCCACATGCCGCCCGTTCATCGACTCCTTTAAAGAGTATTGAGTCGTCAGTGGGGATGGTGGTTTCAGTTTGTTGGGGCCAGGGGCCTGGGTTCATAGAATCATAGAATTTTACAGCATGTAAACAGGCCCTTCGCTAGTCCCAGTTGCCCGCACTTGGCCCATAACCCTCTATACCCATCTTACCCATGTAACTATTTAAATGCTTTTTAAAAGACCCAATTGTACCCACCTCTACTACTACCACTGGCAGCCCATTCCAGACACTCACTACCCTCTGAGTGAAGAAATTGCCCCTCTGGGCCCTTCTGAATCTCTCCCCTCTCACCTTAAACCTATGCCCCCTAGTTTTAGGCTCCCCTACCTTTGGGAAAAGATGTTGACTATCTACCTTATCTATGCCCCTCATTATTTTATAGACCTCTATAAGATCACCCCTAAGCCTCCTACACTCCAGGGAAAAAAGTCCCAGTCTATCCAGCCTCTCCTTATAACTCGAACCATCAAGTCCCGGTAACATCCTAGTAAATCTTTTCTGCACTCTTTCTAGTTTAATAATATCCTTTCTATAATAGGGTGACCAGAACTGCACACAGTATTCCAAGTGTGGCCGTACCAATGTCTTGTACAACTTCAACAAGACGTACCAACTCCTGTATTCAATGTTCTGACCAATGAAACCAAGCATGCCGAATGCCTTCTTCACCACCCTGTCCACCTGTGACTCCACCTTCAAGGAGCTATGAACCTGTACTCCTAGATCTCTTTGTTCTATAACTCTCCCCAACGCCATACCATTAACTGAGTAGGTCCTGGCCTGATTCGATCTGCCAAAATGCATCACCTCACATTTATCTAAATTAAACTCCATCTGCCATTCGTCGGCCCACTGGCCTAATTGATCAAGATCCCGTTGCAATCCTAGATAACCTTCTTCACTATCCACTGTGCCACCAATCTTGGTGTCATCTGCAAACTTACTAACCATGCCGCCTAAATTCTCATCCAAATCATTAATATAAATCACAAATAACAGAGAACCCAGCACCGATCCCTGAGGCACACCACTGGTCACAGGCCTCCAGTTTGAAACACAACCCTCTACAACCACCCTCTGTCTTCTGTCGTCCAGCCAATTTTCACCCTGGATCCCGTGAGCTTTAACCTTCTGCAACAACCTACCATGCGGTACCTTGTCAAAGGCTTTGCTAAAGTCCATGTAGACAACGTCTACTGCACTGCCCTCATCTACCTTCTTGGTCACCCCCTCAAAAAACTCAATCAAATTTGTGAGACATGATTTTCCACGCACAAAGCCATGCTGACTGCCCCGAATCAGTCCTTGCCTCTCTAAATGCTTGTAGATCCTGTCTCTCAGAATACCTTCTAGCAACTTACCTACTACAGACGTTAGGCTCACCGGTTTGTAGTTCCCAGGCTTTTCCCTGTTGCCCTTCTTAAACAAGGGCACAACATTCGCCTCTCTCCAATCTTCAGGCACCTCACCTGTGGCTGCCGATGATTCAAATATCTCTGTTAGGGGACCCGCAATTTCCTCCCTAGCCTCCCACAACATCCTGGGATACATTTCATCAGGTCCCGGGGATTTATCTACCTTGATGCGCTTTAAGACTTCCAGCACCTCCTCCTCTGTAATATGCACACTTCTCAAGACATCACTATTTATTTCCCTTAGTTTCCTAACATCCATGCCTTTCTCCACTGTGAATACCGATGAGAAATATTCATTCAGGATCTCACCCAACTCTTGTGGCTCTGCACATAGATGTCCTTGTTGATCCTTAAGAGGCCCTACTCTGTCCCTAGTTACTCTTTTTCCCTTTATGTATCTGTAGAAGCTCCTTTGCATTATTTGCCAAAGCAATTTCATGTCGCCTTTTTGCCCTCCTGATTTCCCTCTTAACTCTATTTCGACAATCTCTATACTCTTCAAGGGATCCACTTGATCCCAGTTATTTATGTACGTCATATGCCTCCTTCTTCTTTTTGACCAGAATCTCAATATCTCGAGTCATCCAGAGTTCCCTACTTCTACCAGCCTTGCCCTTCACTCTAAAGGGAATGTGCTTACCCTGAACCCTGGTTAACACATTTTTAAAAGCCTCCCATTTACCAGCCATCCCTTTGCCTGCCAACAGTCTCCCCCAATCTACCTCTGAAAGTTCCTGTCGGATACCATCAAAATTGGCCTTGCCCCAATTAAGAATTTTAACTCTTGGGCAAGACCTATCATTCTCCATAGCTATCTTAAAACTAATGGAGTTATGGTCACTTGTCCCAAAGTGATCCCTCACTAACATTTCTGTCACTTGCCCTTCCTTATTTCCCAAGACGAGGTCAAGTTTTGCCGCCTCTCTGGTCGGTCCATCCACAGACTGAATGAGAAATTTCTCCTGAATACACTCAACAAATTCCCCTCCATCCAAGCCCCTAATGCTATGGCTGTCCCAGTCAATGTTGGGAAAGTTAAAGTCCCCTACTATTACCACCCTATTTTTCTTGCAGCTATCTGTAATCTCCTTACATATTTGCTCCTCAATTTCCCGCTGACTATTTGGGGGCCTGTAGTACAGTCCTATCAAGGTGATCTCTCCCTTCTTATTTTTCAGTTCCACCCATATAGACTCAGTGGGCGAACCCTCGGATATATCCCCTCTAAGTACTGCCGTGATGTTCTCCCGAATCAAAAACGCCACTCCCCGTCCTCTCTTACCTCCTGTTCTATCCTTTCTATAGCATCTGTACCCCGGAACATTGAGCTGCCAGTCCTGCCCCTCCCTTAGCCATGTTTCAGTCATAGCTATAATATCCCAGTCCCATGTGCCCATCCATGCCCTGAGTTCATCCGCTTTGCCCGTCAGCCCCTTGCATTGAAATAAATGCAGTTTAATGTAGACTTTCCTTGCTCTCTGCCCTGCTTTCTCTGGTCATGCTTTACACACTCTCCCTTCCTGCCTTTTGTTTCCGTCCCCACTGACTTCCTACATCGGTTCCCATCCCCCTGCCACATTAGTTTAAACCCTCCCCAACTGCACTAGCAAATACACCCCCGAGAACATTGGTTCCGGTCCCACCCAGATGCAGACCGTCCGATTTGTACAGGTCCCACCTCCCCAGAACTGGTCCCAATGTCCCAGGAATTTGAAACCCTCCCTCTTGCACCATCTCTCAAGCCACGTATTCATCCTAGCTATCCTGTCATTCCTACTCTGACTATCACGTGGCACTGGTAGCAATCCTGAGATTACTACCTTTGAGGTCCTACTTTTTAGTTTAACTCCTAACTCCCTAAATTCAGCTTGTAGGACCTCATCCCGTTTTCTACCTATATCGTTGCTGCCTATATGCACCACGACAGCTGGCTGTTCACCCTCCCCCTCCAGAATGCCCTGCAGCCGCTCCGAGACATCCTTGACCCTTGCACCAGGGAGGCAACATACCAACCTGGATTCTCGTTTGTGTCCGCAGAAATGCCTGTCTATTCCCCTTACAATTGAATCCCCTATCACTATAGCTCTGCCACTCTTTTTCCCGCCCTTCTGTGCAGCAGAGCCAGCCACGTTGCCATGAACCTGGCTGCTGCCACCTTCCCCTGGTGAGCCATCTCCCCCAACAGTTTCCAAAACGGTCAATCTGCTTTGGAGGGAGATGACCGCAGGGGATCCCTGCACTGCCTTCCTACTCTTCCTCTGTCTGTTGGTCACCCATTGCCTATCTGCCTCAGTAATTTTAATCTGCGGTGTGACCAACTCACTGAATGTGCTATCCACAACTTCCTCAGCATCGCGGATGCTCCAAAGTGAATCCATCCGCAGCTCCAGAGCCGTCAAGCGGTCTAACAGGAGCTGCAGTTGGACACACTTCTTGCAGATGAAGGAGTCAGGGACACCAGAAGGTTCCCTGACTTGCCACATCTCACAAGAGGAGCATGACACGGGTCTGAGCTCTCCTGCCATGACTTAAACCTGAAGTTAAATTTGAACTACACTACACAGCTAAGAGAAAGTCAAAGAGAGAAAAATCACTTACCAGTCACAAGCCAATCGCTTACCTGCTGGCTGTGATGTAATTGCTCCCGAGACTCCCTCACAGGTCTGCTTCTCTGCACCTCCTTAAGATGAGCACCAAATTCCCTTCACTAGTTAATTAATTTACTTAATTAATTGGATTTTTTTTATTTTTTATTTTTTTTGGAAACTCAACTCCAAACACCAAACTCCAAAAAACACAGCCCTCACTCACCTCTTACCCGAACTCAGCCTTACCCAAACTCAGATACACTCTGTTTGCTTCCAGCACTCCGTTTCTAAAGGCTCGTCAGCCACACCTTTTGTATCCTTCCTGATTTACACTCAGCCAAGAGGCCTGCTCCCGGAACTGAACTCCCGAAACTAACAGCTGACCTGCAAGGTAAGGAAGCTGTTAAACAGTTAAAAAATGGGGGGGAGGCACCGGAGTGGCAGCCGGGAGAGTAGGGGAGATTTTTGAGAGGGGTGTAAGGATGTTGTGGCTGTTTGCTGTTGCCGCGGTTGGTTTTGGTTTTTCTTCTTTCTTATGTATATATTTGAAAATGCTTCCAATAAAATATTTAAAGAAAAAAGACTGTGAAAAGATCAATTCACTCCAGGCATGATTCCATGAAGAAATCAGGTTAGTCATCTTTCAAACAAAACTTTATTGTGAATAACAATATTAAACCTGTTTAACTTCAAACCCGAAAAGAACAGCCACACCCGTACACCTTAAAATTACGATTCAATTTCCCATCAAAAAACAAGATCATACACATGCAGCTCTAAATATAGCTTAAACATGCAGGCCTTAAAGTGA
Organism: Scyliorhinus torazame; assembly: GCF_047496885.1. Lineage (NCBI taxonomy): Eukaryota > Metazoa > Chordata > Chondrichthyes > Carcharhiniformes > Scyliorhinidae > Scyliorhinus > Scyliorhinus torazame. The sequence continues at coordinate 241,826,046 of NC_092710.1, forward strand.
TACATGTCTCACAGTGCACATTCTGAGAATCTCTTCTTACTCTATCTGAAGGTCTTCAAATGGCTGCTTCACTTGATTTGTTTCAGTCTTTCCCTTGTCTCCGGAGAAGGCTGCTCTGTTTTTAAAATAGTATCTTACTTGGAAAAGGAGTATGGACTCGGAGTCAAGCATATGGGAACTCAATTTCTCTTTTCTCAAACTCATTGCGTTTCTGCCTCAACCTGTGGTCCCAAAAAAAGCAAGAGTTGCCAGATCAGAGATCAGGGACGATCGGCTGGAGAATCAATGTTACCGATGAAATCGGGAGTGGCGCCGCTAAGCGGCATACTCTAGGAGTACGCTGCTGTCATAATATCCACGCATGTATATAATGAAGTGCGGACAGGCAGTGATTGACACACAGGATGACCAGTAAGCACACAGCACAGTGCAGCCAATCACCAGACAGGACACCACCACTATAAAGCCAGAGGGCACTAGGTTTCCCGCTCTCTCTGGACCCAGCCGCTGAGACAGTCCGAGTCCACGAGCTAGCACAGTGCAAACACCATGCGGTAGCTAGTGAGTCTGGTCAGGCTAGTACAAGGTCTCCAGTCAGTTCAGTATAGTGTTGACCCACAGTTAAATATGTATGTTAGTTCTATCGGTCAATAAAACCGTGTTGGATCTTCTACAGTGTAGAGGTCTGTTACTTGCATCGCTGCATCAACTGTAGTCCACACCAAACTGACCTGCCTAACACATCAGCCGCGTGCCGTATCGACAGTTTCAGGATGTTGCCTGAGGCCCTCCCCATAAAGCTCCGCCCCCCCCCAACCGGCCGAGTTCCCGATGGCGTCGGTCACGTGTGCTATCATTTGTCGGGAACTCGGCCTGGCGGCTGTGGACTCAGTCCAGCCCGTCACAGTCGGGGAAGGGCCAATCCGCGGGCAGGGAGGACTTTGGCAGGGGCTGGGGGCACTGTTGGGGGGTGGTCCGGGGCTCGCGAGCCGGCCAAATGGGAAGGCACTATTTTACAGGCCGGGACCACGCGCGGCCGGCGCTCTGTTTCTCGGCGCGGCCACTGTAGACCGCCACCGTGCGCATGCGTGGCCATGGATCCGGCAATTATCCGTGCCGTATCGGCAGTTAGGTCCGGGTGGTCTGCGCTGCCTTCCTGCTAGCCCCCAGCCAGATGGAGAATCGGTGGCTGTTTACGTCAAATTTTTGGTCGTAAAACGCCACCGTTCTCACGCCAGCATCAAGACATAGCTTGAAAATCAGAGAATCCAGCCCCAGACCTCACTTCCAAAAGCCTTTCTCCAGCCACTGTCTCTCTTCACAGCTTCTCACAATATCGCTCAGTGCCTCTCCCCCCACAGCTGTTAAAAAATGTCCCTGAGCTCTCTTAGCTCCTCCCATCACTGACCTCCTCTGCCAGTGTTTAACCCTTAAATTGTCCACTATATTCATAACCCAATTTCTTACAATCGTCCAGTCATCACACCGACGAAGGAAAGAGAGAGGGAGAGTGCGCCTCCATTTTGAGGTTCCCTCGCAGCAACTTTACAAAATCTGAAATAAACAGTCACAGCTGTTGGAATGTCATTGTGGAGGGGAGACCCTGAAATTGGGCATGATGTCCACAAACCAGGGCACTGGCTGGTGGCACAAAATTATGCAAATGCCTACCAGCATTTCTGCTCACATATCAGGGAGAAAATTCTGCTGCATCTCCATTCATATTCCAAAAGGAGAAGATGTAGTTGAGGAGAAGGAGGGGGTCTAAGGTAAACCCTTTGGGGTTTCTTGAGGTGATATTGCATGGGTTCATAGAGACGCCACACAGAATGGCAATATGTGTTTCAGACCACCTTCATAGATAATTCCAAGTGAAAGATTGTCTCGAATAGGGCACTATAACTTTAATATATCTGATCAGCTATAAAATCTGTTTCAGGACACTTTCTCGATAATTTCTAATACAGTTTATCTTTTTCTAAAATGTTTCTAAAAGTGGCATTAGCAGGGGAAAGACAGTGTGATTTTTTTCCTAAATAAAATCATTCACCTTGGAAAGCCATTATTTTCCAGCACAGGTCAATTTAAGACGAGAAATTGATGCTCGGAATCCAACTACTGCAGTTTCAGAAGCATCATGAATTCTCACATCACCAGGGAAGATGTAAGGTTGTCGAGTTACTATTGCTTAAACAAATGAATTAATCAAAAATATTTTCTTTTGGAGAAAGAAGTCAATTGAATTTGATAGAAATTGCTCATGATCCGTGATATTTACCAGTGATGTGAGTCATCCGAGAGTGCCTTTAAGAACTGGATGTTTAAGCAATGTACCTTTAAGAAAACAGTGATGTCATAGAGTGGGTAGAGCTCAGGTCAGCCATTTTGCAGTTTGATTTTGCAGTTTGGTTTCAGTTTTGAAAAGTGCCTGGCTGGTTTTGCTGTGAGCTGATTAAAAGGAGAAAGCCAGTTTGAGACAGCAGCTTGAGAAGTTCTGGTTTGGAAAAGAGCTGGGTGTGTGTCTGTGTTTTGCAGTGAGCTGGATTTCTGCCATGAAAGACTATGCCTGGATCATTTGGGTGATTTAAAGTAAAGCCTTTAACCTGATGTGATTTTGTTTAAAGGTGTTAAGTCTCTTGGAAGTTTGAAGGAACATTTTAAGGAATTATTTACTGTTGCAATATTTTCTGAGTTATCTTTGAAGTAAGGGGAGTTAAGAGATCCAATGTTTATTTAAGATATTAAGTTGAGTTCATGGAATAAACAGTGTTTTGTGTTTGAAAACCCACCTGTCCATAATTGTAATACCACACCTAGGGAACAAGCCGTGTGCTAGGAAAAGCAACAAATCCATTAAAGGGAGAGGTTGGTTGAACTCCATGATACATTTGTGGTTCTAAAAAGCCTCGCCCATAACAATTGGGGGCTCGAGGGGAATAAAAGTCTATCTATTGGATTGGCTTTTGTGAACTTAAAGACAGTGAAGGATTGTTGCTTTTCCGGTGTGGTATTTTAGTTTAAATGGGGAGAGTGTTGTGAACAATGGCTCTTTCAGAGGCTCAGACATTTTTGGGGGTGGTGAATGTTACACGTTACCTTACGGACAGAAATGAAAAACAGACTGTTAGATTTGGCAAGAATATTCGCATTTTGTCAGGTAATGTTAACTGCAAAAGATGAGGTAATTATGGCGGTGGTTAAGCATTTAAAGTTGCCTGAGATAGAGTTTGACTAATTGAAAATGGCAAAAATTCAGTTGCAAATTAAACAAATGGAACATGAGAAAGAATTAAAGTGGCTGGCATACGAGATTGAGAGAGAGGAAAAAGAAAGAGAAGAGAGGACAAAGAAAAGGAGAGAGAAGAAAGGATAAAAGAAAGAATAGCCCTAGCAAAACAAAAAGAAAAAGAAAGGGAGATACAGATCAGGGAAAAAGATAAAGAGAGGGAGTTTGAACTTCAGAAAATGGCCATGAAACATAACAATCAGTAAAAATTGGCAGACGTAAAGGGAAACGTACAGTTGGATGATAGTGATGAGGATAGTGAAAAAGAGTGTCATAGTCGAAGGCTTGGTGGGAATCTATTTAAATATGTCCAAGCATTGCCAAGGTTTGACGAGAAGGAAGTGGAAGCCTTTTTCATTTCATTTGAGAAGGTAGCTAAGCACATGAAATGGCCACTGGACATGTGGGTGTTACTGATTCAAACAAAGCTGGTAGGTAGAGCTAGTGAAGTGTTTGCATCACTATGGGAGGAAGTATCTGGAAAGTATGAGGAGGTGAAGAAATCCATCTTAAGTGCATATGAGCGAGTGCCTGAAGCTTACAGACAAAGGTTTAGAAATTTAAGGGAAGAATTTGGTCAAACATAAATGGAGTTTGAAAGGCTCAAAGAGTAATTTTGATAGGTGGATAAGGGCTTTGAAAATAGACCAAACGTATGAAGCTCTCAGAGAAATTATACTTTTAGAGAAGTTTAAAAATTAAATTCCTGATGTAGTGAGAACTCATGTGAAAGAACAGAGGGTTAAAACTGCGAGATTAGCGGCGGAAATGGCAGATGATTATGAATTAGTTCATAAATCAAAGATTGGTTTCCGACATCAGTTTCAGCCGGTGAGGGATAGAAACTGGGGACATGAGAAATACTCAAGTGGTAAAGGTAAAGGTGATCTGATGGGAGACAATAAAGAGGGTGTACTTCAGATTAAAAAAGAAATCCAGGATGGTGGAAAAGAAATGAAAAATTTCAAATGTTTTCATTGTAATAAACTAGGCCATGTAAAGTCACAGTGTTGGTGGTTGAAGAAAAGCACTGGGAAGGCTAATGTGGTAAAACAGGATAAGACGGTGGGGTTTGTTAGAGTGGGAAAGGAAAGCCCAAGGGAAGCGAAGAGGTGCAAACGATTGTACAGCCTGTTCAAGAAGTAATTGTTAAGAAGGTGCCAGATGTCTTTAAAGAATTTAATTGTGTGGGTAAAATTTACTCATGTGTATCAGGAGGAGCAGGTAAAGAAGTCACAATTTTAAGAGATACATGGGCTAGTCAATCTTTAATGGTAAGTGATGAGGAATTATGTAGTTTGCGAAGAATGGTGCCAGAAAAGGTGGTGACATGTGGAATTCAGGGTGAGAGGAGTAGTGTTCCATTATATAAGATAATGTTGGAAAGTCCAGTGAAGAGTGGTGAAGTGGTAGTAGGAGTAATAGATAAACTGTATTCCTGGACAAGATAGTTTATTTTGGGTGATGATATAGCTGGATCGCAGGTGGGAGTGATGCCTACTGTGGTTGATAAGCCATTGGAAAATCAGTCAACTGAAGGGTTGAAGGACGAATATCCTGGGATTTTTCTGGATTGTCGAGTAACAAGTTCGCAAAGTCACAGGTTAAGACAAGAGGAGAAATCAAAGAGTGAAGATGAAGCTAAAGTGCAATTAACAGAAACGATTTTTGACCAGATGGTTGAAAAAGAACAAGAACAGGTGGAGGGTGAGGTGAATATTTTTAGTTCAGGAACATTGGCAGAGTTACAACAGAAAGATGTAGAAATAAAACGGATATATTAGAAAGCATATACGGAAGAGGAATCTGAGAGTATACCAGAGTGTTATTACCGTAAAAATGATGTCTTGATGAGAAAATGGAGACCTGTTCATATGCAGGCGGATGAAAACTGGGCAGAAGTTCATCAAGTAGTATTGCCGGTAGGGTATAGAAAGGAGGTGTTGCGAGTTGCACATGAGGTACCAGTGGGAGGTCATTTGGGAATAAGGAAAACTCAAGCTAAAATCCAGAAACATTTTTATTGGCCTGGACTACAGAAAGATGTAGTTCAATGTTGTCAATCATGTCACACATGTCAAGTGATAGGGAAACCTCAAGCAGTGATAAAATCAGCGCTCTTAATACCCATTCCAGCATTTAAGGAACCTTTTACAAGGGTCCTAATCGATTGTGTAGGACCGCTTCCTAAAACAAAAAGTGGGAATCAATATCTTTTGACTATAATGGATGTGTCTACTAGGTTTCCAGAGGCCATTCCAGTACGTAATATTACAGCTAAAAGGATTGTGGAGGAGTTGCTTGAATTCTTTACTAGATATGGACTACCCACAGACATTCAATCGGATCAAGGAACTAATTTTACTTCAAAGTTATTCAAAGTTATGGATAGCTTAGGAATAAAACAATTTAAATCAACTGCGTACCATCCAGAATCGCAGGGAGCGTTAGAAAGGTGGCATCAGACATTAAAGACAATATTGAGGGCCTATTGTCAAGATTATCCAGAGGATTGGGATAAAGTAATCCCATTTGTATTGTTTGCAATTAGGGATGCACCTAATGAGTCTACCAAATTTAGTCCTTTTGAACTAATTTTTGGTCATGAGGTAAGAGGACCACTTAAATTGATGAAGGAAAAATTGGTGGGTGAGAAATCGGAAATTCCACTATTGGATTACGTGTCAAATTTTAGGGAACGATTAAATAGAGCAGGTGAATTGGCTAGACAACATTTGAAAATTGCACAAAATGTGATGAAACGGGTAGCGGACAAGAAATCCAAAGTTCGTAGTTTTGCCAGTGGGGATAAAGTTTTAGTGTTGATACCAGTGGTAGGGGAGACTTTAAAAGCTAGGTTTTGTGAACTGTTTCAGATTGAAAGGAAATTAAGTGAGCTGAATTATGTGGAAAAAACACCAGATAGAAGGCTCACCGAGTGTGTCATGTGAATATGCTTAAAAGGTACTTTGAAAGGGAAGGAGAGGAAAAGGAGGTTTTAATGATTCTAACTCAAAGTGACGAACCAAATCCAGATGACTGTGATTTTGACATACCTCAAATTAAATTGGAAAATGAGAATGTTCTTAAAAATTGGGGTAAATTAAGTTACCTTCCAGAGGAAAAACAAACTGACTTGAAAGAGTTATTGATATCACATGGGCAAGTTTGTAGAGATAAATTGGGAAGTACTAAAATGGCTATACATGATGTAAATGTGGGAAATGCTGTTCCTATCAAACAACATCCATATAGACTTAATCCTTTAAAATTGGCACAGGTTAACAAAGAGATTGAGAGTATGCTTAAAAATGGCATAATTGAAGTGGGTTGCAGCCAATGGAGCTCACCCATAGTGATGGTACCTAAACCAAACAGTACCCAATGGTTGTGTTTGGACTATCAAAAGGTGAATGCAGTTACAAGAATGGACTCTTATTCTATCCCACCATTGAAGGATTGCATGGAGAAAGTGGGACAATCTGCTTTTATTTCCACTTTCCAGACATGGAAAGAACATTTAAAACATCGTATGGAGTTCTTCGATCAACTTCAGGTGGCGGGTTTGGTGATGAACCTAGCCGAAAGTGAATTTGGAGAAGCCCAAATCACTTTTCTTGAGGAGTTTCCGATACCCTCATGACAAAGGGAGGCAATGCGATCTCTTACCATGAATGAATTTGATCGAACCTTTGTGCAAAAGTTTTGTGGCGTGATTACTCCACTGATGGAGTTGCTAAAGAAACCTAAAAAATTTCAATGGACAGCGGACTTTCAACAGGCATTTGACTGCCTGAAAGCTGTGATCACCAATGCTCGTGTATTGGAGAATTGCAAGGGACTCTGTGGTCAGATTGAACGAAAGTATCTGATTCTAAAGAGAAATGCCGAGGAGTAGAGGAATGGATGGATCGTGCAGAGACTTTGTTGAAAAAGACTATCAACCATTTTAGTTGGAGGAAGAAGAACAAAGAAAAATGGACTATATTATTATACCTGTTTGCGTGTGTTGTTTTCTTTAAATAAAAATGTATATTTAATGTGTGCATTTCTTAGTGGATGGTGCAAAAGTGAAAAATGAAACCATCTTGAAGTTGATGGGGTTTTTTTTCTTGGGGGGATGTGTCATGCGAGAGTACCTTTAAGAACTGGTTGTTTAAGCAATGTACCTTTAAGAAAACAGTGATGCCATAGAGTGGGTGGAGCTCAATGAGAGATCCAATGTTTAGTTGAGATGTTAAGTTGAGTTCATGGAATAAACAGTGTTTTATGTTTGAAAACCCACCTGTCCATAATTGTAATACCACACCTAGGGAAAAAGCCATGTGCTAGGAAAAGCAACAAATCCATTGAAGGGAGAGGTTGGTTGAACTCCATGATACATTTTGGGGTTCTGAAAACGCCTCGCCCATAACATGTGATTTTGAGTTCAGTCCCAAAACCATTTCTCCAAATTGGAACATGATCTATATTCTTGATACCGTTTTACATTCTCACACACGTGGCATGCGTGTTCACACCAGGAAAACTGATTCCTCACTGAGTAGTGTTTCCTCCATTTGAAGTAGGTCATGTACAAATCTTCATTCCCGTCCAGTTTGTGCAGGTAACCCGCAAGTTCTTTAGCTGAGTGGAAATCATCCACATGAATGAAAGAATCGGCTGGAATGTAATTTTCATAGTTTTTTCTAGATGTCCCCAGGACCACAGGCACGGTGCCAGCACGCAAAGCATTGTAGAGCTTTTCAGTTATGTAATCTTCATGTACTGAATTCTCAAAGGCAAGGTAGAATTTAGAACTAGATATGGTAGGCATCAATTTGTGATTGTCCAGACGTTTCCCGAAGGCTTGACCGTAAGTGTTGATATTAATGTATTTGCGGAATTCATTGTAGAACTTCACTCTGGCATGATTAGTGTTCCAATGGCTTACAACCCAACACACCAGATTGCTTTTCTTAGGCAGTTTAAAATCTAATGGCACTCTGTTTATTATCAGAGACCCATAAGGCGCTTTGATATCTGAATCATGACGATATGTCAAGGTCAGGTTGAAGAAATGGTCGAGTCCAGTCTTTTTTGGAGAGTGGGTAGGTGACTCCAGGTTCATCCAAACCCATTTCTGAAATGTTGGCCGAGGCTGTTTGGGCAGATTGGACAAGTCTCCACTCATGTCTCGGTGATGGAAAAGGACAGCATGAGATTTGTTATAGAGGTTTCTATCTGCAGTTAAACGGCAGTTGAACTCAGATCCACAAGAATTGAGCTCAAATTTTCCACCAAAAGGCCAAAGCCAAATGAGTACAATAGTTTCATTCTTTTCAATAACTTTCACAAGGGGCTTTTTCACACCGAGTATCGATTTGGCAGATTCCAATGGAGTATAAATCCAGTTGGTTGTTGGTTGGACATACAGCAACAACATGGCTAAAAAACAGCCCAAACAGATGGTGGATATTAACAGGATGCGAAAAATCCCTGTATTACCAATTGATGTCATAATGTCTCCTGTGAAGGGAAAGATTAAGACTATTAGGATCCTGGAAGCACAGCTTCTCTTCCAATTAACTGCATCAAGATCCAGAATGTTTGAACACAGCTTTCTGAATGGAATGAGGAAGATTTAGCTTGGAGATATAAGAGAGAAGGTAAAGAGAGTGGAAGAGGAGAAAGCTTAAAATGAGAGTTCAATTTAGGAAAGAAGTGAACAAAAAGAATGAAGAAAAATGATAGTAAGAGGATCTAATCAAACACAGACAACAATGAGCATGATAATGTTGTCAACATTACAATGCACTGTGGAATAAAAGGAAAGAAAGATTTGCATTTATATTGCACCTTTCATAGAGCCATAGGATAGAATTGAAGGTAGATGATGGGGTTACTGCACATCAACTGGACAACGGCCTTCCCTGTGATCAAGGAAACTGGGGCAGAAATTCTGCCTCCTTTAATGCTCTTGGCCAATCAGAGGCGATCAGCTGAGTTTGCTTGGCAGGGCCCCCAGCTAATGTGCAATGAGGCAGGATTAATTAATGGGCTCATAATTTTCAGTCATCATACATGACTGAATTTTGCACTCATTTTGAATAAGCAAGGTGTAGATCTAAGACTGGTGTTTTAAATTTAAATAAAGGGTACGAAGACAGAGCTGGGCAACGTGAACTGGGAACGTTTGGTTGAGCGATAGATGAGTTGAGATGCAGTGGCAGATATTTAAGGAGATATATCATAACACTCAACAAAGATGCATTCCAGTTCAAAAGAATTATTTGAGGAGAAGGATGCGTCATCCATGGAAGTGAGGAAGTTAAAGATAGCAGGGAATTGAAAGAAAACGCATATAATTTTGCTAAGATTAGTGGCAAGTCAGAGGATTGGACAGATATAAGTAAAACAAAGAATGACTGGAAAAGTAATAAGAGAGTAAGCAAGCTAGAAATATTAAAATAAGCATACAGAGTTCCTACAGATATTTGAAAAGAAAAATGGTTGCTAAGGTGGGTGTTTGTCCTCTGGGGGGTGGGCGAGTCTGGTGATTAGTAATGAGAAATATGGAAATGGAAGAAGCACTGGATAGATGTTTTGTGTCTGTCTTCTTTGTAGAAGACACAAATAACATCCCAGAAATAATTGTAAAGCAAGAAGTTGAAAAAGGGAGGAATTGAAATCAATTCGTATCAGGAAAAGGGTACTGAGAAAAATGTTAAAAGCAAAGCTGACAAGTCCCTGGTTCTGATAGACTTCAACCTAGGGTCTTAAAATAAGTGGTTGCAGAGATAGTAATTTTTCCAAAATTCCCTAGATTATAAAAATCTCCCATCTGCTTGGAAGTTTGCAAATGTAAATCTATTATTCAAGAAAGAAGGGAGACAGAAAGAGGAAATTACAGGCCAATTAGTCGAACATCGGCCAGAGGGAAAATGCTAGAATCCATTATTTAGGAGCTTATCTATGGTGATTGTCCCTTCAAGGGCAACACAGCAGAGTAAGGGTCACATGGCCTGTGTGACCAATCGGGACTTAGTGTTTGGAATCCATGGTGAGAAAGGTTCTTCGGCAAAGCAACATTTTGGGAGCTTGCTATAGCCATGAGACTGCTGTCCAATTCTCATTTATAAACACCTTTTGTGTTCACAAATGACATCTGTGAAAGTGCACCTTTACATCTGGTGACGAGGATAAATTATCCTGACACTACCTCTGACCCAACACCTGTGAGTAATATGTTTCAATCGAAGTCTAAGAAAATAAAGTACTCACCAGAATAAACCTATTTGACACCTCCATGGAGGACTGGACACAATAAGTTGAGCGCCTTGGATATGATTTCCAAGCAAACAAAGTGGAGAGGAGATGAAACACAAAGTAATTCTCCTTGTGGAACTCAGGCCTAAAACCTTATTTGCAGTCTTACAGCCCCAAGTGAGACCGACTCCAGATAATTTAGTGAGCTCATGGATTTAATAAATGTTCAATTGCACCCTCAACCATCAATCATACTCCAGAGATTCAAATTGAATTTGAGGGCGGGAGCCGCAAGTGACTTGATCACAACTTACATTGTTAGACTGAAGCAATCATGGAGTATTGTGATTTTGGAGCCAACCTAAACAACATGTTATGGGACAGGTTCATCTGTGGCATGAACAACATCATTCAACACAGATTGCTTCCAGAGGCCAAGGCAAATTTGAAACGAGCAATGGAGATAGTGATGGCCGTGGAAAGTGCTGAAAAAGGTGCATAAGACCTGCAGAGCGCATTAAATGGTGTTGTTCACCAGTTAGGGAAGGAACCTATAGGACACCATGGCACCAAAACCACTGAAATCGCTGTGAAGCAGGAAACAATCTCAGCTACAAGCTACAGAATAGGCAATCAATCTGTAATGCTTAAAATGGAATATTAACAATAATGAGTTAACCACACTCCTGAATCATGTGAGTTTAAGGAGACAATCGGCGAAATTCTCCCCAAACGGCGCGATGTCCGCCGACTGGCGCCAAAAACGGCGCCAATCAGATGGGCATCGCGCCGGCCCAAAGGTGCAGAATGCTCCGCATCTTTGGGGGCCAAACCCCAACATTGAGGGGCTAGGCCGGCGCCGGAGGGATTTCCGCCCCGCCAGCTGGCGGAAATGGCGTTTGTTGCCCCGCCAGCTGCCGCGGAAATGCGGCGCATGCGCGGGAGCGTCAGCGGCCGCTGACAGTTTCCCGGCGCATGCGCGGGAGCATCAGCGGGCGCCGACAGTTTCCCACGCATGCGCAGTGGGGTGAGTCACTTCCTCCTCCGCCATGGTGGAGGCCGTGGCGGAGGCGGAAGGGAAAGAGTGCCCCCACGGCACAGGCCTGCCCGCGGATCGGTGGGCCCCGATCGCAGCCAGGCCACCGTGGGGGCACCCCCCCCGGGGTCAGATCACCACACGCCCCCCCCCAGGACCCCGGAGCCCGCCCACGCCGCCTGGTCCCGCCGGTAAATACCAGGTTTAATTTACGCCGGCGGGACAGGCAATTTCTGGGCGGGACTTCGGCCCATCCGGGCCGGAGAATTGAGCGGGGGTCCCGCCAACCGGCGCGGCCCGATTCCCGCCCCCACCCAATCTCCGGTACCGGAGACTTCGGCGGGGGCGGGGGCGGGATTCACGGCGGCCAACGGCCATTCTCCGTCCCGGCGGGGGGTCGGAGAATGACGCCCAATGTTTTTATTGTCACAAGAGGAATGCAGTCAAGGTCAGCAACTAATTGATCAATCATGATGTTACAAAAATACATTGTGAAAGAGCTTAGCACCAGTGATTCTGCTATTCACTCTCTGTTTAATCTAAAGGCAGGCAAGATAGGTCCTATTGCTGTAATGCTCTGGGTAAATGGGAGGCCTAAACAGCTGGCTTGTAATGCAGAACAAGGCCAGCAGCACGGGTTCAATTCCCATACCGGACTCCCTGAACAGGGGCTGGAATGTGGTGACTAGGGGCTTTTCACAGTAACTTCATTGAAGCCTACTTTTTTAAAAATAAATTTAGAGTACCCAATTAATTTTTTCCAATTAAGGGACAATTTTGCATGGCCAATCCACCTAGCCTGCACATCTTTGGGTTGTCGGGGCGAAACTCATGCAAACACGGGGAGAATGTGCAAATTCCACACGGACAGTGACCCAGAGTCGGGATCGAACCTGGGACCTCGGCGCTGTGAGGCTGCAGGGCTAACCCACTGCGCCACCGTGCTGCCATTGAAGCCTACTTGTGACAATAAGCAATTATTATTATTATTATTAAGATGGAAGTGGATCCGGGCCATTAGTCACTATGATGGATGAGAATTCATTTCAGTACCTAAGTGAAGGAGTCCAACCATTGAACTTCAAGAGCACTTAGAGACTTATATGGGAGAAGCAATAAAAATAAAAGGCATTACAATGGTACTTGTAAGCTATGGACAACAGTCTACCCAACTCCCAGTGATAACAGTGATGGGTGAAGGACCAAGCCTTCTCAGCCGCGATCGGCTCAAAGAAATCAAGTTGAATTGGGCTGAGAGTTTTCAAGTGTGGGAAGGGGGACTGCCCAAACCGAAAAGAAAATACGGGAACGTCTTCTGTGATAAGGGCTACAAGCTAAAGTTTATGTGGATTCAGGGGCGACAGATCAATTATTTAGGGTAAGACCGGTACCTGGGCTGGATTCTCTGTGACATCATGCCGAAATCGCGAAACGCGATCGGCTGGAGAATCGGCTCCGATGCCAAAATCGGATCCAGAAATACAGTACACATCTCATTATCAGCCCTGACGACCGATTCTCCGGGGCCTCAGCAATTCTGCGCCCCAGATGGGCTGATTTCCCGACAGCGTGTTTCTAATGAGCTGTACAAAATTGTGAAGCCGCCGTGCTGGCTGAGGCAACTGCGAGAGGAGGTAGGAGTTGGTGTGGGGAGCACTGCGGCCTCCCGTTTCGGACACTGGCTGTGCTTTCTGCAGGGGTATTTGCTCCTCAATTTCCCGCTGACTATTTGGGGGCCTGTAGTACAGTCCTATCAAGGTGATCTCTCCCTTATTTTTCAGTTCCACCCATATAGACTCAGTGGGCGAACCCTCGGATACATCCCTTCTAAGTACTGCCGTGATGTTCTCCCTAAACAAAAACGCCACTCCCCCTCCTCTCTTACCTCCTGTTCTATCCTCTCTATAGCATCTGTACCCCAGAACATTGAGCTGCCAGTCCTGCCCCTCCCTTAGCCATGTTTCAGTCATAGCTATAATATCCCAGTCCCATGTGCCCATCCATGCCCTGAGTTCATCCGCTTTGCCCGTCAGGCCCCTTGCATTGAAATAAATGCAGTTTAATGTAGACTTTCCTTGCTCTCTGCCCTGCTTTCTCTGGTCATGCTTTACACACTCTCCCTTCCTGCCTTTTGTTTCCGTCCCCACTGACTTCCTACATCGGTTCCCATCCCCCTGCCACATTAGTTTAAACCCTCCCCAACTGCACTAGCAAACACACCCCCGAGAACATTGGTTCCGGTCCCACCCAGATGCAGACCGTCCGATTTGTACAGGTCCCACCTCCCCCAGAACTGGTCCCAATGTCCCAGGAATTTGAAACCCTCCCTCTTGCACCATCTCTCAAGCCACGTATTCATCCTAGCTATCCTGTCATTCCTACTCTGACTATCACGTGGCACTGGTAGCAATCCTGAGATTACTACCTTTGAGGTCCTACTTTTTAGTTTAACTCCTAACTCCCTAAATTCAGCTTGTAGGACCTCATCCCGTTTTCTACCTATATCGTTGCTGCCTATATGCACCACGACAGCTGGCTGTTCACCCTCCCCCTCCAGAATGCCCTGCAGCCGCTCCGAGACATCCTTGACCCTTGCACCAGGGAGGCAACATACCAACCTGGATTCTCGTTTGCGTCCGCAGAAATGCCTGTCTATTCCCCTTACAATTGAATCCCCTATCACTATAGCTCTGCCACTCTTTTTCCCGCCCTTCTGTGCAGCAGAGCCAGCCACGGTGCCATGAACCTGGCTGCTGCCACCTTCCCCTGGTGAGCCATCTCCCCCAACAGTTTCCAAAACGGTAAATCTGCTTTGGAGGGAGATGACCGCAGGGGATCCCTGCACTGCCTTCCTACTCTTCCTCTGTCTGTTGGTCACCCATTCCCTATCTGCCTCAGTAATTTTAATCTGCGGTGTGACCAACTCACTGAATGTGCTATCCACAACTTCCTCAGCATCGCGGATGCTCCAAAGTGAATCCATCCGCAGCTCCAGAGCCGTCAAGCGGTCTAACAGGAGCTGCAGTTGGACACACTTCTTGCAGATGAAGGAGTCAGGGACACCAGAAGGTTCCCTGACTTGCCACATCTCACAAGAGGAGCATGACACGGGTCTGAGCTCTCCTGCCATGACTTAAACCTGAAGTTAAATTTGAACTACACTACACAGCTAAGAGAAAGTCAAAGAGAGAAAAATCACTTACCAGTCACAAGCCAATCGCTTACCTGCTGGCTGTGATGTAATTGCTCCCGAGACTCCCTCACAGGTCTGCTTCTCTGCACCTCCTTAAGATGAGCACCAAATTCCCTTAACTAGTTAATTAATTTACTTAATTAATTGGATTTTTTTATTTTTTTATTTTTTTTGGAAACTCAACTCCAAACACCAAACTCCAAAAAACACAGCCCTCACTCACCTCTTACCCAAACTCAGCCTTACCCAAACTCAGATACACTCTGTTTGCTTCCAGCACTCCGTTTCTAAAGGCTCGTCAGCCACACCTTTTGTATCCTTCCTGATTTACACTCAGCCAAGAGACCTGCTCCCGGAACTGAACTCCCGAAACTAACAGCTGACCTGCAAGGTAAGGAAGCTGTTAAACAGTTAAAAAATGGGGGGGAGGCACCGGAGTGGCAGCCGGGAGAGTAGGGGACATTTTTGAGAGGGGTGTAAGGATGTTGTGGCTGTTTGCTGTTGCCGCGGTTGGTTTTGGTTTTTCTTCTTTCTTATGTATATATTTGAAAATGCTTCCAATAAAATATTTAAAGAAAAAAGACTGTGAAAAGATCGATTCACTCCAGGCATGATTCCATGAAGAAATCAGGTTAGTCATTTTTAAAACAAAACTTTATTGTGAATAACAATATTAAACCTGTTTAACTTCAAACCCGAAAAGAACAGCCACACACGTACACCTTAAAATTACGATTCAATTTCCCATCAAAAAACAAGATCATACACATGCAGCTCTAAATATAGCTTAAACATGCAGGCCTTAAAGTGATACATGTCTCACAGTGCACATTCTGAGAATCTCTTCTTACTCTATCTGAAGGTCTTCAAATGGCTGCTTCACTTGATTTGTTTCAGTCTTTCCCTTGTCTCCGGAGAAGGCTGCTCTGTTTTTAAAGTAGTATCTTACTTGGAAAAGGAGTATGGACTCGGAGTCAAGCATATGGGAACTCAATTTCTCTTTTCTCAAACTCATTGCGTTTCTGCCTCAACCTGTGGTCCCAAAAAAAGCAAGAGTTGCCAGATCAGAGATCAGGGACGATCGGCTGGAGAATCAATGTTACCGATGAAATCGGGAGTGGCGCCGCTAAGCGGCATACTCTAGGAGTACGCTGCTGTCATAATATCCACGCATGTATATAATGAAGTGCGGACAGGCAGTGATTGACACACAGGATGACCAGTAAGCACACAGCACAGTGCAGCCAATCACCAGACAGGACACCACCACTATAAAGCCAGAGGGCACTAGGTTTCCCGCTCTCTCTGGACCCAGCCGCTGAGACAGTCCGAGTCCATGAGCTAGCACAGTGCAAACACCATGCGGTAGCTAGTGAGTCTGGTCAGGCTAGTACAAGGTCTCCAGTCAGTTCAGTATAGTGTTGACCCACAGTTAAATATGTATGTTAGTTCTATCGGTCAATAAAACCGTGTTGGATCTTCTACAGTGTAGAGGTCTGTTACTTGCATCGCTGCATCAACTGTAGTCCACACCGAACTGACCTGCCTAACACATCAGCCGCGTGCCGTATCGACAGTTTCAGGATGTTGCCTGAGGCCCTCCCCATAAAGCTCCGCCCCCCCCCAACCGGCCGAGTTCCCGATGGCGTCGGTCACGTGTGCTATCATTTGTCGGGAACTCGGCCTGGCGGCTGTGGACTCAGTCCAGCCCGTCACAGTCGGGGAAGGGCCAATCCGCGGGCAGGGAGGACTGTTAGGTCCGGGTGGTCTGCGCTGCCTTCCTGCTAGCCCCCAGCCAGATGGAGAATCGGTGGCTGTTTACGTCAAATTTTTGGTCGTAAAACGCCACCGTTCTCACGCCAGCATCAAGACATAGCTTGAAAATCAGAGAATCCAGCCCCAGACCTCACTTCCAAAAGCCTTTCTCCAGCCACTGTCTCTCTTCACAGCTTCTCACAATATCGCTCAGTGCCTCTCCCCCCACAGCTGTTAAAAAATGTCCCTGAGCTCTCTTAGCTCCTCCCATCACTGACCTCCTCTGCCAGTGTTTAACCCTTAAATTGTCCACTATATTCATAACCCAATTTCTTACAATCGTCCAGTCATCACACCGACGAAGGAAAGAGAGAGGGAGAGTGCGCCTCCATTTTGAGGCTCCCTCGCAGCAACTTTACAAAATCTGAAATAAACAGTCACAGCTGTTGGAATGTCATTGTGGAGGGGAGACCCTGAAATTGGGCATGATGTCCACAAACCAGGGCACTGGCTGGTGGCACAAAATTATGCAAATGCCTACCAGCATTTCTGCTCACATATCAGGGAGGAAATTCTGCTGCATCTCCATTCATATTCCAAAAGGAGAAGATGTAGTTGAGGAGAAGGAGGGGGTCTAAGGTAAACCCTTTGGGGTTTCTTGAGGTGATATTGCATGGGTTCATAGAGACGCCACACAGAATGGCAATATGTGTTTCAGACCACCTTCATAGATAATTCCAAGTGAAAGATTGTCTCGAATAGGGCACTATAACTTTAATATATCTGATTAGCTATAAAATCTGTTTCAGGACACTTTCTCGATAATTTCTAATACAGTTTATCTTTTTCTAAAATGTTTCTAAAAGTGGCATTAGCAGGGGAAAGACAGTGTGATTTTTTTCCTAAATAAAATCATTCACCTTGGAAAGCCATTATTTTCCAGCACAGGTCAATTTAAGACGAGAAATTGATGCTCGGAATCCAACTACTGCAGTTTCAGAAGCATCATGAATTCTCACATCACCAGGGAAGATGTAAGGTTGTCGAGTTACTATTGCTTAAACAAATGAATTAATCAAAAATATTTTCTTTTGGAGAAAGAAGTCAATTGAATTTGATAGAAATTGCTCATGATCCGTGATATTTACCAGTGATGTGAGTCATCCGAGAGTGCCTTTAAGAACTGGATGTTTAAGCAATGTACCTTTAAGAAAACAGTGATGTCATAGAGTGGGTAGAGCTCAGGTCAGCCATTTTGCAGTTTGATTTTGCAGTTTGGTTTCAGTTTTGAAAAGTGCCTGGCTGGTTTTGCTGTGAGCTGATTAAAAGGAGAAAGCCAGTTTGAGACAGCAGCTTGAGAAGTTCTGGTTTGGAAAAGAGCTGGGTGTGTGTCTGTGTTTTGCAGTGAGCTGGATTTCTGCCATGAAAGACTATGCCTGGATCATTTGGGTGATTTAAAGTAAAGCCTTTAACCTGATGTGATTTTGTTTAAAGGTGTTAAGTCTCTTGGAAGTTTGAAGGAACATTTTAAGGAATTATTTACTGTTGCAATATTTTCTGAGTTATCTTTGAAGTAAGGGGAGTTAAGAGATCCAATGTTTATTTAAGATATTAAGTTGAGTTCATGGAATAAACAGTGTTTTGTGTTTGAAAACCCACCTGTCCATAATTGTAATACCACACCTAGGGAACAAGCCGTGTGCTAGGAAAAGCAACAAATCCATTAAAGGGAGAGGTTGGTTGAACTCCATGATACATTTGTGGTTCTGAAAAAGCCTCGCCCATAACAATTGGGGGCTCGAGGGGAATAAAAGTCTATCTATTGGATTGGCTTTTGTGAACTTAAAGACAGTGAAGGATTGTTGCTTTTCCGGTGTGGTATTTTAGTTTAAATGGGGAGAGTGTTGTGAACAATGGCTCTTTCAGAGGCTCAGACATTTTTGGGGGTGGTGAATGTTACACGTTACCTTACGGACAGAAATGAAAAACAGACTGTTAGATTTGGCAAGAATATTCGCATTTTGTCAGGTAATGTTAACTGCAAAAGATGAGGTAATTATGGCGGTGGTTAAGCATTTAAAGTTGCCTGAGATAGAGTTTGACTAATTGAAAATGGCAAAAATTCAGTTGCAAATTAAACAAATGGAACATGAGAAAGAATTAAAGTGGCTGGCATACGAGATTGAGAGAGAGGAAAAAGAAAGAGAAGAGAGGACAAAGAAAAGGAGAGAGAAGAAAGGATAAAAGAAAGAATAGCCCTAGCAAAACAAAAAGAAAAAGAAAGGGAGATACAGATCAGGGAAAAAGATAAAGAGAGGGAGTTTGAACTTCAGAAAATGGCCATGAAACATAACAATCAGTAAAAATTGGCAGACGTAAAGGGAAACGTACAGTTGGATGATAGTGATGAGGATAGTGAAAAAGAGTGTCATAGTCGAAGGCTTGGTGGGAATCTATTTAAATATGTCCAAGCATTGCCAAGGTTTGACGAGAAGGAAGTGGAAGCCTTTTTCATTTCATTTGAGAAGGTAGCTAAGCACATGAAATGGCCACTGGACATGTGGGTGTTACTGATTCAAACAAAGCTGGTAGGTAGAGCTAGTGAAGTGTTTGCATCACTATGGGAGGAAGTATCTGGAAAGTATGAGGAGGTGAAGAAATCCATCTTAAGTGCATATGAGCGAGTGCCTGAAGCTTACAGACAAAGGTTTAGAAATTTAAGGGAAGAATTTGGTCAAACATAAATGGAGTTTGAAAGGCTCAAAGAGTAATTTTGATAGGTGGATAAGGGCTTTGAAAATAGACCAAACGTATGAAGCTCTCAGAGAAATTATACTTTTAGAGAAGTTTAAAAATTAAATTCCTGATGTAGTGAGAACTCATGTGAAAGAACAGAGGGTTAAAACTGCGAGATTAGCGGCGGAAATGGCAGATGATTATGAATTAGTTCATAAATCAAAGATTGGTTTCCGACATCAGTTTCAGCCGGTGAGGGATAGAAACTGGGGACATGAGAAATACTCAAGTGGTAAAGGTAAAGGTGATCTGATGGGAGACAATAAAGAGGGTGTACTTCAGATTAAAAAAGAAATCCAGGATGGTGGAAAAGAAATGAAAAATTTCAAATGTTTTCATTGTAATAAACTAGGCCATGTAAAGTCACAGTGTTGGTGGTTGAAGAAAAGCACTGGGAAGGCTAATGTGGTAAAACAGGATAAGACGGTGGGGTTTGTTAGAGTGGGAAAGGAAAGCCCAAGGGAAGCGAAGAGGTGCAAACGATTGTACAGCCTGTTCAAGAAGTAATTGTTAAGAAGGTGCCAGATGTCTTTAAAGAATTTAATTGTGTGGGTAAAATTTACTCATGTGTATCAGGAGGAGCAGGTAAAGAAGTCACAATTTTAAGAGATACATGGGCTAGTCAATCTTTAATGGTAAGTGATGAGGAATTATGTAGTTTGCGAAGAATGGTGCCAGAAAAGGTGGTGACATGTGGAATTCAGGGTGAGAGGAGTAGTGTTCCATTATATAAGATAATGTTGGAAAGTCCAGTGAAGAGTGGTGAAGTGGTAGTAGGAGTAATAGATAAACTGTATTCCTGGACAAGATAGTTTATTTTGGGTGATGATATAGCTGGATCGCAGGTGGGAGTGATGCCTACTGTGGTTGATAAGCCATTGGAAAATCAGTCAACTGAAGGGTTGAAGGACGAATATCCTGGGATTTTTCTGGATTGTCGAGTAACAAGTTCGCAAAGTCACAGGTTAAGACAAGAGGAGAAATCAAAGAGTGAAGATGAAGCTAAAGTGCAATTAACAGAAACGATTTTTGACCAGATGGTTGAAAAAGAACAAGAACAGGTGGAGGGTGAGGTGAATATTTTTAGTTCAGGAACATTGGCAGAGTTACAACAGAAAGATGTAGAAATAAAACGGATATATTAGAAAGCATATACGGAAGAGGAATCTGAGAGTATACCAGAGTGTTATTACCGTAAAAATGATGTCTTGATGAGAAAATGGAGACCTGTTCATATGCAGGCGGATGAAAACTGGGCAGAAGTTCATCAAGTAGTATTGCCGGTAGGGTATAGAAAGGAGGTGTTGCGAGTTGCACATGAGGTACCAGTGGGAGGTCATTTGGGAATAAGGAAAACTCAAGCTAAAATCCAGAAACATTTTTATTGGCCTGGACTACAGAAAGATGTAGTTCAATGTTGTCAATCATGTCACACATGTCAAGTGATAGGGAAACCTCAAGCAGTGATAAAATCAGCGCTCTTAATACCCATTCCAGCATTTAAGGAACCTTTTACAAGGGTCCTAATCGATTGTGTAGGACCGCTTCCTAAAACAAAAAGTGGGAATCAATATCTTTTGACTATAATGGATGTGTCTACTAGGTTTCCAGAGGCCATTCCAGTACGTAATATTACAGCTAAAAGGATTGTGGAGGAGTTGCTTGAATTCTTTACTAGATATGGACTACCCACAGACATTCAATCGGATCAAGGAACTAATTTTACTTCAAAGTTATTCAAAGTTATGGATAGCTTAGGAATAAAACAATTTAAATCAACTGCGTACCATCCAGAATCGCAGGGAGCGTTAGAAAGGTGGCATCAGACATTAAAGACAATATTGAGGGCCTATTGTCAAGATTATCCAGAGGATTGGGATAAAGTAATCCCATTTGTATTGTTTGCAATTAGGGATGCACCTAATGAGTCTACCAAATTTAGTCCTTTTGAACTAATTTTTGGTCATGAGGTAAGAGGACCACTTAAATTGATGAAGGAAAAATTGGTGGGTGAGAAATCGGAAATTCCACTATTGGATTACGTGTCAAATTTTAGGGAACGATTAAATAGAGCAGGTGAATTGGCTAGACAACATTTGAAAATTGCACAAAATGTGATGAAACGGGTAGCGGACAAGAAATCCAAAGTTCGTAGTTTTGCCAGTGGGGATAAAGTTTTAGTGTTGATACCAGTGGTAGGGGAGACTTTAAAAGCTAGGTTTTGTGAACTGTTTCAGATTGAAAGGAAATTAAGTGAGCTGAATTATGTGGAAAAAACACCAGATAGAAGGCTCACCGAGTGTGTCATGTGAATATGCTTAAAAGGTACTTTGAAAGGGAAGGAGAGGAAAAGGAGGTTTTAATGATTCTAACTCAAAGTGACGAACCAAATCCAGATGACTGTGATTTTGACATACCTCAAATTAAATTGGAAAATGAGAATGTTCTTAAAAATTGGGGTAAATTAAGTTACCTTCCAGAGGAAAAACAAACTGACTTGAAAGAGTTATTGATATCACATGGGCAAGTTTGTAGAGATAAATTGGGAAGTACTAAAATGGCTATACATGATGTAAATGTGGGAAATGCTGTTCCTATCAAACAACATCCATATAGACTTAATCCTTTAAAATTGGCACAGGTTAACAAAGAGATTGAGAGTATGCTTAAAAATGGCATAATTGAAGTGGGTTGCAGCCAATGGAGCTCACCCATAGTGATGGTACCTAAACCAAACAGTACCCAATGGTTGTGTTTGGACTATCAAAAGGTGAATGCAGTTACAAGAATGGACTCTTATTCTATCCCACCATTGAAGGATTGCATGGAGAAAGTGGGACAATCTGCTTTTATTTCCACTTTCCAGACATGGAAAGAACATTTAAAACATCGTATGGAGTTCTTCGATCAACTTCAGGTGGCGGGTTTGGTGATGAACCTAGCCGAAAGTGAATTTGGAGAAGCCCAAATCACTTTTCTTGAGGAGTTTCCGATACCCTCATGACAAAGGGAGGCAATGCGATCTCTTACCATGAATGAATTTGATCGAACCTTTGTGCAAAAGTTTTGTGGCGTGATTACTCCACTGATGGAGTTGCTAAAGAAACCTAAAAAATTTCAATGGACAGCGGACTTTCAACAGGCATTTGACTGCCTGAAAGCTGTGATCACCAATGCTCGTGTATTGGAGAATTGCAAGGGACTCTGTGGTCAGATTGAACGAAAGTATCTGATTCTAAAGAGAAATGCCGAGGAGTAGAGGAATGGATGGATCGTGCAGAGACTTTGTTGAAAAAGACTATCAACCATTTTAGTTGGAGGAAGAAGAACAAAGAAAAATGGACTATATTATTATACCTGTTTGCGTGTGTTGTTTTCTTTAAATAAAAATGTATATTTAATGTGTGCATTTCTTAGTGGATGGTGCAAAAGTGAAAAATGAAACCATCTTGAAGTTGATGGGGTTTTTTTTCTTGGGGGGATGTGTCATGCGAGAGTACCTTTAAGAACTGGTTGTTTAAGCAATGTACCTTTAAGAAAACAGTGATGCCATAGAGTGGGTGGAGCTCAATGAGAGATCCAATGTTTAGTTGAGATGTTAAGTTGAGTTCATGGAATAAACAGTGTTTTATGTTTGAAAACCCACCTGTCCATAATTGTAATACCACACCTAGGGAAAAAGCCATGTGCTAGGAAAAGCAACAAATCCATTGAAGGGAGAGGTTGGTTGAACTCCATGATACATTTTGGGGTTCTGAAAACGCCTCGCCCATAACATGTGATTTTGAGTTCAGTCCCAAAACCATTTCTCCAAATTGGAACATGATCTATATTCTTGATACCGTTTTACATTCTCACACACGTGGCATGCGTGTTCACACCAGGAAAACTGATTCCTCACTGAGTAGTGTTTCCTCCATTTGAAGTAGGTCATGTACAAATCTTCATTCCCGTCCAGTTTGTGCAGGTAACCCGCAAGTTCTTTAGCTGAGTGGAAATCATCCACATGAATGAAAGAATCGGCTGGAATGTAATTTTCATAGTTTTTTCTAGATGTCCCCAGGACCACAGGCACGGTGCCAGCACGCAAAGCATTGTAGAGCTTTTCAGTTATGTAATCTTCATGTACTGAATTCTCAAAGGCAAGGTAGAATTTAGAACTAGATATGGTAGGCATCAATTTGTGATTGTCCAGACGTTTCCCGAAGGCTTGACCGTAAGTGTTGATATTAATGTATTTGCGGAATTCATTGTAGAACTTCACTCTGGCATGATTAGTGTTCCAATGGCTTACAACCCAACACACCAGATTGCTTTTCTTAGGCAGTTTAAAATCTAATGGCACTCTGTTTATTATCAGAGACCCATAAGGCGCTTTGATATCTGAATCATGACGATATGTCAAGGTCAGGTTGAAGAAATGGTCGAGTCCAGTCTTTTTTGGAGAGTGGGTAGGTGACTCCAGGTTCATCCAAACCCATTTCTGAAATGTTGGCCGAGGCTGTTTGGGCAGATTGGACAAGTCTCCACTCATGTCTCGGTGATGGAAAAGGACAGCATGAGATTTGTTATAGAGGTTTCTATCTGCAGTTAAACGGCAGTTGAACTCAGATCCACAAGAATTGAGCTCAAATTTTCCACCAAAAGGCCAAAGCCAAATGAGTACAATAGTTTCATTCTTTTCAATAACTTTCACAAGGGGCTTTTTCACACCGAGTATCGATTTGGCAGATTCCAATGGAGTATAAATCCAGTTGGTTGTTGGTTGGACATACAGCAACAACATGGCTAAAAAACAGCCCAAACAGATGGTGGATATTAACAGGATGCGAAAAATCCCTGTATTACCAATTGATGTCATAATGTCTCCTGTGAAGGGAAAGATTAAGACTATTAGGATCCTGGAAGCACAGCTTCTCTTCCAATTAACTGCATCAAGATCCAGAATGTTTGAACACAGCTTTCTGAATGGAATGAGGAAGATTTAGCTTGGAGATATAAGAGAGAAGGTAAAGAGAGTGGAAGAGGAGAAAGCTTAAAATGAGAGTTCAATTTAGGAAAGAAGTGAACAAAAAGAATGAAGAAAAATGATAGTAAGAGGATCTAATCAAACACAGACAACAATGAGCATGATAATGTTGTCAACATTACAATGCACTGTGGAATAAAAGGAAAGAAAGATTTGCATTTATATTGCACCTTTCATAGAGCCATAGGATAGAATTGAAGGGAGATGATGGGGTTACTGCACATCAACTGGACAACGGCCTTCCCTGTGATCAAGGAAACTGGGGCAGAAATTCTGCCTCCTTTAATGCTCTTGGCCAATCAGAGGCGATCAGCTGAGTTTGCTTGGCAGGGCCCCCAGCTAATGTGCAATGAGGCAGGATTAATTAATGGGCTCATAATTTTCAGTCATCATACATGACTGAATTTTGCACTCATTTTGAATAAGCAAGGTGTAGATCTAAGACTGGTGTTTTAAATTTAAATAAAGGGTACGAAGACAGAGCTGGGCAACGTGAACTGGGAACGTTTGGTTGAGCGATAGATGAGTTGAGATGCAGTGGCAGATATTTAAGGAGATATATCATAACACTCAACAAAGATGCATTCCAGTTCAAAAGAATTATTTGAGGAGAAGGATGCGTCATCCATGGAAGTGAGGAAGTTAAAGATAGCAGGGAATTGAAAGAAAACGCATATAATTTTGCTAAGATTAGTGGCAAGTCAGAGGATTGGACAGATATAAGTAAAACAAAGAATGACTGGAAAAGTAATAAGAGAGTAAGCAAGCTAGAAATATTAAAATAAGCATACAGAGTTCCTACAGATATTTGAAAAGAAAAATGGTCGCTAAGGTGGGTGTTTATCCTCTGGGGGGTGGGCGAGTCTGGTGATTAGTAATGAGAAATATGGAAATGGAAGAAGCACTGGATAGATGTTTTGTGTCTGTCTTCTTTGTAGAAGACACAAATAACATCCCAGAAATAATTGTAAAGCAAGAAGTTGAAAAAGGGAGGAATTGAAATCAATTCGTATCAGGAAAAGGGTACTGAGAAAAATGTTAAAAGCAAAGCTGACAAGTCCCTGGTTCTGATAGACTTCAACCTAGGGTCTTAAAATAAGTGGTTGCAGAGATAGTAATTTTTCCAAAATTCCCTAGATTATAAAAATCTCCCATCTGCTTGGAAGTTTGCAAATGTAAGTCTATTATTCAAGAAAGAAGGGAGACAGAAAGAGGAAATTACAGGCCAATTAGTCGAACATCGGCCAGAGGGAAAATGCTAGAATCCATTATTTAGGAGCTTATCTATGGTGATTGTCCCTTCAAGGGCAACACAGCAGAGTAAGGGTCACATGGCCTGTGTGACCAATCGGGACTTAGTGTTTGGAATCCATGGTGAGAAAGGTTCTTCGGCAAAGCAACATTTTGGGAGCTTGCTATAGCCATGAGACTGCTGTCCAATTCTCATTTATAAACACCTTTTGTGTTCACAAATGACATCTGTGAAAGTGCACCTTTACATCTGGTGACGAGGATAAATTATCCTGACACTACCTCTGACCCAACACCTGTGAGTAATATGTTTCAATCGAAGTCTAAGAAAATAAAGTACTCACCAGAATAAACCTATTTGACACCTCCATGGAGGACTGGACACAATAAGTTGAGCGCCTTGGATATGATTTCCAAGCAAACAAAGTGGAGAGGAGATGAAACACAAAGTAATTCTCCTTGTGGAACTCAGGCCTAAAACCTTATTTGCAGTCTTACAGCCCCAAGTGAGACCGACTCCAGATAATTTAGTGAGCTCATGGATTCAATAAATGTTCAATTGCACCCTCAACCATCAATCATACTCCAGAGATTCAAATTGAACTTGAGGGCGGGAGCCGCAAGTGACTTGATCACAACTTACATTGTTAGACTGAAGCAATCATGGAGTATTGTGATTTTGGAGCCAACCTAAACAACATGTTATGGGACAGGTTCATCTGTGGCATGAACAACATCATTCAACACAGATTGCTTCCAGAGGCCAAGGTAAATTTGAAACGAGCAATGGAGATAGTGATGGCCGTGGAAAGTGCTGAAAAAGGTGCATAAGACCTGCAGAGCGCATTAAATGGTGTTGTTCACCAGTTAGGGAAGGAACCTATAGGACACCATGGCACCAAAACCACTGAAATCGCTGTGAAGCAGGAAACAATCTCAGCTACAAACTACAGAATAGGCAATCAATCTGTAATGCTTAAAATGGAATATTAACAATAAGGAGTTAACCACACTCCTGAATCATGTGAGTTTAAGGAGACAATCGGCGAAATTCTCCCCAAACGGCGCGATGTCCGCCGACTGGCGCCAAAAACGGTGCCAATCAGATGGGCATCGCGCCGGCCCAAAGGTGCAGAATGCTCCGCATCTTTGGGGGCCAAACCCCAACATTGAGGGGCTAGGCCGGCGCCGGAGGGATTTCCGCCCCGCCAGCTGGCGGAAATGGCGTTTGTTGCCCCGCCAGCTGCCGCGGAAATGCGGCGCATGCGCGGGAGCGTCAGCGGCCGCTGACAGTTTCCCGGCGCATGCGCGGGAGCATCAGCGGGCGCCGACAGTTTCCCACGCATGCGTAGTGGGGTG
Source organism: Scyliorhinus torazame (assembly GCF_047496885.1). Lineage (NCBI taxonomy): Eukaryota > Metazoa > Chordata > Chondrichthyes > Carcharhiniformes > Scyliorhinidae > Scyliorhinus > Scyliorhinus torazame. The sequence goes on from NC_092710.1 coordinate 241,852,999, forward strand.
AGTCACTTCCTCCTCCGCCATGGTGGAGGCCGTGGCGGAGGCGGAAGGGAAAGAGTGCCCCCACGGCACAGGCCTGCCCGCGGATCGGTGGGCCCCGATCGCAGCCAGGCCACCGTGGGGGCACCCCCCCCCCGGGGTCAGATCACCTCACGCCCCCCCCCCAGGACCCCGGAGCCCGCCCACGCCGCCTGGTCCCGCCGGTAAATACCAGGTTTAATTTACGCCGGCGGGACAGGCAATTTCTGGGCGGGACTTCGGCCCATCCGGGCCGGAGAATTGAGCGGGGGTCCCGCCAACCGGCGCGGCCCGATTCCCGCCCCCGCCCAATCTCCGGTACCGGAGACTTCGGCGGGGGCGGGGGCGGGATTCACGGCGGCCAACGGCCATTCTCCGTCCCGGCGGGGGGTCGGAGAATGACGCCCAATGTTTTTATTGTCACAAGAGGAATGCAGTCAAGGTCAGCAACTAATTGATCAATCATGATGTTACAAAAATACATTGTGAAAGAGCTTAGCACCAGTGATTCTGCTATTCACTCTCTGTTTAATCTAAAGGCAGGCAAGATAGGTCCTATTGCTGTAATGCTCTGGGTAAATGGGAGGCCTAAACAGCTGGCTTGTAATGCAGAACAAGGCCAGCAGCACGGGTTCAATTCCCATACCGGACTCCCTGAACAGGGGCTGGAATGTGGTGACTAGGGGCTTTTCACAGTAACTTCATTGAAGCCTACTTTTTTAAAAATAAATTTAGAGTACCCAATTAATTTTTTCCAATTAAGGGACAATTTTGCATGGCCAATCCACCTAGCCTGCACATCTTTGGGTTGTCGGGGCGAAACTCATGCAAACACGGGGAGAATGTGCAAATTCCACACGGACAGTGACCCAGAGTCGGGATCGAACCTGGGACCTCGGCGCTGTGAGGCTGCAGGGCTAACCCACTGCGCCACCGTGCTGCCATTGAAGCCTACTTGTGACAATAAGCAATTATTATTATTATTATTAAGATGGAAGTGGATCCGGGCCATTAGTCACTATGATGGATGAGAATTCATTCCAGTACCCAAGTGAAGGAGTCCAACCATTGAACTTCAAGAGCACTTAGAGACTTATATGGGAGAAGCAATAAAAATAAAAGGCATTACAATGGTACTTGTAAGCTATGGACAACAGTCTACCCAACTCCCAGTGATAACAGTGATGGGTGAAGGACCAAGCCTTCTCAGCCGCGATCGGCTCAAAGAAATCAAGTTGAATTGGGCTGAGCGTTTTCAAGTGTGGGAAGGGGGACTGCCCAAACCGAAAAGAAAATACGGGAACGTCTTCTGTGATAAGGGCTACAAGCTAAAGTTTATGTGGATTCAGGGGCGACAGATCAATTATTTAGGGTAAGACCGGTACCTGGGCTGGATTCTCTGTGACATCATGCCGAAATCGCGAAACGCGATCGGCTGGAGAATCGGCTCCGATGCCAAAATCGGATCCAGAAATACAGTACACATCTCATTATCAGCCCTGACGACCGATTCTCTGGGGCCTCAGCGATTCTGCGCCCCAGATGGGCTGATTTCCCGACAGCGTGTTTCTAATGAGCTGTACAAAATTGTGAAGCCGCCGTGCTGGCTGAGGCAACTGCGAGAGGAGGTAGGAGTTGGTGTGGGGAGCACTGCGGCCTCCCGTTTCGGACACTGGCTGTGCTTTCTGCAGGGGTATTTGCTCCTCAATTTCCCGCTGACTATTTGGGGGCCTGTAGTACAGTCCTATCAAGGTGATCTCTCCCTTATTTTTCAGTTCCACCCATATAGACTCAGTGGGCGAACCCTCGGATACATCCCCTCTAAGTACTGCCGTGATGTTCTCCCTAAACAAAAACGCCACTCCCCCTCCTCTCTTACCTCCTGTTCTATCCTCTCTATAGCATCTGTACCCCAGAACATTGAGCTGCCAGTCCTGCCCCTCCCTTAGCCATGTTTCAGTCATAGCTATAATATCCCAGTCCCATGTGCCCATCCATGCCCTGAGTTCATCCGCTTTGCCCGTCAGGCCCCTTGCATTGAAATAAATGCAGTTTAATGTAGACTTTCCTTGCTCTCTGCCCTGCTTTCTCTGGTCATGCTTTACACACTCTCCCTTCCTGCCTTTTGTTTCCGTCCCCACTGACTTCCTACATCGGTTCCCATCCCCCTGCCACATTAGTTTAAACCCTCCCCAACTGCACTAGCAAACACACCCCCGAGAACATTGGTTCCGGTCCCACCCAGATGCAGACCGTCCGATTTGTACAGGTCCCACCTCCCCCAGAACTGGTCCCAATGTCCCAGGAATTTGAAACCCTCCCTCTTGCACCATCTCTCAAGCCACGTATTCATCCTAGCTATCCTGTCATTCCTACTCTGACTATCACGTGGCACTGGTAGCAATCCTGAGATTACTACCTTTGAGGTCCTACTTTTTAGTTTAACTCCTAACTCCCTAAATTCAGCTTGTAGGACCTCATCCCGTTTTCTACCTATATCGTTGCTGCCTATATGCACCACGACAGCTGGCTGTTCACCCTCCCCCTCCAGAATGCCCTGCAGCCGCTCCGAGACATCCTTGACCCTTGCACCAGGGAGGCAACATACCAACCTGGATTCTCGTTTGCGTCCGCAGAAATGCCTGTCTATTCCCCTTACAATTGAATCCCCTATCACTATAGCTCTGCCACTCTTTTTCCCGCCCTTCTGTGCAGCAGAGCCAGCCACGGTGCCATGAACCTGGCTGCTGCCACCTTCCCCTGGTGAGCCATCTCCCCCAACAGTTTCCAAAACGGTAAATCTGCTTTGGAGGGAGATGACCGCAGGGGATCCCTGCACTGCCTTCCTACTCTTCCTCTGTCTGTTGGTCACCCATTGCCTATCTGCCTCAGTAATTTTAATCTGCGGTGTGACCAACTCACTGAATGTGCTATCCACAACTTCCTCAGCATCGCGGATGCTCCAAAGTGAATCCATCCGCAGCTCCAGAGCCGTCAAGCGGTCTAACAGGAGCTGCAGTTGGACACACTTCTTGCAGATGAAGGAGTCAGGGACACCAGAAGGTTCCTTGACTTGCCACATCTCACAAGAGGAGCATGACACGGGTCTGAGCTCTCCTGCCATGACTTAAACCTGAAGTTAAATTTGAACTACACTACACAGCTAAGAGAAAGTCAAAGAGAGAAAAATCACTTACCAGTCACAAGCCAATCGCTTACCTGCTGTCTGTGATGTAATTGCTCCCGAGACTCCCTCACAGGTCTGCTTCTCTGCACCTCCTTAAGATGAGCACCAAATTCCCTTAACTAGTTAATTAATTTACTTAATTAATTGGATTTTTTTTTTTTTTTTGGAAACTCAACTCCAAACACCAAACTCCAAAAAACACAGCCCTCACTCACCTCTTACCCGAACTCAGCCTTACCCAAACTCAGATACACTCTGTTTGCTTCCAGCACTCCGTTTCTAAAGGCTCGTCAGCCACACCTTTTGTATCCTTCCTGATTTACACTCAGCCAATAGGCCTGCTCCCGGAACTGAACTCCCGAAACTAACAGCTGACCTGCAAGGTAAGGAAGCTGTTAAACAGTTAAAAAATGGGGGGGAGGCACCGGAGTGGCAGCCGGGAGAGTAGGGGACATTTTTGAGAGGGGTGTAAGGATGTTGTGGCTGTTTGCTGTTGCCGCGGTTGGTTTTGGTTTTTCTTCTTTCTTATGTATATATTTGAAAATGCTTCCAATAAAATATTTAAAGAAAAAAGACTGTGAAAAGATCGATTCACTCCAGGCATGATTCCATGAAGAAATCAGGTTAGTCATTTTTAAAACAAAACTTTATTGTGAATAACAATATTAAACCTGTTTAACTTCAAACCCGAAAAGAACAGCCACACACGTACACCTTAAAATTACGATTCAATTTCCCATCAAAAAACAAGATCATACACATGCAGCTCTAAATATAGCTTAAACATGCAGGCCTTAAAGTGATACATGTCTCACAGTGCACATTCTGAGAATCTCTTCTTACTCTATCTGAAGGTCTTCAAATGGCTGCTTCACTTGATTTGTTTCAGTCTTTCCCTTGTCTCCGGAGAAGGCTGCTCTGTTTTTAAAATAGTATCTTACTTGGAAAAGGAGTATGGACTCGGAGTCAAGCATATGGGAACTCAATTTCTCTTTTCTCAAACTCATTGCGTTTCTGCCTCAACCTGTGGTCCCAAAAAAAGCAAGAGTTGCCAGATCAGAGATCAGGGACGATCGGCTGGAGAATCAATGTTACCGATGAAATCGGGAGTGGCGCCGCTAAGCGGCATACTCTAGGAGTACGCTGCTGTCATAATATCCACGCATGTATATAATGAAGTGCGGACAGGCAGTGATTGACACACAGGATGACCAGTAAGCACACAGCACAGTGCAGCCAATCACCAGACAGGACACCACCACTATAAAGCCAGAGGGCACTAGGTTTCCCGCTCTCTCTGGACCCAGCCGCTGAGACAGTCCGAGTCCACGAGCTAGCACAGTGCAAACACCATGCGGTAGCTAGTGAGTCTGGTCAGGCTAGTACAAGGTCTCCAGTCAGTTCAGTATAGTGTTGACCCACAGTTAAATATGTATGTTAGTTCTATCGGTCAATAAAACCGTGTTGGATCTTCTACAGTGTAGAGGTCTGTTACTTGCATCGCTGCATCAACTGTAGTCCACACCAAACTGACCTGCCTAACACATCAGCCGCGTGCCGTATCGACAGTTTCAGGATGTTGCCTGAGGCCCTCCCCATAAAGCTCCGCCCCCCCCCAACCGGCCGAGTTCCCGATGGCGTCGGTCACGTGTGCTATCATTTGTCGGGAACTCGGCCTGGCGGCTGTGGACTCAGTCCAGCCCGTCACAGTCGGGGAAGGGCCAATCCGCGGGCAGGGAGGACTTTGGCAGGGGCTGGGGGCACTGTTGGGGGGTGGTCCGGGGCTCGCGAGCCGGCCAAATGGGAAGGCACTATTTTACAGGCCGGGACCACGCGCGGCCGGCGCTCTGTTTCTCGGCGCGGCCACTGTAGACCGCCACCGTGCGCATGCGTGGCCATGGATCCGGCAATTATCCGTGCCGTATCGGCAGTTAGGTCCGGGTGGTCTGCGCTGCCTTCCTGCTAGCCCCCAGCCAGATGGAGAATCGGTGGCTGTTTACGTCAAATTTTTGGTCGTAAAACGCCACCGTTCTCACGCCAGCATCAAGACATAGCTTGAAAATCAGAGAATCCAGCCCCAGACCTCACTTCCAAAAGCCTTTCTCCAGCCACTGTCTCTCTTCACAGCTTCTCACAATATCGCTCAGTGCCTCTCCCCCCACAGCTGTTAAAAAATGTCCCTGAGCTCTCTTAGCTCCTCCCATCACTGACCTCCTCTGCCAGTGTTTAACCCTTAAATTGTCCACTATATTCATAACCCAATTTCTTACAATCGTCCAGTCATCACACCGACGAAGGAAAGAGAGAGGGAGAGTGCGCCTCCATTTTGAGGTTCCCTCGCAGCAACTTTACAAAATCTGAAATAAACAGTCACAGCTGTTGGAATGTCATTGTGGAGGGGAGACCCTGAAATTGGGCATGATGTCCACAAACCAGGGCACTGGCTGGTGGCACAAAATTATGCAAATGCCTACCAGCATTTCTGCTCACATATCAGGGAGAAAATTCTGCTGCATCTCCATTCATATTCCAAAAGGAGAAGATGTAGTTGAGGAGAAGGAGGGGGTCTAAGGTAAACCCTTTGGGGTTTCTTGAGGTGATATTGCATGGGTTCATAGAGACGCCACACAGAATGGCAATATGTGTTTCAGACCACCTTCATAGATAATTCCAAGTGAAAGATTGTCTCGAATAGGGCACTATAACTTTAATATATCTGATCAGCTATAAAATCTGTTTCAGGACACTTTCTCGATAATTTCTAATACAGTTTATCTTTTTCTAAAATGTTTCTAAAAGTGGCATTAGCAGGGGAAAGACAGTGTGATTTTTTTCCTAAATAAAATCATTCACCTTGGAAAGCCATTATTTTCCAGCACAGGTCAATTTAAGACGAGAAATTGATGCTCGGAATCCAACTACTGCAGTTTCAGAAGCATCATGAATTCTCACATCACCAGGGAAGATGTAAGGTTGTCGAGTTACTATTGCTTAAACAAATGAATTAATCAAAAATATTTTCTTTTGGAGAAAGAAGTCAATTGAATTTGATAGAAATTGCTCATGATCCGTGATATTTACCAGTGATGTGAGTCATCCGAGAGTGCCTTTAAGAACTGGATGTTTAAGCAATGTACCTTTAAGAAAACAGTGATGTCATAGAGTGGGTAGAGCTCAGGTCAGCCATTTTGCAGTTTGATTTTGCAGTTTGGTTTCAGTTTTGAAAAGTGCCTGGCTGGTTTTGCTGTGAGCTGATTAAAAGGAGAAAGCCAGTTTGAGACAGCAGCTTGAGAAGTTCTGGTTTGGAAAAGAGCTGGGTGTGTGTCTGTGTTTTGCAGTGAGCTGGATTTCTGCCATGAAAGACTATGCCTGGATCATTTGGGTGATTTAAAGTAAAGCCTTTAACCTGATGTGATTTTGTTTAAAGGTGTTAAGTCTCTTGGAAGTTTGAAGGAACATTTTAAGGAATTATTTACTGTTGCAATATTTTCTGAGTTATCTTTGAAGTAAGGGGAGTTAAGAGATCCAATGTTTATTTAAGATATTAAGTTGAGTTCATGGAATAAACAGTGTTTTGTGTTTGAAAACCCACCTGTCCATAATTGTAATACCACACCTAGGGAACAAGCCGTGTGCTAGGAAAAGCAACAAATCCATTAAAGGGAGAGGTTGGTTGAACTCCATGATACATTTGTGGTTCTGAAAAAGCCTCGCCCATAACAATTGGGGGCTCGAGGGGAATAAAAGTCTATCTATTGGATTGGCTTTTGTGAACTTAAAGACAGTGAAGGATTGTTGCTTTTCCGGTGTGGTATTTTAGTTTAAATGGGGAGAGTGTTGTGAACAATGGCTCTTTCAGAGGCTCAGACATTTTTGGGGGTGGTGAATGTTACACGTTACCTTACGGACAGAAATGAAAAACAGACTGTTAGATTTGGCAAGAATATTCGCATTTTGTCAGGTAATGTTAACTGCAAAAGATGAGGTAATTATGGCGGTGGTTAAGCATTTAAAGTTGCCTGAGATAGAGTTTGACTAATTGAAAATGGCAAAAATTCAGTTGCAAATTAAACAAATGGAACATGAGAAAGAATTAAAGTGGCTGGCATACGAGATTGAGAGAGAGGAAAAAGAAAGAGAAGAGAGGACAAAGAAAAGGAGAGAGAAGAAAGGATAAAAGAAAGAATAGCCCTAGCAAAACAAAAAGAAAAAGAAAGGGAGATACAGATCAGGGAAAAAGATAAAGAGAGGGAGTTTGAACTTCAGAAAATGGCCATGAAACATAACAATCAGTAAAAATTGGCAGACGTAAAGGGAAACGTACAGTTGGATGATAGTGATGAGGATAGTGAAAAAGAGTGTCATAGTCGAAGGCTTGGTGGGAATCTATTTAAATATGTCCAAGCATTGCCAAGGTTTGACGAGAAGGAAGTGGAAGCCTTTTTCATTTCATTTGAGAAGGTAGCTAAGCACATGAAATGGCCACTGGACATGTGGGTGTTACTGATTCAAACAAAGCTGGTAGGTAGAGCTAGTGAAGTGTTTGCATCACTATGGGAGGAAGTATCTGGAAAGTATGAGGAGGTGAAGAAATCCATCTTAAGTGCATATGAGCGAGTGCCTGAAGCTTACAGACAAAGGTTTAGAAATTTAAGGGAAGAATTTGGTCAAACATAAATGGAGTTTGAAAGGCTCAAAGAGTAATTTTGATAGGTGGATAAGGGCTTTGAAAATAGACCAAACGTATGAAGCTCTCAGAGAAATTATACTTTTAGAGAAGTTTAAAAATTAAATTCCTGATGTAGTGAGAACTCATGTGAAAGAACAGAGGGTTAAAACTGCGAGATTAGCGGCGGAAATGGCAGATGATTATGAATTAGTTCATAAATCAAAGATTGGTTTCCGACATCAGTTTCAGCCGGTGAGGGATAGAAACTGGGGACATGAGAAATACTCAAGTGGTAAAGGTAAAGGTGATCTGATGGGAGACAATAAAGAGGGTGTACTTCAGATTAAAAAAGAAATCCAGGATGGTGGAAAAGAAATGAAAAATTTCAAATGTTTTCATTGTAATAAACTAGGCCATGTAAAGTCACAGTGTTGGTGGTTGAAGAAAAGCACTGGGAAGGCTAATGTGGTAAAACAGGATAAGACGGTGGGGTTTGTTAGAGTGGGAAAGGAAAGCCCAAGGGAAGCGAAGAGGTGCAAACGATTGTACAGCCTGTTCAAGAAGTAATTGTTAAGAAGGTGCCAGATGTCTTTAAAGAATTTAATTGTGTGGGTAAAATTTACTCATGTGTATCAGGAGGAGCAGGTAAAGAAGTCACAATTTTAAGAGATACATGGGCTAGTCAATCTTTAATGGTAAGTGATGAGGAATTATGTAGTTTGCGAAGAATGGTGCCAGAAAAGGTGGTGACATGTGGAATTCAGGGTGAGAGGAGTAGTGTTCCATTATATAAGATAATGTTGGAAAGTCCAGTGAAGAGTGGTGAAGTGGTAGTAGGAGTAATAGATAAACTGTATTCCTGGACAAGATAGTTTATTTTGGGTGATGATATAGCTGGATCGCAGGTGGGAGTGATGCCTACTGTGGTTGATAAGCCATTGGAAAATCAGTCAACTGAAGGGTTGAAGGACGAATATCCTGGGATTTTTCTGGATTGTCGAGTAACAAGTTCGCAAAGTCACAGGTTAAGACAAGAGGAGAAATCAAAGAGTGAAGATGAAGCTAAAGTGCAATTAACAGAAACGATTTTTGACCAGATGGTTGAAAAAGAACAAGAACAGGTGGAGGGTGAGGTGAATATTTTTAGTTCAGGAACATTGGCAGAGTTACAACAGAAAGATGTAGAAATAAAACGGATATATTAGAAAGCATATACGGAAGAGGAATCTGAGAGTATACCAGAGTGTTATTACCGTAAAAATGATGTCTTGATGAGAAAATGGAGACCTGTTCATATGCAGGCGGATGAAAACTGGGCAGAAGTTCATCAAGTAGTATTGCCGGTAGGGTATAGAAAGGAGGTGTTGCGAGTTGCACATGAGGTACCAGTGGGAGGTCATTTGGGAATAAGGAAAACTCAAGCTAAAATCCAGAAACATTTTTATTGGCCTGGACTACAGAAAGATGTAGTTCAATGTTGTCAATCATGTCACACATGTCAAGTGATAGGGAAACCTCAAGCAGTGATAAAATCAGCGCTCTTAATACCCATTCCAGCATTTAAGGAACCTTTTACAAGGGTCCTAATCGATTGTGTAGGACCGCTTCCTAAAACAAAAAGTGGGAATCAATATCTTTTGACTATAATGGATGTGTCTACTAGGTTTCCAGAGGCCATTCCAGTACGTAATATTACAGCTAAAAGGATTGTGGAGGAGTTGCTTGAATTCTTTACTAGATATGGACTACCCACAGACATTCAATCGGATCAAGGAACTAATTTTACTTCAAAGTTATTCAAAGTTATGGATAGCTTAGGAATAAAACAATTTAAATCAACTGCGTACCATCCAGAATCGCAGGGAGCGTTAGAAAGGTGGCATCAGACATTAAAGACAATATTGAGGGCCTATTGTCAAGATTATCCAGAGGATTGGGATAAAGTAATCCCATTTGTATTGTTTGCAATTAGGGATGCACCTAATGAGTCTACCAAATTTAGTCCTTTTGAACTAATTTTTGGTCATGAGGTAAGAGGACCACTTAAATTGATGAAGGAAAAATTGGTGGGTGAGAAATCGGAAATTCCACTATTGGATTACGTGTCAAATTTTAGGGAACGATTAAATAGAGCAGGTGAATTGGCTAGACAACATTTGAAAATTGCACAAAATGTGATGAAACGGGTAGCGGACAAGAAATCCAAAGTTCGTAGTTTTGCCAGTGGGGATAAAGTTTTAGTGTTGATACCAGTGGTAGGGGAGACTTTAAAAGCTAGGTTTTGTGAACTGTTTCAGATTGAAAGGAAATTAAGTGAGCTGAATTATGTGGAAAAAACACCAGATAGAAGGCTCACCGAGTGTGTCATGTGAATATGCTTAAAAGGTACTTTGAAAGGGAAGGAGAGGAAAAGGAGGTTTTAATGATTCTAACTCAAAGTGACGAACCAAATCCAGATGACTGTGATTTTGACATACCTCAAATTAAATTGGAAAATGAGAATGTTCTTAAAAATTGGGGTAAATTAAGTTACCTTCCAGAGGAAAAACAAACTGACTTGAAAGAGTTATTGATATCACATGGGCAAGTTTGTAGAGATAAATTGGGAAGTACTAAAATGGCTATACATGATGTAAATGTGGGAAATGCTGTTCCTATCAAACAACATCCATATAGACTTAATCCTTTAAAATTGGCACAGGTTAACAAAGAGATTGAGAGTATGCTTAAAAATGGCATAATTGAAGTGGGTTGCAGCCAATGGAGCTCACCCATAGTGATGGTACCTAAACCAAACAGTACCCAATGGTTGTGTTTGGACTATCAAAAGGTGAATGCAGTTACAAGAATGGACTCTTATTCTATCCCACCATTGAAGGATTGCATGGAGAAAGTGGGACAATCTGCTTTTATTTCCACTTTCCAGACATGGAAAGAACATTTAAAACATCGTATGGAGTTCTTCGATCAACTTCAGGTGGCGGGTTTGGTGATGAACCTAGCCGAAAGTGAATTTGGAGAAGCCCAAATCACTTTTCTTGAGGAGTTTCCGATACCCTCATGACAAAGGGAGGCAATGCGATCTCTTACCATGAATGAATTTGATCGAACCTTTGTGCAAAAGTTTTGTGGCGTGATTACTCCACTGATGGAGTTGCTAAAGAAACCTAAAAAATTTCAATGGACAGCGGACTTTCAACAGGCATTTGACTGCCTGAAAGCTGTGATCACCAATGCTCGTGTATTGGAGAATTGCAAGGGACTCTGTGGTCAGATTGAACGAAAGTATCTGATTCTAAAGAGAAATGCCGAGGAGTAGAGGAATGGATGGATCGTGCAGAGACTTTGTTGAAAAAGACTATCAACCATTTTAGTTGGAGGAAGAAGAACAAAGAAAAATGGACTATATTATTATACCTGTTTGCGTGTGTTGTTTTCTTTAAATAAAAATGTATATTTAATGTGTGCATTTCTTAGTGGATGGTGCAAAAGTGAAAAATGAAACCATCTTGAAGTTGATGGGGTTTTTTTTCTTGGGGGGATGTGTCATGCGAGAGTACCTTTAAGAACTGGTTGTTTAAGCAATGTACCTTTAAGAAAACAGTGATGCCATAGAGTGGGTGGAGCTCAATGAGAGATCCAATGTTTAGTTGAGATGTTAAGTTGAGTTCATGGAATAAACAGTGTTTTATGTTTGAAAACCCACCTGTCCATAATTGTAATACCACACCTAGGGAAAAAGCCATGTGCTAGGAAAAGCAACAAATCCATTGAAGGGAGAGGTTGGTTGAACTCCATGATACATTTTGGGGTTCTGAAAACGCCTCGCCCATAACATGTGATTTTGAGTTCAGTCCCAAAACCATTTCTCCAAATTGGAACATGATCTATATTCTTGATACCGTTTTACATTCTCACACACGTGGCATGCGTGTTCACACCAGGAAAACTGATTCCTCACTGAGTAGTGTTTCCTCCATTTGAAGTAGGTCATGTACAAATCTTCATTCCCGTCCAGTTTGTGCAGGTAACCCGCAAGTTCTTTAGCTGAGTGGAAATCATCCACATGAATGAAAGAATCGGCTGGAATGTAATTTTCATAGTTTTTTCTAGATGTCCCCAGGACCACAGGCACGGTGCCAGCACGCAAAGCATTGTAGAGCTTTTCAGTTATGTAATCTTCATGTACTGAATTCTCAAAGGCAAGGTAGAATTTAGAACTAGATATGGTAGGCATCAATTTGTGATTGTCCAGACGTTTCCCGAAGGCTTGACCGTAAGTGTTGATATTAATGTATTTGCGGAATTCATTGTAGAACTTCACTCTGGCATGATTAGTGTTCCAATGGCTTACAACCCAACACACCAGATTGCTTTTCTTAGGCAGTTTAAAATCTAATGGCACTCTGTTTATTATCAGAGACCCATAAGGCGCTTTGATATCTGAATCATGACGATATGTCAAGGTCAGGTTGAAGAAATGGTCGAGTCCAGTCTTTTTTGGAGAGTGGGTAGGTGACTCCAGGTTCATCCAAACCCATTTCTGAAATGTTGGCCGAGGCTGTTTGGGCAGATTGGACAAGTCTCCACTCATGTCTCGGTGATGGAAAAGGACAGCATGAGATTTGTTATAGAGGTTTCTATCTGCAGTTAAACGGCAGTTGAACTCAGATCCACAAGAATTGAGCTCAAATTTTCCACCAAAAGGCCAAAGCCAAATGAGTACAATAGTTTCATTCTTTTCAATAACTTTCACAAGGGGCTTTTTCACACCGAGTATCGATTTGGCAGATTCCAATGGAGTATAAATCCAGTTGGTTGTTGGTTGGACATACAGCAACAACATGGCTAAAAAACAGCCCAAACAGATGGTGGATATTAACAGGATGCGAAAAATCCCTGTATTACCAATTGATGTCATAATGTCTCCTGTGAAGGGAAAGATTAAGACTATTAGGATCCTGGAAGCACAGCTTCTCTTCCAATTAACTGCATCAAGATCCAGAATGTTTGAACACAGCTTTCTGAATGGAATGAGGAAGATTTAGCTTGGAGATATAAGAGAGAAGGTAAAGAGAGTGGAAGAGGAGAAAGCTTAAAATGAGAGTTCAATTTAGGAAAGAAGTGAACAAAAAGAATGAAGAAAAATGATAGTAAGAGGATCTAATCAAACACAGACAACAATGAGCATGATAATGTTGTCAACATTACAATGCACTGTGGAATAAATGGAAAGAAAGATTTGCATTTATATTGCACCTTTCATAGAGCCATAGGATAGAATTGAAGGTAGATGATAGGGTTACTGCACATCAACTGGACAACGGCCTTCCCTGTGATCAAGGAAACTGGGGCAGAAATTCTGCCTCCTTTAATGCTCTTGGCCAATCAGAGGCGATCAGCTGAGTTTGCTTGGCAGGGCCCCCAGCTAATGTGCAATGAAGCAGGATTAATTAATGGGCTCATAATTTTCAGTCATCATACATGACTGAATTTTGCACTCATTTTGACTAAGCAAGGTGTAGATCTAAGACTGGTGTTTTAAATTTAAATAAAGGGTACGAAGACAGAGCTGGGCAACGTGAACTGGGAACGTTTGGTTGAGCGATAGATGAGTTGAGATGCAGTGGCAGATATTTAAGGAGATATATCATAACACTCAACAAAGATGCATTCCAGTTCAAAAGAATTATTTGAGGAGAAGGATGTGTCATCCATGGAAGTGAGGAAGTTAAAGATAGCAGGGAATTGAAAGAAAACGCATACAATTTTGCTAAGATTAGTGGCAAGTCAGAGGATTGGACAGATATAAGTAAAACAAAGAATGACTGGAAAAGTAATAAGAGAGTAAGCAAGCTAGAAATATTAAAATAAGCATACAGAGTTCCTACAGATATTTGAAAAGAAAAATGGTCGCTAAGGTGGGTGTTTGTCCTCTGGGGGGTGGGCGAGTCTGGTGATTAGTAATGAGAAATATGGAAATGGAAGAAGCACTGGATAGATGTTTTGTGTCTGTCTTCTTTGTAGAAGACACAAATAACATCCCAGAAATAATTGTAAAGCAAGAAGTTGAAAAAGGGAGGAATTGAAATCAATTCGTATCAGGAAAAGGGTACTGAGAAAAATGTTAAAAGCAAAGCTGACAAGTCCCTGGTTCTGATAGACTTCAACCTAGGGTCTTAAAATAAGTGGTTGCAGAGATAGTAATTTTTCCAAAATTCCCTAGATTATAAAAATCTCCCATCTGCTTGGAAGTTTGCAAATGTAAATCTATTATTCAAGAAAGAAGGGAGACAGAAAGAGGAAATTACAGGCCAATTAGTCGAACATCGGCCAGAGGGAAAATGCTAGAATCCATTATTTAGGAGCTTATCTATGGTGATTGTCCCTTCAAGGGCAACACAGCAGAGTAAGGGTCACATGGCCTGTGTGACCAATCGGGACTTAGTGTTTGGAATCCATGGTGAGAAAGGTTCTTCGGCAAAGCAACATTTTGGGAGCTTGCTATAGCCATGAGACTGCTGTCCAATTCTCATTTATAAACACCTTTTGTGTTCACAAATGACATCTGTGAAAGTGCACCTTTACATCTGGTGACGAGGATAAATTATCCTGACACTACCTCTGACCCAACACCTGTGAGTAATATGTTTCAATCGAAGTCTAAGAAAATAAAGTACTCACCAGAATAAACCTATTTGACACCTCCATGGAGGACTGGACACAATAAGTTGAGCGCCTTGGATATGATTTCCAAGCAAACAAAGTGGAGAGGAGATGAAACACAAAGTAATTCTCCTTGTGGAACTCAGGCCTAAAACCTTATTTGCAGTCTTACAGCCCCAAGTGAGACCGACTCCAGATAATTTAGTGAGCTCATGGATTTAATAAATGTTCAATTGCACCCTCAACCATCAATCATACTCCAGAGATTCAAATTGAATTTGAGGGCGGGAGCCGCAAGTGACTTGATCACAACTTACATTGTTAGACTGAAGCAATCATGGAGTATTGTGATTTTGGAGCCAACCTAAACAACATGTTATGGGACAGGTTCATCTGTGGCATGAACAACATCATTCAACACAGATTGCTTCCAGAGGCCAAGGCAAATTTGAAACGAGCAATGGAGATAGTGATGGCCGTGGAAAGTGCTGAAAAAGGTGCATAAGACCTGCAGAGCGCATTAAATGGTGTTGTTCACCAGTTAGGGAAGGAACCTATAGGACACCATGGCACCAAAACCACTGAAATCGCTGTGAAGCAGGAAACAATCTCAGCTACAAGCTACAGAATAGGCAATCAATCTGTAATGCTTAAAATGGAATATTAACAATAATGAGTTAACCACACTCCTGAATCATGTGAGTTTAAGGAGACAATCGGCGAAATTCTCCCCAAACGGCGCGATGTCCGCCGACTGGCGCCAAAAACGGCGCCAATCAGATGGGCATCGCGCCGGCCCAAAGGTGCAGAATGCTCCGCATCTTTGGGGGCCAAACCCCAACATTGAGGGGCTAGGCCGGCGCCGGAGGGATTTCCGCCCCGCCAGCTGGCGGAAATGGCGTTTGTTGCCCCGCCAGCTGCCGCGGAAATGCGGCGCATGCGCGGGAGCGTCAGCGGCCGCTGACAGTTTCCCGGCGCATGCGCGGGAGCATCAGCGGGCGCCGACAGTTTCCCACGCATGCGCAGTGGGGTGAGTCACTTCCTCCTCCGCCATGGTGGAGGCCGTGGCGGAGGCGGAAGGGAAAGAGTGCCCCCACGGCACAGGCCTGCCCGCGGATCGGTGGGCCCCGATCGCAGCCAGGCCACCGTGGGGGCACCCCCCCCGGGGTCAGATCACCACACGCCCCCCCCCAGGACCCCGGAGCCCGCCCACGCCGCCTGGTCCCGCCGGTAAATACCAGGTTTAATTTACGCCGGCGGGACAGGCAATTTCTGGGCGGGACTTCGGCCCATCCGGGCCGGAGAATTGAGCGGGGGTCCCGCCAACCGGCGCGGCCCGATTCCCGCCCCCACCCAATCTCCGGTACCGGAGACTTCGGCGGGGGCGGGGGCGGGATTCACGGCGGCCAACGGCCATTCTCCGTCCCGGCGGGGGGTCGGAGAATGACGCCCAATGTTTTTATTGTCACAAGAGGAATGCAGTCAAGGTCAGCAACTAATTGATCAATCATGATGTTACAAAAATACATTGTGAAAGAGCTTAGCACCAGTGATTCTGCTATTCACTCTCTGTTTAATCTAAAGGCAGGCAAGATAGGTCCTATTGCTGTAATGCTCTGGGTAAATGGGAGGCCTAAACAGCTGGCTTGTAATGCAGAACAAGGCCAGCAGCACGGGTTCAATTCCCATACCGGACTCCCTGAACAGGGGCTGGAATGTGGTGACTAGGGGCTTTTCACAGTAACTTCATTGAAGCCTACTTTTTTAAAAATAAATTTAGAGTACCCAATTAATTTTTTCCAATTAAGGGACAATTTTGCATGGCCAATACACCTAGCCTGCACATCTTTGCGTTGTCGGGGCGAAACTCATGCAAACACGGGGAGAATGTGCAAATTCCACACGGACAGTGACCCAGAGTCGGGATCGAACCTGGGACCTCGGCGCTGTGAGGCTGCAGGGCTAACCCACTGCGCCACCGTGCTGCCATTGAAGCCTACTTGTGACAATAAGCAATTATTATTATTATTATTAAGATGGAAGTGGATCCGGGCCATTAGTCACTATGATGGATGAGAATTCATTTCAGTACCTAAGTGAAGGAGTCCAACCATTGAACTTCAAGAGCACTTAGAGACTTATATGGGAGAAGCAATAAAAATAAAAGGCATTACAATGGTACTTGTAAGCTATGGACAACAGTCTACCCAACTCCCAGTGATAACAGTGATGGGTGAAGGACCAAGCCTTCTCAGCCGCGATCGGCTCAAAGAAATCAAGTTGAATTGGGCTGAGAGTTTTCAAGTGTGGGAAGGGGGACTGCCCAAACCGAAAAGAAAATACGGGAACGTCTTCTGTGATAAGGGCTACAAGCTAAAGTTTATGTGGATTCAGGGGCGACAGATCAATTATTTAGGGTAAGACCGGTACCTGGGCTGGATTCTCTGTGACATCATGCCGAAATCGCGAAACGCGATCGGCTGGAGAATCGGCTCCGATGCCAAAATCGGATCCAGAAATACAGTACACATCTCATTATCAGCCCTGACGACCGATTCTCCGGGGCCTCAGCAATTCTGCGCCCCAGATGGGCTGATTTCCCGACAGCGTGTTTCTAATGAGCTGTACAAAATTGTGAAGCCGCCGTGCTGGCTGAGGCAACTGCGAGAGGAGGTAGGAGTTGGTGTGGGGAGCACTGCGGCCTCCCGTTTCGGACACTGGCTGTGCTTTCTGCAGGGGTATTTGCTCCTCAATTTCCCGCTGACTATTTGGGGGCCTGTAGTACAGTCCTATCAAGGTGATCTCTCCCTTATTTTTCAGTTCCACCCATATAGACTCAGTGGGCGAACCCTCGGATACATCCCTTCTAAGTACTGCCGTGATGTTCTCCCTAAACAAAAACGCCACTCCCCCTCCTCTCTTACCTCCTGTTCTATCCTCTCTATAGCATCTGTACCCCAGAACATTGAGCTGCCAGTCCTGCCCCTCCCTTAGCCATGTTTCAGTCATAGCTATAATATCCCAGTCCCATGTGCCCATCCATGCCCTGAGTTCATCCGCTTTGCCCGTCAGGCCCCTTGCATTGAAATAAATGCAGTTTAATGTAGACTTTCCTTGCTCTCTGCCCTGCTTTCTCTGGTCATGCTTTACACACTCTCCCTTCCTGCCTTTTGTTTCCGTCCCCACTGACTTCCTACATCGGTTCCCATCCCCCTGCCACATTAGTTTAAACCCTCCCCAACTGCACTAGCAAACACACCCCCGAGAACATTGGTTCCGGTCCCACCCAGATGCAGACCGTCCGATTTGTACAGGTCCCACCTCCCCCAGAACTGGTCCCAATGTCCCAGGAATTTGAAACCCTCCCTCTTGCACCATCTCTCAAGCCACGTATTCATCCTAGCTATCCTGTCATTCCTACTCTGACTATCACGTGGCACTGGTAGCAATCCTGAGATTACTACCTTTGAGGTCCTACTTTTTAGTTTAACTCCTAACTCCCTAAATTCAGCTTGTAGGACCTCATCCCGTTTTCTACCTATATCGTTGCTGCCTATATGCACCACGACAGCTGGCTGTTCACCCTCCCCCTCCAGAATGCCCTGCAGCCGCTCCGAGACATCCTTGACCCTTGCACCAGGGAGGCAACATACCAACCTGGATTCTCGTTTGCGTCCGCAGAAATGCCTGTCTATTCCCCTTACAATTGAATCCCCTATCACTATAGCTCTGCCACTCTTTTTCCCGCCCTTCTGTGCAGCAGAGCCAGCCACGGTGCCATGAACCTGGCTGCTGCCACCTTCCCCTGGTGAGCCATCTCCCCCAACAGTTTCCAAAACGGTAAATCTGCTTTGGAGGGAGATGACCGCAGGGGATCCCTGCACTGCCTTCCTACTCTTCCTCTGTCTGTTGGTCACCCATTCCCTATCTGCCTCAGTAATTTTAATCTGCGGTGTGACCAACTCACTGAATGTGCTATCCACAACTTCCTCAGCATCGCGGATGCTCCAAAGTGAATCCATCCGCAGCTCCAGAGCCGTCAAGCGGTCTAACAGGAGCTGCAGTTGGACACACTTCTTGCAGATGAAGGAGTCAGGGACACCAGAAGGTTCCCTGACTTGCCACATCTCACAAGAGGAGCATGACACGGGTCTGAGCTCTCCTGCCATGACTTAAACCTGAAGTTAAATTTGAACTACACTACACAGCTAAGAGAAAGTCAAAGAGAGAAAAATCACTTACCAGTCACAAGCCAATCGCTTACCTGCTGGCTGTGATGTAATTGCTCCCGAGACTCCCTCACAGGTCTGCTTCTCTGCACCTCCTTAAGATGAGCACCAAATTCCCTTAACTAGTTAATTAATTTACTTAATTAATTGGATTTTTTTATTTTTTTATTTTTTTTGGAAACTCAACTCCAAACACCAAACTCCAAAAAACACAGCCCTCACTCACCTCTTACCCAAACTCAGCCTTACCCAAACTCAGATACACTCTGTTTGCTTCCAGCACTCCGTTTCTAAAGGCTCGTCAGCCACACCTTTTGTATCCTTCCTGATTTACACTCAGCCAAGAGACCTGCTCCCGGAACTGAACTCCCGAAACTAACAGCTGACCTGCAAGGTAAGGAAGCTGTTAAACAGTTAAAAAATGGGGGGGAGGCACCGGAGTGGCAGCCGGGAGAGTAGGGGACATTTTTGAGAGGGGTGTAAGGATGTTGTGGCTGTTTGCTGTTGCCGCGGTTGGTTTTGGTTTTTCTTCTTTCTTATGTATATATTTGAAAATGCTTCCAATAAAATATTTAAAGAAAAAAGACTGTGAAAAGATCGATTCACTCCAGGCATGATTCCATGAAGAAATCAGGTTAGTCATTTTTAAAACAAAACTTTATTGTGAATAACAATATTAAACCTGTTTAACTTCAAACCCGAAAAGAACAGCCACACACGTACACCTTAAAATTACGATTCAATTTCCCATCAAAAAACAAGATCATACACATGCAGCTCTAAATATAGCTTAAACATGCAGGCCTTAAAGTGATACATGTCTCACAGTGCACATTCTGAGAATCTCTTCTTACTCTATCTGAAGGTCTTCAAATGGCTGCTTCACTTGATTTGTTTCAGTCTTTCCCTTGTCTCCGGAGAAGGCTGCTCTGTTTTTAAAGTAGTATCTTACTTGGAAAAGGAGTATGGACTCGGAGTCAAGCATATGGGAACTCAATTTCTCTTTTCTCAAACTCATTGCGTTTCTGCCTCAACCTGTGGTCCCAAAAAAAGCAAGAGTTGCCAGATCAGAGATCAGGGACGATCGGCTGGAGAATCAATGTTACCGATGAAATCGGGAGTGGCGCCGCTAAGCGGCATACTCTTGGAGTACGCTGCTGTCATAATATCCACGCATGTATATAATGAAGTGCGGACAGGCAGTGATTGACACACAGGATGACCAGTAAGCACACAGCACAGTGCAGCCAATCACCAGACAGGACACCACCACTATAAAGCCAGAGGGCACTAGGTTTCCCGCTCTCTCTGGACCCAGCCGCTGAGACAGTCCGAGTCCATGAGCTAGCACAGTGCAAACACCATGCGGTAGCTAGTGAGTCTGGTCAGGCTAGTACAAGGTCTCCAGTCAGTTCAGTATAGTGTTGACCCACAGTTAAATATGTATGTTAGTTCTATCGGTCAATAAAACCGTGTTGGATCTTCTACAGTGTAGAGGTCTGTTACTTGCATCGCTGCATCAACTGTAGTCCACACCGAACTGACCTGCCTAACACATCAGCCGCGTGCCGTATCGACAGTTTCAGGATGTTGCCTGAGGCCCTCCCCATAAAGCTCCGCCCCCCCCCAACCGGCCGAGTTCCCGATGGCGTCGGTCACGTGTGCTATCATTTGTCGGGAACTCGGCCTGGCGGCTGTGGACTCAGTCCAGCCCGTCACAGTCGGGGAAGGGCCAATCCGCGGGCAGGGAGGACTGTTAGGTCCGGGTGGTCTGCGCTGCCTTCCTGCTAGCCCCCAGCCAGATGGAGAATCGGTGGCTGTTTACGTCAAATTTTTGGTCGTAAAACGCCACCGTTCTCACGCCAGCATCAAGACATAGCTTGAAAATCAGAGAATCCAGCCCCAGACCTCACTTCCAAAAGCCTTTCTCCAGCCACTGTCTCTCTTCACAGCTTCTCACAATATCGCTCAGTGCCTCTCCCCCCACAGCTGTTAAAAAATGTCCCTGAGCTCTCTTAGCTCCTCCCATCACTGACCTCCTCTGCCAGTGTTTAACCCTTAAATTGTCCACTATATTCATAACCCAATTTCTTACAATCGTCCAGTCATCACACCGACGAAGGAAAGAGAGAGGGAGAGTGCGCCTCCATTTTGAGGCTCCCTCGCAGCAACTTTACAAAATCTGAAATAAACAGTCACAGCTGTTGGAATGTCATTGTGGAGGGGAGACCCTGAAATTGGGCATGATGTCCACAAACCAGGGCACTGGCTGGTGGCACAAAATTATGCAAATGCCTACCAGCATTTCTGCTCACATATCAGGGAGGAAATTCTGCTGCATCTCCATTCATATTCCAAAAGGAGAAGATGTAGTTGAGGAGAAGGAGGGGGTCTAAGGTAAACCCTTTGGGGTTTCTTGAGGTGATATTGCATGGGTTCATAGAGACGCCACACAGAATGGCAATATGTGTTTCAGACCACCTTCATAGATAATTCCAAGTGAAAGATTGTCTCGAATAGGGCACTATAACTTTAATATATCTGATTAGCTATAAAATCTGTTTCAGGACACTTTCTCGATAATTTCTAATACAGTTTATCTTTTTCTAAAATGTTTCTAAAAGTGGCATTAGCAGGGGAAAGACAGTGTGATTTTTTTCCTAAATAAAATCATTCACCTTGGAAAGCCATTATTTTCCAGCACAGGTCAATTTAAGACGAGAAATTGATGCTCGGAATCCAACTACTGCAGTTTCAGAAGCATCATGAATTCTCACATCACCAGGGAAGATGTAAGGTTGTCGAGTTACTATTGCTTAAACAAATGAATTAATCAAAAATATTTTCTTTTGGAGAAAGAAGTCAATTGAATTTGATAGAAATTGCTCATGATCCGTGATATTTACCAGTGATGTGAGTCATCCGAGAGTGCCTTTAAGAACTGGATGTTTAAGCAATGTACCTTTAAGAAAACAGTGATGTCATAGAGTGGGTAGAGCTCAGGTCAGCCATTTTGCAGTTTGATTTTGCAGTTTGGTTTCAGTTTTGAAAAGTGCCTGGCTGGTTTTGCTGTGAGCTGATTAAAAGGAGAAAGCCAGTTTGAGACAGCAGCTTGAGAAGTTCTGGTTTGGAAAAGAGCTGGGTGTGTGTCTGTGTTTTGCAGTGAGCTGGATTTCTGCCATGAAAGACTATGCCTGGATCATTTGGGTGATTTAAAGTAAAGCCTTTAACCTGATGTGATTTTGTTTAAAGGTGTTAAGTCTCTTGGAAGTTTGAAGGAACATTTTAAGGAATTATTTACTGTTGCAATATTTTCTGAGTTATCTTTGAAGTAAGGGGAGTTAAGAGATCCAATGTTTATTTAAGATATTAAGTTGAGTTCATGGAATAAACAGTGTTTTGTGTTTGAAAACCCACCTGTCCATAATTGTAATACCACACCTAGGGAACAAGCCGTGTGCTAGGAAAAGCAACAAATCCATTAAAGGGAGAGGTTGGTTGAACTCCATGATACATTTGTGGTTCTGAAAAAGCCTCGCCCATAACAATTGGGGGCTCGAGGGGAATAAAAGTCTATCTATTGGATTGGCTTTTGTGAACTTAAAGACAGTGAAGGATTGTTGCTTTTCCGGTGTGGTATTTTAGTTTAAATGGGGAGAGTGTTGTGAACAATGGCTCTTTCAGAGGCTCAGACATTTTTGGGGGTGGTGAATGTTACACGTTACCTTACGGACAGAAATGAAAAACAGACTGTTAGATTTGGCAAGAATATTCGCATTTTGTCAGGTAATGTTAACTGCAAAAGATGAGGTAATTATGGCGGTGGTTAAGCATTTAAAGTTGCCTGAGATAGAGTTTGACTAATTGAAAATGGCAAAAATTCAGTTGCAAATTAAACAAATGGAACATGAGAAAGAATTAAAGTGGCTGGCATACGAGATTGAGAGAGAGGAAAAAGAAAGAGAAGAGAGGACAAAGAAAAGGAGAGAGAAGAAAGGATAAAAGAAAGAATAGCCCTAGCAAAACAAAAAGAAAAAGAAAGGGAGATACAGATCAGGGAAAAAGATAAAGAGAGGGAGTTTGAACTTCAGAAAATGGCCATGAAACATAACAATCAGTAAAAATTGGCAGACGTAAAGGGAAACGTACAGTTGGATGATAGTGATGAGGATAGTGAAAAAGAGTGTCATAGTCGAAGGCTTGGTGGGAATCTATTTAAATATGTCCAAGCATTGCCAAGGTTTGACGAGAAGGAAGTGGAAGCCTTTTTCATTTCATTTGAGAAGGTAGCTAAGCACATGAAATGGCCACTGGACATGTGGGTGTTACTGATTCAAACAAAGCTGGTAGGTAGAGCTAGTGAAGTGTTTGCATCACTATGGGAGGAAGTATCTGGAAAGTATGAGGAGGTGAAGAAATCCATCTTAAGTGCATATGAGCGAGTGCCTGAAGCTTACAGACAAAGGTTTAGAAATTTAAGGGAAGAATTTGGTCAAACATAAATGGAGTTTGAAAGGCTCAAAGAGTAATTTTGATAGGTGGATAAGGGCTTTGAAAATAGACCAAACGTATGAAGCTCTCAGAGAAATTATACTTTTAGAGAAGTTTAAAAATTAAATTCCTGATGTAGTGAGAACTCATGTGAAAGAACAGAGGGTTAAAACTGCGAGATTAGCGGCGGAAATGGCAGATGATTATGAATTAGTTCATAAATCAAAGATTGGTTTCCGACATCAGTTTCAGCCGGTGAGGGATAGAAACTGGGGACATGAGAAATACTCAAGTGGTAAAGGTAAAGGTGATCTGATGGGAGACAATAAAGAGGGTGTACTTCAGATTAAAAAAGAAATCCAGGATGGTGGAAAAGAAATGAAAAATTTCAAATGTTTTCATTGTAATAAACTAGGCCATGTAAAGTCACAGTGTTGGTGGTTGAAGAAAAGCACTGGGAAGGCTAATGTGGTAAAACAGGATAAGACGGTGGGGTTTGTTAGAGTGGGAAAGTAAAGCCCAAGGGAAGCGAAGAGGTGCAAACGATTGTACAGCCTGTTCAAGAAGTAATTGTTAAGAAGGTGCCAGATGTCTTTAAAGAATTTAATTGTGTGGGTAAAATTTACTCATGTGTATCAGGAGGAGCAGGTAAAGAAGTCACAATTTTAAGAGATACATGGGCTAGTCAATCTTTAATGGTAAGTGATGAGGAATTATGTAGTTTG
Organism: Scyliorhinus torazame; assembly: GCF_047496885.1. Classification (NCBI taxonomy): domain Eukaryota; kingdom Metazoa; phylum Chordata; class Chondrichthyes; order Carcharhiniformes; family Scyliorhinidae; genus Scyliorhinus; species Scyliorhinus torazame. The sequence goes on from NC_092710.1 coordinate 241,876,981, forward strand.
CGAAGAATGGTGCCAGAAAAGGTGGTGACATGTGGAATTCAGGGTGAGAGGAGTAGTGTTCCATTATATAAGATAATGTTGGAAAGTCCAGTGAAGAGTGGTGAAGTGATAGTAGGAGTAATAGATAAACTGTATTCCTGGACAAGATAGTTTATTTTGGGTGATGATATAGCTGGATCGCAGGTGGGAGTGATGCCTACTGTGGTTGATAAGCCATTGGAAAATCAGTCAACTGAAGGGTTGAAGGACGAATATCCTGGGATTTTTCTGGATTGTCGAGTAACAAGTTCGCAAAGTCACAGGTTAAGACAAGAGGAGAAATCAAAGAGTGAAGATGAAGCTAAAGTGCAATTAACAGAAACGATTTTTGACCAGATGGTTGAAAAAGAACAAGAACAGGTGGAGGGTGAGGTGAATATTTTTAGTTCAGGAACATTGGCAGAGTTACAACAGAAAGATGTAGAAATAAAACGGATATATTAGAAAGCATATACGGAAGAGGAATCTGAGAGTATACCAGAGTGTTATTACCGTAAAAATGATGTCTTGATGAGAAAATGGAGACCTGTTCATATGCAGGCGGATGAAAACTGGGCAGAAGTTCATCAAGTAGTATTGCCGGTAGGGTATAGAAAGGAGGTGTTGCGAGTTGCACATGAGGTACCAGTGGGAGGTCATTTGGGAATAAGGAAAACTCAAGCTAAAATCCAGAAACATTTTTATTGGCCTGGACTACAGAAAGATGTAGTTCAATGTTGTCAATCATGTCACACATGTCAAGTGATAGGGAAACCTCAAGCAGTGATAAAATCAGCGCTCTTAATACCCATTCCAGCATTTAAGGAACCTTTTACAAGGGTCCTAATCGATTGTGTAGGACCGCTTCCTAAAACAAAAAGTGGGAATCAATATCTTTTGACTATAATGGATGTGTCTACTAGGTTTCCAGAGGCCATTCCAGTACGTAATATTACAGCTAAAAGGATTGTGGAGGAGTTGCTTGAATTCTTTACTAGATATGGACTACCCACAGACATTCAATCGGATCAAGGAACTAATTTTACTTCAAAGTTATTCAAAGTTATGGATAGCTTAGGAATAAAACAATTTAAATCAACTGCGTACCATCCAGAATCGCAGGGAGCGTTAGAAAGGTGGCATCAGACATTAAAGACAATATTGAGGGCCTATTGTCAAGATTATCCAGAGGATTGGGATAAAGTAATCCCATTTGTATTGTTTGCAATTAGGGATGCACCTAATGAGTCTACCAAATTTAGTCCTTTTGAACTAATTTTTGGTCATGAGGTAAGAGGACCACTTAAATTGATGAAGGAAAAATTGGTGGGTGAGAAATCGGAAATTCCACTATTGGATTACGTGTCAAATTTTAGGGAACGATTAAATAGAGCAGGTGAATTGGCTAGACAACATTTGAAAATTGCACAAAATGTGATGAAACGGGTAGCGGACAAGAAATCCAAAGTTCGTAGTTTTGCCAGTGGGGATAAAGTTTTAGTGTTGATACCAGTGGTAGGGGAGACTTTAAAAGCTAGGTTTTGTGAACTGTTTCAGATTGAAAGGAAATTAAGTGAGCTGAATTATGTGGAAAAAACACCAGATAGAAGGCTCACCGAGTGTGTCATGTGAATATGCTTAAAAGGTACTTTGAAAGGGAAGGAGAGGAAAAGGAGGTTTTAATGATTCTAACTCAAAGTGACGAACCAAATCCAGATGACTGTGATTTTGACATACCTCAAATTAAATTGGAAAATGAGAATGTTCTTAAAAATTGGGGTAAATTAAGTTACCTTCCAGAGGAAAAACAAACTGACTTGAAAGAGTTATTGATATCACATGGGCAAGTTTGTAGAGATAAATTGGGAAGTACTAAAATGGCTATACATGATGTAAATGTGGGAAATGCTGTTCCTATCAAACAACATCCATATAGACTTAATCCTTTAAAATTGGCACAGGTTAACAAAGAGATTGAGAGTATGCTTAAAAATGGCATAATTGAAGTGGGTTGCAGCCAATGGAGCTCACCCATAGTGATGGTACCTAAACCAAACAGTACCCAATGGTTGTGTTTGGACTATCAAAAGGTGAATGCAGTTACAAGAATGGACTCTTATTCTATCCCACCATTGAAGGATTGCATGGAGAAAGTGGGACAATCTGCTTTTATTTCCACTTTCCAGACATGGAAAGAACATTTAAAACATCGTATGGAGTTCTTCGATCAACTTCAGGTGGCGGGTTTGGTGATGAACCTAGCCGAAAGTGAATTTGGAGAAGCCCAAATCACTTTTCTTGAGGAGTTTCCGATACCCTCATGACAAAGGGAGGCAATGCGATCTCTTACCATGAATGAATTTGATCGAACCTTTGTGCAAAAGTTTTGTGGCGTGATTACTCCACTGATGGAGTTGCTAAAGAAACCTAAAAAATTTCAATGGACAGCGGACTTTCAACAGGCATTTGACTGCCTGAAAGCTGTGATCACCAATGCTCGTGTATTGGAGAATTGCAAGGGACTCTGTGGTCAGATTGAACGAAAGTATCTGATTCTAAAGAGAAATGCCGAGGAGTAGAGGAATGGATGGATCGTGCAGAGACTTTGTTGAAAAAGACTATCAACCATTTTAGTTGGAGGAAGAAGAACAAAGAAAAATGGACTATATTATTATACCTGTTTGCGTGTGTTGTTTTCTTTAAATAAAAATGTATATTTAATGTGTGCATTTCTTAGTGGATGGTGCAAAAGTGAAAAATGAAACCATCTTGAAGTTGATGGGGTTTTTTTTCTTGGGGGGATGTGTCATGCGAGAGTACCTTTAAGAACTGGTTGTTTAAGCAATGTACCTTTAAGAAAACAGTGATGCCATAGAGTGGGTGGAGCTCAATGAGAGATCCAATGTTTAGTTGAGATGTTAAGTTGAGTTCATGGAATAAACAGTGTTTTATGTTTGAAAACCCACCTGTCCATAATTGTAATACCACACCTAGGGAAAAAGCCATGTGCTAGGAAAAGCAACAAATCCATTGAAGGGAGAGGTTGGTTGAACTCCATGATACATTTTGGGGTTCTGAAAACGCCTCGCCCATAACATGTGATTTTGAGTTCAGTCCCAAAACCATTTCTCCAAATTGGAACATGATCTATATTCTTGATACCGTTTTACATTCTCACACACGTGGCATGCGTGTTCACACCAGGAAAACTGATTCCTCACTGAGTAGTGTTTCCTCCATTTGAAGTAGGTCATGTACAAATCTTCATTCCCGTCCAGTTTGTGCAGGTAACCCGCAAGTTCTTTAGCTGAGTGGAAATCATCCACATGAATGAAAGAATCGGCTGGAATGTAATTTTCATAGTTTTTTCTAGATGTCCCCAGGACCACAGGCACGGTGCCAGCACGCAAAGCATTGTAGAGCTTTTCAGTTATGTAATCTTCATGTACTGAATTCTCAAAGGCAAGGTAGAATTTAGAACTAGATATGGTAGGCATCAATTTGTGATTGTCCAGACGTTTCCCGAAGGCTTGACCGTAAGTGTTGATATTAATGTATTTGCGGAATTCATTGTAGAACTTCACTCTGGCATGATTAGTGTTCCAATGGCTTACAACCCAACACACCAGATTGCTTTTCTTAGGCAGTTTAAAATCTAATGGCACTCTGTTTATTATCAGAGACCCATAAGGCGCTTTGATATCTGAATCATGACGATATGTCAAGGTCAGGTTGAAGAAATGGTCGAGTCCAGTCTTTTTTGGAGAGTGGGTAGGTGACTCCAGGTTCATCCAAACCCATTTCTGAAATGTTGGCCGAGGCTGTTTGGGCAGATTGGACAAGTCTCCACTCATGTCTCGGTGATGGAAAAGGACAGCATGAGATTTGTTATAGAGGTTTCTATCTGCAGTTAAACGGCAGTTGAACTCAGATCCACAAGAATTGAGCTCAAATTTTCCACCAAAAGGCCAAAGCCAAATGAGTACAATAGTTTCATTCTTTTCAATAACTTTCACAAGGGGCTTTTTCACACCGAGTATCGATTTGGCAGATTCCAATGGAGTATAAATCCAGTTGGTTGTTGGTTGGACATACAGCAACAACATGGCTAAAAAACAGCCCAAACAGATGGTGGATATTAACAGGATGCGAAAAATCCCTGTATTACCAATTGATGTCATAATGTCTCCTGTGAAGGGAAAGATTAAGACTATTAGGATCCTGGAAGCACAGCTTCTCTTCCAATTAACTGCATCAAGATCCAGAATGTTTGAACACAGCTTTCTGAATGGAATGAGGAAGATTTAGCTTGGAGATATAAGAGAGAAGGTAAAGAGAGTGGAAGAGGAGAAAGCTTAAAATGAGAGTTCAATTTAGGAAAGAAGTGAACAAAAAGAATGAAGAAAAATGATAGTAAGAGGATCTAATCAAACACAGACAACAATGAGCATGATAATGTTGTCAACATTACAATGCACTGTGGAATAAAAGGAAAGAAAGATTTGCATTTATATTGCACCTTTCATAGAGCCATAGGATAGAATTGAAGGGAGATGATGGGGTTACTGCACATCAACTGGACAACGGCCTTCCCTGTGATCAAGGAAACTGGGGCAGAAATTCTGCCTCCTTTAATGCTCTTGGCCAATCAGAGGCGATCAGCTGAGTTTGCTTGGCAGGGCCCCCAGCTAATGTGCAATGAGGCAGGATTAATTAATGGGCTCATAATTTTCAGTCATCATACATGACTGAATTTTGCACTCATTTTGAATAAGCAAGGTGTAGATCTAAGACTGGTGTTTTAAATTTAAATAAAGGGTACGAAGACAGAGCTGGGCAACGTGAACTGGGAACGTTTGGTTGAGCGATAGATGAGTTGAGATGCAGTGGCAGATATTTAAGGAGATATATCATAACACTCAACAAAGATGCATTCCAGTTCAAAAGAATTATTTGAGGAGAAGGATGCGTCATCCATGGAAGTGAGGAAGTTAAAGATAGCAGGGAATTGAAAGAAAACGCATATAATTTTGCTAAGATTAGTGGCAAGTCAGAGGATTGGACAGATATAAGTAAAACAAAGAATGACTGGAAAAGTAATAAGAGAGTAAGCAAGCTAGAAATATTAAAATAAGCATACAGAGTTCCTACAGATATTTGAAAAGAAAAATGGTCGCTAAGGTGGGTGTTTGTCCTCTGGGGGGTGGGCGAGTCTGGTGATTAGTAATGAGAAATATGGAAATGGAAGAAGCACTGGATAGATGTTTTGTGTCTGTCTTCTTTGTAGAAGACACAAATAACATCCCAGAAATAATTGTAAAGCAAGAAGTTGAAAAAGGGAGGAATTGAAATCAATTCGTATCAGGAAAAGGGTACTGAGAAAAATGTTAAAAGCAAAGCTGACAAGTCCCTGGTTCTGATAGACTTCAACCTAGGGTCTTAAAATAAGTGGTTGCAGAGATAGTAATTTTTCCAAAATTCCCTAGATTATAAAAATCTCCCATCTGCTTGGAAGTTTGCAAATGTAAGTCTATTATTCAAGAAAGAAGGGAGACAGAAAGAGGAAATTACAGGCCAATTAGTCGAACATCGGCCAGAGGGAAAATGCTAGAATCCATTATTTAGGAGCTTATCTATGGTGATTGTCCCTTCAAGGGCAACACAGCAGAGTAAGGGTCACATGGCCTGTGTGACCAATCGGGACTTAGTGTTTGGAATCCATGGTGAGAAAGGTTCTTCGGCAAAGCAACATTTTGGGAGCTTGCTATAGCCATGAGACTGCTGTCCAATTCTCATTTATAAACACCTTTTGTGTTCACAAATGACATCTGTGAAAGTGCACCTTTACATCTGGTGACGAGGATAAATTATCCTGACACTACCTCTGACCCAACACCTGTGAGTAATATGTTTCAATCGAAGTCTAAGAAAATAAAGTACTCACCAGAATAAACCTATTTGACACCTCCATGGAGGACTGGACACAATAAGTTGAGCGCCTTGGATATGATTTCCAAGCAAACAAAGTGGAGAGGAGATGAAACACAAAGTAATTCTCCTTGTGGAACTCAGGCCTAAAACCTTATTTGCAGTCTTACAGCCCCAAGTGAGACCGACTCCAGATAATTTAGTGAGCTCATGGATTCAATAAATGTTCAATTGCACCCTCAACCATCAATCATACTCCAGAGATTCAAATTGAACTTGAGGGCGGGAGCCGCAAGTGACTTGATCACAACTTACATTGTTAGACTGAAGCAATCATGGAGTATTGTGATTTTGGAGCCAACCTAAACAACATGTTATGGGACAGGTTCATCTGTGGCATGAACAACATCATTCAACACAGATTGCTTCCAGAGGCCAAGGTAAATTTGAAACGAGCAATGGAGATAGTGATGGCCGTGGAAAGTGCTGAAAAAGGTGCATAAGACCTGCAGAGCGCATTAAATGGTGTTGTTCACCAGTTAGGGAAGGAACCTATAGGACACCATGGCACCAAAACCACTGAAATCGCTGTGAAGCAGGAAACAATCTCAGCTACAAACTACAGAATAGGCAATCAATCTGTAATGCTTAAAATGGAATATTAACAATAAGGAGTTAACCACACTCCTGAATCATGTGAGTTTAAGGAGACAATCGGCGAAATTCTCCCCAAACGGCGCGATGTCCGCCGACTGGCGCCAAAAACGGTGCCAATCAGATGGGCATCGCGCCGGCCCAAAGGTGCAGAATGCTCCGCATCTTTGGGGGCCAAACCCCAACATTGAGGGGCTAGGCCGGCGCCGGAGGGATTTCCGCCCCGCCAGCTGGCGGAAATGGCGTTTGTTGCCCCGCCAGCTGCCGCGGAAATGCGGCGCATGCGCGGGAGCGTCAGCGGCCGCTGACAGTTTCCCGGCGCATGCGCGGGAGCATCAGCGGGCGCCGACAGTTTCCCACGCATGCGTAGTGGGGTGAGTCACTTCCTCCTCCGCCATGGTGGAGGCCGTGGCGGAGGCGGAAGGGAAAGAGTGCCCCCACGGCACAGGCCTGCCCGCGGATCGGTGGGCCCCGATCGCAGCCAGGCCACCGTGGGGGCACCCCCCCCCCGGGGTCAGATCACCTCACGCCCCCCCCCCAGGACCCCGGAGCCCGCCCACGCCGCCTGGTCCCGCCGGTAAATACCAGGTTTAATTTACGCCGGCGGGACAGGCAATTTCTGGGCGGGACTTCGGCCCATCCGGGCCGGAGAATTGAGCGGGGGTCCCGCCAACCGGCGCGGCCCGATTCCCGCCCCCGCCCAATCTCCGGTACCGGAGACTTCGGCGGGGGCGGGGGCGGGATTCACGGCGGCCAACGGCCATTCTCCGTCCCGGCGGGGGGTCGGAGAATGACGCCCAATGTTTTTATTGTCACAAGAGGAATGCAGTCAAGGTCAGCAACTAATTGATCAATCATGATGTTACCAAAATACATTGTGAAAGAGCTTAGCACCAGTGATTCTGCTATTCACTCTCTGTTTAATCTAAAGGCAGGCAAGATAGGTCCTATTGCTGTAATGCTCTGGGTAAATGGGAGGCCTAAACAGCTGGCTTGTAATGCAGAACAAGGCCAGCAGCACGGGTTCAATTCCCATACCGGACTCCCTGAACAGGGGCTGGAATGTGGTGACTAGGGGCTTTTCACAGTAACTTCATTGAAGCCTACTTTTTTAAAAATAAATTTAGAGTACCCAATTAATTTTTTCCAATTAAGGGACAATTTTGCATGGCCAATCCACCTAGCCTGCACATCTTTGGGTTGTCGGGGCGAAACTCATGCAAACACGGGGAGAATGTGCAAATTCCACACGGACAGTGACCCAGAGTCGGGATCGAACCTGGGACCTCGGCGCTGTGAGGCTGCAGGGCTAACCCACTGCGCCACCGTGCTGCCATTGAAGCCTACTTGTGACAATAAGCAATTATTATTATTATTATTAAGATGGAAGTGGATCCGGGCCATTAGTCACTATGATGGATGAGAATTCATTTCAGTACCTAAGTGAAGGAGTCCAACCATTGAACTTCAAGAGCACTTAGAGACTTATATGGGAGAAGCAATAAAAATAAAAGGCATTACAATGGTACTTGTAAGCTATGGACAACAGTCTACCCAACTCCCAGTGATAACAGTGATGGGTGAAGGACCAAGCCTTCTCAGCCGCGATCGGCTCAAAGAAATCAAGTTGAATTGGGCTGAGCGTTTTCAAGTGTGGGAAGGGGGACTGCCCAAACCGAAAAGAAAATACGGGAACGTCTTCTGTGATAAGGGCTACAAGCTAAAGTTTATGTGGATTCAGGGGCGACAGATCAATTATTTAGGGTAAGACCGGTACCTGGGCTGGATTCTCTGTGACATCATGCCGAAATCGCGAAACGCGATCGGCTGGAGAATCGGCTCCGATGCCAAAATCGGATCCAGAAATACAGTACACATCTCATTATCAGCCCTGACGACCGATTCTCTGGGGCCTCAGCGATTCTGCGCCCCAGATGGGCTGATTTCCCGACAGCGTGTTTCTAATGAGCTGTACAAAATTGTGAAGCCGCCGTGCTGGCTGAGGCAACTGCGAGAGGAGGTAGGAGTTGGTGTGGGGAGCACTGCGGCCTCCCGTTTCGGACACTGGCTGTGCTTTCTGCAGGGGTATTTGCTCCTCAATTTCCCGCTGACTATTTGGGGGCCTGTAGTACAGTCCTATCAAGGTGATCTCTCCCTTATTTTTCAGTTCCACCCATATAGACTCAGTGGGCGAACCCTCGGATACATCCCCTCTAAGTACTGCCGTGATGTTCTCCCTAAACAAAAACGCCACTCCCCCTCCTCTCTTACCTCCTGTTCTATCCTCTCTATAGCATCTGTACCCCAGAACATTGAGCTGCCAGTCCTGCCCCTCCCTTAGCCATGTTTCAGTCATAGCTATAATATCCCAGTCCCATGTGCCCATCCATGCCCTGAGTTCATCCGCTTTGCCCGTCAGGCCCCTTGCATTGAAATAAATGCAGTTTAATGTAGACTTTCCTTGCTCTCTGCCCTGCTTTCTCTGGTCATGCTTTACACACTCTCCCTTCCTGCCTTTTGTTTCCGTCCCCACTGACTTCCTACATCGGTTCCCATCCCCCTGCCACATTAGTTTAAACCCTCCCCAACTGCACTAGCAAACACACCCCCGAGAACATTGGTTCCGGTCCCACCCAGATGCAGACCGTCCGATTTGTACAGGTCCCACCTCCCCCAGAACTGGTCCCAATGTCCCAGGAATTTGAAACCCTCCCTCTTGCACCATCTCTCAAGCCACGTATTCATCCTAGCTATCCTGTCATTCCTACTCTGACTATCACGTGGCACTGGTAGCAATCCTGAGATTACTACCTTTGAGGTCCTACTTTTTAGTTTAACTCCTAACTCCCTAAATTCAGCTTGTAGGACCTCATCCCGTTTTCTACCTATATCGTTGCTGCCTATATGCACCACGACAGCTGGCTGTTCACCCTCCCCCTCCAGAATGCCCTGCAGCCGCTCCGAGACATCCTTGACCCTTGCACCAGGGAGGCAACATACCAACCTGGATTCTCGTTTGCGTCCGCAGAAATGCCTGTCTATTCCCCTTACAATTGAATCCCCTATCACTATAGCTCTGCCACTCTTTTTCCCGCCCTTCTGTGCAGCAGAGCCAGCCACGGTGCCATGAACCTGGCTGCTGCCACCTTCCCCTGGTGAGCCATCTCCCCCAACAGTTTCCAAAACGGTAAATCTGCTTTGGAGGGAGATGACCGCAGGGGATCCCTGCACTGCCTTCCTACTCTTCCTCTGTCTGTTGGTCACCCATTGCCTATCTGCCTCAGTAATTTTAATCTGCGGTGTGACCAACTCACTGAATGTGCTATCCACAACTTCCTCAGCATCGCGGATGCTCCAAAGTGAATCCATCCGCAGCTCCAGAGCCGTCAAGCGGTCTAACAGGAGCTGCAGTTGGACACACTTCTTGCAGATGAAGGAGTCAGGGACACCAGAAGGTTCCTTGACTTGCCACATCTCACAAGAGGAGCATGACACGGGTCTGAGCTCTCCTGCCATGACTTAAACCTGAAGTTAAATTTGAACTACACTACACAGCTAAGAGAAAGTCAAAGAGAGAAAAATCACTTACCAGTCACAAGCCAATCGCTTACCTGCTGTCTGTGATGTAATTGCTCCCGAGACTCCCTCACAGGTCTGCTTCTCTGCACCTCCTTAAGATGAGCACCAAATTCCCTTAACTAGTTAATTAATTTACTTAATTAATTGGATTTTTTTTTTTTTTTTGGAAACTCAACTCCAAACACCAAACTCCAAAAAACACAGCCCTCACTCACCTCTTACCCGAACTCAGCCTTACCCAAACTCAGATACACTCTGTTTGCTTCCAGCACTCCGTTTCTAAAGGCTCGTCAGCCACACCTTTTGTATCCTTCCTGATTTACACTCAGCCAATAGGCCTGCTCCCGGAACTGAACTCCCGAAACTAACAGCTGACCTGCAAGGTAAGGAAGCTGTTAAACAGTTAAAAAATGGGGGGGAGGCACCGGAGTGGCAGCCGGGAGAGTAGGGGACATTTTTGAGAGGGGTGTAAGGATGTTGTGGCTGTTTGCTGTTGCCGCGGTTGGTTTTGGTTTTTCTTCTTTCTTATGTATATATTTGAAAATGCTTCCAATAAAATATTTAAAGAAAAAAGACTGTGAAAAGATCGATTCACTCCAGGCATGATTCCATGAAGAAATCAGGTTAGTCATTTTTAAAACAAAACTTTATTGTGAATAACAATATTAAACCTGTTTAACTTCAAACCCGAAAAGAACAGCCACACCCGTACACCTTAAAATTACGATTCAATTTCCCATCAAAAAACAAGATCATACACATGCAGCTCTAAATATAGCTTAAACATGCAGGCCTTAAAGTGATACATGTCTCACAGTGCACATTCTGAGAATCTTTTCTTACTCTATCTGAAGGTCTTCAAATGGCTGCTTCACTTGATTTGTTTCAGTCTTTCCCTTGTCTCCGGAGAAGGCTGCTCTGTTTTTAAAGTAGTATCTTACTTGGAAAAGGAGTATGGGCTCGGAGTCAAGCATATGGGAACTCAATTTCTCTTTTCTCAAACTCATTGCGTTTCTGCCTCAACCTGTGGTCCCAAAAAAAGCAAGAGTTGCCAGATCAGAGATCAGGGACGATCGGCTGGAGAATCAATGTTACCGATGAAATCGGGAATGGCGCCGCTAAGCGGCATACTCTAGGAGTACGCTGCTGTCATAATATCCACGCATGTATATAATGAAGTGCGGACAGGCAGTGATTGACACACAGGATGACCAGTAAGCACACAGCACAGTGCAGCCAATCACCAGACAGGACACCACCACTATAAAGCCAGAGGGCACTAGGTTTCCCGCTCTCTCTGGACCCAGCCGCTGAGACAGTCCGAGTCCACGAGCTAGCACAGTGCAAACACCATGCGGTAGCTAGTGAGTCTGGTCAGGCTAGTACAAGGTCTCCAGTCAGTTCAGTATAGTGTTGACCCACAGTTAAATATGTATGTTAGTTCTATCGGTCAATAAAACCGTGTTGGATCTTCTACAGTGTAGAGGTCTGTTACTTGCATCGCTGCATCAACTGTAGTCCACACCAAACTGACCTGCCTAACACATCAGCCGCGTGCCGTATCGACAGTTTCAGGATGTTGCCTGAGGCCCTCCCCATAAAGCTCCGCCCCACCCAACCGGCCGAGTTCCCGATGGCGTCGGTCACGTGTGCTATCATTTGTCGGGAACTCGGCCTGGCGGCTGTGGACTCAGTCCAGCCCGTCACAGTCGGGGAAGGGCCAATCCGCGGGCAGGGAGGACTTTGGCAGGGGCTGGGGGCACTGTTGGGGGGTGGTCCGGGGCTCGCGAGCCGGCCAAATGGGAAGGCACTATTTTACAGGCCGGGACCACGCGCGGCCGGCGCTCTGTTTCTCGGCGCGGCCACTGTAGACCGCCACCGTGCGCATGCGTGGCCATGGATCCGGCAATTATCCGTGCCGTATCGGCAGTTAGGTCCGGGTGGTCTGCGCTGCCTTCCTGCTAGCCCCCAGCCAGATGGAGAATCGGTGGCTGTTTACGTCAAATTTTTGGTCGTAAAACGCCACCGTTCTCACGCCAGCATCAAGACATAGCTTGAAAATCAGAGAATCCAGCCCCAGACCTCACTTCCAAAAGCCTTTCTCCAGCCACTGTCTCTCTTCACAGCTTCTCACAATATCGCTCAGTGCCTCTCCCCCCACAGCTGTTAAAAAATGTCCCTGAGCTCTCTTAGCTCCTCCCATCACTGACCTCCTCTGCCAGTGTTTAACCCTTAAATTGTCCACTATATTCATAACCCAATTTCTTACAATCGTCCAGTCATCACACCGACGAAGGAAAGAGAGAGGGAGAGTGCGCCTCCATTTTGAGGCTCCCTCGCAGCAACTTTACAAAATCTGAAATAAACAGTCACAGCTGTTGGAATGTCATTGTGGAGGGGAGACCCTGAAATTGGGCATGATGTCCACAAACCAGGGCACTGGCTGGTGGCACAAAATTATGCAAATGCCTACCAGCATTTCTGCTCACATATCAGGGAGGAAATTCTGCTGCATCTCCATTCATATTCCAAAAGGAGAAGATGTAGTTGAGGAGAAGGAGGGGGTCTAAGGTAAACCCTTTGGGGTTTCTTGAGGTGATATTGCATGGGTTCATAGAGACGCCACACAGAATGGCAATATGTGTTTCAGACCACCTTCATAGATAATTCCAAGTGAAAGATTGTCTCGAATAGGGCACTATAACTTTAATATATCTGATCAGCTATAAAATCTGTTTCAGGACACTTTCTCGATAATTTCTAATACAGTTTATCTTTTTCTAAAATGTTTCTAAAAGTGGCAATAGCAGGGGAAAGACAGTGTGATTTTTTTCCTAAATAAAATCATTCACCTTGGAAAGCCATTATTTTCCAGCACAGGTCAATTTAAGACGAGAAATTGATGCTCGGAATCCAACTACTGCAGTTTCAGAAGCATCATGAATTCTCACATCACCAGGGAAGATGTAAGGTTGTCGAGTTACTATTGCTTAAACAAATGAATTAATCAAAAATATTTTCTTTTGGAGAAAGAAGTCAATTGAATTTGATAGAAATTGCTCATGATCCGTGATATTTACCAGTGATGTGAGTCATCCGAGAGTGCCTTTAAGAACTGGATGTTTAAGCAATGTACCTTTAAGAAAACAGTGATGTCATAGAGTGGGTAGAGCTCAGGTCAGCCATTTTGCAGTTTGATTTTGCAGTTTGGTTTCAGTTTTGAAAAGTGCCTGGCTGGTTTTGCTGTGAGCTGATTAAAAGGAAAAAGCCAGTTTGAGACAGCAGCTTGAGAAGTTCTGGTTTGGAAAAGAGCTGGGTGTGTGTCTGTGTTTTGCAGTGAGCTGGATTTCTGCCATGAAAGACTATGCCTGGATCATTTGGGTGATTTAAAGTAAAGCCTTTAACCTGATGTGATTTTGTTTAAAGGTGTTAAGTCTCTTGGAAGTTTGAAGGAACATTTTAAGGAATTATTTACTGTTGCAATATTTTCTGAGTTATCTTTGAAGTAAGGGGAGTTAAGAGATCCAATGTTTATTTAAGATATTAAGTTGAGTTCATGGAATAAACAGTGTTTTGTGTTTGAAAACCCACCTGTCCATAATTGTAATACCACACCTAGGGAACAAGCCGTGTGCTAGGAAAAGCAACAAATCCATTAAAGGGAGAGGTTGGTTGAACTCCATGATACATTTGTGGTTCTGAAAAAGCCTCGCCCATAACAATTGGGGGCTCGAGGGGAATAAAAGTCTATCTATTGGATTGGCTTTTGTGAACTTAAAGACAGTGAAGGATTGTTGCTTTTCCGGTGTGGTATTTTAGTTTAAATGGGGAGAGTGTTGTGAACAATGGCTCTTTCAGAGGCTCAGACATTTTTGGGGGTGGTGAATGTTACACGTTACCTTACGGACAGAAATGAAAAACAGACTGTTAGATTTGGCAAGAATATTCGCATTTTGTCAGGTAATGTTAACTGCAAAAGATGAGGTAATTATGGCGGTGGTTAAGCATTTAAAGTTGCCTGAGATAGAGTTTGACTAATTGAAAATGGCAAAAATTCAGTTGCAAATTAAACAAATGGAACATGAGAAAGAATTAAAGTGGCTGGCATACGAGATTGAGAGAGAGGAAAAAGAAAGAGAAGAGAGGACAAAGAAAAGGAGAGAGAAGAAAGGATAAAAGAAAGAATAGCCCTAGCAAAACAAAAAGAAAAAGAAAGGGAGATACAGATCAGGGAAAAAGATAAAGAGAGGGAGTTTGAACTTCAGAAAATGGCCATGAAACATAACAATCAGTAAAAATTGGCAGACGTAAAGGGAAACGTACAGTTGGATGATAGTGATGAGGATAGTGAAAAAGAGTGTCATAGTCGAAGGCTTGGTGGGAATCTATTTAAATATGTCCAAGCATTGCCAAGGTTTGACGAGAAGGAAGTGGAAGCCTTTTTCATTTCATTTGAGAAGGTAGCTAAGCACATGAAATGGCCACTGGACATGTGGGTGTTACTGATTCAAACAAAGCTGGTAGGTAGAGCTAGTGAAGTGTTTGCATCACTATGGGAGGAAGTATCTGGAAAGTATGAGGAGGTGAAGAAATCCATCTGAAGTGCATATGAGCGAGTGCCTGAAGCTTACAGACAAAGGTTTAGAAATTTAAGGGAAGAATTTGGTCAAACATAAATGGAGTTTGAAAGGCTCAAACAGAGTAATTTTGATAGGTGGATAAGGGCTTTGAAAATAGACCAAACATATGAAGCTCTCAGAGAAATTATACTTTTAGAGAAGTTTAAAAATTAAATTCCTGATGTAGTGAGAACTCATGTGAAAGAACAGAGGGTTAAAACTGCGAGATTAGCGGCGGAAATGGCAGATGATTATGAATTAGTTCATAAATCAAAGATTGGTTTCCGACATCAGTTTCAGCCGGTGAGGGATAGAAACTGGGGACATGAGAAATACTCAAGTGGTAAAGGTAAAGGTGATCTGATGGGAGACAATAAAGAGGGTGTACTTCAGATTAAAAAAGAAATCCAGGATGGTGGAAAAGAAATGAAAAATTTCAAATGTTTTCATTGTAATAAACTAGGCCATGTAAAGTCACAGTGTTGGTGGTTGAAGAAAAGCACTGGGAAGGCTAATGTGGTAAAACAGGATAAGACGGTGGGGTTTGTTAGAGTGGGAAAGGAAAGCCCAAGGGAAGCGAAGAGGTGCAAACGATTGTACAGCCTGTTCAAGAAGTAATTGTTAAGAAGGTGCCAGATGTCTTTAAAGAATTTAATTGTGTGGGTAAAATTTACTCATGTGTATCAGGAGGAGCAGGTAAAGAAGTCACAATTTTAAGAGATACATGGGCTAGTCAATCTTTAATGGTAAGTGATGAGGAATTATGTAGTTTGCGAAGAATGGTGCCAGAAAAGGTGGTGACATGTGGAATTCAGGGTGAGAGGAGTAGTGTTCCATTACATAAGATAATGTTGGAAAGTCCAGTGAAGAGTGGTGAAGTGGTAGTAGGAGTAATAGATAAACTGTATTCCTGGACAAGATAGTTTATTTTGGGTGATGATATAGCTGGATCGCAGGTGGGAGTGATGCCTACTGTGGTTGATAAGCCATTGGAAAATCAGTCAACTGAAGGGTTGAAGGACGAATATCCTGGGATTTTTCTGGATTGTCGAGTAACAAGGTCGCAAAGTCACAGGTTAAGACAAGAGGAGAAATCAAAGAGTGAAGATGAAGCTAAAGTGCAATTAACAGAAACGATTTTTGACCAGATGGTTGAAAAAGAACAAGAACAGGTGGAGGGTGAGGTGAATATTTTTAGTTCAGGAACATTGGCAGAGTTACAACAGAAAGATGTAGAAATAAAACGGATATATTAGAAAGCATATACGGAAGAGGAATCTGAGAGTATACCAGAGTGTTATTACCGTAAAAATGATGTCTTGATGAGAAAATGGAGACCTGTTCATATGCAGGTGGATGAAAACTGGGCAGAAGTTCATCAAGTAGTATTGCCGGTAGGGTATAGAAAGGAGGTGTTGCGAGTTGCACATGAGGTACCAGTGGGAGGTCATTTGGGAATAAGGAAAACTCAAGCTAAAATCCAGAAACATTTTTATTGGCCTGGACTACAGAAAGATGTAGTTCAATGTTGTCAATCATGTCACACATGTCAAGTGATAGGGAAACCTCAAGCAGTGATAAAATCAACGCTCTTAATACCCATTCCAGCATTTAAGGAACCTTTTACAAGGGTCCTAATCGATTGTGTAGGATTACAAAATCTAAAACAAAAAGTGGGAATCAATATCTTTTGACTATAATGGATGTGTCTACTAGGTTTCCAGAGGCCATTCCAGTACGTAATATTACAGCTAAAAGGATTGTGGAGGAGTTGCTTGAATTCTTTACTAGATATGGACTACCCACAGACATTCAATCGGATCAAGGAACAAATTTTACTTCAAAGTTATTCAAAGTTATGGATAGCTTCGGAATAAAACAATTTAAATCAACTGCGTACCATCCAGAATCGCAGGGAGCGTTAGAAATGTGGCATCAGACATTAAAGACAATATTGAGGGCCTATTGTCAAGATTATCCAGAGGATTGGGATAAAGTAATCCCATTTGTATTGTTTGCAATTAGGGATGCACCTAATGAGTCTACCAAATTTAGTCCTTTTGAACTAATTTTTGGTCATGAGGTAAGAGGACCACTTAAATTGATGAAGGAAAAATTGGTGGGTGAGAAATCGGAAATTCCACTATTGGATTACGTGTCAAATTTTAGGGAACGATTAAATAGAGCAGGTGAATTGGCTAGACAACATTTGAAAATTGCACAAAATGTGATGAAACGGGTAGCGGACAAGAAATCCAAAGTTCATAGTTTTGCCAGTGGGGATAAAGTTTTAGTGTTGATACCAGTGGTAGGGGAGACTTTAAAAGCTAGGTTTTGTGAACTGTTTCAGATTGAAAGGAAATTAAGTGAGCTGAATTATGTGGAAAAAACACCAGATAGAAGGCTCACCGAGTGTGTCATGTGAATATGCTTAAAAGGTACTTTGAAAGGGAAGGAGAGAAAATGGAGGTTTTAATGATTCTAACTCAAAGTGACGAACCAAATCCAGATGACTGTGAATTTGACATACCTCAAATTAAATTGGAAAATGAGAATGTTCTTAAAAATTGGGATAAATTGTAAAGTTACCTTCCAGAGGAAAAACAAACTGACTTGAAAGAGTTATTGATATCACATGGGCAAGTTTGTAGAGATAAATTGGGAAGTACTAAAATGGCTATACATGATGTAAATGTGGGAAATGCTGTTCCTATCAAACAACATCCATATAGACTTAATCCTTTAAAATTGGCACAGGTTAACAAAGAGATTGAGAGTATGCTTAAAAATGGCATAATTGAAGTGGGTTGCAGCCAATGGAGCTCACCCATAGTGATGGTACCTAAACCAAACAGTACCCAATGGTTGTGTTTGGACTATCAAAAGGTGAATGCAGTTACAAGAATGGACTCTTATTCTATCCCACCATTGAAGGATTGCATGGAGAAAGTGGGACAATCTGCTTTTATTTCCACTTTCCAGGCATGGAAAGAACATTTAAAACATCGTATGGAGTTCTTCGATCAACTTCAGGTGGCGGGTTTGGTGATGAACCTAGCCGAAAGTGAATTTGGAGAAGCCCAAATCACTTTTCTTGAGGAGTTTCCGATACCCTCATGACAAAGGGAGGCAATGCGATCTCTTACCATGAATGAATTTGATCGAACCTTTGTGCAAAAGTTTTGTGGCGTGATTACTCCACTGATGGAGTTGCTAAAGAAACCTAAAAAATTTCAATGGACAGCGGACTTTCAACAGGCATTTGACTGCCTGAAAGCTGTGATCACCAATGCTCGTGTATTGGAGAATTGCAAGGGACTCTGTGGTCAGATTGAACGAAAGTATCTGATTCTAAAGAGAAATGCCGAGGAGTAGAGGAATGGATGGATCGTGCAGAGACTTTGTTGAAAAAGACTATCAACCATTTTAGTTGGAGGAAGAAGAACAAAGAAAAATGGACTATATTATTATACCTGTTTGCGTGTGTTGTTTTCTTTAAATAAAAATGTATATTTAATGTGTGCATTTCTTAGTGGATGGTGCAAAAGTGAAAAATGAAACCATCTTGAAGTTGATGGGGTTTTTTTCTTGGGGGGATGTGTCATGCGAGAGTACCTTTAAGAACTGGTTGTTTAAGCAATGTACCTTTAAGAAAACAGTGATGCCATAGAGTGGGTGGAGCTCAATGAGAGATCCAATGTTTAGTTGAGATGTTAAGTTGAGTTCATGGAATAAACAGTGTTTTATGTTTGAAAACCCACCTGTCCATAATTGTAATACCACACCTAGGGAAAAAGCCATGTGCTAGGAAAAGCAACAAATCCATTGAAGGGAGAGGTTGGTTGAACTCCATGATACATTTTGGGGTTCTGAAAACGCCTCGCCCATAACATGTGATTTTGAGTTCAGTCCCAAAACCATTTCTCCAAATTGGAACATGATCTATATTCTTGATACCGTTTTACATTCTCACACACGTGGCATGCGTGTTCACACCAGGAAAACTGATTCCTCACTGAGTAGTGTTTCCTCCATTTGAAGTAGGTCATGTACAAATCTTCATTCCCGTCCAGTTTGTGCAGGTAACCCGCAAGTTCTTTAGCTGAGTGGAAATCATCCACATGAATGAAAGAATCGGCTGGAATGTAATTTTCATAGTTTTTTCTAGATGTCCCCAGGACCACAGGCACGGTGCCAGCACGCAAAGCATTGTAGAGCTTTTCAGTTATGTAATCTTCATGTACTGAATTCTCAAAGGCAAGGTAGAATTTAGAACTAGATATGGTAGGCATCAATTTGTGATTGTCCAGACGTTTCCCGAAGGCTTGACCGTAAGTGTTGATATTAATGTATTTGCGGAATTCATTGTAGAACTTCACTCTGGCATGATTAGTGTTCCAATGGCTTACAACCCAACACACCAGATTGCTTTTCTTAGGCAGTTTAAAATCTAATGGCACTCTGTTTATTATCAGAGACCCATAAGGCGCTTTGATATCTGAATCATGACGATATGTCAAGGTCAGGTTGAAGAAATGGTCGAGTCCAGTCTTTTTTGGAGAGTGGGTAGGTGACTCCAGGTTCATCCAAACCCATTTCTGAAATGTTGGCCGAGGCTGTTTGGGCAGATTGGACAAGTCTCCACTCATGTCTCGGTGATGGAAAAGGACAGCATGAGATTTGTTATAGAGGTTTCTATCTGCAGTTAAACGGCAGTTGAACTCAGATCCACAAGAATTGAGCTCAAATTTTCCACCAAAAGGCCAAAGCCAAATGAGTACAATAGTTTCATTCTTTTCAATAACTTTCACAAGGGGCTTTTTCACACCGAGTATCGATTTGGCAGATTCCAATGGAGTATAAATCCAGTTGGTTGTTGGTTGGACATACAGCAACAACATGGCTAAAAAACAGCCCAAACAGATGGTGGATATTAACAGGATGCGAAAAATCCCTGTATTACCAATTGATGTCATAATGTCTCCTGTGAAGGGAAAGATTAAGACTATTAGGATCCTGGAAGCACAGCTTCTCTTCCAATTAACTGCATCAAGATCCAGAATGTTTGAACACAGCTTTCTGAATGGAATGAGGAAGATTTAGCTTGGAGATATAAGAGAGAAGGTAAAGAGAGTGGAAGAGGAGAAAGCTTAAAATGAGAGTTCAATTTAGGAAAGAAGTGAACAAAAAGAATGAAGAAAAATGATAGTAAGAGGATCTAATCAAACACAGACAACAATGAGCATGATAATGTTGTCAACATTACAATGCACTGTGGAATAAATGGAAAGAAAGATTTGCATTTATATTGCACCTTTCATAGAGCCATAGGATAGAATTGAAGGTAGATGATAGGGTTACTGCACATCAACTGGACAACGGCCTTCCCTGTGATCAAGGAAACTGGGGCAGAAATTCTGCCTCCTTTAATGCTCTTGGCCAATCAGAGGCGATCAGCTGAGTTTGCTTGGCAGGGCCCCCAGCTAATGTGCAATGAAGCAGGATTAATTAATGGGCTCATAATTTTCAGTCATCATACATGACTGAATTTTGCACTCATTTTGACTAAGCAAGGTGTAGATCTAAGACTGGTGTTTTAAATTTAAATAAAGGGTACGAAGACAGAGCTGGGCAACGTGAACTGGGAACGTTTGGTTGAGCGATAGATGAGTTGAGATGCAGTGGCAGATATTTAAGGAGATATATCATAACACTCAACAAAGATGCATTCCAGTTCAAAAGAATTATTTGAGGAGAAGGATGCGTCATCCATGGAAGTGAGGAAGTTAAAGATAGCAGGGAATTGAAAGAAAACGCATACAATTTTGCTAAGATTAGTGGCAAGTCAGAGGATTGGACAGATATAAGTAAAACAAAGAATGACTGGAAAAGTAATAAGAGAGTAAGCAAGCTAGAAATATTAAAATAAGCATACAGAGTTCCTACAGATATTTGAAAAGAAAAATGGTCGCTAAGGTGGGTGTTTGTCCTCTGGGGGGTGGGCGAGTCTGGTGATTAGTAATGAGAAATATGGAAATGGAAGAAGCACTGGATAGATGTTTTGTGTCTGTCTTCTTTGTAGAAGACACAAATAACATCCCAGAAATAATTGTAAAGCAAGAAGTTGAAAAAGGGAGGAATTGAAATCAATTCGTATCAGGAAAAGGGTACTGAGAAAAATGTTAAAAGCAAAGCTGACAAGTCCCTGGTTCTGATAGACTTCAACCTAGGGTCTTAAAATAAGTGGTTGCAGAGATAGTAATTTTTCCAAAATTCCCTAGATTATAAAAATCTCCCATCTGCTTGGAAGTTTGCAAATGTAAATCTATTATTCAAGAAAGAAGGGAGACAGAAAGAGGAAATTACAGGCCAATTAGTCGAACATCGGCCAGAGGGAAAATGCTAGAATCCATTATTTAGGAGCTTATCTATGGTGATTGTCCCTTCAAGGGCAACACAGCAGAGTAAGGGTCACATGGCCTGTGTGACCAATCGGGACTTAGTGTTTGGAATCCATGGTGAGAAAGGTTCTTCGGCAAAGCAACATTTTGGGAGCTTGCTATAGCCATGAGACTGCTGTCCAATTCTCATTTATAAACACATTTTGTGTTCACAAATGACATCTGTGAAAGTGCACCTTTACATCTGGTGACGAGGATAAATTATCCTGACACTACCTCTGACCCAACACCTGTGAGTAATATGTTTCAATCGAAGTCTAAGAAAATAAAGTACTCACCAGAATAAACCTATTTGACACCTCCATGGAGGACTGGACACAATAAGTTGAGCGCCTTGGATATGATTTCCAAGCAAACAAAGTGGAGAGGAGATGAAACACAAAGTAATTCTCCTTGTGGAACTCAGACCTAAAACCTTATTTGCAGTCTTACAGCCCCAAGTGAGACCGACTCCAGATAATTTAGTGAGCTCATGGATTTAATAAATGTTCAATTGCACCCTCAACCATCAATCATACTCCAGAGATTCAAATTGAATTTGAGGGCGGGAGCCGCAAGTGACTTGATCACAACTTACATTGTTAGACTGAAGCAATCATGGAGTATTGTGATTTTGGAGCCAACCTAAACAACATGTTATGGGACAGGTTCATCTGTGGCATGAACAACATCATTCAACACAGATTGCTTCCAGAGGCCAAGGCAAATTTGAAACGAGCAATGGAGATAGTGATGGCCGTGGAAAGTGCTGAAAAAGGTGCATAAGACCTGCAGAGCGCATTAAATGGTGTTGTTCACCAGTTAGGGAAGGAACCTATAGGACACCATGGCACCAAAACCACTGAAATCGCTGTGAAGCAGGAAACAATCTCAGCTACAAACTACAGAATAGGCAATCAATCTGTAATGCTTAAAATGGAATATTAACAATAATGAGTTAACCACACTCCTGAATCATGTGAGTTTAAGGAGACAATCGGCGAAATTCTCCCCCAACGGCGCGTTGTCCGCCGACTGGCGCCAAAAACGGCGCCAATCAGATGGGCATCGCGCCGTCCCAAAGGTGCAGAATGCTCCGCATCTTTGGGGGCCAAACCCCAACATTGAGGGGCTAGGCCGACGCCGGAGGGATTTCCGCCCCGCCAGCTGGCGGAAATGGCGTTTGTTGCCCCGCCAGCTGCCGCGGAAATGCGGCGCATGCGCGGGAGCATCAGCGGCCGCTGACAGTTTCCCGGCGCATGCGCGGGAGCATCAGCGGGCGCCAACAGTTTCCCACGCATGCGCAGTGGGGAGAGTCACTTCCTCCTCCGCCATGGTGGAGGCCGTGGCGGAGGCGGAAGGGAAAGAGTGCCCCCACGGCACAGGCCTGCCCGCGGATCGGTGGGCCCCGATCGCGGGCCAGGCCACCGTGGGGGCACCCCCCCGGGGTCAGATCGCCTCACGCCCTCCCCCAGGACTCCGGAGCCCGCCCACGCCGCCTGGTCCCGCCGGTAAATACCAGGTTTAATTTACGCCGGCGGGACAGGCAATTTCTGGGCGGGACTTCAGCCCATCCGGGCCGGAGAATTGAGCGGGGGTCCCGCCAACCGGCGCGGCCCGATTCCCGCCCCCGCCCAATCTCCGGTACCGGAGACTTCGGCGGGGGCGGGGGCGGGATTCACGGCGGCCAACGGCCATTCTCCGACCCGGCGGGGGGGTCGGAGAATGACGCCCAATGTTTTTATTGTCACAAGAGGAATGCAGTCAAGGTCAGCAACTAATTGATCAATCATGATGTTACAAAAATACATTGTGAAAGAGCTTAGCACCAGTGATTCTGCTATTCACTCTCTGTTTAATCTAAAGGCAGGCAAGATAGGTCCTATTGCTGTAATGCTCTGGGTAAATGGGAGGCCTAAATAGCTGGCTTGTAATGCAGAACAAGGCCAGCAGCACGGGTTCAATTCCCATACCGGACTCCCTGAACAGGGGCTGGAATATGGTGACTAGGGGCTTTTCACAGTAACTTCATTGAAGCCTACTTTTTAAAAAATAAATTTAGAGTACCCAATTAATTTTTTCCAATTAAGGGACAATTTTGCATGGCCAATCCACCTAGCCTGCACATCTTTGGGTTGTCGGGGCGAAACTCATGCAAACACGGGGAGAATGTGCAAATTCCACACGGACAGTGACCCAGAGTCGGGATCGAACCTGGGACCTCGGCGCTGTGAGGCTGCAGGGCTAACCCACTGCGCCACCGTGCTGCCATTGAAGCCTACTTGTGACAATAAGCAATTATTATTATTATTATTAAGATGGAAGTGGATCCGGGCCATTAGTCACTATGATGGATGAGAATTCATTTCAGTACCTAAGTGAAGGAGTCCAACCATTGAACTTCAAGAGCACTTAGAGACTTATATGGGAGAAGCAATAAAAATAAAAGGCATTACAATGGTACTTGTAAGCTATGGACAACAGTCTACCCAACTCCCCGTGACAACAGTGATGGGTGAAGGACCAAGCCTTCTCAGCCGCGATCGGTTCAAAAAAATCAAGTTGAATTGGGCTGAGAGTTTTCAAGTGTGGGAAGGGGGACTGCCCAAACCGAAAAGAAAATACGGGAACGTCTTCTGTGATAAGGGCTACAAGCTAAAGTTTATGTGGATTCAGGGGCGACAGACCAATTATTTAGAGTAAGACCGGTACCTGGGCTGGATTCTCTGTGACATCATGCCGAAATCGCGAAACGCGATCGGCTGGAGAATCGGCTCCGATGCCAAAATCGGATCCAGAAATACAGTACACATCTCATTATCAGCCCTGACGACCGATTCTCCGGGGCCTCAGCGATTCTGCGCCCCAGATGGGCTGATTTTCCGACAGCGTGTTTCTAATGAGCTGTACAAAATTGTGAAGCCGCCGTGCTGGCTGAGGCAACTGCGAGAGGAGGTAGGAGTTGGTGTGGGGAGCACTGCGGCCTCCCGTTTCGGACACTGGCTGTGCTTTCTGCAGGGGTGGGGAAGGGTGGGGAAGACAGGCCGAGCAGCCGTGGAGCCCCCGACAGGACAGGGACGGTGCCCATGCACGGAGAGCCATTACGGCAGCCAGCTTGCTGCCACCCACCCCCGTCCCTAGGAGGACGCAGAGAAAACGTCCATAAGGGGGGATACCTCTCCTCCTCCACCCTCTGGTGCCCGATGGCCCCCGGGCCTCTCCATGGGATGGGGGTGCGGGCGGAGCCATCCCCCGTGGTCCCTCGCCACCTGGCACTGCCAGTCCTGGAGGCCCGCTCAGGTATCGACATGGGTCTGAACGTTCGTGGCCATGGAGCACAGGGAGTGGGCCATCTCTGTCTGCGACTGTGCCACCACCCTGAATGTCTGTGCCACATCAGCGAGTCATTGGGCCACCTCCCTCTGTGTCTGTGCGAGCACCTGGGCAATGCCGCCGCAGCTCTCATCAATAGCCTGCTGTGACTGGGCCAGCACTTGGGCTATGCCGCCAATTCTGTCAGGAATGGCCTGCTGTGAGTCGACGACGCTGAGGAGCACTGCTGCAATCTCCAGGTGGCTCTGTACATGATTGCCAGTGAGAGGGCAGCCCTGTCCTGGGCCACGGCTCCCGCCTGCACAGAGTGCCCCACACACGTTGACCCATGTTTGACACCGTTGCCCCCAATGCCTCCACCGCGGACGCCACCCATAAGGTTTCGGCCTGGGTAGCACGCATTGCCGGCACCACCTCCTGCTGCTGCACGCGGATGGACTCCTCCACCTGCATCTGCAGGTGCTGGAAGCCAGCCGTCATCCCCTCCTCTAGTCCCTGGGTCTCTGCCTGCACCAACACTACAGGTGGGACTGGATATTCCAAGAACCCGGGACCCGTCTGGGCGGCAGCTGGTTGCTGGTTCCGGCCTACCCTCCAACCGTCCGGCCCCTCGGCTCCTCCTACCTCCTGCTGCACCGGAACGACTGTGTGGTGCGCACCAGACAGTGTCCCAGAAGCCTCTTCACTAATTTGCTCAACCGAGGTCATGGAATCATAGAATTTACAGTGCAGAAGGAGGACATTCGGCCCATCGAGTCTGCACCGGCCCTTACAAAGAGCACCCTACTGAAGCCCACATATCTCCCGTATCCCCGTAACCCAGTAACCCCCACTTAACATGTTTTGGACACTGAGGGCAATTTAGCATAGCCAATCCACATAACCCGCACATCTTTGGACTGTGGGAGGAAACCGGATCACCCGGAGGAAACCCACGCAGACACAGGGAGAACATGCAGACTCTGCACAGACAGTGACCCAGCTGGGAATTGAACCTGAGACCTTGGAGTTGTGAAGTGGCTGTGCTAACCACTATGCTACCATGCTGCCCTACAAATTCAACTCCGATAGTCTCAGAGATGGTGGAGGGCGTTGAAGATAGCTGTGATGGAAAGTCAGTGTTCTCCTCCGACCCGAACTCCGGGATCTCTTGGGTCGCGGTGTCCTGGGTTGTGGTGTCCTGGGTCGCCTCGGGCAGAAAGCTGGTTTTCCAATTGCTCCCTCGGTCGATGCTTGACTGTCTGGAGGGCACATGCTCTGGCCCTCACTGGGGGTGGGTGGCCA
This sequence comes from Scyliorhinus torazame, assembly GCF_047496885.1. NCBI lineage: Eukaryota > Metazoa > Chordata > Chondrichthyes > Carcharhiniformes > Scyliorhinidae > Scyliorhinus > Scyliorhinus torazame. The sequence continues at coordinate 241,902,836 of NC_092710.1, forward strand.
CGGATGGGCTGAGACCATCCCCGGCTGGTCCTGTAAGGCAAAAGACGGCATTTATGGTTAGACAGCCAGACGGGGGTGAGGCGTGAGGTGGTGAGGGCTGGGGTGAGGGGGGTATGGAATGTGGGGTGTTGGAGTGTGGGGTGAGAGAGGTTGGGGTGCGGGCTGTGGGGTGAGGGGGGTTGGGGTGTGGGGATTGGGGTGGGAAGGGACCCACAACCATGCATGGAGACCTGCACCAGGCAGGGGAACCAAGCAACCAGCCAGTAACAGTGTTAGATGGCCCAACACATACACCCTAGGGGTCGGATATCTGATGGCATTAGTGGCCAGGGGACCCGGCCATGCGGCTGGCATGGGTGCAGTCATGTGAGTCAGGGTGGGGTTGGTGGGTCACATGTATGTCGAGGGTAGGGTGCTTGGTGCCAGGGGCACAGCGCTGGGTAATCACCCTGGCCGCCCTGAGATGGTTGTGCAGTTTCTTCCTGCACTGGCCTCCAGTCCGGGCCACCTCGCTGATGGCGACTCACACCTCCGCCGAGGCATGGCGAACAATGGCTTCTGCTGAACTCTGTCTCAGCCCGGGGTATAGTATCAGCCTCCTCTCCTCCATGGTGTCAAGGAGGGTCTCCAGTTCGACGTCCCGGAAGCGCAGTGCTGCCCTCCTTGCGGGCATGTTGGCTGCCACGCTTGTTTGAGGGGGAGAATGCATTATGTGCAGCCGCGGCGTTGCGTCAATCACGGAACCGGCGAATCGGCCGTCGGTCCATTAACAGCATGTTGTGGTTCCCGATACGTCCACGCTGCAGCTGTGGACCTGATAACGTCATCGTGAAAATCCACCATTTGCATGACAGCGTCAACACGTAGTCTCCAGAATGGATAATCCAGCCCCATATGTCTATAAGATTAAATGGATACTGAGTTTAAAAAGTTGGAAGAAATGAAATGAAATGAAATGAAAATGAAATGAAAATTGCTTATTGTCACAAGTAGGCTTCAAATGAAGTTACTGTGAAAAGCCCCTAGTCGCTACATTCCGGCGCCTGTTCCGGGAGGCTGGTACGAGAATTGAACCGTGCTGCTGGCCTGCCTTGGTCTGCTTTAAAAGCCAGCGATTTAGCCCTGGTACTCACCAATTCAGTTCAGTTCTGAGAATGGGCAGCACCCATGGTCCGCATATTGAAACTGGACAAGACCATCCACATTTACGGCAATTACAAGCTGACACATTATCAGGCTGCCAAGCTGGATAAATATCCAATCCCGAGTATTGAAGACCTGTATGCTGTTATATTACAGAGATGTAGTATAAATATTATTCATTTGTCTTGCTGAGTTGTATTTAACCTGGTGATAAACAGTCAAAGTCTTCCAGTTGATGACAAATTATTTATTGAGTAACAAAATAATATACTTGTGAGTTCTTTTACTTTAATACTTTAACTAGTAAGATAATTAACTGAGATTATATTAAACTAACAACTATGATAATACACTACACTCTGATCTGGTCATGTCTTTACTCTAGCTGCACTACGCACACACTAACCCACAGAAAGAGCGGGTTAGTATTGCCATCTATTGATCATCTGATTGTAATGACTGCACATTAACTAATCATGTATTAACATATACAGAGATCACTACATATGCAAAGCTGGCAGGAGATCAGTCCTTCACAAAGTTGTATATGAGTCACGCGAACCAGCAATTCGAATTAGATGATGCGATAAACACACACAAAAGCCTATTCCAGTACACATGCCTGCCTTTTGTTATGCCTTCAGCATCTGCAATATTCCAAAGGACATTGAAGAGTCTCCTACAGGGGCTACCACGAATTGCAGTATACCTTGACAATGTCCTTATCACTGGATCGACAGACATTGAGCATCTAGTGTAAAGAGATTTCAGGAGGCTGGAGTTTGCTTCAAGAAATCGAAGGGCACCATTCAAGCCATTGAGGTAACCTACCTGGAGCCCTGTGTAGGTGCACAAAGATCACACCCTGTGGAAAACATGATCAAGGCGACAAAGGAGGTACCTGCCCTCACACACGCAACTGAACTCAAATCAAACTTATCAATGGTATTAGCCCCCTTGTATATTTTGCAAAAGAAGCACCATCATAGGTCCTGAAAGGCTCTTGAGGAGGAGGTTTTCAACAGAGTAAAGAAAGTGCTCCATCCCTCAAACCTGTTAGTATAATTTGACCCAGCAAAGAACTGATATTGACCTGTAACACCTCTCCATATGGTGTCGGTGCGCTATTGTGCCATGAAATGGACTAGGGCTCTGAAAGGCAATAGGGTATGTGTATGGAACTCTTTCAGAGGCCAAAAAAGGCGACTCAACAATCACGAAGAAAGGACTTTGGCATCAAGAAATTCCAACAGCACAGTAGACAGTTTTCCACTATTTATGACCACAAACCGCCCTTGGGTCTCTTCGAAGAGGACAAGGTTATCCTGACGATCGTCTCAGCGAGAATTCATTGATGGGCATTAATTCTGTCTGCCTTTAAATACTTTCAAGCACAGAGCTGGAACACACATTCCAAATACGGATGCTCTTAGCATCCTACCCTTGCAAGAAAGTACCACCTATACACCAATACCACAAGATATCATCATGGCCTTATACTTTTTAGACACATTGCCAGTCTCGGCGAAGCAGATCTAAAACTGGACTAAATGAGATCCACTTCTTTCCAAAGTCCCCCAGTTAAATGAGTACTTATCGGATAGGTCAATGAGCCAGTTTTCGAGGAAATGAAACAATTCTTTACCCGCAAGAATGAATTGAATTGTCAGGAAATGAAAATGAAATGAAAATTGCTTATTGTCACAAGTAGGCTTCAAATGAAGTTACTGTGAAAAGCCCCTAGTCGCCACATTCCGGCGCCTGTTCGTGGAGGCTGTTACGGGAATTGAACCGTTCTGCTGGCCTGCCTAGGTCTACTTTCAAAGCCAGCGATTTAGCCCTGTGCTAAACAGCCCCTATGGCATCATACCTTTGGGGAGTGAGTGTTGTCATTCTAGGCAGCTCTAGTTAGGCTGCTCCTATCTGAATTACACAGCACTCATCCTGGTATCTCTAGGATGAAGACGTTTGCCAGGAGTTATGTGTGGTTGCCTGGTATTGATGCTGGTATCAAGAAGCTAGTTAAGCACTGTCAACAGTGCCAACTGCAATGGCTGCCTGCTACAGCCCCACGGGCATCCTTGGGTATGAATCCATAATAATTATGTTGGTCTATTCCTGGGCACAATGTTTTGCTCATGACTGATGCACACTCAAACTGGATGGGCACGTTTGAGGTAAAGTCACCTGCATCGCACACTACCATTGAATAATCCCGTCAATGTTTATCAACTCCTGGGGTACCTGAAGTCATGGTATCAGACAATGGAACCGTATTCACAAGGGCTGACGTTCAAATCTTCACCGGAATGCCCGACCCGGCCCCCGACCAAGAGACATGACCCGACCCGATTCGGAGAGACCCATCTGGCATCCCAACTTACCGGCAGATGGAGAAAAGGGGGCGAATCCACGTGAAGGCCCGATTTCAGGAACGCCCGACCTGACCACCAACGCTGGAACCGAACACGTGACACAGGACAACCTGATGCAGGAAGACCCTGCCTGCGACCCAAACCCAGACTAAACACCCCCAAAACAGCGAAGACCCCATGCGAGGACCCGAATGTGCTGAAAAGTAGACCCATCCTTACAGAACCCGGGGCCAGACCGGATAGCAAACATCTCCTCCGGCGACCCCGAAATCACACCTAGTGCCCGGGACCCTGCCAGATACGACCCTGAAATTGCAACCACCCTACCATAAGGCCAGATGTCTCCCACCATCCAGAAGCAGCCACCTGACCGAGGAAGCGAGGGGAACGCGGCAGTCTGTAGGTGAGACGAAAACGATGCTGATTGAAGACTCCTCTCCCCAGCATAGTGCTGGCAAATGTCCAAGTGATTGAAAACAAGCTGGACGAGCTTAACTCTAGACTTACCTCTCAGAGGGAAGTAAGAGGCTGCTATGTGCTCTGTTTTACGGAGACATGGCTCCCCCCTGCCTCACCAGACTCCGGATGGACGGCACAGCAAAGCGAAGGATGGAGGCGTTTGCCTCCTCGTCAACTCCCACTGGTGCTCGGACATGGCGACCCTGGTGAACTACTGTTCCTTGGAACTGGAATACCTGACTGTGAAATGTCGCCCCATTACCTTCCATGGGAGTTCAGTTCTGCCGTCATCACGGCGGTCTACATCCCACCCTAGGTGGAACTGAAGAAGGCACTTGATGAATTGTACACCACTGAAAATAACAAAGAAACAGAATGCCGGAGGCCTTGTTCATCGAGGTCAGGTGAAATAGATCCATGGAGGCAGAAGTCCCTTCACCAGAATCCCTTTTATTAACAAAACCAACAACAGTACAACAAGATGCATTCCGCTTGCGATCTACACTGGGAGTGCCGAGGATCTGACACTACCTGTTATATACAGAGAAGAGGTTCCCTGATTAGCTCACTAATCAGGGAACTCGTATACCAATTGGACAATCTCAAATGCCTGGTCTAATTCATTATACCGGGGACTTTAACCAGGCCAATCTCAAGAGTGTACTGCCAAAATTACACCAACAAAGCTCCTGTCCCTCAGAGGCGCCAAAATCCTTGATCACTGCTTTCAAAAACACCATAAACACCAAGTGCCTGATTGACATGTTATCGACATAACTGATGTCTCCATGGAAGCAAATAGTGATGAATCGCCTGTGCCAGAAGAGATGTCTGTTATTGCAGTTCCTGTAAATGTCGATCCTGTGGAAGCATCTCAGATGACAGAAATATGCCACTCGACAAGATACAGAAAACCTCCTCAAAGACTTGATTTGGAATTGTCCAACTCATGTACATAATGTTTAGTTAATATTTAGGGCTGAGTAAAAGATTGTATAAAGGAATTAAAGGGGAAAGGATATGGTGATTGTCCCTTTAAGGGCAACACAGCAGAGTAAAGGTCACATGGCTTGGGTGACCAATCGGGACCCAGAGTGTCGAATCACCCCATGGTGAGAAAGGTTCCTCACCATTTTGGGAGTTGGCTACAACCATGAAGCTGCTGTATAATTCCTATTAATAAATATCTTTTGTGTTCACTAAGTCAGTGAAAATGCATCTTTACATTATCATAAGCCAGTTTGAAAATCTTAGTCCAGTCAGGAAGAATCAATGTGGTTTTGTGAATGGGAAATTATGATTTACTAATTTATTTGAGTTCTCTGAGGAAATAATATGCAACATGGATATAGCAGAAACCGTGGATATAGTGTACATGGATTTCTGGAGGCATTTGACAAAGTTCCACATCAAAGGTTGCCACAAAATAAGATTGCCACAAGAGGTAAAATATTAGCATGGATAGAGGATTGGTTGGTAAACAGAAAACAGAGAGTAGGGATACATGGATAATGATTGCGATGGCAACATGCTACAAGTGTTGTGCCACAGGTATCAGTGCTGGGGCCTCAATAATTTACAATCTATACTAATCACTTGGATGAAGAGGCCAAATCCATGGTTACAAATTTTGGTGATGACACAAAGGTAGGTAGAAGAGCAAGTTGTGAAGAGGACATAAGAAGTCTGAAAAGGGACATAGATATAGGTAAAGTGTATGGGCAAAAATTCGGCAGATGGAGTACAATGTGGAAAGATGTGGAACTTGTCCACTTTGGCAAAAAGAATGGAAAAGCACAATATAATGTAAATGGTATGCGAGTAGTCCTGTGTTGTAGCATGCTTCACAAAAGGTAATTATGCAGGTACAGCACGTGATTAGGAAGGCAAATTAAATATTATATTTTATTGTGAAGGGAATAAAATATAAAAGCTGAGATGTTTTGCCGTAGTTGTGCAGGGCATTGGTGAGACCACACCTGGGGTATTGTATACAGTTTTGGCCATCTTGGGCAGGATTTACTGGCTGTTCAAACCGATGGAAAATTCCAATCCCACGTCGGAGCATGGGTCTCCCAGCAACGACAACGGCGAATACTTTTAAGGCAGAGTCAGATTTGTGACTGAGAAGGGACTCAAAGGTTTTAAGGATAGACAGGAAGGTAGATGCTGCCATGAGATCAGCCATTTTCTTAACAAATGGTAGAGCAGGCTCAAGAGGCCAAATGGTCAATTCCTGTTCCACATTCTTATGTCTTTGCGACTAACAATTCACCCACTTGAGCACCAGGGAAAGTGAGTGATCCAGGCCACAGTTGAATAGTATTGGGGAGGGGGGTGAAACCCCAAGGGTAAAGGTTGCAAGGGAGAACAAGTAAAGTCACAATAGTCCGAGATGACCAAATGCTGTTTTCCCTTTGAAGGGGAGGCTGACTAGTGATGATTTAACCTGAGGATCACCATACCTCAGGCGAGGGGCAAGGTCATGAATAACCTCAGCCGGTACAATGGTATGTTGGCATCGCTCTGCATCAAGACCCAGCTGTCCAGCCAACTGATCTAAACCAACCCTCAACAAGGGAGTATGGGCAGCAGCAAGGATATGGGAATTAGCTATAGTAGGGTTGTAGCCATCTGGGATGGCCACTTACAAAGGGAAACATGGCCACTTATAAAGGGAAGTATGGCCACTTGCAAAGAATCACGGGAAATATGGCCAATGCGGGATCCAGGCGAACTCAGAGCTTAAGTGTATATTTCCCACTAGATAACCAGACTCGATCGAAACCCCCAGCCAATTTACATTCTAATGGCCCATTTCCCCAGAACAAAGGTCTTGTACTCAGGTATCAGATACAGATACAGACTCATCGGCGTCACTCCCTTCACCCAAGAAGCCCAAACAGCCAAGGACAATGACCGCTTAGGACATGCCCAGCCATCAAGGCACCCGTCCCTTTATTGCCTGAAATCGAAGGCAGTAATCGAAGCCTGCCGAATTATTAGGTCCAAAGCTAAGGACTGCTCAAAAGAGCACAAAACCGCCGAAGGATAAAAAGAGACACTGCCATGTGTTCAGTCTTTTTTGGCCCCAGCACACCAGCAATTCTCTTGGCCCCGGCTTGCGTCCAAAACCAATTGTAGCATGATGGCCAGAAGCAAGTTCAAGACCAACAATTGCTACCAGATGGATGAGCCCAGCAGAAACAAAGTCACTTCTCCAGACCCAGCCACGCAAGATCCAAACAAAGGCCTTGTTCTTCTGCATAAAGCCGGGTGCCTGAAGTTAAGTACAGGTTGTTGTAGTGTTAGGTGTAATTTGGCTTGTAGTGTTTTATGTTGCATGTCGAACTAATTCTTGTGTGTAAATAAACTATCATTGAACTTGAACTAACTAACTGGTTTTTTGGTCTTCGATCGATATCCGGTAAAGCCTTGTGGTGGTATCATTTGATACCTGGCGACTCTGAAAAGCAATATTATCATCAATAACTATCAGTATCCAGTTAAAAGGAACAACACTATTGGCGACACTGACGGGACTCGACCCAGAAGTGATTTTGGCACTCCGACAGAACCCACAAAACGTTGAATTAGAAATCCAATTGGGAAAAGTGAAAGAAACCACAAGTGTAAGGCCAAATCTCCAAGATTCGGAAGTGTGTATTAACTTGCATGCGTACTAACAGGGATATAAGGTAAGCTCGTTAGATTTTCTTGCGTAAAACTATCGGGAGTATTGTGAACCGGTAAATAGCTTAGGCCATACCCGCTGTTCGAATCGCCGCCTTACTTCCGCTGTCCCACATTTACGGTAGAGAAACAGAGATTATGGGAGGATAAGCGATACTAGTAACAATGGCAGCAAAGGCAATAAAACGCCTAATGAACCTGCAAGAACCAAAGTCGCAGCGTCCAGTAGAGCAGAGCAGTGCCCCATATGGGAAGACGAGTTGAGGAAGTATTTAAAGGGGAAAGGATGGCCCCTTTGGTCCGAGTTTTGTTCAAATGAAGAATCCAGTGCAGGAAGCATAGAACAAACCTGGTGGGATAACCTAACCGAAATACATAAGAAGAATGTAGGAAATGTTTGTAAGCCGTTGCCAATCGTGTCCTGTCTGGCACAATTGCGAGGCACAGAGGAGGTCGTGAGGACGCTCCGCAGGCAGCTTGTAGAGAAAGAGGAGAAGAGGGAGGGAAATTTTAATGAATGTAAGAAAATTCATGAGCAACTCCGAGAGCAGCTAGCAGCTAAAGACAAGGAGATGGCTAATGTCAAATGGGCACACCAATCTTGTCTCGTTCAGCTAAGCAGCTTTCAGACACAGTGCGATAAGGCCTACCAAGATACACAATGCACAGTTTTGGTAAGAGAAGAGACAGAACAACAGGTAGAACAGTTAAAGAAACAATGCACAGATTTGAAGGCAGCTTTATGAGCACTCCATAGTTCCACAACAGAACAAAGGCACAATTCAGTGGATCACGCCAAATGTAGAAGACAAATAGAGAAGTTGCAGTCGCTGCTCTCAGTGCAAAACAGATTCAGAGACACCTTTGGGCCGAATTTTGATCAGGAAAATGCCCCCGATTGGCAGGAACTCAATGAAACTGCCCATAGATCTGTAGAAGACTCTGAGAATCAGAATAGAGCCACCCAGGCCCTGAAAAGGAAAGCACCCGCACCACCGACTGCACAGGCAGCACACAACCCCATGAATCCAGTCACCACGCAGCGCAAGTCACTGATTGACGATGAGCCGATTTCGTGCACACCACCCCAGTAACCATCACACAATTGAGAGATGCGTGCAACAAAATAGAACCATTCCAACCCACAGCAGACCCTCATTATTTCTTTGAGCGAGTAAGACAACAGACAGTTATGTACGGTCTGGATGAACCGGAGGACGTGAAGCTGATAGTGATGAGCCTTGACCAGTCCGTTGGCTCAGCATTACCAGACCCACAGAATGTAGGAGGAGGAAGCCTCCAGGACATGAAGACAGCTATTTTAGACGCAATTGGTTACAACAGAGGAGACCCCGTAGAAGGTCTAAACCATTGTAGACAAAAGGGGGAGCATCCGACTGCATACGCAGGATGCCTTTGGATACACTTTAAAGCGGTCTTTGGGGAGTTAGTCCGCACACACTTAGATAGCAACACAACCAAATGGACCCGCAGTTTAGTCTCCCACGCCACAGAAGCAGGTCAAAAAGCCTGTGTGAATTACAACCCCGCAGATGCCACACATAATGAAGTGTGGATTTAAGGAGACTTTCCAGAGCTTGGGAACAATCCCTACATAGAAAGGCAGATAAGGAGAAGGCAGAAGCGAATATGAACCCAGTCAGGACACATCAGCACTCCGCATGGGTAAATGTGGGTAGAAATGAAGGACAGCACCCCAGAGCACATGCACCATGAGGATGCTATAATTGTGGACAGCAGGGGCATTACGCCCGTGAATGCAATGCCCCCCCGAACCATCAATGGAACAAGCAATCGAACACCCCACCGAGGAACAATGTTAGGCCCATACATAGCATTAACGCCCGATCAGGTAATAATTCGACCAATTGCACAGATTGACGGTGTTCGGACTCCCCAACATGGATCTGCAACACACTCTGGGACAAATCAGGCAGACCAGTAGTCACAGGCACAGTCCGGGGACATCCAGTAGAGTTCCTTTGGGCACTTTAAACTCCTCCACAATGTTTCAGCGTGACAAATGGCCCACCATAGACACCATCACTCTTAGTGGATTTACGGGACATGTACAGCAGGGATACATTACAGCCCCCGTAGATATTCAACTCGGAAACATAAATACCAAGCACCCTGTTGTTTTAGTGGATTTGCCCCAAACAGCAGAGCACATTTTAGGAATCGACTTCATGAGCTCACACAACCTTTCTTTTGACCCCGTGAATAAGTGTATTTGGAAAATGGCCAGAACAGCAAGAGCCCCCGCCATGCTCACAGTAGGAGACTACGAACACAGAATTTGCTCAGTGTGAGATTATTGGTTTGACCCACAAGCGATTACCACAGATAAGACGATTAGAGAGGTCATAAAGCATAGAAATCATAAAGCATCATTCGCCCAGCACAAGCATGATTGTGGAAAAATTCCAGGAACAGTCACCATTATAGGTCCCGAACCCAAGCCCCAGAAGCAATACGGTTTGCCACAGCAAGCCGAGGGCGAGATTGCAGAAGTAATACAGAGCTTGCTAGATCAAGGCATAATTCGGCCCGTAGCCTCAACAAACAATGCCCCAATTTGGCCCGTACGAAAACCAGACAGTTCATGGAGATTAACCATTGATTACAGAGAACTCAATAAAGTAACCCCATTAGCAGCCCCCACCTTTGCCACGAGTCCCAAAACCATGCTCAAGCAGGGAGTACATGTGATGTACTTTACTGTGCTGGACATTAGCAATGGCTTTTGGTCCATTCCTTTAGATAAGAATTGCCAATACAAATTCACCTTCATGTTCCAATGGCAGCAATATACATGGACATGCCTTCTGCAAGATTTCCACAACTCCCCCTCCATTTTTCACCGACAATTGGCAAACGAACTATCCAAATTTTCCCGACCTGAATGCCTCATACAGTATGTTGGCGACTTGCTCCTACAAACTGACACAAGGGAAGAGCACATTAAGCTTCTTTCCGAATTACTAGGTCTCCTACACTCAATTAGATGTAAAGTTCATCCAAAAAAAGCCCAGACCCTAAAAGAAACGGTCCTTTACTAAGGCACCATTATCACACATGGAAAAAGAGAGATAGAATAGAAACGGCTTGAATCGATAGTTAAATTGCCCTTGTCCCACAATGTCACAGCACTCCAGTCATTTTTAGGATTAGTTGGGTATTGTAGGAACCATACAGATGGTTTTGCCACGAAGGCTGCCCCACTTTCCGAGCTCCTTAAAAAGTACGCCCCATGGAAATGGCTTCCACAGCACTCGGACGCCAGTGATGCATTAAAACGTGCCCTAGGAACAGCCCCCGCTTTGCAGGTACCAGACCAATACTCTCCACACGCCATAGAAATAGCGACCACCGACCGAACCCTATTGGCCGTACTACTACGGGAAAGACATGACCGCTTAGGACCTGTAGCCTATGCCTCACGAGTTTTGGATCCAGTGGAGCAAGGATTTTCAGCCTGCGAACAGTACTTGCTCGCAGTTTTTTGGGCAGTTCAATACTTTGCATATGTCACCGGCCTCAACCCCGTAACGATTTTAACCGAGCACAAACCAACGCAGCTACTGTTAGATGGTAGATTAAAGGATGGTTCAGTTAGCCAGATCAGAGAAGCTCGCTGGGCCCTGCTCCTACAAGGAAGGGCAATCACATTTAAATGGACAAAGACCCATACATTTTTAGCGGACAATTTACAGTATGAAGGGATCCCACATGAGTGCTAGATCATTGCAGCCAAACACCACACAGGACCCTTTATTCCAAAATCGCTACACCCATTGAGTAGGTAGTAAAGCTCAGAATCCCCCGACCATGGATAACTCATTAAAAATGTATGCGGATGGTTCCTCCACCATTGATAATGGAAAAAGAATAACAGGATACGGTATTTATGTGGAAGATGCGCAGGGACGCGCATTAGAGGAGATATCGCTAAAATTGCCAGGTCACTTAGGATCGCAGGCAGCTGAATTGGCAGCAATTGCATATGTAATGCAACACCCAGATTCTTTCCCGACCCCCGCAGATATATATTCGGACAGTTTATATGTCTGCAACAGTTTGACAGAATTCCTGCCCCTGTGGGAATCTAGAGGATTTATATCCACTGACGGTAAACCCCTACCCTCAGCCCCATTATTGAAGCACATTCTTGAGACAGCAAAAGACCGCACATATGGCATAATAAAAGTCAGAAGCCATCATCGTTTGTCCCCACCTGGTAACGTAAAGGCAGATGCCGTAGCAAAGGCAGGATCACGACACTGTCACTTTTGGCAACCTTTGAGAGTGAGCCGATACACACAGTCCAGGTCTCACAGACAAATATCGAAGATTTAGCCCAGGCCCAAAAGTCAGACCACACTCTTCGACAAATTTTAGATGGTACCTTCCCAGCCCCCTACAACAAATTCAAGGACACACTGACGGTACAGGACGGAATAATTTTAAAGAATGGAATTTACGTGGTCCCCACCCAGGACAGAAACCAGATAATTCGTCAATTTCATGGTGGACACGGACATCAGGAGATAAAAACCACCATTGCCCACTTAAGACCTTTGTGCTGGTGGCCCGATTTAAAGGCAGATGTCAGGCATTATGTTGATAGTTGTTTAACCTGCGCACAGAATAATCCAGAAAGGTACTCCAGGAAAGGACAATTAAGACACACCCGACCTGTTAATGTCCCATGAACGAATTTACAGCTCAATTACATAGTTATATTGGTCCCCCCGCTCCCCCCCCCCCCCCTGCAGAAATGGTTTTAAATATGTGTTGGTAGTGATCGACACCTTCACAAGATGTGTGGAAGCATTTCCCTCCAGGAGAAACACGGCTACGGCAACAACCAAGATTTTAACGCAGCAGATATTTACATGCTGGGGACTTCCCCACAGCATTGAATCAGACCAAGAGTCTCATTTTACAGGCAGAGTTATGCAGAACGTCCTGACAATTTTCGGTATAAAACAGAAGTTCCATATTGCTTATCACCCCCAATCCAGCGGTATTGAGGAACGTATGAATCGGACCCTGAAAGCTACTATTAGGAAAATGGTGCAAGAGCACAACACCACATGGGACAAGGTTATCCCATTCACCCTATGTTTATTAGGAACACACAAGTTCCACAGGATTCACCCCCCACACCCTCATGACCGGACGACCCAAGAAAGGAACTGAATATTTATCAGGACTTGATTTGGCCAGCCCCACAGTCACTGCCCTCACCCACGAAAAAGCAGTCCAACAAGTCACGGAAAATATTAAAGCAGCCCAGCTCACTGCAGCTGTCCAACTAGGCGGCAGGAAAAAGCAGAGTAAGGCCTGCTTTGATAAAACAGTCCACCCAGTAGAGTATACAGTCGGTCAGCAAGTGATGATTTCCCTGTACAACCCAAGTTCGTTCCTCGCCCCTAAATTTGTAGGACCCTACTGCATTTCAGATAAAGTGAGCCCCTCTTTCTACAAAATAACGTACCCTAATAGAAAATCAGGTTGGTTCCATATCAACCAGCTTAAAGTTTATGGAATCCAATGCAGCCACTCACACCATGCCTCCCTGGCAATGGCAGACACGTACGCCCCGCCTACTGACAACCTAGACTGACCCTCCCCCAGCCAGGACAGCACATCCACAGACCTGACCGTGTTGTTGCCCATAGGAACGACTTTCCACCTTGAACGTGATTCAGACACTAGCGACAGCACTCCAGACTTATTGGAAAACCACGACCAAGACATTTTTGGCCCCCTATACCCACTTTCATTGCCACAGCCAGAGACACTGCCACCGCCCAACGGGAGAAATTTGCCCTTTGCAGCTACCGCCCCTCATGACCAAAGAATTCCACATTGGCACCGCGATAACTCGTATCGATTGATATGGAACGATGATTCGGATCCCACAACGGCCTACGCGGACACGGCACTAAAATGGCAGACACGAGTTTGGCAACCGGGAGACGGTGATGACTCAGAGTCTGATTCCCGTTACGGTAATCCTTTCATGACGCTTTTTCATACTGAACCCTGAGGTGTCCAAATGATGAGAAAAAGGAACCGACTGAGATTTACGGTGTCCTATTTTCTGATGGAGCCTGCCGGCTTGCTTTCTTTCTGATCTTACATGGTTTCAGCTAATGTCACTTCGACATGGCATTTCTTGATATAGTTTATTCTTCCGGTCTCACATGTTTTAATTAATGTCGCCCATTTGCTAAATTTCTTGATGCAGTCATGATTACTCTTCTGCACATTGTTGGAGTCCATAGGGGCAGCACGGTAGCCTTGTGGATAGCACAATTGCTTCACAGCTCCAGGGTCCCAGGTTCGATTCCAGCTTGGGTCACTGTCTGTGCGGAGTCTGCACATCCTCCCCGTGTGTGCATGAGTTTCCTCCGGGTGCTCCGGTTTCCTCCCACAGTCCAAAGATGTGCAGGTTAGGTGGATTGGCCATGATAAATTGCCCTTAGTGTCCAAAATTGCCCTTAGTGTTGGTTGGGGTTACTGGGTTATGGGGATAGGGTGGCGGTGTTGGCCTTGGGTAGGGTGCTCTTTCCAAGAGCCGGTGCAGACTCGATGGGCCGAATGGCCTCCTTCTGCACTGTAAAATCTATGATTCTATGATATGTTACAAATTCTTTCCGCTTGTATAGAACCTTAGTTAGGCCAGGCAGTGGAGTAACGGCACTAATCCCCGCCCTGCCTGAGGACCCCCTATGTATTCGGTCAGCCAAGCTCGGGTAGTGGAGCAACAGCACTGATCACCGCCCTGCCCGAGGAAGTCCACCCATTCTTACCCTGCGATTGCGAGTAATTTGGAAATGTTCTTCACACTCATTACCTTGGCAGGTCTTTGTTTCCCCTCTTTTTGCGTGTGGTTTAAAGAATGCTTTTTGTCATAGTCTCTGCACTCAACTCTTCACTTTCAGCGACTCTTTGGTCGCTACCCCAGCTGCTATTTACATGTTCAACACACTTGATTGTAACAAAATTTGCTGGTATACGCATCGACCACAAGCTGCGAGATTCCTTGCACTTTTACAGAATTTTTTTTTTTCCGCATGTCTTATCTCCAAAATGGTTATTTTAAAAAAAAATGAGGGAGTCACACATGGTGACGATTCTAATAGGTAATTGAAGTTCAGAAGAGACAGACAAACAAAACAAGATATTACCAAGGGTATTAACAGATATTACTCTTGCACCCCCAGGAATATACGAAGAACGAAGAACAAAAAGACACGATCAAGACAGAACTGATGACCTCCATTATGATCATCATTGGATCCCTACAGTTGCGCGTGTTGACAGCCTTTGCACCCTACACGGCACCGGCCCCGGACATGACCATACAATATGAGACCCCTAGCCCGGACACCACACATAGAGATACACACTGATACCCCCACATGGTGCGAAAACAGTGTAAAGTGGTCTTCCCTCTCCACAGTAGAAGCCCTTTTGGTAATAACAATACTCTGCAGTGTCGTTCAGACACTTAGACTCCACAAATAGTGAAGGAAAGCCTCCCGCTCCCCGATATATACACTCCGAGCCCCTTTCCTTGGAATCCACCAAACCTCACAAACCTTTTAGACCTTTTTACTGACAAAATAAAGGTTGTATTTTTCTATGAGTGTAATGACTTAAGTAGAAATGTGATGCTACTGTTGTTTAAAATTTTTGTACTGTATTATAAGTTCCGTTTGATATTTGCCAGCAGCATGAGTGTAGCTTAGGTAATGACAGTTAGAAGTTCCCTTGTGTAAATAAGTTAAATGTATGATTAAATGTTTATAGTGGCCCCTTAGAATTTATGAATGTGTGATGTATTAAAAACTGAGATAAATGCTCCAAAAACATAGAACAGAGTAGTGTAGAACCTGTCCTTGACCAAGGGTGATCGGCACACCAAAGACGGATGAGGGATCAATAGTGTGATCCACCACGCTTCGCGTTCAGGATCAAAAGGACGGGATGTAGCCATCTGGGATGGCCACTTACAAAGGGAAACATGGCCACTTACAATGGGAAGTATGGCCACTTACAAAGAATCATGGGAAATATGGCCAATTCAGGATCCAGACGAACTCAGAGCTTAAGTATATATTTGCCACTAGATAACCAGACATGATCGAAACCCCCAGCCGATTTGCATTCTAATGGCCCACTTCCCCAGAACAAAAGACTTGTACTCAGGTATCAGATACAAATACAGATTCATCGGCGCCACTCCCTTCACCCAGGAAGCCCAAACAGCCAAGGTCAATGACCGCTCAGGACACGCACAGCCACCAAGGCACCCGCCCCTTTATTGGCTGAAGCCGAAGGCAGTAATCGAAACCTGCCGAATTATTGGGTCCAAAGCTAAGGATCACCCAAAACCCCCGAAGGTTAAAAAGAGACACTGCCATGTGTTCAGTCTTTTTTGGCCCCGGCGCACCGGCAATTCTCTTGGCCCCGGCTTGCGCCAAAACCAATTGCAGCATGATGACCAGAAGCAAGTTGAAGACCAACAATCGCTACCAGACGGATGAGCCCAGCAGAAACAAAGTCACTTCTCCAGACCCAGCCACGCAAGATTCGAACAAAGGCCTTGTTCCTCTGCATAAAGCCAGGTGCCTGAAGTTAAGTACAGGTTGTTGTAATGTTAGGTGTAATTTAGCTTGTAGTGTTTTATGTTGCATGTCGAAGTAATTCTTGTGTGTAAATAAACTATCATTGAACTTGAACTAACTAACTGGTTGTTTGGTCGTTAATCGATATCCGATAAAGCCTTGTGGTGATATCATTTGATACCTGGCGACTCTGAAAAGCAATATTATCATTAATAATTATCAGTATCCAATTAAATGGAACAACAGGTTCTCTCCCAATTCCTAGAGCTGAGTTACTTGATTAGGCATTGAGTGGTTGACAGTGAAGTAATCTTCCCCTCCCAGCATCTCACCCTGGAAACTGAACAAATCTGACAGCGTTTGCTTTCTGGCTTCTTGCATGTTTAGTACCCCCTCCACTGCCAGGTGAACATCAGCTCTGGTGGAATGAGGCTCTTAAGTGGGCATTAATTTCCCACTGATAAGCCTCAATTATGGAACCGGGTTGGGAGGCTGTCTGCATGTCTTCCCGCTCTGGATGTAATTGCACCCTGCGTACGGCCTGATCTCAGAGGTGATTAATTAACTGCACTACTACTCAACCCTTTATCCACCAGTCACTCATTAGTTGTCAGAGTAAGAAGTAGGTGGCGGAATTCTCTGTTCCTGAGACTAAGTGTTGACGTCAGGTAAGAATACGCGGAGTTCTACAGTAGCAAAACTGGCGCTGCACCTGGACAACTTCAATGACAGTTAAGGGGCTAGCACCGGCGCCCTTTGGAACAATCTATTCCAATGAGAAACGGTGTGGGTTTCGCGGTTTCGCAATTGGCTCTCAGGAGGCTGAAAAGCTGCAGCCACATATGCACACTTCACTCTCCACACATACCATCCCAGCCAATTGGTTGTCATCCAGGAGAGCGCACACCGTTTTACAGAAGCCGAGCTTGGACCCTGCTTGACACTGTGGAGGAGAGGCCGGCGACACTGTACACCGGTCCGGGACGTAGGCTGCCAGCCACCATCGTTGGTAGAGCTTGTGCACAGGTGGAAGAGGCTGACAGCAGCGTGAGCAACACCATCCAGGGTGTAATGTTCTTGTCTGATGGCCTGATTTATTTTCCAAGAACACTTGTAGCTAAAGCTATAAATGATTTATTAGCATGAACTGCGGGTAAACTAAATACAAAACAACAGATGAATTACAGTAAGATCAAGCACAAGCAATCCATTTCCAGCTTCCTCCAGCCAATCTGAGGGCGTCACCTGACTTTAACATTCACCAGTGGTCAGTCAGTGAATTACAACACAAGCATAATATCACAACATCCCCTTTCCTTTGAAGGAATAAATTAATACATTATCATCAGTATATTTACATGTGATATCATGAGCCTATGACTCTAACAGTATGAATTTTTTTTAAATTTTAAAACTGGTTTACAAATATGCAAGAACAGCAAGCATAGTATGTACAAATAGTCCAAATCTATAAATCGAGTTGACCAAGTTTTCTTCTGACTCTGGTTGATCATCTCAAAGTTTGACCTTGCTGCCCAGAACTTGTCGATTCAATGTTCTCCATGACATTCTCGCACTCAGGAACTGCTGAACTACCTGTCACTGCAGCTAATGTTGATTCTGATCCATCAGGTTGTTGTGAAAGTCTTCTCTGGCTTTCAAGAGCGTGTAATGATTTCTTCTTAAAACCAACCCATCCTCTGCCTGCAAATTGTAGGAAGAAAGTGCTACTTCTTCAAGTACAATGGCTTTTCTCGACCAATTGCCTGAATCTTCTATTCGCATAATGTCATCACTACTCAGAGGAGGTAAATTTCTAGACACTTTATCATATAACTGCTTTTGTTTTTTTTTAATGATTTGCATTTCCTGCAGTACCACTGCATTCTCCTCCTTCTGTGCCAAGTATGGAAGTGTGATACACAACCTTCTATTCATGAGTAACTCTGCTGGTGAACTACCATGTGACAATGGTGACTCTCTGTAACTCACTAGTGCGAGATATGGATCAGATTGGCTGTCCATTGCTTTCTTCAACAAATGCTTAACAATATATATATCTTTTTCGGCCTTTCCATTGTCTGAGGGTACAATGGACTTGACGTAACGTGATTGAAATCATATGTGACTATGCAGTGTTGCCACTTTTTACAGCTAAAACAAGACCTGTTGTCACTCACAACGACTTGCGTAATTCTGTGTCTCGCAAAATTAACTTGTATGCAGTATTACACTGCTTGCCGTTATGTTTGACAGTTGAGCCATTTCGAGATAGTTTGAAAAATAGTCTACGATCATTAAATAATCATTCCCTGGTAGATAAATAGATCAATAGCTACTTACTGCCATGGTAAATCAGATATTTGCATAGGTTCTCTTGATTGCTTGCAACGATGCATCTGACGTGTCACAACAACTGACCATCCTGTCAACATCCTGGCTTATACTTGGCCAGTAAACAGAGTCACGAGCTCTCCATTTACACTTTTCAATCCCGAGATGTCCTTCGTGTATCCTCTTTAGTACATCCTTGTGAAGAGATTGAGGTATAACTATAATGTTCAAACAAAGTCCCACTCCATTATTGATACTGAGTTCAGATCTTATATTGTAGAACTCCATACATTAACCTCTGGGCTATTGTCATTTGATGTTCGTCATCACCTCTTGAGGAGCTTGATCCTTCCTGGTCTCTTCTTGGATCTCACATAGTTACGTATCTGATACTGGTAGTAGTGTGGAAATAAGATTGACATGCAGATGTCTATCTTCAGCAATTTCACTACTAATACTTTGTACCAGTGGTCTCAATAATGCATCGGCTAAGAACAAATATTTGGCTGGCGTGTAGATGAGATTTAAGTCATAGCACTGTAACTTCATCATCAACCTCTGAATGCGCAGAGGCATCTGGTTGAGATTTTTTTTGATGATGTTAACCAAAGGACGATGATCTGTTTCAACTGTGAAAGTTGGAAGCCCATAGACATAGTCATGGAATTTCTGCAAACCTACAACTAAACCCAGACATTCTTTTTCTATTTGAGTGTACCTCTGCTCTGTTGTCATCATGGATTGTGATGCATACATGACTGATTTCCAGTTATCATGCTCAAGTTGCATAACAACTGCTCCCAGACCACCTTTGGATGCATCTGCTGACTTTAATCTGCTTAGATGGGTCAAAAAATATGAGAACTGGCTTGGTGGTTGGTGAAGTCTTGAGCCTCTTCCACTCTTCCTCAGGTTGCTCAGTCCAAGTGAAATGTGTTGTCATGTGCAGGAGTTCATGTAGATGTACTGTTTTCGGTGACAGGTTTGGAATGAATTTCCCTATGAAATTGAGCATACTCATCACTCTTAAGATGGCTTTCTAGTTGTATGGTTTTGGCATGTTGAGAATTGCTTGGATTATGTCCTTGTAAGGTTCAACGGCATGCAATGAGAGCTTGTCACCTATGTTATGGGCCAGGTTTTAGAGAACCCCAAAGTCTATCATGGAGTTCACCTGACCCACAACTTTTAATAGATTGTGGTATGGGGAGCACACGGCCCACTCTACAGGTGTGGTACAGCAGTAATGGAAAAGTATTTTTTAAAGCAAAACAATGTTTATTCTATGAACTCAAGTTAACCTTGTTAAAACATACAGTGAACATCTTAGCAACCATCAATTCAAATATAACCCCCAAAGAATACAACACTAAGTAATCCTTAATAACTTCCCAAACAACATCCAGAGGCAAAAGAAACACCTTTCAACAGAAGCACATTAGGTTTACATTCACTACTGAGAACATTTATAATTCTGAATTTAATAAATGATCAAGAGATAGTCTTTTCATGGCAGAGAGATCAATAGTACACCTGCTCTGTCTGGCTTCAGCTCCAACACTGAAAACGGAACTAAAACACACCCTGCAGCAAACAGCCTAAAACGAAAGCTGACAAACAGCCCAGCTCCACCCACGCTCTGACATCACTGATAAACACCCATTTCTTAAAGATACATTTCTTAATTACCCATTTCTTAAAGGTACTCTCACATGACACCTAGGAATGCTACCTCAGTTACTCCACATTGGCACTTTTCCTTGTTGAGTTTAAGCCCATTTCTCCTGACGGTCATTAGACCTTTAAGTAACCTCAGATTGTGCTCTTTTATGGTTGAGCCCCAAACGATATTATCCACATACATACGTACACCTTTGATTATGTGCTCCATGGCACGGTGAAAAATTTCTGATGCCGAAATTATGCCAAACGGCATTCTCAGAAAGCAGTACTGTCCAAATGGTGTGTTAAAAGTGCAGTATTTTGTACTTTGTTCATTTAGCTTTAGTTGCCGGAAACCCTGAGATGCGTCAAGTTTCATAAAGAATTGTGCACCAGCCATCTCAGATGTGATTTCTTCATGCTTTGGTATTTGGAAATGTTCTTTTTTGATATCCTCGTTAAGGTCTTTAGAATCCATGCATATGTGAATATCACCATTCTTTTTCTTTACACAAACCATAGAGTTTACCCAGTCGGTACAATCTTCTAGCTTTCGGATTACTTTTAATCATGTCATTCTGTCTAGCTCCTTTTTGTGGCGATCCCGAAGAGAAGCAGGTATTCATCTTGGTGACTGTGTCACAGGTTTTGCATCCCCTTTGATTTGTATCTTGTACGTGAATGAAAGCGTACCAAAACGTGTGAACACATCACTGAATTTGCTGATAATGTCTCAGAATTATTTGTTGATTGAATCCACTGTGGATGCTATATATCAACTGCACTAGATCTAATTCTTCACAGGACTGATCACCTAATAATGAATCCAAGCCCTCGGATACAATCTAAAATGCGACAGAATAAACTGTGTTCTTCACCACCACACTCAGGTCACAAGCATCATAATATTTAATGTTTGAACCATTATAATCTTTCAAGGATATTTTGTGATTTCTTCTAATTGGCTGAATTTCTTAATTTTTAAATTAGTCATGCTGATTAAATTGGCTTTGGCACCAGTGTCTGACTTCAATTGGACTACTGTACTGTTCATGTAAAGTAGTAGCAACCATTTGTCCTCATCAACCGCATTTATTTTAAATCATGTATCAGTTTGCATTTTTTTAAGTGCTGGAGAATTATTTGATGTCTCCAAGAAATTATTCTTTTCTGTTATTACTCCAACGAACAATGATGTTTCATCACTGGAGACTGTATCTTCTACTGTGCTGACTGATCTGCAGTTGAGTTTAGAGTAACAATTCTGAGCAAAGTGATTTTTTTCCTTTGCATTTGGAACAAAACTTGCTAAACGCTGGACACTGCCTTAATTTGTGTTTTTGGCTACATCGTTTACACAGAAATGCTTTGTCCTGATCTTTAACCTGTTTGATGGTGTGTGAGGAGCTGCAGGAACTTTCCTGCCTTTTTTCAAAGTTTCCCGCCTTTTAGGAAAAAGGGCGGCAACCGGAGTGCTTTCCTCCAAGAAGACGCCTCCATTACTGAGAAACATATTAGAATGCTGTGCTGCCAGCTCATGAGCCTGACAAATCTTAACTGTCTGTTCCAAAGACAACTCTGATTCCCTCAGCAACCATTCCCTCAGATTATTTTCATTCACACCAAACACAATTTGGTCATGAAATGGAAGATTCTGCTCCTGAGACACTATCTGGATCACACCACATGTGCTCTGGTGCAGCAGGTGGAAGTAGGAACCCCCGAGGGGGCAGACGGTTGGAGGGCTGGCCGGCCCCAGGGACTAGCTGCCATCCAGATGGGTTTCGGGCTTGTGGAACGGTCAGTCCCATCGATCGTGGAGATGCAGCTGCAGAGCTAGGGACTACATGAGGGTATATCAGCGAGCATCCAGCACCTGCAGATGCAGGTGAAGGAGTCCAACTGTGTGCAGGAGCATGAAGTGGTGCCAGCCATGCATGCCATGGGTGGCGTCTGCATTGGAAGCCTTGGGGGACGACCAGCAAGTCCAAGACCTGGGACAATCTAAGTAGGCGGTGGCACTTCGGATTCCCAGACGATGCCTGACAAAGAGGACACAGGTTGCAGGGCACCTCCATTCCAGATGTAATGTCTGGGGATCAACCTAAGTGTAGCATTAATGCCCATAAGGCCAAAATACTAGATACTAGTTAAGTTAGAATGGGTGCAGGGCTGAGCTTAGCGATGGGGCTAGGGCATGTGGCTGTATATATGTTCTCACATTAAACACCTGTGCACAAAGCTACAACCTGCCTCGGTGCTCTGTCAGAAGGGTGTGAAGGTTGGGCTGTTCTGGCTGGATGCCATCATTCCGGATGGGGGGAATGGGTGGATGTGTCTTGGGGACTGCGGTTCATTCAGAGCCCACTGCTTCAATGCTCCACCCCATCCCACCCACTCGCCCCTCACCCCCAACGTCCCCACCTCAGCCATCCCAGGGAATTTATGGGACCATGTGATTGAATCACCAGCTTACATGCAGGGATCACCGGGTTGCGGCTTGGGAAGGCCGTGAATTATCGAGTGTGCCAGGATGAAGGTGTTGTGCACACTGTCCGGATATCGGGTGCAGATCTACATGATGCACATCTGATGGTCACACACCAGTGCACGTTCATTGATTGGAACGTTCAGTTTATGTAGAGCAGCCTGTCATCTGCAGGTGCTCGTAGGGTGGCATGCATCCCGTCAATCAACACCGGACCCGTCGGCGAACCCCACTATCTGGGCACCCTGGTGGGCTCAGTCCACAGTGAAATGGATGTATTGTGCCGATTGGGCATATATATGGTAGCACAGTGGTTAGCACTGTTGCTTCACAGCTCCAGGGCCCCAGGTTCGATTCCTGGCTTGGGACACTGTCTGCGAGTGTTTCCTCCGGGGGCTCTGGTTCCTCCCATAGTCCAAAGATATGCAGGTTAAGTGGATTGGCCATGCTAAATTTCCCTTAGTTTTTTTGAAATTTAGAGTACTCAATTCATTTTTCAAATTAAGGGGCAATTTAGCGTGGCCAATCCACCTAGCCTGCACATCTTTGGGTTGCGGGAACGAAACCCACTCAAACACGGGGAGAACGTGAAAACTCCACACGGACAGTGACTCAGAGCCGGAATCAAACCTATGACCTCGGCGTCGTGAGGCAGCAATGCTAACCACTGCACCACCGTGCTGCCCTGGATGCCATCATTATGAAGTTCAATGAACACTGTACCCTGATGAAGAATGAAACTTTTGAAAGGTACATTTTCAGATGCGCACACAGCAGACAGGCGGGTTGTTCGACAGCGAGGCAGCAGTGCTAACCACTGCATCTCCATGCTGCCCCGAAATTGCCCTTAGTGTCCAAAAAGTTTAGGTGGGTTAATGGGTTACGGGGATAAAGTGTAGGTGTGGGTTTAAGTTCTTTCCAAGGACTGGTGCAGACTCGATGGGCCGAATGGCATCCTTCAGCACTGTAAAGTCTATGATTCTTTGATATGGCTTCTGTGATGGATGCACCTGTGCACCAGCTGGGTGATATCCTGGACAGGTCCCCACTTGGCACATGGAAGGACCACAAGGCATAAAAGTGCTCATCTAAGTGCTTTTTGAACGTTGTGAGGTTTCCAGCTTCCACTACCTTCCCAGACCGTGCATTCCAGATTCTCACCACCCTCTGAGTGAAAAATGTTTTTCTCAAATCCCCTGGGAATTTCCTGCCCCTCACTCTAAAACTCTGCCCTCTTGTGATTGACCCTTCAACCAAGGGAAACAGCTGCTTCCTATTTACCCTGTCCAAACCCCTCATAATCTTATAGAATCACAAAAATCACAGAAAAATACAGTGCAGAAAAGGCCCTTCAGCCCATCGAATCTGCACCCTCGCATGAAAGGCACCTGATCTGCCATTCTGAATCCCATTTTCCAGCACTTGGCTCATAACCTTGAATGTTAAGACATGCCAAGTGCTCATCTGGGTACTTTTTAATGGACGTGAGGTATACTCTGCCACCCTCCTAGGCAGTGTGTTCCAGACCATCACTACACTCTGGGGGAAAAAGGTTTTCCGCAAATCCCCCCTAACTTCCTACCCCTCACCTTGAATTTGTGTCCCCTCGTAACTGATCCTTCAACTCAGAGGAACAGCTGTTCCCTATCCACCCTGTCCATGCCCCTCATAACCTTGTTTCACCTCTATCAGGTCGCCCCTCAGTCTTCTTTGCTCCACAGAAAACAACCCAAACATCTCTTTAAAACTTAAATGTTCCATCCCAGGCAACATCCTGGTGAATCTCCTCTGCACCCCCTCCAGTGCAATCACATCCTTCCTATAATGTGGCGACCAGAACTGCACACAGAACTCCAGCTGTAGCCTCACCAATGTTCTATATAACTCCAACATAACTTCCTTGCTTTTGTAATCTATGTCACAATTGCCTGTTTAAATGCCTGTAGATCCTGTATTACTGGTTGTTTCTTTAAACCAGTCCTGAAAGTCTGGACGCCCCATTCAGCCAGTCCATTGGATGAGTGATGATATGGCTCCTTGCAAAGGTTCCCATCCCCCTGCCATATTAGGGAAAGAATAAAAAATGTGAGAATGCAATAGTTATAGGGGATTCAATAGTAAGGGGAATAGATATGAGTTTCTGTGACTGCAAATGAATAGTATGTTGCCAGGCTAGTATGTTGCCTCCCTGGTGCGGCACAGTTGTTAATCCAATCTTCCACCAGCGCAGAGACACACACCTCGGTGGGCGACAGTAGTGGTTGCCGTCATGCACATGCATGGCCACGGAGTTTTACCCAACGTGGCTGCTCACCCCTCACTGGTTCCGGTATCGGTGAGGGTTCGGCACCGATTTTGGCATCGTAAAAAGCTACAGTTCACATGCCGGCGTCGGCACATAGCCGCAAAACAGAGAATCCAGCCCGAAGTGGTGATGCCGGGATAGGATTCGAGGACTACCACGACAGCAAAGCTGGCACCGAACCTGGACCTATTCAGCGAATGTGGAGGGGCTAGCACCGGTGCCACGTGAAACACATGCGATTTCAATGAGAAATGGTGTTGGATTCGCCAGGTCCGTGATTGGCACCCGAGAGGCTGACAACCTTCAGCCGTAAATACACATTGCAATTCCCACACACTCATCCCAGCCAAGACGATGGCACTGGTTGCGCTGGAGTACGCCCATACCGCAGATGTGTTGGCTGGGGCCAGAGGGCACCAAGGGGGATGCGCTGGGGGGGGACACACATACGACCTGTTGCCCTAAGTTCACAGTGGGCAATCAGCGGCATGCGCAGCCGTGGCAATGGTGTTCTATTCCTGTTCACCCCGACCTCACAGCCCACCTCCTGCCATCCCCCGCTACTCCCCCCGGCCCTGGCAGAAGCTCCCTCCAGCCAGCGGCACAACTGTCAGTAAACTATGGCAATGTTGGACACTTTCCATACCCACTATCTCCTCAGCAGCCACAATGCCGGTTTTATGGTTTTTAAAAACACAAATGAACGCGCCGTCGGGAATTTGTCCCATCGGAGGGGGAGAATCGCAGAGGCCCGGGGGAATACTGGGTCGAGTCCGCCAATGGTATGCAAACGCTATTTACTGTACATGCGTTCCAGAATGCATTGATGCCGCTATCGAGGCGACGGAGAATTGCGATTTGAGCAAGGGTCACGCAGTCTGAACAATCAACCAGAGTAGGGAATCTCTCCAGGGGAGGGGTTTTCTTGTGAAATGTCCAATGGACTATCTAGAAGCATGTAACTATTGAAGCGGAGTAGCAAATCAAGTTATTTTGTTCTGCTAAAGAAGCCTCCGGGAGTACATCTTTACAGTGTTTAAAGCTACTCCCTCGCTCTCTTTCACTCCACCCAACTTGCAGGTTTTGGGGCAGCGACTGCTATTGTTTGATTCTATTGGTGGGATTTGCTGCACAACCTGCCACATTTTTCGGCAGTGGAGGCAGCGCGACAGCGGGATCTTCTTGTCCCACTGTTGTCAACGGGATTTCCTGATGAATGCACTCCTCGTTGCCAGGTAACCCGAGGCGGGGGTGCGTTGTCAGTGGGACAGGAAAATACTGCCGGCGTGAACAGCTGATAAATTCTACCCTATATGTGCAGTAGACAGCGAATCAAAAGAAATAACTCAATTTCACAGCTGTTTCTCCCGAAGAGCAGATGGATCATCCATCTACAGTTTTAAACCACCTCGACGCAGAAAGCAGACCACTGACTGAAAGGAGCAAGACTACCGGATTGAGGCTGAAGCCAGTGTAGCCATCTGGGATGGCCACTTACAAAGGGAAACATGACCACTTACAAAGGGAAGTATTGCCACTTGCAAAGAATCATGGGAAATATGGCCAATGCAGGATCCAGACGAACTCAGAGTTTAAGTGTATATTGGCCACTCGATAACCAGACACTATCGAAACCCCCAGCCAATTTGCATTCTAATGGCCCATTTCCCAAGAACAAAAGACTTGTACTCAGTTATCAGATACAGATACAGACTTACCGGCGCCACTCCCTTCACCCAGGAAGCCCAAACATCCAAGGTCAGGACACGCCCTCAAGGCACCCGCCCCTTTATTGGCTAAAATCGAAGGCAGTCATCGAAGCCTGCCGAGTTATTGGGTCCAAAGCTAATAACAGCCCAAAAGAGTGCGAAACCCCCAAAGGATAAAAAGAGACACTGCCATGTGTTCAGTCTCTTTTGGCCCCGGCGCACCGGCACTCACTTGGCCCCGGCTTACGCCTAAAACCAATTGCAGCATCACGACCAGAAGCAAGTTCAAGACCAATGATCGCTATCAGACCGATGAGCCCAACAGAAACAAAGTCACTTCTTCAGACCCAGCCACGCAAGATCCGAACAAAGGCTTTGTTCCTCTGCATAAAAGCCGGGTGCCTGAAATTAAGTACAGGTTGTTGTAGTTGATGTGTTAGGCAGGTAGGTTTGATGTGGACTGCACTCGATGCAGGGTAGCTAGAAACAGACGACTAACACTGGAGAAGATCCAGCACTGTTTTATTCAATGACAGAACTGATATACACATTCAGCTGTGGGTGGACACGATACTGAACTGACTGGAGACCTTGTAGTAGCCTGACCAGACTTACTAGCTACCGCATGATGTTTGCACTGTGTTAGCTCGTGGACTCTGACTGCCTCAGTGGCTGGGTCCCGAGAGAGCGGCAAACCCAGTGCCCTCTGGCTTTATAGTGGTAGTGTCCTGTCTGGTGATTGGCTGAGCTGTGTTGTATGCTTACTGGTCATCCTGTGTGTCAATCACTGCCTGTCTGCATCTCATTATATACATGAGTGGATATTATGACAGTGGTGTTAGGTGTAATTTAGCTTGTAGTGTTTTATGTTGCATGTCAAAGTAATTCTTGTGTGTAAATAAACTATCATTGAACTTGAACAAACTAACTGGTTGTTTGGGCTTCGATCGATATCCGGTAAAAACTTGTGGTGGTATCATTTGATACCTGGCGAATCTGAAAAGCAATATTATCATTAAGAACTATCAGTATCCAGTTAAAAAGAGCAACATTATTGGTGCCGAATTGGGAACACCAACCGGATCACCAAACTATACACTGTGAATTCCTATTAAATTTTATGGACTCTAATTTGACCAATCTATTCTTCTCCACTCTGCAATCTGTTCTTATGTGGACATGCAAGTATCTGCATGAAAGTCAGAGTATGATAAAGCTACCCTCTTTCTTTGCTAAACTGCAGCACTATTCATTCTTTTATGATCACAGCATATAAACAGCTAGCAAGTACATCCATTTCAACCAATGAAACCGATGACAGTCAAACAAGAATATGGAAAAAAGGGAAGCTATTTGATTCCCTTCTCACCTCACCGATCCAAGCAAAAGACAAATTTAATTTATGTTCATATTATTTACCCAATGGAAAGGTACACACCCAGAAGTTCTCAGGTTTACACACTGGAGGACATAGGTACATAATACAAAGTAGACAAAAGAACCACTGAGCTGAGTCATAAAGTATTTCCTAATGCTGACGAACATCAAAAAAGTAAATAAGATAGGATTTGGAAGACTTTCTGGGTGCAATTCTGGTCAAACATTGAAAACAAGTGCTAAATGGGTGTTGCAGTAATAAAAAATACCTGTTTGAAAGGAAACTGACAAGTGGACGTTTAGCATTCAAGCACTGATTACAGACAATTATTCTAGATTGTGTCGGGGCTAAGACCGCACTCAACATATATAATGCATAAGATGCGAGGAGGAAGAGCAGCAGGTGTATAGTGGTAGGGAATTCAAGTGTAAGCAGAATAGACAGGCATTTGTTTGGCTGAAAAAGAGACTCCAGGATGGTGTGTTGCTTCCCGGGCGTCAGGGTCAAGGATGTCACAGAACGGTTACAGGGCATTCTAAAGGTGGAGGGCAGATAGTGTAATGTGAGAGTACCTTTAAGAAATGGGTGTTTATCAGATAGCTGTAGTGGGTGTACCTTTACGAAGTGAGTGTTTATCGGATGGCTGCAGCGATGTCAGAGTGTGAGTGGAGCTGGGCTGTCTTTCACTTTCGTTTTTGAGCAGGAAGCTACAGGGTGTGTTTTAGTTTTGTTTTGAGAGCTGGATAGCTGCAGGAAAAGCAAGCAGCTGTATAAGGATCCCTTGGCAATCTAAATACTGTCTCCAGATCATTTGGGTGATTTCAAAGTGATAACTGCTCCCAGTAGAGAAGTTAAACCTGATCTCTGTGTTAAAAAGGGTCTCTTGTCTTATGGATGATGCAAGGAAAGATTAAGGTTTACTTATAGAATATTGTATCTGTTGGGATGATTGGTGTTGATGGTTGTTAAGATACTTACTGTGGGCTTATAAAGTGTTAACTGGTTTCATAAAAAAACAGTGTTTTAATTTAAAAGTACTTTACCTCTGTTGCACCACACCTGTAAAGTGGACCTGTATGCTCCCCATAACCACAATCTATTAAAAGTTGTGGGTCAGGTGAACTCCATGATACACTTTGTGGTTCTCTAAACCATGGCCCATAACAACAGACAGATATTGCAGTACATACTGGTACCAACAATGCAGACCGAAAAAGGAATGAGGACCTGCAAGCAGAATTTAGGGATCTAGGAAGTAGATTATAAACAGGACCCAGAAGGTAGTAATCTCTGGATTAGTTCCAGTGTCACATGTTAGGAGTATAGAAATAGGAGGTTAGTCCAGATGAATGCATGGCTGGAGAGATGGCGCATGAGGGAGGTGTTTAAATTTCTGGGACACCCCTTAACCATCACCCTCTGCTTCCTACTGGTCAGCAGATTCTGCCTCCAATTTGCCAAATTTCCTTGGATCCATGTGGTCTTACCTTTGATATCAGTCTCCCATGCGCTACCTGATCAAAAGCCTTGCTGAAGTCCAAGCAGACTACGTCATATACATTGCCCTCAACTACACATTTGGCTACCTCTTCAAAAAATTCAATCAAGTTGGTGATACATGACCTTCCCTCAGCAAATCCATGCTGACTGTTCTTGATTAATCACTGCCTCTCCAAATGCAGATTAATATTGTCTCTCAGAATTGCTTCCAATAGTTTCCCCAGCTCTAAGGTTATACTGGCCATCTGTAGTTTCCTGGTTTATCTCTTCCTCCATTCTTGAATAATGGTACAACAATGGCTAGCCTCCAGTCCTCCGGCATCTCTCCTGTGGCCAGAGAGGAATTGAAAATTATTGCCAGTGCCCCTGCTATTTCCTCTCTTGCCTCACTCAACAGCCTTGGCTACATTTAATCTGGCCTTGGATATTTATCTTTTTCCTACCAAACCACTCAGAACCTCCTGTCTATGCTAATTTCTTCAATTTTATCAGTCCATCACCCAGATTTCTATACCTACCCTGTCCCTCTCACTAATGAATACCGACACAGAGTATTCATTTGGAGAACTACCTAAGTGCTCCGGCTCCACATATAAATTACCATTGTGGTCCTTAATGGGCCTTACTCTTTCCCTAGTTATCCTTTTACTCTAAATGTACTTGTAAAATAACTTCGGACTTTCCTTTATGTTACCTGCCAGTATCCTTTAATGCCCCCTTTTTGTTCTCTTAATTTCCTTTTTAAGTTCCCTCTTGCACATTTTATACACCTCTGTGACTTCTGCTGTTTTGAACCCTCGATATCTTCCTTAAGCCTCCTTTTTTCCTTTATCCAATGTTGCATATCCCTCGATATCCAGGGTTCACTGGATTTGTTGGTCCCACCCTTTTCTTGATTGGAACATGTTGGCCCTATACTCTCCCTATTTCCTTCTTGAATTTGTCCCACTGTTGTTATGGGCCAGGGTTTAGAGAACCCCAAAGTGTATCATGGAGTTCACCTGACCCACAACTTTTAATAGATTGTGGTATGGGGAGCACACGGCCCACTCTACAGGTGTGGTACTGCAGAAATGGAAAAGTATTCTTTAAAGCAAAACAATGTTTATTTTATGAACTCAAGTTAACCTTTTAAAAACATACAGTGAACATCTTAGCAACCATCAATTCAAATACAACCCCCAAAGAATACAACACTAAGTAATCCTTCATAACTTCCCAAACAACATCCAGAAGACAAAAGAAACACCTTTTAACAGAAGCACATCAGGTTTACATTTATTACTGAGAACATTTATAATAATGAATTCACCAAATGATCAAGAGATAGTCTTTTCATGGCAGAGAGATCAACAGTACACCTGCTTTGTCTGGCTTCAGCTCCAACACTGAAAAAATACACCCTGCAGCAAACAGCCGAAAACGAAAGTAAAAAGCTGACAAGCTCCACCAACACTCTGTCATTACCGATAAACACCCATTTCGTAAAGGGACATTTCTTAAATACCCAGTTCTTAAAGGTACTTTCACATGACACTGTTCTGTCACAGATTTAACGACAGGTTTCTGCTCCCAGTCCAAGGAGAATCAGCGATTAATCAAGAACAGTCAGCATGGATTTGCTGAGGGAAATCATATCTGGCCAAATCATATCTGATCTTATTAAAATTGGCCTTCTCCCAGTTGAGAAATTTGATTTCAGTCCTATCCTTGTCCTTTTCTGAGACAATCTTGAATCTAAAGGAGTTATGGGGCGGATTTTAAACAAAACATTGAAAATTGTCAGTTTGGGTGACTTTGGTGGGATGTTTCCCGTAGCTTTTTGGGTCAGTTCCATACCGGTATACACTCACACTTAGGGTGCGATCAAATGGAAAAGTTTCATTTGTGGCGGTTTTGGCTGGGAGTTTCTCTCCGGCTCTGTTGGTGAGTTCCCCACTGCTATCCAACCACACAGTCATTTTTTGGGGCCCTGTGGAGTTTCTCCCTGATCAAATCTACACTTAATGGATGCTATCGGTCAGCCACTTTGCGCCGGAAAGGCAGCACTTCGTGGCGCAACGTGACCGTTATAAGCCGGGAGACCCCACTCCCGGATCTACCTGGCTTGCAACGCTCGAAAATCTCATGCGATCTCGTGCGATGTTGTGTTGTCAAACCCACCCATTGTGGGTGGGTTAACTTTTTGGCAAATCTGCATATTAGGGCAAGATAGCTAGTGTCACTGTAATATGCAGTTTTCTGAGCCATCCGAGGCATTGGGATATATCCTCTTCACCTCAGACACATCGGCCGAACACCGTTCAGTACTTGTCTCCACAAACAGAACGGCACTCATGAGGGTCTCTCACCTGGGTGCCAGCCTGGCACTGCCAAGGAGCCCATGTGAAACTGCCAGCTGGCAGGAGCACTGCAGGGTATTAGGATGACACTGCCTTGGTGCCAAACTGGCATTTTCCGTGCTGTGGTGATCAGGCCAGGGTTGGGGGGGGGAGGTGCTGAAGCTTTGGGGGAAGCGTCAGGAGCTCCAGAAATCAGGACGTCATTTAAAATTGGCATCCAAATCTCTCGGTACACCGAGAAGTTCCAGCAAGGTGAGCTCCTCAGTGAAGAAAATAGGGTTATGTGAGGCCCCCATCTAACTGGGAGCATGCTAAATACCATTGTATTTCTCGGCACTATGAGTGCTGGGAAACACGCGACTAAATGGTAACTATAGACCAGTGAGCCTTACTTCTGTTGTGGGCAAAATCTTGGAAAGGTTTATAAGAGATAAGGTGTATAATCATCTGGAAAGGAATAATTTGATTAGACATAGTCAACACGGTTTTGTGAAGGGTAGGTCGTGCCTCACAAACCTTATTGAGTTCTTTGAGAAGGTGACCAAACAGGTGGATGAGGGTAAAGCAGTTGATGTGGTGTATATGGATTTCAGTAAAGTGTTTGATAAGGTTCCCCTTGGTAAGCTACAGCAGAAAATACGGAGGCATGGGATTCAGGGTGATTTAGCAGTTTGCAGTAAATTTGCAGATGACACTAAAGTCGGTGGAGTTGTGGACAGTGCGGAAGGATGTTACAAGTTACAGAGAGACATAGATAAGCTGCAGTGCTGTGCTGAGAGGTGGCAAATGGAGTTTAATGCAGAAAAGTGTGAGGTGATTCATTTTGGAAGGAATAACAGGAAGACAGAGTACTGGGCTAATGGTAAGATTCTTGGCAGTGTGGATGAGCAGAGAGATCTCGGTGTCCATGTACATAGATCCCTGAAAGTTGCCACTCAGCTTGAGAGGGTTGTTAAGAAGGCGTACGGTGTGTTAGCTTTTATTGGTCGAGGGATTGAGTTTCAGAGCCATGAGGTCATGTTGCAGCTGTACAAAACTCTGGTGCGGCCTCATTTGGAGTATTGCATACAATTCTGGTCGCCGCATTACAGGAAGGATGTGGAAGCATTGGAAAGGGTGCAGAGGAGATTTACCAGAATGTTGCCTGGTATGGAGGGAAGAGCTTATGAGGAAAGGCTGAGGGACTTGAGGCTATTTTCATTAGAGAGAAGAAGATTAAGAGGTGACTTAATTGAGCCATACAAGATGATTAGAGGATTGGATAGGGTGGACAGTGAGAGTCTTTTTCCTCGGATGGTGATATCTAGCACGAGGGACATAGCTTTAAATTGAGGGGTGATAGATATAAGACAGATGTCAGAGGTAGGTTCTTTACTCAGAGAGTAGTAAGGGTGTGGAATGCCCTGCCTGCAACAGTAGTTGGCTCGCCAACACTAAGGGTATTCAAATGGTCATTGGATAGACATATGGACGATAAGGGAATAGTGTAGATGGGCTTTAGAGTAGTTTCACAGGTCGGCGCAACATCGAGGGCCGAAGGGCCTGTACTGCGCTGTAATGTTCTATGTTCTATGTTCTAAACACGCTCGCTATGGGATTTTGTTCCCATTTAGTGAAATCGCGCAGAATCACTGGGAAGTTGCATTCACTAACCAGACTGGCTCCTCAGAGATAGGGCCACCATTTTGAAAGGGTTCCCCAATCTCTAAATGTGCCTGAGGGTCACCACACTCTCCTCCTGCAGGCATTGTCTGGAGGCCCCTTTGTACCCTCTTGCCCCCCTCTACCCTTCATACTCCCTCCACCCTCCTTTCATGGGCCTGGCCCCCCTCAGACCCTGACCCTTGGCAATGCTACCCTGACACTGCCACCCTCACAACCTGGCAGTTTTCCTGCCAGTTTGGCAGTGCCAGGATGGCAGTGCCAAGTTGCCAGCCTGCCAGTATCAAGTTATCCGTGTGCCTTGGGAGAGGCAGGCTGCCACCCTGCGTGGTCCCTGACAACCCAGGGGCCTCCGATGGCCTGGGAGACCCCCAGGGTGCTGTTCCACTTGGCCGACCTTTGTGTGGACCAGTACCAATCGGCACCCGGCTTGGGTCTCAGAATCACAGAATAATACATCACAGAAGAGGCCCTTCGGCCCATCGAGTCTGCACCGATGCATGAAAAACACCTTACCTCCCAACCTAATTCCATTTGCCAGCCCTTGGCCCATAGCCTTGAATATTATGATGGCCCAAGTGCTCACCCAGGTAATTTTTAAAAGATGTGAGGCAACCTGCCTTTACTACCCTCCCGGGCAGTGCATTCCAGACCATCGCCACCTTCTGGATTAAAATATTTTTCCCTGAAATCCCCCCTAAACCTCCTGCCCTGACCTTGACCTTGTGTGCCCTCAAAACTGACCCTTCAATTAAGGGGAACAGCTGATCCCTATTCACCCTGCCCTCATAACCTTGTACACCTCGATCAGGCGCCTCTCAGTCTTCTCTGCTCTAGCGAAAACAACTCGAGCCTATCCAACCTCTCTTCATAATTAGCCCAGACAACATCCTGGTGAATCTGCTCTGCACCCCCTCCAGTGCAATCACATTCTTCCAATAACGTAGCAACCAGAATTGGACACAGTACTCCAGCTGTGGCCTCGCTGGGGAGGCCGGTGGGTGCCGCATAGATCCAGGGTCAGTCTTCAACCTACCTACAGTGTGAAAGAATATGCTATGGAGCATTGATTATGCATTTGTACAAAACAATAATTGTTTATCCTCAGGGTTTTGCCCTGTATCCCCATTTATTTCTCTATTGCCCCTTTTAATGTACGAGAGAAAAAGGAGCATACCTTGACACCCTATTCTTGTGTGTGTGTGTGTGTGTGTGTGTGTGTGTGTGTCTGTGAATAAAATATCTCTCTGAGTTTACCCTATCTCAGGTTTGCTGTGGAGTTGTTAATGGAAATTGGATCACACCAAAACAGAGGGAATGGGTAATAAGCCATGGCTTACAAAGGGGGAAATCAAAATCAAAACACCTTCCTGTTTACCAGCAAGTTGGAAGAGGAGAAATAAGGACTTGATGAATTAAACCTTCTCTTTTCCGTAACAATAGGTATTTGGAGCCTGCATTCACCCACTTCCACTAAAGCTGTGAGAAAATCAATATAACAACCTGGAGCTGGATTTTCATGGTCCCAGTTGAGACCAAAATTAGGCAGGGGGAAAAGCATGGCCACGAGTAGGGCAGCCAGAATTTCTGTTTCTATTTCAACCTCAAGCATTTTCATGAGAGCAGGGGAAGGAGCAGGCCCCAGAACCAGTTGCTTCCTCTGAAAGAGACAACTAACAGCAATATGGGCTCATTGCAACTCCAAACCAGGTAAGTTTTTAAATTTTTATGCAGGTAGCTGGACGTTACCAGCTGCCTGAAGAGTTTAAAACATAACTAAAATAACTTTGCCTCCTTCGCAGTTCATCATTAAATGGCATAGCATAAGTTGTATCTGTGTTTAGTAATGTTTGTACTGTACTGTGATTGAAAGATGCGGCCACCCTTTAAACAAAGCCAAATCCTCCAAGGAGTGGCAACCACCGTCAGAGTGCCACTCCACTCCTCTTTACGAAGCTTGCACCAGAGCACGCATTTATCACCCAGACATCTGAACTCATCCTTCTCGAAAATGCAAAGCACAGATGTCCTCCTTTGTGGTACAGGTTGTCGGGGGGGAAACCAAATTGTTGCCATATTCCAATGAGTCTAAATGACCCAAAACCACTGAGAGCAGCTAAATATGTAAGATAAGTGAGTGAGGGGGTAGGGTGTCATTGGGTGTATGAGTGAGTAGCGTGGGTCAGGGAGATCAGGAGGGTAGACAATGTGTTGGGGCATAGTTAGCTGGTCAGGATGGAATCAGATCAGAGTGTAGTCAGGGGATCAGAGTGTAGTAGGGTAGTTGGGGCAGTCAGGGGGTTGAGAGAGTAGTCATGTGGTGGGGGTGGTGTAGTCAGGTGATTAGTAGTATATTACGTAGGAGTTAGAACTGGTTTTAATCCTTCCAGTCTTCCCTGGGTAACTATTCTGGTAAATGAGTTGGAACCGTCTAAAGTCTTCAACTCTAAGTCAAAGGATTGAAGGGTGCCAGATTCAGGGGAGTTGCCCATTGGAAGCTTAGACTTCTGAGGCAATTCCCTCTAAGTCCTTGCATTGAGACTTCTGAGGGGCCTCCATGAATCTTCCAGGGTACCTCTAGGATATGACTAAAAGACCTGGGCAATGTGTGTCAAATTGTTACTTCTGTCATCTGGCAAGCTCTCACATTGAAGATCAACATCATAAATGTCGAAAAATATCCAGATTAATTGAAAAGAAATCATCTAAGGAAATGTATTTAACACTATGGAAATAATAACCTTGTATGCTAACCAAGTGTAAATGTTCAATCTTTGCCCAGTGACTTTATATTCAGTCTTGACATTTGTTAAAATAGCAGTTCTGAGGTCAGTTTGTTTCCTTGGGGAGTTTTATGGGTCCTTGGCTGCAGTCGAACTTCTTCGTGGTTTTACAAATGCATTGTTTATACAGCTGCTTTGAAGTCACAATCTTCTCCCAGCTCCAATTCCTAACTCCACCTCTCATCCATTCCCTGATCCTATTTAACAACCACTCTCTTCCCTTGAACTCGTCATCGAATTCCAAAACTCCTCTTTCTTTATGATCCTACCTCGCAACCCTGGTGGCTGTTGGTCACATCATGGCATTTAGTGGGGTACTGCTGCAGCAGGCAATCTAAAGAACAAGGGGCGGGATTCTCCGAGCCCCTGCCGGGTTGGAGAATCGCCGGGGGCTGGCGTGAATCCCGCCCCCGCCGGTTGCCGAATTCTACGGCACCGGATATTCGGTGGGGGTGGGAACCGCGCCGCGCCAGTTGGCGGGCCCCCCCCCGGCGATTCTCCAGCCCGCGATGGGCCAAAGTCCCGCTGCTGGAATGCCTGTCCCGCCGGCGAGAATCAAACCACCTCTCTTACTGGCGGGACAAGGCAGCGCGGGCGGGCACGGGAGTCCTGGGGGGGGGGCGATCTGGCCCCGAGGGATGCCCCCACGGTGGCCTGGCCCGCGATCAGGGCCCACCGATCCGCGGGCGGGCCTGTGCCGTGGGGGCACTCTTTTCCTTCCACCTTTGCCATGGTCTCCACTATGGCGGAGGCGGAAGAGACCCCCTCCACTGCGCATGTGTGGGGATGCCGTGAGCGGCCGCTGACGCTCCCGCGCATGCGCCGCGCGGCAAAGTCATTTCCGCGCCAGCTGGCGAGGCACCAAAGGCCTTTCCCGCCAGCTGGCGGGACGGAACTCAGTCCGGCGCGGCCTAGCCCCTCAAGGTGAGGGCTCGGCCCCTCAAGTTGCGGAGAATTCCGCACCTTGGGGGCGGCGCGATGCCGGACTGATTCACGCCGTTTTTGGCGCCGGTCGGCGGACATCGCGCCGATTGCGGAGAATCCCACCCAAGGTGCCTGAAAATTGCAAGCAGCAGTGCCCAGGAGAATCATTCCACATTCTGGCAATCTCCAAAAGGCTTTACTCTGGGGAGCTGTGTGTCTGAGTTAATGCAAAAATAACCCATAACACATTAGTTACAGTTAAAATTGTTCTGTTAATCAATATTTTCTTTCTTGCTTGCTAATCAATATAATACAGGCACACTTGTCAAGCATCTTTTAAATTAGAAATAGCTATATAACAAGTGTGTGACAGATAGACATAAATTTTGTGAAAGTGATAGGGGTAAACTCAGTCAATGAGAATAATGTGCTCTCAGAAGGGAGATCAGAGAGAGCATGAAGAATTACTGACCTTCTCACAGCAAGTTCCAATCTCTGAGTCTTTACTCTTTTCGAACACACTTTCTAAGAAGCTTTGCTTTGATCCCTAGTGAAAACGAAAGAAATTATTTTGAAATACTGTGGAGTTGTTTTCAAAGCAAAATCTCAAATCTCTGCAGTTAAAATAATCCCCATTGTTAATGAGTTTTTGGGGTGATTTACAATCTTAATGCACACTGCGTTGTGTGTGCTTGAGTAAAAACAGTAACTTAGCCACACTCAATAAACGAACCACCTTGTTATTTTTCCAGAGTGCCCAGGGCTATAATGATATAGGGTTATTAAACCATGATCAATAACCAATTGAGCAACAAGGATAGATGGTGTAGCTGTACTCTAATTTCAAGCGTGTTTCTGGAAACCGTTCTGAGAAAAATACCCTTTCCGCTCTTACAATTGAGCATTATGTTTTAAATTATTGGATTTTCTTAATGTGGGTCGGGCCAGGCTTCTAACTGCTACACCAATCCTCTTAGAATCATAGAATCCCTATAGTGCAGAAGGAGGCCATTTAGCCCATCAAATCTGCACCGCCCCTCCAAAAGAGCACCCTTCTCAGGCCACAACCCCACCTTATCCCCATAACCCCATCTAACCCTTTCGACATTAAGGGACACTTTTTCATGACCAATTCATCTAACCTGCACATCTTTGGACTGTGGGAGGAAACCAGAGCACCCGGAGGAAACCCACACAGACACGTGGAGATCGTGCAAACTCCACACAGTCAGGTCTGAATCCAACCCGAGTCCCTGGTGCTGAGAGGTAGCAGAGCTAACCACTGTGCCATCACCAAATTCTTACACCTCTAAAAATGGTGTCAAGTAAACAGCTCATTTAGACTACCTACCAAAGCATTTGTTAGATTAATGCCAATTTCTACATTGAATATACAAAACTTGCAGTCCAATTCATTTGTTTCAATATCTAGATAAATCAGCAATTGCAGGCCTTTGCTAATAATGTTTATTAATTCAAATAGATTCGGACAATAAATATGATTCAAGAGATAAAGCTTAAGATATGCATACTTTGCTAAATAGTTGCAATAAGATGGCAGGAATTTGAAAGTCTGAACAACACAGATGATTATCCCTGACAGCTATGTTACATACAACATATAGTTCTCAGAAGCCTTTCATGTCATGAAACATCCCAAGACGCTTCATCTCAGCTTGCCAACTCCGGTTGGGAAGTATTCCAGGAGGTTTAGACCAGAGGATGGCTGACCATGTGATTTTGCAAATATTATTGCATATCTCTCTTCATCTCCTTGGACTCAGGTTTGGACTCAAGAATTATGTGATGGTGATAGTTCAGAACTGGAAGCCTCAGTCAGATGTGTATTTGTATTTCACAGCTCAAAACCAGGTGGCATAAATTGACCTGAACTAAAGCAAGAGATTGCAAAATGGGCAGCAATCACGATGTTAGGGGCATTTCTCACAGGGTACATCATCCTATACTTAGCTCAACACCAGCACCTGCAAACTCTTCCCTGGGCTGAAACTCAGCAGTAAAGACGAGTTTTCACTGAAAGGTAGAAACAGTCACTTGGTAGCACAGAACTTGAATATTGCTGGAAAGAAAGGCATGTTGCTGAAACTTTTCACCTTGAGATAATCAGGACAAACACAAGAATTCCACATTTCAAACAGTCAAAAAACACGCAGCACCATTCCTGACTCCCCAGATACTGAAGCAGTCCATGTCCAAATTCATCAAGACCTGGATAATATCAAGGCTCAGACTGACAATTGGCAAGTAGCACATACTCTACATGAGTGCCAGGCAATGACATTCTCCTAAAATAGAGACTCTAACCATCACCCCTTGACATTTAATGGTGTCACCATCACTGAATCCCCATCTATCAACATCCTGAGAGTTACCATTGACCAAAAATTGACCTGAACTAGCAATGTAAGTACTGCAGCTACAAGAGCAGGTCAGAGGCTAGGAATTCTGTGGCAAATAACGTACCTCCTAACACAAAGCCTTTCCACATCCTACAAGGCACAAGTTAATCATCTTTATTGTCACAAGTAGGCTTACATTAACACTGCAATGAAGTTACTCGTGGCCACATTCACCCGGTGCCTGTTTGTGCACACAGAGGGAGAATTCAGAATGTCCAAATTACCTAACAGCACGTCTTTGGGGACTTGTGGGAGGAAAACGAAGCACCCGGAGGAAACCCACACAGACTCAGGGAGAACGTGCGTGAGGAATGTGATGGAATACACTCCCCTTATACGTGGGTGAGAGAAGTTCCAATAACACTCAAGAAGCTTGACACCATCCAGGAAGAAGCAGCCCGTTTGATTGGCACCCCATCCGCAGATATTCACTCCCTCCACAACAGACATATATTAGGAGCAGTGTGTACCATCTACAAGATGCACTGCAGAAACTTACAAAGGCTGCTTAGACACCACCTTCCAAACACATGACCTCTGCCACTTAGAATGACAAGAACAGCATATACATGGAGCCATCATGTTATGACGCCTTGGGCTAGTGCGCGGGGGTGTTCATGGAGAGTGTTCATGGGAGGGGATGGTCGACCTGGGGGGGGGGGGGGGGGGGGTGGAATGGAATATGCAATGGGATGTCCATGCTGCTGGCCAGGTTCCCTATTCGGTGAACCATAAGGTGATTAGAGCATCCCGTGCACGCTGGCCCAGGCTCACACATGGTGCAGCCTCTCATGCCTGCCCGGGCCCCATGTCCTGCCCAACCTCCATGTGAACTGTATCTTCAGGATGCCGAAGCACCGCTCGATCACTGCATGAGCACCATTGTAGCGGGTCTGTGGCCTCCAGATGGACGCCATCAGCCATGGCCACAGTGGATAACTCCTGTCGTCCAGGAGCCAATCCCTCAGCTTGGGGTGCACCTCAAAGAGGCCAGGAACCATCGGGTGCACCAGGATGAAGGCGTCATGCATACTGCCCAGGTAACAAGCGCAGACATGAATGATGCATAGTTCATGGTAACACGCCAGCTGCACATTCATAGAGCGGGACCCCTTTTGGTTTGTGAAGACTGACCTGTCATGGGCCAGTGCTCGTAGGGTGACATGCATAACATCGATCACCCCCTGGATCTGGGGCATCTCGGCGATGATGGCAAATCCTACTGCCCATACATCCCGGTGGGCTCGGTCCACATTGAATTTGATGTATTGTGGCCATCGGGCACGTAGGACCTCTGTGACGGCAGTGGTGCACCTATGCTCCTAGGTCTGTAAGATCCCTGACAGGACCCCACTCGGCACCTGCAAGGACTTGGTGTTGTAAGGGTTCAGGGCGACTGTCACCTTGACGGCCACCGGTAACATGTGTCCTCCCCCATACTCCAGGTGTACCATGATCTGGCAGATATGTCAGACTCTCCCCTGCTCAGCCAGAATCTTCAACGGCATGCCAGTCCGGCAGGTCCTCGAATGACAGGCACTGCTAGGACACAAAAGGCCTCATGTAGTGCCTCCTTCGCACTCCTCCTCTTCGGCCTGTTGAGCGGCAGGCTCCCCATCCTCATCAGCTGGCTCCTGTTCCTCTGGGGCAAACTCCGCCGCTGCTGAGTCCTCCCCGAGCAGCTCCAGCTCGTACAGCCTCAGTGCATTCCCCAGGGCTGCAGCGACTAGGATGAAGACCACCATTCCTGGTTGAAGTCTGAAGTACATTGCCTGCAGGTGGTGCAGGTCAGACATGGCACCCCCTGCCCCACCAGGCTACACAGTGTCCCTGGACAGCACTGCAGACCCTGGCCCCGCATGTCTCCCTCTGCCCTCCCCCATCTCCAAATCCACACCCGGCTGGGCATCAGACTGGTCTTTGTGGGTCTCCTGACAGCCCAGTCTGGATTCCGCTATCCCCCCACCCCCCCCCCCCCCCCCACCCACCCCCCGGCACGGGTGATTGCCCTGCTGCAATCAGGGTGTGGGGGCTGCAGCAGCTAATGGAGATCGGAGCACCCTTAAAAAATGGCACTCCGATCTCAGAGAGGGGTGATTAGGTCTCACCCTCTCAGTTGCAACACAAATCCCGGAATGGCATCGAATGACATTGAAAACCCGATTTCCAAGTTCCAGGTGCCATGAAATGGAAGTAGTGCCAGCGGGGACCAGTCCTGATTCTCTGCTGGTGGACTCACTGAGACTATGGAATGGAGAATCTTGGCCCCAGTCTTTGTTTAGGAAATTAAGCTGGGAAGGTGGAAGGTGTATCTGTGGTAGGCTATTTGATTGGCAGTGATCAAAATTCAGTTTGATATAGCAAATTCACAAAAAAGGTAAAGATAGAACAAGAGTAAAATTTTTCTTGGGAGAAAGATCAATTTTACTCAGTTGAGATA
This sequence comes from Scyliorhinus torazame, assembly GCF_047496885.1. Classification (NCBI taxonomy): domain Eukaryota; kingdom Metazoa; phylum Chordata; class Chondrichthyes; order Carcharhiniformes; family Scyliorhinidae; genus Scyliorhinus; species Scyliorhinus torazame. The sequence continues at coordinate 241,945,119 of NC_092710.1, forward strand.
TGATTCTGTATAAGTAGACTAGAAACATCTAGTCCAAAATCAGTTGGGCGATACCGTGACACAGTGGTTGGCACTGCTGCCTCACATCTCCAGGGACCCATGTTCAATTCCGGCCTCAGCTGACTGTGTGAAGTTTGCATATTCTCCCCATATCTGCGTGGGTTTCCTCCGGGTGCTCTGGTTACCTCCCACAGTCCAAAAATGTGCGGGTTAGATGGATTGGCCATGCTAAATTGCCCCTTAGTATCCAAAAGGTTAGGTCAGGTTGCTGGGTTACTGGGCTAGGGTAGAGGTGTGGGCTTAAGTAAGGTGCTCTTTCCAAGGGCTGGTGCAGACTCGATGGGCCGAATGGCCTCCTTCTGCACTGTAAATTCTGTGATTCTATGAAAATGGAGAATCGGGTATAGTCTGGAAAACCAAGTGCTGCTGTGAGACAGACGGTTATCAGTGAGAGCCAGCGTGAACTTACATTTATACAGCACTTTATGTAGGAAAAACTATCAAGGCACTTCACAGAAGTGTAATTAGACAATGATCAATGCTGAGCCAAAATAAGATATTGGCAGAAGACTGAAAGCTTGGTCAAAGAAGTGGGAGAGTTAAAGAAGCAGATGGACAAAATTCCAAAACCTAGTTAGCAGAAAGCATGGATGCAAAATTGGGAACAAAGAGTGAGGAATGCTCAGGGTCAGAGTTGGAGCAATGGATAGTTCTTGGATGGGGACATGGATGGATTTAAAGACAAGGGCGACAATTTCAAGTATTAGGGACTGGGAGCCCATAAAAGTGAACAAGCACTGGGGTGATGGGTGTGCGACAGGAGAGCTCTGGATAAGCTAAAGCCTATGGAAGGCGGTGAATGACTATCAGGATCAGAACATTCAGTCTGGAGGTGATAAAAGCATGACTGAGAGAATTAGCAGCAGATGGAGTGGAGCATGATTGTTGGTTAGTCTTGTTATGGACGGACGTAAGTGGTCACTGTGATGCAAAGGCTAAGAGGCAACCCAGCTCCATGGCCAATTTAAAAAATACTGAGTTTTCAACCACCCTACTGCAGCCTGAGTCAGTGGCAGAGAATGGAATTAGATATGGGTGGGAGTCTCCGTCCCGCCGCACCCGTTTTGTGGTGCGGCGCACCCCCGCCAGCAGCAGGATCCTCCATTCTGGCAGCGGGATCCTCCGTCCCAGTAGCCAGCCAATGGGGTTTCCCATTGCGGTCACCCAGATGTCGTCGGGAAATCAGTGGGTGCATATGCACTGCTGGTGAAGCGGAGGACCCTGCTGATGGAGAATCCTGCCCATTGTGGTGAAAGCTGGGGAGCCTGGGGGACCACCTAAGATACCTGCCGAACTCTATCCATTATTGCAGTGCAGTGGTTGTAGTTGTTCTGCCCACTCTTCCTTCCACCACCCACGATATATTGCTAACAATTCAGAAACTCTTAAACTATTTATAACATCCAATTCAACATTCCAATCCTGTTATAACTGACTAAAGGTTAAATTCTAGGGTGCGGTTGAACATAGTTGAGCTTAATTATGTGAATATACAATCATATTTGGTTAGTGGTTATCAGTGGTTACAGTTAATCTAAACTAACAATGACTTTGTTTCTCCTTTTCCTTGGTAACTGCTGTTAATACTTTGTTTTCACCATGTTGTCATGATATCCACATCAGCATATCATGGTGCAATCACACACACACTGATGGACAGGCAGTTGGACCAACCAGCACACACATAACATCGCAGCCAATCACCAGTGAGAGCACACGCACTATAAAACAGAGAACACCACAGTTCCCGCTCATTCTACCAGGAGATAGCTCAGAGCACAGAGCTCACAGCGTGCCACTCAGAAATAGACCATGTGCTGAGTGCCTCACTAAGATAGCGATAGGGCTGGGTCCACAGGTTAGCTGGTGAAGCATGTACCCAAGCCAGCAGTTAGTTGCTACCGTTGTTTAGACAATAAAACAGAGTTGTACCATCTACAGCCGTGTTGGATCATTTGTGCATCAGAATACCCAACACGACATGATACCAGTAGTGGACGCTAACCAGCGACTGTGAGACCTACCTGCACCCTTTCAGAAATTCGCCATCCTGCTCCATGGAAAACATCAGCCCGCTGCAGCCGCTCCGAATCGCTGGTAATCTTGGCGTAAACTGGAAGCTGTTTAAACAGCGCTTCTAGTTCTTCCTAGAAGCCACAGACAGGGAGAATGCATCGGACACCAGGAAGATCGCCCTCCTCCTCTCCACGGCGGGGCAACAGGCCATCCACATCTATAACTCCCTGGCATTCACAGAAGGCGAGGACAAGACAAAATATAAGACGGTGCTTCTGAAGCTCGAGGAACACTTCAGCGTGGAAGTCAATGAGAGCTTCGAGAGGTACCTATTCCAGCAGCGCCTGCAGGGTAGGGATGAGCCTTTCCAATCTTACTTGACACACCTCCGAATCCTCGCGCAGTCCTGCGGCTATGAGGCCACCTCCGACTCCATGATACGGGATCAGATAGATTTTGGGGTCATCTCGGACACCCTACGCCAGCAGGTCCTTAAAATAAAGCGCCTCACCCTAGCGGCTGCCATCGAGACCTGCGTCCTCCATGAGAACGCGACCAGCGGGTACTCCCAAATCCAGGCGCCCGAAACGGCACGGCACGGGTCCTACGAGGCGGAGCGGGTCCAGTCAATCGAGTTCTTCCCCGCCCGCGGCCCGGACGAGGGCGGCCATTTCGCGCACTTTCCGAGGCCTCCCGCGCTTGTACGCGCCAAAAGAGGGGACGTTGACGCAGAGGGACGTGATGCGCAGGTGCGCTCTACGCAGGACAGCACCACGCATGCGCGGTGGCGCAACGAACACAACAAACTCCATGACGTCACCGTGTGCGGCAACTGTGGCTCCGCCCACTTAAAGCGGCAATGTCCGGCCAAAGCGCGATAATGCCTCCGCTGTGGCAGGATGGGCCACTATGCTGCCTGCTGTCGAGCAGCTCAACCTGCCAACTCCCAACAATTTTGCCAGCCTCGCAGGGACGTGCGGGGGATTCAGCTCCCCTACACTGAGTCACATCCAGATAGTATGCAGACCAGCGCATTCTGCTCAAGCTCCGGAGGTACAACTTCCAACTTGTCTACACCCCGGGGAAGGATCTCATCATCGCAGATGCTCAGTCCAGGGAGGTCAACACACCGCCGGACTCGGAGGGGTTCGTTTGTCAGGTTGACGCACAGGTAGCCTTCACATCGGCCAATCTGCCGGCCACTGATGCACATCTGGCCCACATTCGCCGTGAGACTGCGGCTGACCCCCTTCTACAGCGTGTGATGCACCACATGATGGAAGGGTGGCTCAACGGGCAGTGCCCACAATTCTACAACGTCCGGGACGACTTGGCCGTCATTGATGATGTCCTCTTGAAGTTGGACCGGATTGTGATCCCACACAGCACGCACCGTCTTGTCCTCGAACAACTGCACGAAGGCCATCTCGGAGTTGAAAAGTGCAGGTGGAGGGCCCGAGAAGCTGTGTACTGGCCGGGCATCAGCGACGACATCGCCAACATGGTGCTCAACTGCCCCATCTGCCAAAGGTTTCAGCCGGCGCAACCCCCTAAGACCCTTCAGCCCCATGAGGTGGTCACATCCCCCTGGGCGAAGGTGGGTGTGGACCTCTTTCATGCGCTCGGCAGGGACTACATTATTCTTATTGACTACTTCTCAAGTTATCCGGAGGTCATACGCCTGCACGACATGACATCATCAGCTGTCATCCGGGCATGCATTTGCTCGCCATGGAATTCCGCTCACCGTCATGTCTGACAACGGGCCTTGCTTTGCAAGTCAAGAATGGTCTTCCTTTGCCACTTCATACAACTTCACACACGTGATGTCCAGTCCCTTGCATCCTCAGTCGAATGGCAAGGCGGAAAAGGGCGTCCACATTGTGAAGCGGCTCCTCTGCAAGGCTGCTGATGCCGGATCTGACTTCTGTTTAGCCCTGCTGGCCTATCGCTCGGCCACACTGTCCATGGGCCTCTCGCCAGCCCAGCTGTTGATGGGTCGCACCCTCAGGACCACTGTGCCGTCCATTCATGTTCCTGACCTCGACCATGCTCCAGTATTGTGAAGGATGCAACAGCAGCGTGCTCAGCAGAAGGGGGCAAATGATGCTCGGGCGACTGATCTTCCTGCCCTGGCGCCTGGAGACAACGTCCGCATACACCTACCGGAGGGTGGTTGGTCAGTAACCGCTGAGGTTCTCCGCCACGTGGCTCCCCGCTCATTCCTGGTTCGTATGCCTGATGGCTCCATTCGCCGCCGTAATCGGTGGGCCCTTCGTCTGGTTCCGCACTCGCTACGAGATCATGCACCGGTGCCACGCCTTCCTGTTGTCCCTCATGTCGACTTTTTGAGCTTCCTGTCACTCTGCCTATTCCTCTCTCGCCCGTGGCCAGGCCCATTCCTCAGCCGGTGGATCCTGACCCACCCTTGAGGCGGTCAACCCGAATTCGTCGCCCACCTGAGAGACTTGACTTATGAGCCTGTTAGCACATTGGACTCACTGAATTGTTTCACAGTACTGTTAACGAGTTTCTTTTCTTGTCATTCATTGTTCCAGAAGTTTTCTCTCGTCGTTTGTTGATTGCATTTGTTCTGTTATTGGTACAACCTCGTTGTTCTGTTGCACCTGACACCTTCCTCTGTATATAGTTTAGCCTCATGTACATGTTGTAAATATTGCATACACATACTCAGATGCACTCAGTACACATTTCTATTTATTAGCATGTAGGCACATATCCTTGCGAAAGGGGGGGATGTCATGATCTCCACATCAGCACATCATGGTGCAATCACACACACACTGATGGACAGGCAGTTGGACCAACCAGCACACACATAACATCACAGCCAATCACCAGTGAGAGCACACGCACTATAAAACAGGGAACACCACAGTTCCCGCTCATTCTACCAGGAGATAGCTCAGGGCACAGAGCTCACAGCGTGCCACTCAGACATAGACCATGTGCTGAGTGCCTCACTAAGATAGTGATAGGGCTGGGTCCACAGGTTAGCTGGTGAATCACGTACCCAATCCATCAGTTAGTTACTACCATTGATGAGACAATAATACAGAGTTGTACCATCTACAGCCGTGTTGGATCATTTGTGCATCAGAACACCCAACACGACACATGTGACAAAACTTTGCTTGCACAGAATGTTGCTGCAGTTGTTCTCTTCCAGGTCCTATGGGTAAAACATAACCAAGTCCATTCCAACAAACCCACTAACGCACACAGGAGGCCAAGCGTCAGTCTGCCTGTGGCAGAAAAACCGTCAGTGATTTATTAAGTCAGATGCGGGAAGGGGCCAATGTGCGCAACCTGCCCACCTGCAGCGGGATGTCAGTCAGGCTCATTAATAAGCCACTTGACAGCAATCATCCCACTGCCCACCAGTATTTAGTGGTGTCTCAGAGAAAATACAGGTATCATGTAAATCTCCCGTTCCTCCTGAAGACTGTTTGCCAAACCATGTCGGGTTCAGCTATGGCCTCGTGGAGGGTGGGTCACTTGTTCAGAGGCACTCAGTGCCTGATTGATGGACCCGGAATGAGGGGTCGGCGACGGCGGGGGGGGGGGGGGGGGGGGGCGGTGGGTTGGGGCTCATTCCTTGGACCCTCCTGTCTCCACTCCACCACTACCACCCCTCCCATCCTCCACCATCTCCTCTAACATCCTTCCCACAACCCTCAATCTTTCCCACACAACTGTGTGGCGCTTATGATCCCTGGTAAAGTCTTCAGAGCACTCTCGACAATAACGATCCATCCTGGTGGTGCTGGTGATAATGCAAAGCTACAAGCCTCTGATTGGCTGGCAGCTCCCAGGGAGTGGAATGTGTCCTCTCAGGGTTCTAAGTTCGATGCTGGCCAGAAAAGTACCTGACGGACACTTAATTTAGTTGGGCCTCCTCCACAGAACCAATTCAAGATTTGCACCAGTTCTCCAACCAAGTGGTGGGCAAGATCCCTATCACCCATATGAATTTCCAGCCTACATTTCAACTTTGTAGATTCTCCTACTTCCAGAAAAGCCATCTGTCTCTACTATTTTATGAGGTCTTGTGATCAACTTACTCCTGTTTACCTATCTCAAATTACACAACTTCAAAAGCATGCTTGTTCCTTGTATAATATTTATTCCTTTATAGCTGGCAAGAATTGCAACATTTAAATTACACCTTGCTATGATTCAGATGTAGATTAATCTGCTCCAGCACTTTACTCTTCCATTAATGATCACCAGTGTGGGTTCCAAGTTCAGAGAGATAAGAACAAAGAACAAAGTACAGCACAGCGACAGACCTTTCAGCCCTCCAAGTCTACGCCGATCATGATGACTGTCTAAACTAAAACCTTCTACATTTCTGGGGTCCTTTTCCCTCTATTTCCATCCTATTCATGCATTCTTCAAGATGCCTCTTAAACCTCGCTACCGTATCTGCTTCCACCACCTCCTCCAACAGCTCGCTCATCACCTTCGGTGTAAACAAACTTCCCTCGCACATCTCTTCTAAACTCTCCCCCTCGCACCTTAAACCTATGTCCCCATGTAATCTACTACCCTTTCAGGCACTGCATTCCAGACTACCACCACACTCTGGGTGAAAAAGCTTTCCTCATATCCCCTCTATACCTCTTGTGCTTCACATTAAAATTATTCCCATCATTATTTACCGTTCAACTAAGGGGAACAGCTGCTTCCTATCCACCATGTCCATGCCCCTCATAATCTTATACACCTCAATCAGGTCCCCCTCAGCCTTCTCTGCTCTAAAGAAAATAAGTTGTGCCTATCTAGCCTCTCTCCATTGCTCAAATGCTCCATCCCAGGCACTATCCTGGTGAATCTCCTCTGCACCCTCTAACGTGCAATCACATCTTGATTATCATGACATGATCAGCCTGCACAAAGTATTCCAGCTGTGGCCGAACCAAAATATTGTAGTTCCAATATAGGCTCCCTGCTCTTATAATCTCTTTATAATATATTTGTGGGATGTGGGGATCGCTGGTCAGGTCAGCATTTATTGCCCTTCAGAAGGTGGTGGTGAGTAGCCTTCTTGAACCGCTGCAGTGTAGGTTTAGGTACACCCACTGTGCTGTTAGGGAAGGAGTTCCAGGATTTTGCCCCAGCGACAGTGAAAGAATGGCGATATATTTCCAAGTCAGGGTGGTGAGTGACTTGGAGGGGAACTTCCAGGTGGTGGGATTCTCAGTTATATGCTGCTCTTGTCCTAGATGGTAGTGGTCGTGAATTTGGAAGGTGCTGTCTAAGGCGAGTTACTGCAGTGCATCTTGTAGATAGTACACACAGCTGCCATTGTTCGTCGGTGGTGGAGGGTTTGAATGTTTATAGAAAGGGAGCAATCAAACGGGCTGCTTTGCCAGGATGGTGTTGAGCTTCTTGAGTGTTGTTGGAGCTGCGCTCATCCAGGCAAGTGGAGAGTATTCCATCACATACCTGACTTGGGCCATTTAGATGGTAGATAGGCTTTGGGGTGTCAGGAGGTGAGTTACTCACCATAGGATTCCAAGCCTTTGACCTGCCCTAGTAGCCACAGTATAATATGGCTAGTCCTCAGTTTCTGATTAACCCCCAGGATGGTCATTGTGGGGGATTTAGCGATGGCAATGCCATTGAGTGTCAAGGGGTAATAGTTAGATCCTCTCTTGTAGAAAGGAGATGGTCATTGCCTGGCACTTGCGTGGTGCGAATGCAACTTGCCACTTGTTAACCGAAGCCTGGATATTGTACAAATCTTGCTGCATTTGGACATGGACTGCTTCATTATCTGAGGAGTCATGAATAGGGCAGCATGGTCGCACAGTGGTTAGTACTGTTGCTTCACAGCTCCAGGGTCCCAGGTTCAGTTTCTGGCTTAGGTCACTGTCTGTGCGGAGTCTGCATGTTCTCGCCGTGTCTGCGTAGGTTTCCTCCGGTTTCCTCCCACAGGTCCAAAGATGTGCAGGATAGGTGGATTGGCCCTGCTAAATTGCCCTTAGTGTCCAAAAAGGTTAGGTGGGGTTACGGGGATAGAGTGGAGGTGAGGGCTTAAGGAGGGTGCTCTTTCCAAGGGCTGGTGCAGACTCAATGGCGAATGGACTCCTTCTGCACTGTAAATTCTATGATATATGATCTATGAATGGTGCTAAACATTCTGCAGTCATCCACAAACATCCCGACTTCTGACCTTATGATCGAAGGGAGGTCATTGATTTTTTTTTAACGTATTTTTATTCACGTTGTACATTTTATACACTGTACACTCGTTAAAGATAGATGCAACAGTTACAATTTACAAGTTGTTCTTTTTCGGTTTCCGGTAAGCCCAGAACATGTGGGTGTGGTTGTCCGGGCCTCCCTGGCACAGTTCACATTTATCCCTCACCTCTGGGAAGAACCTGCTCATTCGGGTTCTTGTCAGGTGTGCTCTGTGCACCACAGTAAGCTGCATGAGGCTAAGCCTTGTACAGGAGTCCAAACCCTATTTTGCTCCAGGGTCCCCACTCTATTTCCATCCCTAGCTCTTCCTTCCATTTTCCCCTTGTTTCGTCCAGTGGGGAGCGTGTCTCTAAAGGTCATCCATACAGGACCTGCAGTTCCCCTTCCCAGGATTGTCCGCATCCAGTAACTGCTTAAACATTGTTTTTCTCGGGGCCCTTGGGTATATTGCCGTCTTCTTGCGGAGGAAGTTTTTGACCTGCAGGTTTCGGAGTTTGTTCCCATTCGGTAGTTCCAGCCTCTCCGTCAGCTCCTCTATGTTCGCTAGTTTGTCTCCTATGTAAAAGTCCCTAACCGTCAGTGTTCCCGCCGTCCTGTCTCCAACTATTAAAGGCGGCGTTATGGGTGGCCAGTGGGTATCTGGGGTTGCCGCAGATGGGGCCATGGTGGAGACCTCGGTCAGACCGAAGTGCTGCCTTATCTGGTTCTAGGGTCTCAGGGTTGCGAACACCACTGGGCTTGCTAAGTGTTTTGTTGGCGGGGACGGGAGTGCTGCCTTGCAAGGGCCCAGAGGGTCATCCCTGTGCAGATGGGTTCCTCCATCCTCACCCATCCGTGTTTGGTTCCTTCACCCATCCTCTCACTCTTTCGGCCATGGCTTCACAGGGGTAATATTGCAAGTTCTGGAGGGCCAGGTCTTCTCTTTTGTAATATTGTTTTGGGGATTCTTGGATTCTTCCCTCCCCCACAAAAACACCACAATAATTTGTCTATTGCCTAGAAAAGGGCCTTGGTGAGGTAGATCAGAATGGAAATGAACAGGAAGAGGAACCTGGGCAGTACGTTCATCGTGGTAGTCTGCACCCTCCACACCAGGGAAAGCGGGAGTGCATCCCATCTCTGCAAGTCCTTTTTTACTTCCTCCACTAGACTGGTCAGGTTCCATTTGTGGATCCATGTCCAGTCATGGGCCAGGTAGCGGAATTTGCTTTGGACTATTTTAAATGGTAGACCCTCCAGCTCTGCCGCTCCCCGTCTCAGGTTGACTGGAAAAATTTAGGGAGGTCATTGATGAAGCAGCTGAAGATGTTTGGGTCTAGGACACTAGCCTGAGGAACTCCTGCAGAGATGTCCTGGAGCTGAGATGATTGATCTCCAACCACCACAACCATCTTCTTTTGTGCCAGGTATGACTCCAACCAGTGGAGAGTTCTCCCCCTGATTTCCATTAACTCCAGTTTAGCTCGGGCTCCTTGATGCCATAGTCAGTCAAATGCTGCCTTGATGTCAAGGACAGTTACTCTCACCTCACTCCAATCCTCAATATGAAGCCGGCACTTTGTCTCCACAAGGACAGTGCCGTGATCACTTCTACCGATACTGTCATGGACAGATATATCTCCAGCAGGCAGGTTGGTGAGGGTGAGGTTGTATGTTTTTCCCTCTTGTTGGTTCCCTCACCGCCTGCTGCAGACCCAGTCTAGCAGCTATGTCCTTTAGGACCTGGTCAGCTTGGTCTGTGGTGGTACTGCAATGTCACTCTTGGTGGTGGATATTGAAGTCCTGCACCCAGAGCATATTCTGTGCCCTTGCCACCTTCAGTCCTTCCTCCAAGTGGTATTCAACATGGAGGAGTACTGATTAATCAGCTGATGGTGACCAGCATGTGGTAATCAACAGGATGTTTCCTTGCCCAATTTTAACCTGAAGCCATGAGATCTTATGGGGTCCAGAGTCGATGTTGAGCACTCCCAGGGCAACTCCCTCCCGACTGTATACCACTGTGCCGCCACCTCTGCTGGTTCTGTCCTGCCGGTGAAGCAGGACATACCCAGGAGATAGTGGTGTCTGGGACACTGTCTGTAAGGTATAATTCTATGAGTATGACTATGTCAGGCTGTTTCTTGACTAGTCTGTGAGACAGCTCTCCAAACTTTGGCGCAAGCCCCCATATGATAGTAAGGAAGACTTTACTGAGTCGACAGGGCTGCGTTTGTCAATGTCGATGCCAGGTGGTCCAACCGGTTTCATTTCTTTTTAAATAAAGCCTTCTTAATTACCCTATTACGTAGACATACATGGAAAATAGGAGCAGAAGGCCATTCTACCCTTCGAGCCTGCTCCACCATTTTATAATGATCATGGCTGATCATCAAGTTCAATATCCCTGATCCTGCCTTCACCCCCATCCCTTGATCCCTTTAAACACAAGAGCTACATCTAATTCCTACTTGAAATTACACAATGTTTTCGCCTCAACTACTTTCTGTGGTAGTGAATTCCACAGATTCACCGCTCTCTGAGTGAAGAAATTTCTCCTCACCTCAGTCCTGAAAGGTTTACCCTTTATCCTCAAACTATGACCCCTAGTTCTGGCTCCCCCACCATCGGGAACATTCTTTCTGAATCTACCCTGTCTAATCCTGTTAGAATTTTGTAAGTTTCTATGAGATCACCCCCCCTCTTCCCCCCCACAAACACACACTCTTCTAAACTCCAATGAAACTGGGGCAGCACGGTAGCACAGTAGTTAGCACAGATGCTTCACAGCTCCAGGGTCCCAGGTTCGATTCCCGGCTTGGGTGACTGTCTGTGCGGAGTCTGCACGTTCTCCCCGTGTCTGCGTGGGTTTCCTCTGGGTGCTGCGGTTTCCTCCCACAGTCCAAAGATGTACAGATTAAGTGGATTGGCCATGCTAACTTACCCATAGTATCCAAAAAAGAGGTTGGGTGGGGTTTCTGGGTTGTGAGGTATAGCTTGGGTGGGGTGCTCTTTCCATGTGCCAGTGCAGACTCGATGGGCCGAGTGGCCACCTTCTTCACTGTAAATTCTATGAATATAATCCTAACCAATCCTCACATTTATTCACGTTATATTGCATCTGCCATGCATATGCCCATTCACTCAGCCTGTCCAAATCCCGCAGAAGCATCTCTCCACCGTCCTCAAAGCTCACCCTCCCACCCAACTTTGTATCATCTGCAAATTTGGAAATACTACATTTAGTTCACCTATCCAAATCATTAATAGAAAATGTGAATAGTTGGGCTCCGAGCAACACAAATCCCTGCGGTACCCCATAGTCACTGCCTGTCAATCAGAAAAAGACCCATTTATTCAAACGTTTTTGCTTCCTGTCTGCTAACCAGCTTTCTATTGATCTCAAGACATTGCTCACAATCCCATGCTCTTTAATTTTACATATTAATCTGCTATGTGATACCTTGTTGAAAGCCTTGTTAAAGTTTAAATAAACAACATCAGCCGGGTCTCCCTGGCCAACTCTACTGGTTACATGTTCAAATAATTCCAATGGATTTGTCAAGTATGATTTCCCTTTCATAAATCTATGCTGAATTTGATTGATTATACCACTTTTTTTCCAAATGCTGTGCTATGAAATCTATGGTATTGGACTCAAGCAACTTTCCTACCACCGACATAAGGCTCACTGGTCTATGATTTCCTGTTTTCGCTCTAGAACATAGAACATACAGTACAGAAGGAGGCCATTCGGCCCATCAAGTCTGCACTGACCCACATTAAGCCCTCACTTCCACCCTATCCCTGTAACCCAATAACCTGTCCTAATCTTTTTGGTCACGAAGGGAAATTTATTATGGCCAATCCACCGAACCTGCACGTCTTTGGACTGTGGGAGGAAACCGGAGCACCCGGAGGAAACCCACGCAGAGATGGGGAGAACGTGCAGACTCCGCACAGACAGTACCCAGCGGGGAATCGAACCTGGGACTCTGGCGCTGTGAAGCCACAGTGCTAACCATTTGTGCTACCGTGCTGCCTCCATTTTGAATGGCGGGGCTATGTTCGAACAATGCCAGAATCCAAAGAATTCTGGAAAATGACTGCCAATGGATCGACTATTTCTAGGGCCACTTCCTTAAGTATTCGAGGATGAGGATTATCAGGCCCTGGAGATTTATCCACCTTCAATCCCATCAATTTCCCTAAAACCATTTCTCTTTATGCTAATTTCCTTCAGCTCCTCACCAAAACTTGTGTTTCTCAGAACCTCTTGTATATTATTTGTGTCTTCCTTTGTGAAGACAGAAGCAAAGAATGAATTTAGTTCCTCAGCCATTTCTTTGTTCCCTGTTATGAATTCCCTGTTTCTGACTGTGAGGAACCTACATTCGTTTTTATCAATCTTTTTCTCTTTACATACCTATAGAAAACTTTACAGTCAGTTTTTATGTTCCCCGCTAGCTTACCAGTTCTCAATCAATCCTTTGTTTCACCTTTGCTGAATTTTAAATTGTTCCCAATCCTCGGGTCTATTGATTTTTCTTGCTAATTTGTATGCCTCCTCTTTGAATCTAACACTATCTCTATTTTCCCTTGGAAACCATGGTTTGACCACAGTTTCCTGTAGCCACCTAAATTGGCCAACTTCCGATTTAAAATGGCGAACGGCAAAGACTGATGGGAAAGTCAGCCAACAAGACAGAAACCGGCAGGTGCAGGTTTGCTGTGTATTAAAACTCTGCAAAAGGCCAGACAACATCGATACCAGCGACCATCACCATAACAATGTAGCAGCCATCTGCATACTGATGAGCAATCCCCAGGAACAATAAGTAACATTTGGGACACACAAAGCAAAGCCAGACTCCCCGGCACCAGCAGGAGCCAACACAAAGGAGATGAACGAGCACCTCAAGACCGCACATCGATCAGGGAACCGCTCCAGTATTGGAGAAATCGAACCAAGCGATTGGGACAAAGTCCAATCACTTGGGACCAGGCACAGGGTCCGCCCGAAAGGCGGGAAGCCCCTGGGGACTTTAAGAGTTAAGCCCCAAGTTCAAATCGCTCTCTTCACCTCTTCGTCCTGCCCGGGTCACCCAGCAACATGAACTAACATTGACCGTGACCTGTGCAGTGACCACCGAACAAAGTAAGTCTTAATTCAACGCACCTACGAGATAGGCGCTCCTAGCTACCAATCCGTACCAACTTCGAATCCCACAGGCTCAGAACCCGAACAAAAGGCCATTTGTTCCCCTGACCTGGTGGGCCAGTCCAAAGTTAAGTATAGGCCTGTTAGTTGTAGAAGTAGCTTAGACGTAGAATTTGTGCAAGAGTAGTGATTACTGTGTATAATAAATGTGCTTTGATTTGAATCTTACTAATCGGTGTATTGGGTTATTGATCATTACTCGGACTTGAACCTCGTGGCGGTATCATAAAGATACCTGGCGACTCGAGAGCAAAGGTAATAAAACAGAGCAATTGAACCAAGGAGAAAGTTAGCAACATTATTTGGCGACATCCTGACGGGACCCGATCTAGAAGTGGCATAACCACTCCGGCAGAACCCAAGAATTTGAATTAGAGAGCCAATTGGGAACAGAAAACCACAAGTGTTCAAGCAGTTCTGATCAATACTCATAATTCGGAAGTGTGTGTATGCATGCGTAACTAACAGGGCGATAAGGTAAAACTGATAGAGTTTTGTTGCGCCAAAACTGTCGGGTGTTTGTATTTCGGAAAGTAGCGAAAGCTGTACCCATATTTACAGCACCGCCTTAATACCCCTGTCCCAAATTTGAAGAGCAGCATTCGGATAGGAAAGATGGCAATGCAACGCCTCATGAACCCAGAGGAATTTGCGGTCGCAGCGACCAGCAGCAGTCGAGTGGGACAGTGTCCCATTTGGGAGGAAGAAGTCAGGAAATATCTCAAAGGGATGGGATGGCCCCTTTGGAGTGAATTCTGTGACAACAAGGAATCAGGCCCCGGGAGTATAGGACATACTTGGTGGGAGACCCTGAGCGAGATCCACAAAAAGATCTTAGGGAAAGTTCGCAAACCGATGGCAATCGTGTCCTGCTTGGCACAATTGCGAGGCACAGAGGAGGTCGTTAGGATGCTCCAGAAAGAAGGAGAGGGCATACATCGAATGAGTAAGGTCGATGTAAGCGAGGTAGAAAGAGAGAACTTAGAATTGAGGAGGAAATTGGCAGCAAAAGATGGAGAGGTGGAGGATGCCAAAAGGGCTCACTAGTCTTGTCTGGCGCACTTAAGCAGCTTCCAGTCTCAATATGAAAAGGCCTATAAGGACACGCAACATGCAGTCCTGGTACGTGAAGAAACAGAAAAGCAGGTAGAAGCATTGCAGAGGCAGTGCAGCGACCTAAAGGCAGCATTAAGAGCACTCCATGCTGCCACCACAGAGCAAAGACAAAGCACGCTAGATCACGCAAAGTGCCGGAAGCAGATTGCAGAGCTGCAATCGCTGCTTTCAGTTCAGAAAGGATTCCAGGAAACCTTTGGAGCAAAGTTAGATGAGGAAGACAGCCCTGATTGGGAAGAATTGAATGAGCCAGCACAGAGATATGTTCAGGGAACATGTGCGCAGCGAAAGCCACAAAAGAGGAAAGCGCCCCAGCCCCCCACACAGCAGATAGTTCAGGCTCCAATGAACCCAGTAACCACCCGCCGCACAGCCATAGTGGACGATACGGAATTTCTATACTACACCCCCTTAACAGTGACCCAATTACGAGACGCATGCAATAAGATCACACCGTTCCTCCCCACCTCAGACCCCCACCATTTCTTTGCCACAGTCAAGCATCAGGCGACCATGTACAGCCTGGATGAGCGAGAGCATGTAAAGCTCGCAGTTTTAAGTTTAGACCCTTTAGTAGCAGCAGCCCTTCCCGCCCCACAGAATGTATCATAGATTATCATAGAATTTACAGTGCAGAAGGAGGCCATTCGGCCCATCGAGTCTGCACCGGCTCTTGGAAAGAGCACCCTATCCAAGGTCAACGCCTCCACCCTATCCTCATAACCCAGTAACCCCACCCAACACTGTAGGAGGAGGCAACTTGCAGAAATGCATACCGCGATCCTGGATGCGATCGGGTATAACCGGGGTGACCCCGGAGATGGCCTCAACAAATGCAGGCAAAAGAAATCCGAGCACCCCACAGCGTTTGCTGGACGCCTGTGGATCCACTTGGCAGCAGTCTTTGGAGACGTAGACCGTGCCCATTTGTCCCCAGACAACATGGCCAAATGGACCCTCACCCTCATCTCCCATGCCACAGAAACAGGACAGAAAGCTTGCGCGAGTTATGATCTCTCAGAGGAGGCCCATAACGAAAAATGGGTAGTAAAAAGATTGTCCCGCACCTGGGAGCAATCTGTGCAAAGCAAACCCTCAGTTAAAATTCCTGAAGAAAAGCAGGCCGATGCAGATATACAGACAGTTACAACACACCAGGACACCACATGGGTAAATGAAGGAAAGAACAGCCCCCCACCCAAGTCACAGGAGTGTTACAACTGTGGACAGTTGGGACACTTCGCAAGAGAGTTCAATGCCCCTAGAAAGCCACAGAGAGCCCAGCAGACGGGCACTCTGAGTAAGAAGAAGACAGAGCCCATTCATAGTGTTAGCACCAGTTCAGATCAGACGGACCTGACCGGAACGGACTGACGCTGTTCGGGCTCCCCCAGTTGGGTCTGCGACACCCTTTGGAATAGGTCCGGACGACCGGTAGTTGCAGTGAAAATTCGGGGACAGCCCATCGAATTTCTCTGGGACACAGGAGGGTCCCGCACCACAATAAATTCCTCCACCATGTTCCAAAAGGACACGTGGCCCACTACAGCCACCATCACCCTCAGCGGCTTTACAGGCCACTCACAGCAGGGACACATCACAGCCCATGTGCCCATTCAAATCGGTACCATCACCACCAAGCACCCCGTAGTTTTAGTTGACCTGCCCCACACAGCAGAACACATTCTGGGAATCGATTTCATGAATTCCCACAATCTTTCATTTGATCCCGTCAACCAGTGTGTCTGGAAAATGGCGAAGTCTGCAAGAGCCCCCGCAACGCTCAACATAGGTGAACACGCGAACAAAATTAGCGCAGTAGGCAAATTTTGGTTCAACCCGACCACACGTAGCACGGACAAGCAGGTTAGGGCAGTTCTGCAAAAGAACAGGGCAGCATTCACGACCCACAAGCATGACTGTGGACGGATGACTGGCTCCGTACAGATCACAGGACCTGACCCTAGACCCCAAAAACAATATGGATTTCCCCAAGAGGCAGAGGGAGAAATCTCAAAGGTAATAGACAGCTTATTAGAGCAGGGCGTACTTAGATCAGTAGCCTCCACTTATAATGCCCCGATTTGGCCAGTGAGAAAGCCCGATGGATCATGGCGACTGACCATCGATTACCAGGAACTCAACAAAATCACCCCCGCAGCAGCCCCCACAGTAGCAACAAGTCCCGAGACCATGCTCAAGCAGGGACTCAATTCCCGATTCTTTACGGTTTGGGATGTCAGTAATGGATTCTGGTCCATTCCATTGGCAAAGGCGTGCCAGTACAAATTTGCCTTCACCTTTAAAAATCAGCAGTACACGTGGACATGCCTGCCACAAGGCTTCCACAACTCCCCCTCCATTTTCCACCGACAGCTGGCAAATGGTCCAGCCAAATTCTCTCGCACCGAATGTCTGGTGCAGTATGTAGACGATCTACAACTGCAGACAGACACCAAGGAAGAGCACATTGAGCTTCTGTCCGAACTCTTGGAACTCTTACACTCAATCAGTTGTAAAGTCAACCCCAAAAAGGCCCAGATTTTGGAAGATAAGGTGATATATTTGGGAACAATTATCACACATGGTAAATGCGAGATCGAGCATAAAAGGATTGACTCGATTGCTAAATTGCCTCTTCCCCAGAACGTTTCAGCCCTCCGGTCGTTTTTAGGACTGGTTGGCTACTGCCGAAACCACATTGACGGTTTCGCCAGCAAGGCAGCACCCCTCTCAGACCTCCTAAGGAAAGGAGTCCCCTGGGAATGGCTTCCGCAGCACACGGATGCTGTGGACTCTTTAAAACAGGGACTCATAGCAGCCCCTGCACTACAAGTTCCAGACCCACTTTCCCCTTACGCTATAGAGGTAGCAACCACAGACCGCACCCTTTCGGCCGTGCTCCTCCAGGAACGGCACGACCAGTTAAGGCCCATAGCTGGCGCCTCCAGAATTTTAGATGCTGTGGAGCAGGGATTTTCAGCCTGTGAGAGGCACCTGCTCGCAGTATTTTGGGAAGTTCAGTATTTTTCGTATATGACCGGACTGAACTCCATCACAATTCTCACCGAGCACACCTCCACCCAACGTTTGCTGGATGGACGACTCAAGGACGGTACAGTAAGCCAGATTAGAGCAGCTAGATGTACCCTTCTCTTGCAGGGATGGGACATCACTGTTAAACGGACAAAGACGCACACCTTTTTAGCCGACAACTTACAGTACCCCGGAACCCCCCATGAATGCAAAATTATCTCTCCACACCACAACACAGGCCCCTTTATTGTTAAAACACCACCCAGAAAGATAGGTAGTTCAACTCAGAGCCCCCAGCACACAGACACGTGCGAGCCCATAAAGATCTATGTGGATGGATCTTCCACAGTATTGGATGGGAAGCGCATAACAGGTTGCGGTATTTATGTCGAGGACGCGCAGGAACGCGCTCTAGGGGAAATATCATTAAAACTTCCAGGCCACTTAGGCGCGCAGGCAGCAGAGCTTGCGGCCATCGCATATTTAGTGGAACACCCAGATTCCTTCCCCAGCCCAGCAGACATATACTCGGACAGCCTCTATGTCAGCAACAGCCTTACGGAATTCCTGCCCCTGTGGAAAGCAAGAGGATTTGTTTCCGCAGACGGAAAACCCCTCCCCTCAGCCCCATTGCTCCGTCACATCTTAGAGAGAGCACAGAACCGGACTTTTGGGATAGTTAAAGTTCGAAGTCACCATCGTTCTTCCCCCACTGGAAATGTAAAAGCCGATGCACTGGCTAAGGCAGGTTCCAGGCACGGATACTTTTGGACACCCCCCCAAAAGTGCACCAGTGAATGCAGTTCAGGTCTCACAGACTAAGATCGAGGATCTAGTGGAGGCCCAGAAGCAGGACAGCAATCTCAGGGAGATTGTAAAAGGAAACAATCCAGCACCCTATGAGAGGTGTAAAAATGCTCTGACCAGACATGACGGTGTGGTGTTAAAAGACACCCTTTATGTGGTTCCTGAACAGGACAGGAATCAACTGATTTGTTTACTCCATGACGGTCATGGACATCAGGGAATCGATCCCACTACAGCCCACCTCAGGCAGCTCTGTTGGTGGCCGAATTTAAAGGACGATGTTAATCACTACATCGAGAATTGTCTTATCTGTGCCTAGAATAATCCGGACAGATATGCCAAAAAGGCTCAACTCAGCCACACCCGACCCGTTAATGGCCCCTGGACTAACCTCCAGATCGATTTTATAGGATCATTGCCCCCTTGCAGGAATGATTATGAATATGTAAGCGTAGTGATAGACACGTTTACGAAATGGGTGGAAGCATTCCCAGCCAGAACAAACACTGCAAAGACCACAGCCAAGATTTTGACCCACCACATCTTTACAAGATCGGGACACCCCCGCAGCATTGAATCCGACTAAGGTTCCCATTTTACGGGACGTGTCATGCAGAACGTCCTCACGATATTTGGCATCACCCAAAAATTCCACATAGCATACCAACCACAATCGAGTGGTATCGTGGAGCGCATGAATTGGACCCTAAAATCCACCCTCAGAAAAATGGTCCAGCAAAACAACACCACTTGGGACTCAGTCCTCCCTTTTGCGCTGATGTTTTTGCATAATACAATTTCAACTTCCACAGGTTACACCCCACACACCCTCATGACCGGACGCCCCATGAAAGGCACAGAATATTTATTAGGTTTAGACTTGACCAGCCCCAAGGTGACGGCCCTCACACACGAGAAAGCAGTCGAGCAGTTAGTGAATAATGTTAAAACGGCTCAGCTAGCAGCCGCAGTGAAATTGGGCACAAGGAAGAAACAGAGCAAGGCTTGTTTCGGCAAGACAGTGCATGCGACTGAGTACAGTGTAGGACAGCAAGTCATGCTCTCTGTATACAACCCCAGCACATTCCTGTCACCAAAGTACTCGCGTCCGTACTCCATTGCGGACAAAGTAAGCCCTTCCGTATACAAGATAAAGTATCCCAACGGAAAGACTGCGTGGTTCCATATCAACCAGCTGAAGGCATATGGAACACAGTCTAACCACTCACACCACGTCATGCTCGACGCAGCACACCACACCCCGCCCACAGCCAACGTAACCCTACCAACCCCCACCACGTCCAGCCCAGCCACGGACTCGACCTCGACTCCACCCCCGAAATATACACTCCGCCCCGGAACGGCCACCGACTGTGACTCGGACGATAGCCACAGCACGCCTCCCTACTATCCCATGCAACAGGACCCACACCCAGCGAATCCGACTACGAGTCGAGTGATCCCTTCATGATCACTTTACGAAACAAACCCCACCACCGACCACCGACCTACCATGACAACCCCAATTCCGTCCCCACACAACTAGACACCACCTATTGGCACAGAGACAACTCATACAGACTCGTCTGAAACGACAAGACCGACCCCAAATCACACCATGCAGCCCTATCAACTTTAATACATTCAAGAGTTTGGCATCCGGGAGAAGATGACGACCTTGAGTCTGACTCCCAAAACGAGAACCCCTTTGCGACCCTGTTCGCACCCGATAACTGAGGTGTCCAGATGATGTTTTAAAAGGAACCGCTTGTGAGAAAACGGTGTCCTTTCTGATGGAACCTGCAGCATGTTTTACATTGTTTGTACTGTTTTGTTAAATGTTGTATGTCAGACCGGAATTTTTTTTCCCAACGGCCCCACGCCTTTTCGGCCGAAACCTCTAAGGACTTGCCCACAGAGACTTGTTGAGGTCCCCGACGCCAGTTCAGCGGAACTCGTCTGTCGACAGACGCCCGTTCGTAACTGCCCTTCTGGTTCGAGGGAAGAACCACTACGGCAGCCCCCCACAATGACTACATTTCTTGCCCGTTCTTGTCGGTTGCTCAGGCAGTGGAGAAACGGCTTGGGACCCGCCCTGCCTGGGGACTCCATCCAACTCTTACCCGTCGCGGCCCATACGCACCTCATTTTGGAAATTTTCGTTCAAAAAGTTTTGTTTCGTTTCAGGTAACCCTTAGGTTACCAACCATATGCTATTTACATCCTGAAACATTTGGATGGTAAACCACACAGTCTGCGAGGCGGCTCGCACTGGTTCATTATTTGAAAGTGTGTCTTGTCCTAAAATTCGTTTTTTGAAAAAGAAAAATGAGTGAGTCACACATAGTGACCAATTATAAAGGGAGTAATTGGCACTAAAGGACAGACAGAGTATCGTATGAGATGTTAAACCAAGATAGTTACAGACACTATGCTTGATTCCACAGAACTCCAGAAGCTCCAGGACCGGAGAAGAGAGAAGAGAAGAGAAGAGAAGAGACGTGAAAGAAGACGCACCATGAGGACATCCTCCGGATTGTGCATCGTGATAATGGACATTTGGTTGCGCGTGAACGCGAACCCCATGACCTCAATCCCCCCAGCCGTTAATGATTCACTTCCCCACAGTACCCAGAGCCCAGTCACCAGCGACACCGCACCATCTTGGTGTGACAGGTTTATAACCTGGTACTCCCTGTCCTACGTAATAGAATCCTTGTTGGTATTGGCGATACTCTGCTGCATCGTGCAGACTATGCGTCTAAGAAAATGGAGATGGAGAGCCTACCGCGCTCGCACCCCGGTATATAGGATCAGATCCCCTATTTTCGGATATGTCCAGACCCCCGAACCCCGCGATCTATAATAAAGAGCATTCGTTTGCGTTTCTGTTGTAAATAAAGAAATGTTCACGAGCAATTGTACGATCCTGAGTTTGACTGCCAAGCCAGGAAAAATGTGTATAAACTGCTATGATTTTGTTTGTATGGTTGAGGAAGTTAGAGTGATGAAAAGTTTGAGTGACAGTAGTGTATTAAGGATAGTTAGAGGTTCCCATTTTAAAAATTGTTTTGGAATGCATGTCCCAGTTTCACTTAGCGCCCCTTAGAATTGTCAGTTAAAAATTTTTTGCATAGTTATGGTCAGTGTAGAGGCCATGAAAGAAGTGCTCACCAGGTCAGGGAATAGAAAGCAACGTAGTTATGTGATCCTTCACACTTCGCGTTAGGATCACAAGGAGGGAGTGTAGCCACCTAAATTGGCCAACTACCGATTTAAAATGGCGAATGGCAAAGGCTGATGGGAAAGTCAGCCAACAAGACAGAAACCAGCAGGTGCAGGTTTGCTGTGTATTAAAACTCTGCAAAAGGCCAGACAACATTGATACCAGTGACCATCACCATGACAATGTAGCAGCCATGTGCATACTGATGAGCAATCCCCGGGAACAATAAGTAACATTTGGGACACACAAAGCAAAGTCAGACTCCCTGGCGCCAGCAGGAGCCAACACAAAGGAGCACCTCAAGACCGCCCATCGATCAGGGAACCACTCCAGTATTGGAGAAATCGAACCAAGCGACTGGGACAAAGTCCAATCACTTGGGACCAGGTACAGGGCCCACCCCGAAAGGCAGGAAGCCCCTGGGGACTTTAAGAGTTAAGCCCCAAGTTCAAATCGCTCTCTTCACCTCTTCGTCCTGCCCGGGTCACCCAGCAACACAAACCAACATTGGCCGTGACCGGTGCAGTGACCACCAAACGAAGTAAGTCTTAATTCAACGTTCCTACGAGATAGGCGTTCCTAGCTACCAATCCGTACCAACTTCGAATCCCGCAGACTCAGAACCCGAACGAAAGGCCATTTGTTCCCCTGACCTGGTGGGCCAGTCCAAAGTTAAGTATAGGGATGTTAGTTGTAGAAGTAGCTTAGACGTAGAATCTGTGCATGGGTAGCGATTACTGTGTATAATAAATGTGCTTTGATTTGAATCTTACTAATCGGTGTATTGGATTATTGATCATTACTCGGACTTGAACCTCGTGGCGGTATCATAAAGATACCTGGCGACTCGAGAGCAAAGGTAATAAAACAGAGCAATTGAACCAAGGAGAAAGTTAGCAACATTCCTTTCAACTACCTCACTATCTGCTAAGATAAAGAATTCTATCATATTATGGTCATTCATCCCCAAGGGTTCTCTCATAATTAGGCCACTAACTAATCCTTTCTGATTGGGCAACACCCAGTCCAAGCTGGCCTGTTACTTTGTTGGTTCCTCAACGTATTCATCCAGAAAACCATCCTATACACTCTCTAGAAATTCCTCCTCTATTGTACTGTGACTAATTTGACTCACCCAATCTATATCTAAAGTCACTCATAATCACAGATGTTCCGTTAACACATGCATCTCTGATTTCCTATCCAATTCTATTCCCAACATTACCACTGCAGTTTAGTGGTCTGCATACCACCCCATGAATGTTTTTTTTTGCCTTGTGGTGTTACTTAACTCAACCCATACAGATTTCACATCCTCTGTGCTAATATCTTTCCTCAATATTGTATCAATATTTTCTATAATCCACAATGCAACTCCACTGTCTTTTCATTTCTGTCTTTCCTACCTAAAAACTGAATAGCCCTCAATATTTAGTTTCTGTCCTTGGTCACTTTGGAGCCATGTCTCCATAATCCTAACTATATCAAACCCCTTGACATTTTTCTGACCAATTAATTCAAGCATTTTATTTTGACTGCTTCACGTGTTCAGGCACAACACCTTAAGGTTAGTCATTTTAACGTATCCTGTCCCTTACCTACTATGTTTTACAGTGTTATTATCTGATTGAAGCCCTTAATCTCTCTGATCACCTTTCTTATTCCCTTTCTTATTCCCCTTTCTGTCTTTTGTTTTTGTCCTTATTTCCTCCTCCTCTGACTCCTTGCATAGGTTTTCATACCCCTGCCATATTAGTTTGAACCTTCCCCAACTGCTGTAGCAAGTCCCCCCACCGAGGACATTAGTCCCAGTCCTGCCCAGATGTAACCCATCCAATTTGAACAGGTCCCACCTCCCCTAGAACTGGTCCCATTGCCCCAGGAATCTGAAACCCTCCCCCTCACACCATCTTTTCAGCCACGTATTCATCTGATATATCCTGCTTTTTCTGCTCTGACTAGTACGTGGCACTGGTGGTAATCCTGAGATCACTACCTTTGAGGTCTGACTTCCCAACTTTCTTCCTATCTCCCTATATTCTGCTTTTAGGACCTCATCCCTTTTGTTACCTATGTCGTTTGTACCAACATGTACCACGGCCACTGGTTATTCACCCTCCCCCTCCAGAATGTCCTGTAAACGTTCCGAGACATCCTTTACCCTAGCACCAGGTAGGCAACACGCCATTCTGGAGTCTTGTTTGCAACCACAGAAAGGCCTATCTATTCCCCTTACAATTGCATCCCCAATGACTATTGCATTCCCACACTTTTTACTCCTCCCCTCTGCAGCAAAATCAACCATTGTGCAACAAGTTTGGCTGTTGATGCTGCTGTTTTCCCTCGAGTGGTCATTCCCATCAACATTATCCAAAGCGGTATATCTGTTTTACAAGGGAATGGCCACAAGAGATTCCTGCACAACCTGCCTAGCTCTCTTGCTCTGCCTGGTGGGTCACCCTTTCCCTCCCTGCCTGTGGAGTCTGAGCCTCCGGTGTGACCAAATCTCTTTACGATCTATTCATAACACTCTCCACCATGGATGCTCCAAAGTGTCCTCAACCACCGCTCTGAAACTCGGGCTTCCAGGAGCTGCAGCTGGAGACAATTCCTGCACACATGGTGGTCCTGGGAATTGGAAACATTCCTGGTCTCCCATATGGGGCAAGAAGAGCAGACCACGGCTTGGAGCTCTGCTGACATGTTTTAACCTTTAAATTAAATTTATCCTTTTAATATCAAATAATATTAACTAGTATTAACTAATATTAACTAGGGCCCTTCTTCTCTGCTCCCTGTTATCATAGAATATATAAATGTACTCAAAGAACAAACAAAGACCAAAGAAATGTACAGCACAGGAACAGGCCCTTCGGCCCTCCAAACCCGTGCCGACCATGCTGCCCGACTAAACTACAATCTTCTACACTTCCTAGGTCCGTATCCCTCTATTCCCATCCTATTCATGTATTTGTCAAGATGCCCCTTAAATGTCACTATCGTACTCACCCAATTAGCTCTTTTGATTTCCTGATTCCGCTTTCAAATTCACTTCTCCTTAATCCTCCAAGCTTCGATCCCTAACTGTCATCATTTTCAGTTAATTAAGTTACAGCTATTTAGACACAGTCTCTAATATCAGTTACAGTTGATTTTTTCTTCAAACAGCGCGCTGCTTGAACAACTCCTGAGCCCCGCGACAACTGTCCCGGTGCTCCCTGCTGCCTGAAGGTGATTGAGGGCCCCGAGCCTTGTGTTCCTTTTATCTTGCGCTCCCAGCAGAGTATTCCTCGCAGGTCCGGTGCTCTCTGCTGCCTGCCTTATTGCTTTCAGAGATCTGTGGACTGCACCCAAGATCCCTCTGTTCCTCTGAATTTCCTAGTGTCCTGCCACTCATTGGGCACTCTCTTATCTTGTTACTCCTTCCAATGTAATCACCGCACTTTTCGGGGATAAATCCCATCTGCCACTAATCTACCCATCTGACCACCCATTTATATTTTCCTGCAACCTAAGACTCACTATTAACCACCCTGCCAACCTTCATGTTATCCACAAACTTACTTATCATCCCCCTCACATCCTTATCTGTACTGTTCATATATGCCACAAACAATAAGGGAACCAGCACTGATCCCTGTGATACGGCACTGGATACCGGCCTCCAGTCACACAAACAGCATTCTCCCACAACCCTCTGTCTCCTACCACTAAACCAGTTTTGGATCTAACTTGTCATATTATCCTGGATCCCATGAGCTTATACCACCTTTGTCAGTCTGCGGTGTGGGACCTTGAATGTAAAATCACTTTTTGACTATGTAATCATTTCCTTATGTTTTTTCTATTAATCATTGTAGACCAGCTGTGTTAACCTTATGAGGGTGTGTGTGTGTGTTAATCTGACTCACAGTGATAACATGAAACATCGAGCTAAAGTCTGAAAATAGGTAAAGAACTGTAAAATGCCTGGCAGTAACAAGGTGTGTAACTGTTTGTGTAACTGAACGGAGTTTATTTATAACAAGGGAAAATGGTACAGAGGCCACTGGCCTGAGCTGCCTTAGTGCAGTATCTCCGGGCTCCAGTTCTTACATGTTACTACATGGCCCCCTGGTGAATTCTGCCTAAGAGGGGACTCAACCCTCTTGGATGATCACCTGTTCTTGGTTCCTATTGGTCCCCCAGAACCAGATGACCTCCCCCACCCTTTGCTGCACTGTCTTAAAGAGACAGACACCACAATCCACTACACATCTTCCTCTTTAACTTTTTATACTATCTTCAAAATGAAGCTACTCAACCCAAATTCTACATAAACATTATACACACACGGGAAACATTTGCAAATCAATGCAGTGATTGTTCAATGATGAGATCTTGAGGCTTGCACTTAATACAACATTTCTTTTAGAAGGCTTCAACTATGCATAGTTCCAAATATAGGCCGAGATTTTCCGTTCGGCCGCACCATTTTGCTGGTGCAGCGCAACCCCGCCGGCAGCGGGATTTTCCGTCCCGCCAGCCGGCTAATGGGTTTTCCCATTGTGGACAGCCCCACGCTGTCGGGAAATCCGCGAGATTGGGTGCACTGCGGCGCAACGGAGAATCCCGATAGTGAAGAATCCAGCTCATAGTCTATCAAGAGACTCTTCCATACTGACTGCACTGTGGGCTCAAGACACAAAGCATGATGGTCAATTTAGTCAAATCAAAATTTTGAAAGCATCAGCAAATCTCTAAAAACTTACTTAAACTGTACCTGGACTTATACCGGGGGAAACAAGCTGACAGAGCCTCATTAAGGGCAATAAATGGGCTGCTTTCTCCCAACTTTGAGATTGTTAATAATGTTAGATAACAAAGCAGAACCAAGCTGACTTCAAGTGTGACCTTTGGGTGGGCCCGAAAGGCGACAGCTGCGAAGGCATGAAAACGAACACTGATTTGGATTTAGATTTATTTATTGTCACGTGTACCGAGGTACAGTGAAAAATGTTTTTCGGCGAGCAGCTCAAACAGATCATTAAGTACATGAAAAGAAAAGAAAAAGAAAATATATAATAGTGCAACACAAGGTACACAATGAAAAGACATAGACATCGGCCTTGGGTAAAGCATACAGGAGGGTAGTATTAATCAGGTCAGTTCATAAGAGGGTCACTTATGAGTCTGTAACAGCGGGGAAGAAGCTGTTTTTGAATCTATTTGTGGGTGTTCTCAGACTTTTGTATCTCCTGCCCGATGGAAGAAGTTGGAAGAGTGAGTAAGACGGGTTGGTGGGGTCTTTGATTATGCTGCCCACTTTCCCCAGGCAGCGGGAGGTGTAGACAGAGTCAATGGATGGGAGGCAGGTTCATGTGATGGACTGGGCTGTGTTCACGACTCTCTGAAGTTTCTTGCGGTCTTGGGCTGAGCAATTGCCATACCAGGCTGTGATGCAGCCAAATAGGATGCTTTCTATGGTTCATCTGTAAAACATTGGTAAGAGTTAATGTGGACATGCCGGATTTCCTTATTTTCCTGAGGAAGTATAGGCGCTATTGTGCTTTCTTGGTGGTAGCATCAACGTGGGTGGACCAGGATAGATTATTGGTGATGTGCACCCCTAGGAATTTGAAGCTGTTAACCATCTCCACCTCAGCCCCATTGATGCTGACAGGGCTGTGTGTGGTACTTTGCTTTCTGCAATCAATGACCAGCTCTTTAGTTTTGCTGGCATTGAGGGATGTAATTGAAAACCAATTAAATGAACTGAAACGCAGGCGTGATCTTTAGCATAAGGTGTAAGGAAAGAGTCCAGTGAATCATCAAGGCTGAAGTGGTTGGAACAATTTTGCAAGTTGCTCAGGGGAGGCAAACAGAGGATTTTGTCATTGGAATGGCCACTGAGACAGCCCTTGGCACACACAGGGAAACTAAGCAACTGGTATTGTTGTGAGTATGTGCTATTGATTAATGGTTTAATAAAGGTGTAACTTCATTCAAGTTGTGTTAGTTTTATAGAATTGGTGCGCAATGACTGAAGGCCATTTAAGTGGGAGGGAGTAAAAACAGAATGGCTGTCATAGGGGACAACACAATTAAGGGGATAGATTCCATTCGCCGCAGCTGAAAGCATGAGTCCCAGAAATTGTATTGCCTGCCTGGTGCCAGGGTTCAGGGCTGGAGTAGAAGTGGGGAGTGGGGGGGCAATTGGGGAGGTGGGTGGTGGTAAAGATCTAGTTGCCGTAGTCCACCAATGACATAGGTAGAACAAAGACGAAAGTTTCTCTGAGGACATATAAGCAACTACGGGTTAAATTAATAAGCAGAACCACAAAATTAATAATCTGTGGATTTCCATCTGAGCCAGGAGCAAATTGTCATACGATCAGAGAGTTGAATGCTTGCCTCAAAAATTGGTGAAGGTGAAACAGATTTTGATTCCCTTGACACTGGCGCTAGAATTGGAGTGAGAACTGTACTATTGGGACAATCTTCACCTGAACCATGCTGGGACCAGTGTCCTAGCGATTCATATAATGAGGATTTCAGACAGGGTTTTAAACTAAATAATGGATGGGGCTGTGGGATTCACATGATGGTTGGTTTAGAAAGTTAAAGGGAAAGGACAAGGCATTTGTGTAGGGTAGCAATACAGATAGTGGTAACCAGAGTGTGAGACAGGAAGGGACAGAGCATTCAGACATTAAAGGACACCAGAAATATGATCAAAGGAGTGAAAACAATGTCTTCAATCTAACATGATGTGGAGATGCCGGCGTTGGACTGGGGTGAGCACAGTACAAAGTCTTACAACACCAGGTTAAAGTCCAACAGGTTTGTTTCGATGTCACTAGCTTTCGGAGCGCTGCTCCTTCCTCAGGTGAATGCAGAGGTCTGTTCCAGAAACACATATATAGACAAATTCAAAGATGCCAAACAATGCTAGGAATGCGAGCATTAGCAGGTGATTAAATCTTTACAGATCCAGAGATGGGGTAACCCCAGGTTACTTCAATCTAACAGCCATTGCTTCTGTGATGTTTCTTTCCCCTAGGGCAGTTTTAGGACAAGGGGATGGTCATTTAGGACTGAATCTTTGGAATTCTCTACTCCAAAGGACTGTGGCTATGCCATCCTCATAACCATAACATGGACAGTGCAGAAGGAGGCCATTCGGCCCCTTAAATCTGCACAGGCGCTTGGAAAGAGCACCCTACTTAAGCCCACATCTCCACCCTACCCCCGTAACCCAGTAACCCCACCTAACCTTTTTTGGACACTAAAGGCAATTTAGCGTGGCCAATCCACCTAACCTGCACATTTTTGGACTGTGGGAGGAAACTGGAGCACCCGGAGGAATCCCACGCAGACACGGGAAGAATGTGCAGACTCTGCACAGAGAGTGACCCAAGCCGGGAATCGAACCTGGGTCCCTGGAGTTGTGACGGAACAGTGCTAACCACAGTGCTACCGTGCCGCCCTAGTTCATTGAATATGCTTATGGCAGAGGTGGACAGGCCTTTGGTCTCTCGGGTAATCAAGGGCTAAGGAGAGCGGGTGGGAATGTGGTGTTGAAACCCAAGATCAGCCATGATTATATTGAAAGTTCGAGCAGGCTCAGTGAGCGGTATAGATTTTTCCTGCTCCTAATTCTTCGGTTCTTAGCCTTCAATTATGAGAATAGATTGGAGATGTTAGGACTGTTCAAATTGGAGAGAAGAAGGCTAAGGGGAGATTTGATAGAGATGTTCAAAATCATGAGGGGCATGGCACTAAGTCAGAATGCTCGTTCGAAGAGCTGGTGCAGGCCTCCTTCCACACCGCACCCATTCTATGATTCTTCTGAGAAGTGTAACATGTTGCTGGAGCTCTTGGTTGTGCATTCATCAGGACAAATGTAAGAACGACGCTAATGACCAATGTAATTAATCAGTCAAGCCCATTACATGGCTCATTAACTCCTGCTAAAAGCAACACACATTCTTTCAGATGAACCTGTTCATTGCAAACAAAAGGAATGTGTTCAAGCCTTGCACCTTTGTTGATTTACCCAGAAGCTTGAAAGACATTAGTTTTGTGTTACTTTCTCCAAGGCAACGCCTCAGAGAGAGTCAACTTGCCAACCGATCATCACCCTTTTCTCCTGCATTGTGCCCATTTGTGAAATTTGGCATTCCTGCGGCATAACCTCCTGCCCTTATAGGTGTATCAATGCTGGGTTTGTCAATGAGGTGCTGGTGTAGAAGAGCTGATGGAACAGCAAAGTAAACCATTCATCAAATTCTGGATTACTGTATTTTGCTGCTCATGCACAGATGCCCAAACTAGGAATTTCTTCAGCCATAGGGTGGTGAATCTGTGGAACTCTTTGCCGCAGAAGGCTGTGGAGGCCAAATCACTGAGTGTCTTTAAGACAGAGATAGATAGGTTCTTGATTAATAAGGGGATCAGGGGTTATGGGGAGAAGGCAGGAGAATGGGGATGAGAAAAATATCAGCCATGATTGAATGGCAGAGCAGACCCCACGGGTCGAGTGGCCTAATTCTGCTCCTGTGCCTTATGGTCTTATGGTCCAATGTTCAATTTGCACCTCAATAGTGATGAGTGCTGATAGCATCACCTTCATTCCTACTGCAAAAACTAATTAAGCTGAATGATCTGAATTGAGATCTCAATCACTCCATCACTGCTGGTCATGCCAAGCCTTGAACTCAGGAATTCTCTCCCTCAACCTTGTTTTCCTTCTTTAAGACATTCCTTGAAACCTCTCTCTACGACCAAGCTTTTGACTATGTGCCTAATACCTTCTTAAGTAGTTTCTGTCATTTTTGTTTATAATGTCTCAGTGAAGCACTGAGGATATTTTGTGAACTGTGGGTATATTTTAAAAAAGCATTGGTGTGGTTTTAAGTCATTTAAACCTAGCTTTACTGCAGGCGAGGGATATACTACACCCAATGTGAAGCAGAAGTGGAGTGGAATGAGGCTATCACAAATTATTGATTTGGTGTGCTGCACTTGCTCTCGAATTGCATTATTGCACTTCTATGTAGTTACAAATGAATTTTATGTGCACGTTGCTATGAAAATGTTAATATGACTGCGCAGAAAATGTAGCTGTAAGCTATAATAGGAGCACCTTAACTTCAGAGTCTGTTGCAGAGATGGACTTTAACTAATGAATTATGCCACCTAACCGCCCCCAACCCCACCCCCACCCCCACCACCACACTGAACAGCAAAGCTTCCTTCTTGGTTTATTTAACAACGTTCATTGTGGACCAGGGCTATTTGAATACCAAATATTCTGGGGTATTTGTTTGTCAAATTGTTGAGTCTCTATAAAAGAGATAAGCTACAGAGGTAGTTCCATTTAATAGATCAGTGTCTTTCAAATAAATAATTCTCGAATTTATTGGAACTCAATGGAAATAAAACACGGAGTACACTGTAAATTAACACAAATACAAAAGCTGGAGTCGCGATGTTGGATTAGGTTCTTTTCATTGGCAGTCGTTCCAATAAGTTGTAGTTTTTTTCTCAGATTCTTGGTTGTTCAGCAGCTATTTCTGAAAAGCTCCCGGCCCCCTATGTCTGCAGCTTTTGTTATCTTGGATGAATGCCAGCTTCCCAGTGATGGGACTCTTACTTTATACACAGCCTTGCTTCAGAAATCATAAAAGAAACAGTTTTGTCATGGCACTCACTGAATTAGAACAGAATTAACCCTCCCCTCCTATCCAACATGATGAAAAAATACCTGGTAGCTGTATTGCTTCGGATAATTTCTGATTATGTTTCAGGCATAATCTATATTTTCTAGCACAGCTTGTTTTATTTATTAAACTTTAACTTATTTAAATTCAGTGAATAGAATTTCTTTAGGATGAGGGTGAATTGAATTTCTGTGCACAGTTCTCCATTCACGCAGATATATGGTTGTACTGAAACATTAAAATCTGAATTATTTATATTCTCTTTGGGGTAACAATTTCTGACCAATTAAATTATTAATCTGAAATATCAGAATATTTTTAAATTATTACAAATGTTCAAAGCTTTTTCAATTCTACAAAAGAACATAAGATAGTTTGCAAAGAGAAACCCATTAAGATCTTGCTTTTCATGATCATTATGGACTGCATTCCACTCCCTCAACATTACCTGTGGATCATCTTCAAGTAAAAATTATTTTCTTCCCCTTTTCCTCTGAAAATCACTATGAATGTTTTCTAACAGCTCAATCTAATCTTAACCAATAGTGCATACCATCTGGATTCAAAACAATTGTCTAAAAGTTTCTTCTACATTGTTTTCATATAATGGAAAAGGTGATTTCTTTTTTTCAAAATATAACCTTGTTTGAGGTTTTGTGATTACCTCCTCCAATCTCATGCTTATTGTTAAAACTAACTAGCTTGGACACATAACCCTCATCCACACAGTTACAATTAGGTAAGGAGAGGTCGAATAGCCCCCCTCTTTTCCTTCTCCTTGACTGATCACAACAAGTTTGTGTTTTAAAAGATATACTAGCTGTAGTAGTGCAGTCCCTTTAAGGGGGTAGGCTTGGTGGCCCATGTGACTTATCCGGGAAAGTGTGAACCCTGGCCCGTGGCCGGCCAGTAGCTGTCAGCACGGAGCCCAGGGAGTCTGGCGTGACTGAACTGCACGCCAGAACTGTTCTTACCATTGATTTGTGCACTGTCAGTACAGATCACTCTACCTTATAATCATGTAACTGAACACCCGGAGGAAACCCATGCAGACACGGGGAGAATGTGCAGACTCCGCACAGACAGTGACCCAATCCAGGAATTGTGGAAGGGCAGCACTGTGCTACCGTGCTGCCCTTACACAAAATGGTGGCGTCTGCCAATCGCTTAAAATGGCTATCGCTGTTGAGACCACGTTTTACTTCCGGATACGTCACAACATTTATACATTTATGGTATCTGTGGTGTTGGGTGCTCTGGTGCACAGATGAGCCAACACAGTTGTGTGTGGTACAACTCTATTTTATTATAACTCTTATAATACAGTTCGTTCTGGATACTCTGCATGTGCTGTCTCCCTGAGTGTCCCCGGCTATAGCTGTGTCCTGGTTCTCCTCTGCCGCTCTTACTGACCACCAGGGGTTGTGTCTGTGCTTTTATATCTTTCTGTCATTGGTTGTGGTGTTGTGTGTTCTGATTTGTCTGTTGGTGTGTCTATCATGATGTGTGTGTTTGAATATCATGACATCCCCCTTTTTTACAAAGACAAGTGCCTACGTGGTTATAAATACAATTGTTTCGTGAGTGCATCTAAGAGTGTGCGTTTGTGTTGTGTACAGCGTGTGTTTATGACGTAACTATTTACATGGGGCGATGTCGGGTGCGTCACACTAACAAGGTTGTACCATAACAAAACTTGGATGCGAGAGAAAAAAAAAAACTTGAACATTGGTCCGGTCAGACGATATCTGGAACAATAAACAACAACAGGTTATAATACAGAAGTGTTTGACTTTTTTTGAACGTATTAACAGCGTTATAAGTCCAGTCTAATGGGTGACCGCCTCAAGAATGGGCTGGTCCTCAAGCCGGTTCAGCTGTGGAGATTTGGGGTCACACTGGTTCACCTTGGACTGTTGGAGGTGATGCTGTTGCCGAAGTCTCTACTTTACCATTTGTTGTACTTCATGCAGTGCTTGGTTTTTTTCATTCTTGCAAATATAACATTCAACATCTTTGTTAGTGGTGCCCTGGCTGTGGTTTGGTTCTGGTGGCGATGGAAGGGGCATGATCCGTGGCATCTCCACGAAGTCATCCTTGGGAACCAGTGGAGGATCCGGCGTGTGCGTACGGTGCAGTTGCGAGCGTGGAAGGCGGCACAGAGCCCGCTGATTGCGCCTACGCACCAATCCATCCGCCCTGCATGCCAGGAACAAGGTGGAGTCTGTTTTCTTTTTATGTTTGTGGTGGACGGCATCTTGTAGCCGATGGGTCGTTGCCATCGAAGTAGCACCATCACTAATATCATGCAAGGCGATGACTGTGCCAGATGTGGAAGTTGGCCAAGACCGTGTACGCTGGTTCCGGCCACCTGCTGTGCCGGAAGGGCGACTCCGCAGAGAAACGTCGAAGCATGTCGCCTTGGATAGAGAATTGTTGCTCGCATCAACGTCTGGCGATGGCGCGAGTTGGTGTGTCCATCTTGGACCGCCGGTGCTGGTTGCCACTGCCGACCCAGTGGGACTGCCACGCGATCCATTCCCTGTCGCCGTGGCATCTGCCGTCACCCTGAGCGTGCCATCACCGAGGCCGCGACACCGCCCGTCCGGAGCAAGGTCTGGCGTGCGCAGATCAGAGTCGGCGCTTGGCTGCTCCCCATCTGGAGTCCGGTCTGCCTTCCGTCGATGCCCCCCGTCCGGAGTCCCAACAGGTTCACTGGAGGCAGCCGAGATTCCCTGAAGCTGCACTTCTGGAGTCGGAACATGCAGGAATGCACCAACCAGTGGAGAGGCTCGAGCCATCGAGGGTGGAAGCGGTGCGCCGCCACCGCAGTCGTCAGTGGTCCCACCGTGATCGTTGAGTGCCTTGGTACGCACTAGGCGAGGTCTGTCACCTTGCACCTTTTGCATGGGAAGTGGGATGCTGTCGTCACTCGTCTCACATCCCGTGGATAGATCGTCATTAGCAGCTTGCTGTTCACTAGGGTTGGGTAAATTGTCAGAGTTTTCATCTGGTGGTGCACACCATGTCGGTGGACTGTCATTGTCTTGCCATTGTCCTTCATTTGGGCTTTTCTTCTTTGGAACTTTAAATCTTCCCCCAGACATTGCACAACCTTGTTTATTACCCCCAAATTCTCCCATATGTATGGTCTCGAATATAGTATCCACTGTTTCTATCGACATTGTACCATTTTCCAAAGAACATTCCGTTTCACTTTTCTTCTCAGGTACCTCATATGTAACTTTGTTTGATGTACATGCCTTCATGGTCTCTGGGTCTGATTTTGCTGGGACTGGCATGGTCACAGTCTCTTTTTTACTGTTCTCAATTGCCCACATTATACTCCCCATACATAACTGCTTAAGCACTGGGGTTAGTGTGGTACAATGGATAATCGGGTCGACCTTATCTGCATCTTCATCATTAGTGGAAAGCACACTTGGTTCACTTGAAACTGCTGTGGGTGTTAAATTCGTTATCTGGCTACTCGATGTCGGTGTCCTCAGGATTCTTGCTCCAATGTTCTGCTCAATAATCAGTGGAGTGTGTATAGGTTCAATGCAATTAATGTTCCCCTCCAGGTTTGAAGAGTCATTACTGACTAACTGCTGGTCTCCGAAGTTGGGATTTTGCGGTATTGTGTTGAAGGGAGACATTTGTCCCTGCTGTAGATATGATTCAGGTTGTGTTATTTCCATTACCTGAGGATCAATGTCTTGTCCATTTTTTCGATCCGTACTAAAACACTGGCAATTCTCAGTCTGCTCCTTGCAAGTTAAACATACAATTAATTTCGTTAGCAAATCCTCAGCATCCTTCTGTGGCCGTGCTGCATTATTAATCTCTGTTCGGCTACAATGATCCTGAAGGTCAGCGCATAAACCTTTTTTCTTCGGGCTTGGACGAGGCGATTCCTTTGGCTTGTCTTCAGTTGGGCTTGAACAGTCTTCAGCGCTGTGCCCTTTATTGTAGCGTGAGAGACCGTCATGGTCATGCTGCTGTGTAGTGGAGCATGGTAGGCTGTTATAGCCTTCTTGCTGTTCACGGGAGCATGGCAGACTTGCATCGTCTGCCGCTGGTTGGTCAGGGGAGGTTGCTAGACCCTCATGGTCTTGTTCCTGCAAGGACTGCGCTCTGGAGTCTTGCGTTCCTTCCATCGTGGAGTCCGTCCACGAGCTCTCTGTGGAGGCTTGTGACATTGGAGTCACTTCTTGTTCGTGCAAGGACTGCGCTCTGGAGTCTTGCGTTGCTTCTATCGTGGAGGCTGTCCACGAGCTTGCTGTGGAAGCTTGTGACACTGGAGTCACTTCTGGTTCATGCGAGGACTGCACTCTGGAGTCTTGCATGTCTTCTTTCATAGAGTCGGGAACGTTGAGCGGGACGTGGACCACGCTCTGTGTGGCAGCAGGGCACTCTCCGTGTGCTTGCACCGCTCCCTGTCTGGTAATGTCAGGCTGCAGCATCATCCGGTACTGATGAGTTGGAACGTCATATCTGCTGGGTTGAAGATCCTCAAATCCGAAAAATGAATCCGCATCTGCGTCGGATTCAATGTGGGGGCCGCCAATGTGCAACACGAAAGGTTCGTCCGAGTCATAGTCATATAGGACCACGGAGCTATCATTGGGCTCGCGAGGTCCGGAAACACTGTAAAAATCGTCATCGAAGTATTCAAGGTCGGAATCATCGGCTTGTGCGTATGTAACTGCTTGTCGGAGGGTTCTTCGGAGGTTAAATTCATCTCCTGGGTCAATTTGCGGCACTGTGCTGTCATTCCAGGTGAAGGAAGGTTGTTTTACAGCTTTAACAGATTTTTGTGTTTTTGATTTGGGACGTTTCCCTTTTAAATTGGATTTGGGACATTTCCTTTTTAAATTGATCCAGTCTTGGGCCTCTGACATCCTGACGCTCGGTATGTAGCACGTAGGAAGCGACTGCGCATGCTCAGATCGCTGTTCCTTTACCGATGGCCGTTTTCTTGACTGCGCATGCGCACCATATTGCGCATGCGCAAACGAAACTTCCGGTTCTGCGCACTTCTCGCGCTACTGTGCTAGCGTTATACCTTTAGCAAGATGGCCGCCGACCTCGACCCAGCCTTTTCTCAGGCCCTGGATTTCGGGCTCCGGGATCCCAGCCACGAGGTGAGTACTGCAGCTTGTCTTACCTTTAAGTCCCCATTGGATTGCGTATTCTTCACAGTACTTGGCGAATTTGCCCATGACTGCCTGGTAATCGTGCCTTTGCTGCCTCCTGAAGAACCTGAACCTTCTGAACATTGCTCTTGCCCTTGCACCGGCGACGATGAGGAGAAATTCAATTTTTTCCTTATCATCCAGGTCTTGGAGTTCAGCTGCCGCCAGGAACAACTCGAACATTTGCCGGAATCGCCGCCAGTTTTCGTGGAGGTCACCGTCGCACTGGAGCGCCTGCGGAACCGGGAGCTCTTGCATTATGCCTGGGCACTGCTGGTTGTCTCTGTACACTGGATGTATGCCGGCAGGTATCGATCCACTCCTGTACCATGTGGTGTTGGGTGCTCTGGTGCACAGATGAGCCAACACAGTTGTGTGTGGTACAACTCTATTTTATTATAACTCTTATAATACAGTTCGTTCTGGATACTCTGCACGTGCTGTCTCCCTGAGTGTCCCCGGCTATAGCTGTGTCCTGGTTCTCCTCTGCCGCTCTTACTGACCACCAGGGGTTGTGTCTGTGCTTTTATATCTTTCTGTCATTGGTTGTGGTGTTGTGTGTTCTGATTTGTCTGTTGGTGTGTCTATCATGATGTGTGTGTTTGAATATCATGACAGTATCGTCTTCATTCCCGATTTTCACGCCTAAACTTCTCATGTTTAACTTGGTGATTTGCTGCACAGCTAATTTGCTGGCATGGAAATTTTTTTGCATCTTTGAGCTGGAGCTCACTCTCCCTCAAAATACATTAATGCTTTTTCTGTCAAATACGATTTGATCCCTGATCACTGGTAATTCTAATGTGGCAAAATTACAAGTCTGAGCCTTTAATTTTAGATCCATGAGAAACTGTCGAATGACTCGCCTGTCTATTGCGTGTGCGTTCTGAAAATGTACCTTTCAACAGTTTTATTCTTCTTTGGGGTACAATGCTCATCAAACTTTATAACAATGGCATCAAAGTTCTCACTATCTGCCTCTCGCTTAAATACAAATGGGTTAAATATTTTGATCACCTGAGGACCTGCTACAGTGAGCAGAATGTTATTTTCCGCTCATCAGGCTGTGCTTGAAAACCTCGAGCCACTATGTACAAGGTAAACTGCTGATTAAAAGCACCCCAATTTGCATCTACCTTCCCAGTTACACAAAGACTTTGTGGTGTTTTCAAGCTAGCCATCTTTTTCTTCAGTGACCAGTTGAGCGTTGAGATGTGTTCTGTTGATGCTCTTCGTCGATTAGTAGATTTTTGTTTTGGTAATACCGTTTCCTAACTTCTTCACTTTAGATCTTCAATTCATGGTTATGAAGAACATCAACTCACACTGGCCCAGAGGTCAATGTATGTAGTTCTACAAATAAGATCTGAACTCTGTATCATTAAAGGAGTGGTACTTCAGTTGAAGCGGTGCGCAGGGGCCTTCTGGGAGGTGAGTACTTACTTTTAAAAGCCTTGCCTGGTCCCGTGTCTGTTCTTCTTTTCTGTTTTATTTGTTTTTATATAAGGCGGGAACCGGAAGTTCGACCCGCGGACCTCTGGCAAGTCCCCCCCCCCCCAACCAATAAATTCTGGTGGAGAGGAAACCCGAGACACTACACGTGTAGTGTCCCCACCCGCACTCCTCCTCTAACCTATTAATAAGACCCATTGGTGTAAGGTAAGTGCCATATTATATTATTATTATATTATTAGCATTGTGCAGGTCAAGGTTCGGAGGTGGAGGAGCAGTCTCTGTCAGCGAGAGAACCTGAGAACATCTAAGACACTCAGAAGGTAAGTAAGTTATTTTTACTTTTATACCTTTTTTCAAATTGTGTGTGTCGGGGGGAAACTAAAGTGACATCACAGAAAAGCTGTAGCCAGAGTGGCTGGTTGGGATTCTAACCTAAATTTTAAAAAAAATTTGAGTATCTGGGAACTAATTAAACATAATAACTTAATTATAATTTAGAGGATATCTAAGCCAGAGATCGGAGAGTATTATAGTTAGCTATCGCATTTCTATTAGAAATCTAGTGCTAGGAAACAGATAGTTGACAGTAACTTTGAAATTTTAAAAAAAGTATTAAAAAAAAAAGACAAATTTTAATTAATTGACGCAATGTCAGTTAGAGGGGTGCTGTGCTCTGACTGTGAGATGTGGCAGGTCCGGGAGGCTTCCAGCGTCCCGGATGGCTTCATCTGCAGAAAGTGCACCCAACTGGATCTCCTCACACACCGCATGGTTCGGTTGGAGCAGCAATTGGATGCACTTAGGAGCATGCAGGTGGCGGAAAGCGTCATAGATCGCAGTTATGTAAATGTGGTCACACCCAAGGTGCAGGCAGAGAAATGGGTGACCACCAGAAAGGGCAGGCAGTCAGTGCAGGAATCCCC
The DNA here is from genome assembly GCF_047496885.1 of Scyliorhinus torazame. Taxonomy (NCBI): domain Eukaryota; kingdom Metazoa; phylum Chordata; class Chondrichthyes; order Carcharhiniformes; family Scyliorhinidae; genus Scyliorhinus; species Scyliorhinus torazame. The sequence goes on from NC_092710.1 coordinate 241,984,094, forward strand.
TGTGGTTGTCCCCCTCTCGAACAGATAAACCCCTTTGGATACTGTCGGGGGGGATAGACTATCAGGGGAAAACAGCAGCAGCCAGAGCAGTGGCACCACGGCTGGCTCTGATGTTCAGAAGGGAGGGTCAAAGCACAGAAGAGTAATAGTAATAGGGGACTCTATAGTCAGGGGCACAGATAGGCGCTTCTGTGGACGTGAAAGAGACTCCAGGATGGTATGTTGCCTCCCTGGTGCCAGGGTCCAGGATGTCTCCGAACGGGTAGAGGGAATCCTGAAAGGGGAGGGCAAACAGGCAGAGGTCGTTGTACATATTGGTACTAGCAACATAGGCAGGAAGGGGCATGAGGTCCTGCAGCAGGAGTTCAGGGAGCTAGGCAGAAAGTTAAAAGACAGGACCTCGAGGGTTGTAATCTCGGGATTACTCCCTGTGCCACATGCCAGTGAGGCTAGAAATAGGAAGATAGAGCAGATAAACACGTGGCTAAACAGCTGGTGTAGGAGGGAGGGTTTCCATTATCTGGACCACTGGGAGCTCTTCCGGGGCAGGTGTGACCTGTATAAGAAGGACGGGTTGCATCTAAACCGGAGAGGCATAAATATCCTGGCCGCGAGGTTTGCTAGTGTCACACGGGAGGGTTTAAACTAGTATGGCAGGGGGGTGGGCACGGGAGCAATAGGTCAGAAGGTGAGAGCATTGAGGGAGAACTAGGGAATAGGGACAGTGTGGCTCTGAGGCAGAGCAGACAGGGAGAAGTTGCTGAACACAGCGGGTCTGGTGGCCTGAAGTGCATATGTTTTAATGCAAGGAGCATTACGGGTAAGGCAGATGAACTTAGAGCTTGGATTACTACTTGGAACTATGATGTTGTTGCCATTACAGAGACCTGGTTGAGGGAAGGGCAGGATTGGCAGCTAAACGTTCCAGGATTTAGATGTTTCAGGCGGGATAGAGGGGGATGTAAAAGGGGAGGTGGAGTTGCGCTACTTGTTCGGGAGAATATCACAGCTATACTGCGAGAGGACACCTCAGAGGGCAGTGAGGCTATATGGGTAGAGATCAGGAATAAGAAGGGTGCAGTCACAATGTTGGGGGTATACTACAGGCCTCCCAACAGCCAGCGGGAGATAGAGGAGCAGAGAGGTAGACAGATTTTGGAAAAGAGTAAAAACAACAGGGTTGTGGTGATGGGAGACTTCAACTTCCCCAATATTGATTGGGACTCACTTAGTGCCAGGGGCTTAGACGGGGCGGAGTTTGTAAGGAGCATCCAGGAGGGCTTCTTAAAACAATATGTAAACAGTCCAACTAGGGAAGGGGTGGTACTGGACCTGGTACTGGGGAATGAGCCCGGCCAGGTGGTAGATGTTTCAGTAGGGGAGCATTTCGGTAACAGTGACCACAATTCAGTAAGTTTTAAAGAACTGGTGGACAAGGATAAGAGTGGTCCGAGGATGAATGTGCTAAATTGGGGGAAGGCTAATTATAACAATATTAGGCGGGAACTGAAGAACATAGATTGGGGGCGGATGTTTGAGGGCAAATCAACATCTGACATGTGGGAGGCTTTCAAGTGTCAGTTGAAAGGAATACAGGACCGGCATGTTCCTGTGAGGAAGAAAGATAAATACGGCAATTTTCGGGAACCTTGGATGACGAGTGATATTGTAGGCCTCGTCAAAAAGAAAAAGGAGGCATTTGTCAGGGCTAAGAGGCTGGGAACAGACGAAGCCTGTGTGGCATATAAGGAAAGTAGGAAGGAACTTAAGCAAGGAGTCAGGAGGGCTAGAAGGGGTCACGAAAAGTCATTAGCAAATAGGGTTAAGGAAAATCCCAAGGCTTTTTACACGTACATAAAAAGCAAGAGGGTAGCCAGGGAAAGGGTTGGCCCACTGAAGGATAGGCAAGGGAATCTATGTGTGGAGCCAGAGGAAATGGGCGAGGTACTAAATGAATACTTTGCATCAGTATTCACCAAAGAGAAGGAATTGGTAGATGTTGAGTCTGGAGAAGGGGGTGTAGATAGCCTGGGTCACATTGTGATCCAAAAAGACGAGGTGTTGGGTGTCTTAAAAAATATTAAGGTAGATAAGTCCCCAGGGCCTGATGGGATCTACCCCAGAATACTGAAGGAGGCTGGAGAGGAAATTGCTGAGGCCTTGACAGAAATCTTTGGATCCTCGCTGTCTTCAGGGGATGTCCCGGAGGACTGGAGAATAGCCAATGTTGTTCCTCTGTTTAAGAAGGGTAGCAAGGATAATCCCGGGAACTACAGGCCGGTGAGCCTTACTTCAGTGGTAGGGAAATTACTGGAGAGAATTCTTCGAGACAGAATCTACTCCCATTTGGAAGCAAATGGACGTATTAGTGAGAGGCAGCACGGTTTTGTGAAGGGGAGGTCGTGTCTCACTAACTTGATAGAGTTTTTCGAGGAGGTCACTAAGATGATTGATGCAGGTAGGGCAGTAGATGTTGTCTATATGGACTTCAGTAAGGCCTTTGACAAGGTCCCTCATGGTAGACTAGTACAAAAGGTGAAGTCACACGGGATCAGGGGTGAACTGGCAAGGTGGATACAGAACTGGCTAGGCCATAGAAGGCAGAGGGTAGCAATGGAGGGATGCTTTTCTAATTGGAGGGCTGTGACCAGTGGTGTTCCACAGGGATCAGTGCTGGGACCTTTGCTCTTTGTAGTATATATAAATGATTTGGAGGAAAATGTAACTGGTCTGATTAGTAAGTTTGCAGATGACACAAAGGTTGGTGGAATTGCGGATAGCGATGAGGACTGTCAGAGGATACAGCAGGATTTAGATTGTCTGGAGACTTGGGCGGAGAGATGGCAGATGGAGTTTAATCCGGACAAATGTGAGGTAATGCATTTTGGAAGGTCTAATGCAGGTAGGGAATATACAGTGAATGGTAGAACCCTCAAGAGTATTGAAAGTCAAAGAGATCTAGGAGTACAGGTCCACAGGTCATTGAAAGGGGCAACACAGGTGGAGAAGGTAGTCAAGAAGGCATACGGCATGCTTGCCTTCATTGGCCGGGGCATTGAGTATAAGAATTGGCAAGTCATGTTGCAGCTGTATAGAACCTTAGTTAGGCCACACTTGGAGTATAGTGTTCAATTCTGGTCGCCACACTACCAGAAGGATGTGGAGGCTTTAGAGAGGGTGCAGAAGAGATTTACCAGAATGTTGCCTGGTATGGAGGGCATAAGCTATGAGGAGCGATTGAATAAACTCGGTTTGTTTTCACTGGAACGAAGGAGGTTGAGGGGCGACCTGATAGAGGTATACAAAATTATGAGGGGCATAGACAGAGTGGATAGTCAGAGGCTTTTCCCCAGGGTAGAGGGGTCAATTACTAGGGGGCATAGGTTTAAGGTGAGAGGGGCAAGGTTTAGAGTAGATGTACGAGGCAAGTTTTTTACGCAGAGGGTAGTGGGTACCTGGAACTCGCTACCGGAGGAGGTAGTGGAAGCAGGGACGATAGGGACATTTAAGGGGCATCTTGACAAATATATGAATAGGATGGGAATAGAAGGATACGGACCCAGGAAGTGTAGAAGATTGTAGTTTAGTCGGGCAGTATGGTCGGCACGGGCTTGGAGGGCCGAATGGCCTGTTCCTGTGCTGTACATTTCTTTGTTCTTTGTTCTTTGTTATAGTTATACCTCAAACTCTTCGCAAGGATATACCAAAGAGGATACATGAAGGACATCTTGGGATTGATAAGTGTACACCGAGAGCTGGTGATTGTTTACTGGACAGATATAAACCAGGATATTGACAGGATGATCAGTTGTTGTAAGCAAACAAGAGAACCCATGCAAATATCTGATTTACCTATGGCACCATGGCAGAAAGTAGCTATGGATTTCTTCCACCTACGAGGGAAAAATTATTTAATGATCATAGACTATTTTTCAAACTATCCCGAAATGGCTCTACTGTCAAGCACAACAGCAAGGAGTGTAATCCTGCATACCAAGTCAATTTTTGCTAGACATGGAATTCTGCAAGTCGTCGTGAGTGACAATGGTCCTTGTTTTAGCTGTAAAGGGTGGCAACACTGTGCAGTCATGTATTAAAGAACAAAGAACAATACAGCACAGGAACAGGCCCTTAGGCCTCCAAACCTGTGCCGACCATGGTACCGTATGCACTTACGGAGTCCGTATCCTTCCATTCCCACCCTATTCCTATAGTTGTTTAGATGTCCCTTAAATGCTGCTATCGTACCTGCTCCCACCATCTCCCCAGGCAGCATGTTCCATATATTTACCACCCACTGTGTAAAAGACTTGCCTCACACATCTGTTCTAAAGTATTCCCACGCACTTTAAACCTATGTCCCCTGGTACTTGACTCTCCTACCCTGGGAAAGAGCATCTGACTATCCATTCTGTGCATGCCACTCATAATCTTGTCGACCTCTCAACCTCTGTTGTTCCAGTGAGAACAGACCGAGTTTATCTAACCTCTCCTCATAGCTAATGCCCTCCATACCAGGCAACATCCTCGTAAACCGCTTCTGTACCCTCTCCAAAGGATCCACATCCTTCTGGTAGTGTGGCAACCAGAATTGCACACAATATTCCAAATGAGGCCTAACTAAGGTTCTGTACAGTTGCAACATGATTAGCCAATTTTTATATTCAATGCCTCGACCGATGAAGGCCAGCATGCTCTATACCTTCTTGACCACCTTATCCACATGCATTGCCACTTTCAGTAATCGGTAGACATGCACGCCCAGATCTCTCTGCCTGTCAATGCTTGCAAGAGTTCTACCATTTACTGTGTAATTTCTACATGCATCGGACCTTCCAAAAATGCAATGCCTCACACTTTTCTGGATTAAACTTCATCTGCCATTTCTCCGCCCAAGACTCCAACCAGTTTATATCTTGCTGTATCCTCTGATAATCATGTCCGTTGTACCCACAAGCCAATAGCAAAGCTGAAAAAGGTGTACATGTGGTACAATTGTCGAAGAAGGCAACGGATAGCCAATCTGATCCATATCTTGCACTATTGAGTTACAGAGCGTCACCATTGTCACATGGTAGATCGCCAGCAGAGTTACTCATGAAAAGAAGGTTGCGTACCACACTTCCATACTTGGAAAAGACGGAGGAGAGTGCAGTGGTACTGCAGGAAATGCAAGAAATTAAAGCAAAAAAAGGCAATTCTATGATAGTGTCTAGAACTTTACCATCTCTGGGTAGTGATGACATTGTGAGTGTAGAAGGTTCAGGCAATTGGTCGGAAAAAGCCAATGTACTTGAGGAAGTAGCACCTCATTCCTACAATGTAGAGATAGAGGATGGGTTGGTTTTAAGAAGAAATCATTGCTTGGTCTTGAAAAGCAAAGAAGACTTTCACAACAACGTGATGGATGACGAATCTACGTCAGAATCAACATCAACTGCAGTGTCAGACAGTTCAGCAGTTCCTGAGCATGAGAATGTCATGGAGAACATTGAATCTACAAGCTCTGAGCAGCAAGGTCAAACTTTGAGAAGATCAACCAGAGTCAGAAAAAAACCTGATCGACTCAATTTGTAGATTCGGACTCTTTGTACATACTATGCTTGCTGTTCTTGTATATGTACATATATATTTGTTAAAGCAGTTTTAAAATTTTTTTAAAAAATACTGTTAGACTCACAGGCGAATGACATCACATGTAAATATACTGATGATAATGTATTAAATTATTCCTTCAAAGAAAAGGGGATGTAGTGATATCATGGGTGTGTTGTAATTCACTGACTGACCACTAGGAGTCTCATTAGTACATAAGTGAATGTTAGAATCAGGTGACCTCCGACTGACTCGGGAGCTGGGCGAGATATAGTGACTGTGCATGTTCATACTGTTATTCCTCTATTGTTTTGTGTATATTTGACCCACGGTTAATGTTAATAAATCGTTAAGTTGTTTATCACTTTAACTGCAAAATTTCTTGTACTATAAATCAGGCCATCCGACAAGAACTTTACACACTGTACAAGCTACAATGCAGAGTTCACTGGTAATGCTGTTGTTTAAGAGGAAACTACAAACACTGTTTAATTTAACTCCACCTGATACTTCAGAGATTGTCAAACAACAACAAGCACAAATTGTTAAGAGGGGGAAAATCTCCAAAAGATGAGTATTTAACCAGGGAGAGAGAGTGCTGGTGAATTTACACCTCCAATGAGAAATGTGTAGAAGTTCTCATCCTAGCAAAGACAAGTCCAATATCATACCCCATGCAAAAGGATGATGAAAGGGTTTGGTGACGTTATGTTGATCAGTTACTTGCTGTACAAAGTGAGTTTACAGAAACATCTCAAGAGGTTCTACCTTCAGAAGATTTGGAGAGCTATACTACGGAACAGAGACCAGAGACACTGATGAGTTCAGATTCTGTTTTTGAGAACTTTCAATGCCTATAGTGACAGATACTTAAATAAGTACTCCAGAACTAACATCGACAAAAACGTAATGAGGCGACTTCTGAGGTCACAAGTATCAGAGTTCTAGATCGCCAAATTCGCTGAATTGGGGAGGCGGGTGGCAAAATGCTATTGTCACTGGATTTGTAATCCAGACACCCACCATAATGCTGTCAGGACCCAGGTTTGAATCCTGCCATAGCAGATGGTGAAATTTGAATTCAATAGAAATCTGGAATTAAAAGTCTAATGGTGACCATGAAACCATTATCGATTGTCGTAAAAAGCGATCTGGTTCACTAATGTTCTATAGAGAAGGAAATCTCCAGTTGTTACCTGGTCTGGCCTAATATGACTTCAGACTCACAGCAATGTATCATAGATGTCATAGATGTTTACAGCATGGAAACAGGCACTTCAGCCCAGCTTGTCCCTGCTGCCCAGTTTCTTTACTAAGCTAGTCCCACTCGCCCGCATTTGGCTCATATCCCTCTATATTGTTTGCACTGAGTGCTGAATTTGGGTGCATTTGAGTGCTATAGTGAGGGTTTGGTGACTGAGAGATATTAAGGGTTCGTTTTTATCTAAAGTCTAGTCTTTCTTTTATTTAGTTAATTAACTTAATTAACTTAAAAGTTGCTCTTTGGTTTAGAAGAAGGTGAATTTTCAATCAGCTTTAAACAAAGCAGCTACAGCTTGTTAATTAGTTAATTAGTTAATTGGATTAGGCCAGTTTTCAGAGGCTAGAGTCACAGTATAAAAGTGAGCCATCTTACAGTGCAGACTTTGTTTGCACTGAGTGCTGAATTTGGGTGCATTTGAGTGCTCTAGTGAGAGTTTGGTGACTGAGGGAGTGCTGAATTTGAGTGCTATAGTGAGAGTTTAGTGACTGAGGGAGTTCGATGAAGAGGAAGCAAGATGCACCTTTCATTTAGTTTCCTACACTTCCTCAAAGAGCATGAAGGGATCCAGGGGTTTAAAGAGAGTGCAGCTGACTGGGAGCAGAGTCGGAGGGTGGAGTTCCAGTTGGTTCACAGCGCAGCTACATTCTGTAAGATCAGAGGGGATGGAGGCTAGGGCAGTTGTATGCTCCTCCTGTAGGATGTGGGTGGTGAGGGATACCACCGCTGTCTCCACTGACTACACCTATGGGAAGTGCACCCAACTCCAGCTCCTCAGAGACCGCGGTAGGGAACTGGAGCTGGAGCTGGATGAACTTTGGATCATCCGGGAGGCAGGGGGGGTGATAAAGAAGAGTTACAGGGAGGTAGACACACCCAAGGTATAGGGAAAGAGTAGCTGAGTTACAGTCAGGGGAAGTAAAGCAAAGGGGCAGACAGTGCAGTGATCCCTCATGACCGTTCCCCTTCAAAACATGTATACCGTTTTGGATGCTGTTGGGGGATGACCTACCGTGGGAACACCCTAGCGGCCAGGTCTCTGGCACTGAGCCTGGCTCTGTGGCTCAGAGGGGAAGGGGGAAGAATAGAAAAGCAATAGTGACAGGAGACTCAATGGTTAGGGGAATGGATAGGAGATTCTGTGCTCGCGAATGAGACTCCTGGAAGGTATGTTGCCTCCCGGATGCCAGGGCCAGGGATGTCACGGATCGAGTCTACAGGATTCTTAAGGGGGAAGGGGAGCAACTAGAAGTCGTAGTGTTGTAGCCACCTGGGTTGGCCAACTCCCGACGTAAAATGGAGAACAGCAAAGGCTGCAGGGAAATTCAGCCAACACAGGCAGAAACTAGCAGGTGCAAGTTTACTGTGTATTAAACTCTGCAAAAGCCCAGACAGCATCGATACAAGCAGCCATCTGCATAATAATGTACATACTAATGAGCGATCCCCAGGTACAATCAAAACATTTGGGATAAACAAAGCCAAGCCAGACTCCCGGCGCCAGCAGGAGCCAACACAAAAGAGGTTAACAGACACCTCAAGACCGCCCATCGATCCGGGAACCGCTTCAGTATTGGAGAAATCGAACCAAGCAATTGGAACGAAGTCCAATCACTTGGAACCAGGTACAGGGTTCGCCCCGAAAGGCGGGAAGCCCCTGGGGACTATAAAGTTAAGCCCCCAAGTTCAAATCGTTCTATTTGACCGGGTCACTCAGCAACGCGAACCAACCCTTGACAGTGACCGGTTCAGCTACCGCGAAAAGACTGTAAGTCTTAAGTCAACGCTCGCTACGAGATAGGTGCTCCTAGCTACCAGTCCGTACCAACTTCGAATCCCGCAGACTCAGAACCCGAACGAAAGGCCATTTGTTCCGCTGACCTGGTGGGCCAGTCCGAAGCTAAGTATAGGCCTGTTAGTTGTAGAAGTAGCTCAGAAGTAGAATTTATGCATGGGTAGCGATTTGCTGTGTATAATAAATGTGCTTTGATTTGAATCTTACTAATTGGTGTATTGAGTCATTGATCATTGCTTGAACTTGAACCTCGTGGCAGTATTATAAAGATACCTGGCGACTCGCGAGCAAAGGTTATAAAACAGAGCCAATTGAACCAACCAAAAGTTAGCAACATATTACTGTCGACATCTGATGGGACCCGAACGAGAAGTGGCTTCACCACTCCGGGAGAACCCAAAAATTTGAATTAGAGATCCAATTGGGAACAGAAAACCACAAGTGTTCAAGCAGTTCTGATCAATCCTCATAATTCGGAAGTGTGTTAAATGCATGCGTAACTAACAGAGCTATCAGGTAATATTGCTAGATCTTTTTGTTGCGACAAAACTGTTGGGAGTTTGTATTTCGGAAATTAGCGAAAGCCGTACCCGTAATTACAGCACCGCCTTAGTACCCCTGTTCCAAATTTTAAAAAAGCATTCAGATAAGAAAGATGGCAATGCAGGCAATGCAACGCCTCATGAACCCAGAAGAATTTGCAGTCGCAGCGACCAGCAGCAGTAGAGTAGGACACTGTCCTGTATGGGAAGAAGAAATCAGGAAGTAGCTCAAAGGGAAAGGATGGCCCCTTTGAAGCAAATTCTGTAACAATGAGGAAACAGGTCCTGGGAGTATAGGACATACTTGGTGGGAGAACCTGAGCGAGATTCACAAGAAGAGCTTAGGGAAAGCTCGCAAGCCGATGGTAATCGTGTCCTGCTTGGCACAATTGCGAGGCACAGAGGAGGTCGTTAGGACTCTCCGGAAAGAGGTAGAAGGCATACATCGAATGAGCAAGGTCGATGTAAGTGAGGTAGAAAGAGAGAACTTAGAGTTAAGGAAGAAGTTGGCAGCAAAGGACGGAGAGGTGGATGATGCCAAGTGGGCACACCAGTCTTGTCTGGCGCACTTAAGCAGCTTCCAGTCCCAGTATGAAAAGGCCTATCAGGACACGCAACGTGCAGTCCTCGTACGAGGAGAAACCGAGAAGCAGGTAGAAGCATTGCAGAAGCAGTGTAGTGACCTGAAGGCAGCGTTAAGAGCACTCCATGCTGCCACCACGGAGCAAAGACAAAGCTCACTCGACCACGCAAAGTACCAGAAGCAGATTGCAGAGCTGCAATCTCTGCTTTCAGTTCAAAAAGGATTCCAGGAAACCTTTGGATCAAAGTTAGATGAGGAAGACGGCCCTGATTGGGAAGAATTAAATGAGACAGCATGTTCAGGGAATATGTGCGCAGGGAAAGCCCCAAAAGAGAAAAGCGCCCCAACCCCCCACAGAGCAGATAGTTCAGGCTCCAATGAACCCAGTCACCACCCACCGCACAGCCACATCGGACGACACGGAATTTCTGTACACCACCCCCTTAACAGTGACCCAATTACGGGACGCGTGCGAGAAAATCAAACCATTCCTCCCCACCTCAGACCCCCACCACTTCTTTGCCAGAGTAAAGCAGCAGGCGACCATGTACGGCCTGGACGAGCGTGAGCACGTAAAGCTCACAGTTTTGAGTTTAGACCCTTCGGTCGTAGCAGCCCTTCCCGACCCATAGAATGTAGGAGGAGGCACCCTTGCAGAAATGCATACCGCGATCCTAGAGGCGATCGGGTATAACCGGGGTGACCTCGTAGATGGCCTCAATAAGTGCAGGCAAAAGAAAAGCGAGCACCCCACAGCGTTTGCTGGACGCCTGTGGATCCACTTTGCAGCAGTTTTTGGAGACTTAGACCGCGCCCATTTGTCCCCAGACAACATGGCCAAATGGACCCGCACCCTTATCTCCCATGCCACAGAAACAGGACAAAAAGCTTGCGTGAATTATGATCCCTCAGAGGAGGCTCATAATGAGAAATGGGTCATAAAAAGACCCAGACTGCGCCTGGGAGCAGTCTGTACAAAACAAACCCGCAGTTAAAAATCCCGAAGAAAAGCAGGCAGAAGCAGGCATACAAGCAGTTAAAGCACACCAGAATCCCGCATGAGTAAATGAAGGCAAGAACAGCCCCCCGCAAAAGTCACAGGAGTGTTACAACTGTGGCCATTTGAGACACTTTGCAAGAGAGTGCAATGCCCTACAAAAGCCACAGAGAGCCCAGTAAGCAGGCACCCTGAGTAAGAATAAGACAGAGCACATACTTGTGTGAGCACCAGTTCAGATCAGACGGACTTGACCGGAACGGACTGACGGTGTTCGGGCTCCCCCAGTTGGGTCTGCGACACCCTTTGGGATAGGTCCGGACGACCGGTAGTTGCAGCGAAAATACGGGGACAGCCCATCGAGTTTCTTTGGGACACAGGAGGGTCCCGCACCACAATAAATTCCTCCACCATGTTTCAAAAGGACACGTGGCCCACTACAGCCACTATCACCCTCAGTGGCTTTACAGGCCACTCACAGCAGGGACACATCACAGCCCCTGTACCCATTCAAATCGGCAACATCACCACCAAGCACCCCATAGTTTTAGTCAATCTACCCCACACAGCAGAACACATTTTGGGCATAGACTTCATGAACTCCCACCACCTTTCATTTGATTTGGTAAACCAATGTGTCTGGAAAATGGCAAAATCTGCAAGAGCCCCTGCAACGCTCACAATAGGTGAATACGCCAACAATATTAGCGCAGTAGGCGATATTTTTCTCAACCCCATTCTCCTGCCTTCTTCCTGTCATAATATCCACTCATGTATATAATGAGATGCAGACAGGCAGTGATTGACACACAGGATAACCAATGAACACGCACGACACAGAACAACCAATCACCAGACAGGGCACCACCACGATAAAGCCCACAGGGCATTAAGACTCTCTCTCACAGGACACAGCTACTGAGATAGTTCGAGTGCACAAGTCAGTGAGCACAATCTCCATGTGGTAGAGAGCTAGTCTGGTCAAACCAGTAGGAGGTTATCAGTTAGATTAATAGTGTCAACCCACAGCAGATTATGTACAGCAATCAGCAAGTTCAATAAAACAGTGTTGGACCATCTCCTGTGTCGGAACCCTGTTTCTAGTTTCACTGCATCCAGTTGCAGTCAATATTGAACCAACTCACTTAAGACATCATGGTACCAGGGAGCTATTAATTCTAACGAACCTACCTCGAGGGAATCTGCAACGACCAGCAAGTAGCCATCGAGCGGCATGGAAAACATCCAGCCTCCTTCGCAACTCCGGATCTCCGGCAACCTCGGCGCCAACTGGAAAGTCTTCAAACAGAAGTTTCTCCTGTATATCGAGGCCTCCGACCTCGAGGCAGCATCGGATGCCAGAAAGATTGCACTGGTTCCTGTCGACTGCGGGGGATCAAGCCATCCACATCTATAACTCGCTTCCGTTTGCCGATGGCAAAGTTCAAGACAGTTCTGCTGAAATCCGACAGCCATTGCAAAATTGAGGTGAATGAGAGCTTTGAACGGTACATCTTCCAACAGAGGCTTCAGGGTAAGGATGAACCTTTTGAGTCCTTCTTGACCCATCTCCGCATCATGTAATTATAACTCGACGGCTGATTCCATGATCCGGGATCAGATCGTTTTCGGGGTCCAGTCCGACTCCCTGCGGGAGCAGCTACACAAAATCAAACAATTGACCCTCTCCGTCACCATCGAAACGAGCGGTGTCCATGAGCATGCCAGAAATCGTTACTCCCTCATCAGGACGGCAGAAACTGCAAAACTGGCCTCCCACGAGGCAGAAAGGGTGCAGGCCGTCGCCAAAATGCAAGGCCTGAGCATCGCGGAGAGTGGCTGTTTTGCGAGCTTTTCCCGGATCCCTGCGCATGCACGCCACGACCGGGTGGACGATGAGGCCGAAGACCCTAATGCATATGTGCGAACGTCGGCCGACCGCACTGCTCACGCGTGATGGCGCACAGAACACGCTGACGTCAACGTCATGACGTGTTCAAATTGTGGCTCCGCCCATTTAAAGCGGCAATGTCCAGCCAAAGGAAGGCGATGTCTACAGTGTGGAAAGCCTGGGCATTATGCGGCCCTCTGCAGGTCCGCTCCACTGAGCAACAGCCAGCGATCCCAGCTGCAGCGCAGACGTGTCCGCTGCGTATAACAAGGCATGCAGGATACTGATCCAGACAGCCCAACGGACCCCCGATGCTGACTGCCTCGCGTCTCCATATCGGGTGGGCATCATCACCACACGCGAGCTGGTCTCCACCGCGCCTGCAAACCGCCTTTCAATCCTGAGTGTGGATCCTGACGACAAGTGGTGTGCCGTCATCACGGTCAGCCAGTCTCGCATCCGATTTAAATTGGACACTGGCGCGTCTGCAAACCTCATATCACAGTCGGACCTCGACAGCATCCGAGACCAACCTAGCATTCTTCCACCAGACTGCCAGTGGGTCGTGTCAGCTAGGTGTATCTCACAAGGCAATCAAGGCGACGTTAAGATTCGAGATCGTCCGGCCTGACAAGGCATCCCTGCTCGGTGCTCGCGCATGCAAACTCCTAAATCTGGTTCAGCGAGTCCATGCCATGTCCTCGACACCGGCCACTGCCTCGCCCAATGCGGATCTCCAGGCTGAGATAGACGACATTCTCACGCAATACCACAATGTGTTTGATGGGATGGGCACGCTCCCATATCACTACAAGATATTGCTCAAGCCGAATGCCACCCCAGTCATCCATGCACCACGCCGGGTGCCGGCTCCCCTCAAGGATCGTCTGAAAATGCAGCTACGAGAGCTCCAAGACCAGGGCATCATCTCAAAGGTCACGGAACAAACAGACTGGGTCAGCTCCATGGTCAGCGTCAAGAAACCCTCTGGTAAACTCCACATTTGCTTTGATCCCAAAGAGCTGAATCGCAACATAATGCGAGAGCACTACCCAATCCCGAAGCGTGAAGAATTAACCTGCGAGATGGCTCATGCCAAATTCTATACCAAACAGGACGCCTCCCGCGGTTTCTGGCAGATTCAGCTGGACGAGTCCAGTCGGAAGCTGTACACGTTTAATACTCCGTTCGGCAGGTATTGCTACAACCGCCTGCCTTTTGGTATTCTCTCAGCTTCCGAAGTATTTCATCGCATAATGGAGCAAATGATGGAGGGCATCGAGGGGGTGCAAGTCTATGTGTACGATGTAGTCATCTGGCCCACAGCGCCCGAGGATCACATCGCTCGCCTCAAACAGGTTTTCCAGAGGATTCATGAACATGGCCTCCAGCTCAACAGGGCCAAATGCTCATTTGGTCGGTCCACTATCAAGTTTCTGGGTGACCATATTTCCCAGCAGGGTGTGCAACCTGACGCTGACAAGGTGCTGGCAATCAATGCCGTGAAGACACCAGAGGACAAAAAGGCGGTCCTCCGTTTCCTTGGGATGGTAAATTTTCTCGGAAAATTCATTCCCAACATTGCATCCCACGGCCCTCCGGCATCTCGTTAAAAAGTCGACAGTGTTCCAGTGGCTTCCCACACATCAAGCGGAGTGGCTTGAGCTGAAGGCGAAGCTCACCACAGCCCTAGTACTGGCGTTCTTTGACCCAACCAAGGATACCAAGATATCCACAGACGCAAGCCAGGACGGCACTGGGACAGTGCTCCTCCAGCGAGACGACTCCTCGTCCTGGGCTCCAGTGGCATATGCATCCAGGGCCATGACTCCGACCGAACAACGGTATGCCCAGATCGAAATGGAGTGCTTGGGTCTCCTGACAGGAATAGTCAAGTTTCATGACTACGTATACGGTCTGCCGAAGTTCACAGTGGAAACAGACCACAGGCCTTTAGTCCACATAATCCAGAAGGATTTAAATGACATGACACCTCGGCTGCAGCCAATTGTTCTTCGTCTCCGCCGATATGACTTCGAACTCGTCTACATACCTGGTAAGGAGCTGATCATCGCGGATGCCCTATCCCAATCCATCACCACGCCGTGTGACTTCATTCGCCACATCGAGGCACAGGTGCAGTTGTGTGCCAGCAACCTCCCAGCCACTGATGAACGAGTTGTCCAAATATAAGAAGAAACTGCCAAAAATCCTCTACTGCAGCGCGTGATGCCACACCTCACCCATGGCTGGCAAAAGGGGCAGTGCCCCCAGTTCTTCAACGTTGAGGACGAGTTAACGGTTGTTGAGGGGATCCTTCTTAAACTAGATAGAATCGTCATTCCCCAAAGCATGCAAACCATGGTGCTCAGACCATGAGGGTCACCTTGGGGTCGAGAAATGTCAACGCAGAGCTCGGCAGGCAGTTTACTGACATTGCCAACACGGTCCTCAACTGCACAACATGTCAGAAGTTTCAACCAGCTCAGCCCAAGGAAACACTGCAACAGCACGAGATCATGACATCTCCGTGGTCCAAGGTGGGGATAGACCTCTTTCAAATGGGCGTGATTATGTGCTCTTGGTCGACTACTTCTCCAGCTACCCGTAAGTGGTGAAACTGTCGGAGCTCACATCCAAGTCAGTCATCAAAGCCTGCAAAGAGACGTTTGCCAGGCACGGGATACCACTCACAGTAATGAGTGACAACGGTCCATGTTTCTACAGCCAAGTGGTCCGACTTTGCACGGTCCTACCACTTCAGGCATATCACATCCAGTCCCCATTACCCGCAATCAAACGGGAAGGCTAAAAAAGGGGTCCATATTGTCAAGCGGTTGCTGTGCAAGGATGCAGATTCAGCCTCGTATTTCAACCTGGCGTTCTTGGCATACAGGGCAACCCCTCTGTCGACTGGTTTGTCTCCGGCGCACCTGCTCATGAACCACAACCTGAGGACGACTGTTCCAGCCATCCATGTTCCAGACCTTGACCACCTCACGGTGCTGCAGAAAGTGCAGCAATCCAGGGACCAGCAGAAGATCACGTATGATGCTCATGCTACGGATCAGCCTGCACTGGCTCCAGAAGATGTTGTTCGCGTCCAGTTGCCTGAGGGAAGCTGGTCAGCCCCAGCTGTTGTCATCAGACAGGCTGCCCCCAGGTCTTTCATTGGTCAAATCGGGATGTGGGGGAAGGGAGGATATGGGGAAGGGGGATATGAGGGAATGGGGATATGGGGGAAGGGGTGATATGGGGAAGGGGATATGGGGGATATGGCGGAAGGGTGGATATGGGGGATACGGGAGAAGGGGGATATGGGGGATGGGGGATATGTGGGAAAGGGAAATGTAGATGCCAAGATCTTGGCAAAGATTCTTACACTTAGATTAGAAATATATCTCCCACTGATCATTAATGAAGACGAATGGGTTTTGTAAAATGTAGAAATTTATCATCTAATGATTAAATATAATATTCTTTACAGAAGGAAAAGAACAAAAGATTACTGTATCACTAGATGCTGAAAATGCCTAAGACAGAGTAGAATGGACAGTATTGCAACAGTTTGGAATAAGACCTAAATTTGTCATCATAGAATCATAGAATTTACAGTGCAGAAGGAGGCTAATTGGCCCATCAAGTCTGCACTGGCCCTTGGAAAGAGCACCCCATCCAAGTCCACACCTCCACTTCATCCCCGTAACCCAGCAACCCCTCCTAACCTTTTTTGCACACTAAGGGCAATTTAGCATGGCCAATCCACCTAACCTGCACATTTTTGGGCTGTGGGAGAAAACCGGAGCACCCGGAGGAAACCCACGCAGCCATGAGGAGAACGGGCAGACTCCACACAGACAGTGACCCAAGCCAGGAATTTAACTTGGTACCCTGGAGCTGTGAAGCAACAGTGCTAACCGCTGTGCTACCGTGCCATCCCCACTGTGCTACCACTCCGAAAGTATTCAATTACTATATAAAGCACCTAAAGCTAGCATTCTCACTAACAATATTAACTCAAAATAGTTTCAATTACAAAGGGGAATCATACAAGGATGTCCTCTTCCCCCTTTTATTTGCATTAACAATTGGACCATTAGCCATTGCCTTGAGCTCACTGAGTGGATGGAAAGGAATAGTCAGAGGAGGAATAGAACATAAATTATCCCTCTCTGCTAATGATCTTCTTTTATATGTAACAGATCCTATTCTCACAATAAATAATATCCAGCCAGACCCTTCTGAAACGATTTGGGACTTCCTCAGGATAGAAAATAAATTTTGAAAAAAGTGAATGTTTCCCTATCAATCAATCAAAGATAGGAGTCAACTTAGATGTGTTACCTTTTTGTCTGACAATTTTGCACTTTCAATACTAAAAGATTCAGATAGCACGTGATTGTGATCAGCTTCGAAAACCAAATTTCACAAGTTTGGGAAATAAGGTTAGAGTTAATTCACAAAGATGGAACTATCTCCCTCTATCTATAGCTGGCCGAATCCAATTGATAAAAATAAATGTCCTCCCTCATTTTCCATTTCAGTGCTTACCAATATTATAACCTAAATTCTTTTCTCTGGGAACAGATGGTCTCATTTCAACATTCATTTAGGCTGGAAAAATAGCAAGAGTGGTATTAGAGGTATTATGGTACCTGATAGGCTGGAGCACCATTGGTGGAAACTGTAGGCTTTCTATTGGTTAGGGTGTATGGTAGCTCCGCCCTGCTGGGCGGGGTATAAGAGCCCGTGCCGCCCCAGCAGCCTTCATTCTGTACCTGTGCTGCTGGGGGAAACATCTAGCTTATTAAAGCCTTCAGTTGGACGACAACCTCGCTTTAGTGGTCATTGACCGTGCATCAATTTAATAAGCTAGTTTTTGGCTACCGGCCAGAGAAAGCGCACCTGATAAAGGCTTCCCGTCCCTTTGAATGCCTCAGCATGGACTTCGAAGGCCCCCTCCCCTCCACCGACCGCAACACGTACTTCCTGAACGTGATTGATGAGTACTCCCGGTTCCCATTCGCCATCCCCTGCTCCGACATGACTGCAACCACTGTCATCAAGGCCCTCCATAGCATCTTTGCACTGTTCGGGTTCCCCGCTTACATACATAATGATAGGGGGGTCCTCCTTTATGAGTGACGAACTGTGTCAATTCCTGCTCAGCAAGGGCATCACCTCGAGCAGGACGACCAGTTACAACCCCCGGGGTAACGGACAGGTAGAGAGGGAGAACGGAACGGTCTGGAAGACCGTCCTACTGGCCCTACGGTCCAGGAACCTCCCAGTCTCCCGCTGGCAGGAAGTCCTCCTGGATGCCCTCCACTCCATCCGGTCACTGCTGTGTACCACCACCAACCAGATACCTCACGAACGTCTCCTTGTCTTTCCCAGGAAGTACTCCTCTGGGACCTCGCTCCCGACCTAGCTGGCAGCACCCGGACCCATCCTGCTCCAAAAACACGTGCGGGCGCACAAGTCGGACCCGTTGGTCGAGAGGGTCCATCTGCTCCATGCTAACCCCAAGTATGCCTGGCGTACCCCGACGGCCGACAAGATACGGTCTCCCTATGAGACCTGGCGCCCGCCGGAGCCTCACGCACAACCGAACCACTAGTCCCACCCTCCCTCCCACCAGTGCACCTTACAGGAGGATCGGTCCTCCCGCCGGCCCCATCTAAGCCCCCCACCCACCGATGCACCCCGCAGACGCTCCATCCCCAAGTCAACCGTTTTCCCCACCAGCGCCGTCTAGGGGTGCCGAAGCTGCCATGGAGATCGAAGCCACGGTCCCGGAGTCACAGACACCCGAGCCTCCACCGGAGTCACCACCGCAGCTCCGACGATCACAGAGGACGACCAGGGTTCCCGATCGACTGGTTGCTTCATTTTAAACTGTAAACTGTGAATTTAAATCACCAATTGTAAATAGCTATCAGAATTGTAAATAGTTATGAAATGCTGTCGGAGGTATTACGGTACCTCTATAACTAATTCTACCACTTTGCCATGTTTGTAGTACCAGGCCACCACCCCTGCCGGACTTTCTTTTAACAGGAGGTGAATGTGGTATTAGAGGTATTACGGCACCATTGGTGGAAACTGTATGCTTTCTATTGGTTACGATGTATGGTAGCTCCGCCCTGCTGGGTGGGGTATTAGAGCCCATGCCGCCCCAGCAGCCTTCATTCTGTACCTGAGCTTCTAGGGCAAACATCTATCTTATTAAAGCCTTCAGTTGGACTACAACCTCGATTTGGTGGTCATTGGTCGTGCATCAAGTACAAACAACAGGGGCGAAATTCTCTGTTATCGCCGCAAAGTCCGCCGATCGGCGCAAAAAACGGCGCAAATCCGACCTGCATCACGCCGCCAAAAACGTCGCGAAGTCTCCGGCCCGAAATGGGCTAGCAGCGACGTAACGGGATCCACGCTTGTTCACGTGGTTCACGCCGTGCAGCGTCATACACGCCGCACGGCGTGACGGCTCATAAGGACGCGCTGCTCCCCCCCACCCAACCGGAACACCCGACCGGAACACCCGACCGGATGGCCGGCCGCCGCTCAGCCCCGAGGTTCCAGTCACGGGATGTGGAGGCGCTCCTGGACGCAGTGGAGCAGAGGAGGGAGGCCCTGTATCCTGGGCACGGCCGCAGAGTTGCCCCACGCCACAGCCGGCGTCTGTGGAGGGACGTGGCAGAGGCCGTCACCGCTGTGGCCCTGACACCACGGACAGGCACCCAGTGCCACAAGGTGAACGACCTCGTCAGAGCAGCCAGGGTGAGCCTCCCCCCCCGCCCGATATCCATAGCCCCCATATCCCCCTCCCCCATATCCCCCCTCCCACATATCCCCCATATCCCCCCTCCCCCATATCCCCCTCCCCCATATCCCCCTCCCCCATATCCCCCCTCCCCATATCCTCCTCCCCCATATCCCCCCTCCCCCATATCCCCCTCCCCCATATCCCCCCTCCCCCATAGCCCCCCTCCCCATATCCCCCCTCCCCATATCCCCCATATCCCCCTCCCCATATCCCCCATATCCCCCCTCCCCCATATACCCCCTCCCCATATCCCCATATCACCCCCTCCCCCATATCCCCCCTCCCCCATATCCCCCCTCCCCCATATCCTCCTCCCCTATATCCCCCCTCCCCCATATCCCCCCTCCCCCATATCCCCCCTCCCCCATATCCCCCATATCCCCCCCTCCCCCATATCCCCCCTCCCCCATATCCCCAAGTGAATCCAGCCCTAACCTTAACCTCTGCAATACACGCGCAACCGATGGCGTGCATTCATATACCTGTCCAACACTGTTGCCTTTTACCCCTGCCACCACCCCCCACAGGAGAAGCTCACACACAAACAATAGGGAGCATGTGAGGACTGGAGGCGGCCCCGTTGATGGGCGGACCTGAGGACCGGGAGGTTGCTGATGCTGAGGTCGGGAGCGTACTACCAAGTGAGCCACCGACAGCCCGTCCCCATATCCCCCTTCCCCTATATCCCCCTCCCCCATATCACCTCATCACTGCCTGCGTGTCTAACCATGCATGCGTCATTGTGTATCGCAGGAGCAAACGTCAAGGTACCCATCCCCGCAGATGCAGACCACCCGCAGGATGCCCCTCGGAGGCCACGGGAGACGGAGAGACCCGGACCCTCCGGCATGCGACGCCCGCAGGATGCCCCTCGCACACCACGGGAGACGGAGAGACCCGGACCCTCCGGCATGCAACGCCCGCAGGATGTCCCTTGGAGACCACGGGAGACGGAGAGACCTGGAGCAACAGGGAGACGACGCCCCGTCTCCTGTGGGTGCGACGACGCAGGCGTGTGCCACCCAGCGACGAGAGGGGCAGCCATAGGCCCCCGTCACAGCCGAGCCAGGACACCACTACCCAGGACACCACTACCCAGGACACCACTACCCAGGACACCTCTACCCGGGACAGCACTACCCAGGAAAACGAAATACCGGACAGTGACACAGAGTGGATGGGTGGAGACGAACCCCCACCCCAAAGTGCCATGGACTCAGAGTGGGACGAAGAGCATGACACAACGCCACTGCTGTCACCAACACCCTCCACCATCGCAGAAACACTCACCTCGGTTGGGCACTTTAGTGATGAGGCGTCTGGTACACTCACTGGTGCGCACAACACAGCCGTCCCGGTACAGCAGGTGGAGGTAGGAGCAGCAGAGGGGCCGGGCAGTCGGAGGGCAGCCCAGCCCAAGCGAACATCTGCCGCCCAGATGGATCCCGGGTTCCTGGAGTTACCACACCCACCCATAGATCCGATGCAACCACCAAACCGGAGACGAGCGAAGAGGGTGACGGCCGGCTTGCGGCGGCTGCAGTCGCAGGTGGAGGAGTCCACCCGCGTCCAGGAGCTGGGAGTGGTGCCGGTCATGCGTGCTACCCAGGCCGACACCGCACGGGTGGCGTCTGCGGTGGAGGCAATGGGTGCGACGGTGTCAGACATGGGGAACGGTTTGCGAGGCCTGGGGCTTTCCGTGCAGGCGGCATCTGTGGCCAAGGACATGGCTGCCCTCTCACAGGAGGCCATGAGCCAGTGCCAGCGCCAGATGGCAGAGGCGCTCAACGCCATAGCCCAGTCTCAGCAGTCCATAGCCCAGTCTCTGCAGGCCATGGCCCAGTCTCAGCAGGCCATGGCCCAGTCTCTGCAGGTCATCGCTGAGGGCATCGGCGCCATTGGCCACGTGCGAGCCGGCGTTGCACAGTCACAGACAGGGTTTGCCAATCCCCTGAGCTCCATGGCTGCAAACCTGCAGACCCCTGTCGATACCAGCACGGGCCTCCAGGACTGGCAGCGCCAGATGTCGGGGGGGCATCGGATGGCCAGTCCGTTCGCATCCCCACCTATGTCGAGGCCTGGGGGCCATCGGGCACCCCGAGGGTGGAGGAGGTGCTGTGGTCCGTCCCGGGTCCCCCTGTAGGGGAGGTCCCGGAACACCGCGACACCTCGGACTCCCCACCTTCCGTCCCAGGTGCATCGGGTGGGCAACGGGCAGGACAGGCTGGCAGCTTGCCATCCCAGTCGCCCGGGCCGCAGCCTGGCCCATCTAGGCCAGGACGCCCCAGGAAACGGCCGCCAAAGGGATCCCGTGTCAGAGGGCAGG
Source organism: Scyliorhinus torazame (assembly GCF_047496885.1). NCBI lineage: Eukaryota > Metazoa > Chordata > Chondrichthyes > Carcharhiniformes > Scyliorhinidae > Scyliorhinus > Scyliorhinus torazame. The sequence goes on from NC_092710.1 coordinate 242,005,913, forward strand.
AATCACAGGAGTCCACCTCCAGTTCTGCTGTACCGCCTGGGGAACCACGTAGACGTAGTCAAAGGGCCCGTAAGGCCAAACAATTAGACACTGAGTAAGTTGGCACGGGTGCCGGGCACAGATGAGTTTTAGGGGCTAGGGCACGTGCATGAACTCCTTTGGTTATTAAAGTCAATGTTACACCTACAGAAGCTGCCTTTGTGCTCTGTCCAAAGCGTGCGGGGGTGTCATGTACGTTGAGCGCAAGTGTGTGTGTGTGAGGGGTGGTCTTACCTCAGCCCCAGGTGAGTCTGCCCCCTTCCCCCTGGGCCGCCATCAACATCCCCCCGGGCAGAGGACGGGACCGTGCGCTGCAGTGTCACAGCCGCATGCAGGGATGGTCCGGGTGGATGGTGGTACTGTGGCCATGGGTCAGACATAGTCCAACGATGTGGAGCCAGGAGCTCATCGCAGGGCGGGTTGCCAGCATTCTCCATGGCTTGCGATAGACACGCGTCCACCGGCTACTGTGTGAGCCCGGCCGTTGTGCCGCAGGTGGATCGGCAATGGGGGGGGGTGGTGTGCATGCGGGTCGGGTGGGTGGGGTTGGGGAGGTGGGTGAGGGTGCTGGGTGGGTGGATGGGTGGGGGGTGTGGGTGGTCGGCTGTTGCCATGGTGTGCGGTCTGTGGCCATACTACCCGATTCCCATCTAGTCAGTGAAGCGGGCGTCTATCAGCCTGTCCCGTGCCCGCTGGGCCAGCCGGTAACGGTGGACAGCCACCCGCCTGTGTCTAGCCCGTCTGCCCTGACCATTGCCCCCATCCCCCTCATCTGGGGAGGACGGCGCCTCTTCCTGCTGCTCCTCCACTCCGCCCTCCTCTGCCTGCGGCACATCGCCCCTCTGCTGGGCTATATTGTGCAGCACGCAGCACACCACAATGATGCGGCCGACCCTATCTGACCGATACTGGAGGGCGCCCCCAGAGAGGTCCAGGCACCTGAAACGCATCTTCAGCACGCCAAAGCACCTCTCTATCACTCCCCTTGTCGCTACATGGGCATCATTGTAGCGGTTCTCCGCCTCATTGCGTGGCCTCCGTACAGGCGTCATCAGCCACGATCGCAATGGGTAGCCCCTGTCGCCCAGCAACCAGCCCCTCAGCTGGGGATGGCGTCCCTCGTACATGCCGGTGATGGATGACCGCTACAACACGTATGAATCGTGTACACTGCCCGGGTAATGGGCGCAGACGTGCAGGATCATCATGCGGTGGTCGCAGACCACCTGTATGTTCATCGAATAGGTCCCCTTCCTATTGGTGAACACGGCCCTGTTATCTGCAGGTGGCCGCACGGCGACGTGCATCCCATCATTTGCGCCCTGGACCATGGGGAACCCGGCCACGGCAGAGAAGCCCATGGCCCGGGCATCTTGGCTGCCACGGTCCACAGGGAAGCGGATGTAGCGGTGCGCCATGGCATATAGGGCGTCTGTCACTGCCTGGATGCACCGGTGCACCGATGTCTGCGATATGCCGGACAGGTCCCCACTCGGTGCCTGGAATGACCCCGTTGCATAAAAGTTCAGGGCCACCGTAACCTTGATGGACACGGGGAGCGGGTGTCCCCCGCCAGTGCCATGCGGTGACAGGTGTGCCAGCAGGTGGCAGATGTGTCCCACGGTTTCCCGCCTCATCCGGAGTCTCCTCCTGCATTCCCGGTCCGTGAGGTCCTGGTATGACTGCCGGGGCCGGTACACACGGGGCGCCCTCGGGTGCCTCCGTTGCCATGGGGCCGCGACGTCCTCCTCCCCCTCCTCGTCCTGTCGGTCAGGTGTCCCTCCAGCCTGGGCGGCTGCCGCCTGCCCCTCTGCGGCAGCCTGCACCGCCTCTCTGGCACGCTCCTCCTCCTCCTCCTCATCCAGGGCTACATAGACATTAGCGGCTGCCGCCACGGCGGCCAACATCGCTGGCTGATCGGAAAACATGACGGCCTGGTGGGGGGGGGGGGGGAACGACGACATGTCATCATTGCCCATACCCCCTCTTCCCCCCAGCCAGGTGGCATGGACTGCATGGGTCAAACTGTTGGAGGCTGGCACCTGGCCAGGTGGACCAACTCACTTGCCCTCGCACCCCCCCTCCCCGACACGGACCCCCCCATCCCCCTCCTCGGCACGGACCCCATCCTCCTCCCCGGCACGGACCCCCATCCTCCTCCCCGGCACGGACCCCCTATCCTCCTTCCCGGCCCTCCCCGGCATGGACCCCCCATCCTCCTCCCCGGCACGGACCCCCCATCCTCCCCCCCGGCACGGACCCCCCATCCTCCTCCCCGGCCCTCCCCGGCACGGACCCCCATCCCCCTCCCCGTCACTGACCCCCCCTTCCGGCACTCCCCCGGAGCCCAGCCCACTCTAACCACCCCCCCACCCCGCCGCACACACACACACACACAACCCTACACACACCTCTCCCCACACATTCAGACTGTGGCCACGCCATCGCCTGCCCAGCGGCCAACCCCCCATGCTGGAGCACAGGTTGACGCCGATTAAAAGGAGGTTTGATTTACGTCGACATGACCCGTCATCACGTCGACGGGACTTTGGCCCATCCGGACGGGAGAATATCGGCAGGCCCAAAATCGGCTGCCTTGCGCCCACCCGTGCCATTCTCCGACGTCTGCGGCACCATTAACGCCCCGCCGACTTTTCTCCCTTCGGAGACTTCGGCGGGCGGCGGGGGGCGCGATTCACGGCGGCCAACGGCCATTCTCCGACCCGCTGGGGGGTCAGAGAATGACGCCCCTGACCTCTTAAAAGGTTGACAGTCAAGAGGCATAGCATTAGCAATTTTTAAAATATTATTATTGTGCATCAAACACTGAACAGGTGTTAAAATAATATGAAGATTCAAAGGAGATATAAGTACAGGTGGAGTCAGGCACCTATAAAAGGTCAGGACTATGGGCATTGTTCACCATTGCCATACCTTTTTCTCCTCATAAATATTCTAAAAATCCAGTAGTAATATCCTCATTGATGTTTTGGAGGAAGTTTTGCCAACATTTTTAATGAGGTGAGGTATCAAATCTTACGCCAATATATCCAAATCATATGTTCAAACTGATAAAACCTAACAATAAATTCCAAAACTGGGAGGAAAGGAGAGGTATTATTGTAATGAAAGATTTGTTTGTGGAGAACAGATTGACACATTTTGAAGAATTCGTAATGAAATTTGGACTCTCACAAAAGAGACAAATCTGAATACTTACAGATACATGAATTTGCATTAAAAAGTTTTCATCTTTTCCAGTAATATCACTTACTTTGCTATTAGAAAGAATTCTATTGTTATTAGGAAACATGAAATACACATGGGATTTATAGAAGACTTATTGCAGAAAAAATTACATCCTTACTTAGAATCAAAACCAAATGGGAAGAAGAACTCGGATCCGAACTAGAATATCGGATTTAGAATCCCTACAGTGCAGAAGGAGGCCATTCCGCCCATCATGTCTGCACCGATGCTTTGGTAACCCCACCCAAACTTTGGTCAATCTGGGGCAACGTTTTTAGCATGGCCAATCCACCTAGCCTTTGGTGTGAGATTTTACAAAGAATAAGTTCCACATCATCATGTGCTAGATTAGGATTGATACAATTAAAGATTGTACAAAGAGCCTATTTAACTAAATTGAAAATGAGTCAAATGTCTACAAAAGTGGAAGATAAATGTAAAAGATGTAATAGTGCTAATCATTTACATATGTTCTGGGCATGACCTGAACTTTGGGGATTTTAGGTCTCCTTCTTCAGCACCATTTCGGCCACTCTACAAATTAATCTAAATTTGTGTCCTTTAATAGCCATATCTGGGGATTCAGAAAAACCAGGATTGCAGACAAAGACAAGAGCTGATGCTAATTGCTCAAAGGCGAATTTTAACAGAATGTAAATCACCTTCTCTACCTATTGCCTCACTATGGCTTGGAGATCTTATGGAACCTTTATATTTAAATATTCCAGAATGGGTTCAATTGACAATTTTGCCATAGATGACAACCTTTTATTTTGTACGTGATCACCGTGACCTTTTAAAGGAAAATAATGATGTGGAGATGTCGGCGTTGGACTGGGTGAGCACAGTAAGAAGTCTTACAAAACCAGGTTAAAGTCCAACAAGTTTGTTTCGAATCACTAGCTTTTGGATCACTGCTCCTTCCTCAGGTGAATGAAGAGGTGGGTTCCAGAAACTTTAACCTGGTGCTGTAAAACTTCTCAAAGGAAAATAATGGGAACGGGGCGGGTGGGAGGGATTTGTTGTCTGCGATTAAAAAGGGATGGAATGCAACTTATTGTTATACTTTATATTGTTTGTATTTGTACTTAATATTTAAAAACTTAATTTAAAAAAGTATATAGAGCTCACTGCTAATTGGAGGATAGCTGGCAAATACTCTATTATTTTGTTTACATTGTTTCTTTGCTCGCCACCCTTGTGCATGAGAGATTTGGAATTGTGGTGATATGCATCACTGTAAATACACAAGGGATTAATGTAAATACACTACAACTAAGTAAACACTAGCGGGAGCGCCAGAGATGTCATGACATGCAGACATACAGCTAATGAATACATAGAATAGGACACGACCAAAGGGCAGTCAAGTCACCTAGAGGTGACACTACCACAAGGGGGCATTTCAAAACCCATATATAAAAGGACAGGGCACACATGCTCTTTCTCTTTCCACAGGCGACACTTAGAGTGAAGGACAGGGGCAGATCAGAAGCATCACACCCACCACGTGGCTTAGAGCAGACTGGTTAGTTAGACTGAGTTACTATAACAAAATTAGCAGGAGAGTCGAACTCATAGAGAACTGTGCTAATGGTTCAATACAAAGTCTGGAGTATGTTTTGGTCAAAGTGGGGTGCTTTGGAGGACGATTTTTCATCTTTGATGTGTTGTTGCAAATGTGGCACTGCACACAATCATCGCTGAACTGGGTTCCGCAATTATCATATAAACTCTCCTTTTTCACAAACTAAAACACACGCACGCCAACTGGTTAGAATTCGGCTCAGAAATCCAGAATACACCATGGCCGCATCTATTTATTGGGAACATTTGTGTTAGAATTAATGTGATGCTTTAAGATAAATATTTTGACCAGAGGATATGCGGGAGTTGACGCGGGTTATAGACCGTTTTGAAAGACGAATTGTACATTGATCCGCCTCTTAATCTTTTGCCTGTTCACACGAGTTCACAACACATCACCTCAATAGAACGGAGTATTTTAATAATCAAACAGCCATATTCTTCAACAACTTTTCCTTGGATGTACATGGCTCCGTCTAACAAATGTAAACACCTCATAAATAGTCGATGAGCGTTTGAAGGTAAAACAGCCTCTCACTTCCTCATCCCCTGGTCAGGTTGCCAGAAATGCTGACTTTTCGATTCTGATTTTGCTCTGATTTTGGTTTTGATGAATAAATCCATCGCTGTGCAAAATTGCACGCAGGTTATTTTGAATTCCACGGATGGCACTTCACTTATTATTATTTCTGTTGCTGCAAACCTTTACAACGAAGCTATTTGAGAAAAAGGCAATTGTGTTGAGACCGCATTGAGGGATAAAAAATAATGCATTATCGGTCCATCCACCACATTCTTCTCACTCAATATTCTGCCCCCCCCCCAATCCCGTACAAACGCTGCAGCCCCAGCGATGGGGGGGGGGGGATCACCTCCAGGTGCAATTGGGGAAATAACGATGTTTTGATAATAAATCACATTCTCAGATACTCACTGTCTCAGAATAGGATCCACATCAATTGTGGAAAAATGAATCTAGCAGATCTTTCAGAGGGGACTCCTTCTAAGAACAGGACAAACGTGTCCTTTCATCTGCCACCCTGGGTGCTCTGAATGCTGCGGCGCTGCGATGTGCTGCAGATATTTGTCGGGCACTCTTTATTCCTCACCGTAATATTTCTGACCGACAGGAAGTGGCGTCTTCCCGTCAGTTTGGGCGAAGTGGCGCTGAGATCGCGGATGCATGGTTCTGCTGCTCTATTCACCCTGCATTCACCCACTTTATACTATCAACACCCCCGTTTCCAATTCAACCGATTGTCTATCTCGTACTGACGGACAGCAGCAACATGCAATGCCATCGGCAGTTGTGCTGCAATTTAATTCGGGTGAGAGAAATTGTTGACATTCACACAGCCCTGGACTCGGCCGATCTCCCTCAATCGGCCGAAGGTGCTTCATTTCTATTATGGTCAAGGCAACCACTGCTGGCACTGCATTGATCTCAAGCTGCAGCATTTGCTGCCGCGGCTGGCACGCGCGAGCGGGTTAGGTGGGGGTCGAATGATTCTGCAGCTAATCAGGAAGAGGTTCAAACAGGTATTATGACAGTCCGTCAGCATTTTCTCACCTTGCCTCTATCGGTTTGTCTGCAATCTATGTTTCAGTCAAGTGCAATAATAGGTGTGCAGTCAATACTTAGAAATACAATTGCGAGATTTTGAATCCGGAATACTCTTGCGCCTTATTGAATTACACCACTAGTAACACATTGCATGTATTACGGTACTGCTACTGTATTACAGGTAAATCCCAGCCTGCTGGTTCCTCCCAGCAGGTGGCGTATAAAAGTGTATCTCTCCTGGGCTGCTCCCATTTCTGGTTCCAGCTGCAGGAGGCACAACATCTTGTGCAATAAAGCCTCATTGTTTCACCATTCTCGTCTCGTGGTAATTGACGGTACATCAATTTATTGCACTAGATTTTAAAAGATGGACTTCCTGCTCAAGCCTGATCACCTGGAACTGAGCCCTCATGCAACCAGCGCCACATCCGCCTTCGAGCACTGGCTAGCCTGCTTTGAAGGCTGCCTCAGAACAGCCACTGAAGAACTCTCGGACACACAGAAGCTCCAAGTTTTCTACTCACGGGTGAGCCATCAAATTTTTTCCCTCATCCGGGATGCGCCCACCTACACAGAAGCGATGACGCTACTAAAGGGACAGTACAGTAAGTCGGTGAACCAAGTGTACGCCAGGCACCTCCTGATGATGAGACGGCAACTCCCGGGCAAAACTCTGGACGATTTCTTGCGGGTTCTACAGATTCTCGGTAGGAACTGTGACTGCCAGGCAGTTTTGGCAGCCCAACACACCGAACTACTAATCAGAGGCGCTTATGTCATAGGCATTAAGTCTTCGTACTTTCGTCAGCGGCTACTGGAAAAGGGTAAGCTCGATCTTGCAGAGACTGTGCAGCTTGCCAATTCCCTGGAAGTGGCCTCCCGTAATCTGGAGGCCTACTCCTCCGACCGCGTGGCACCATCGTGGGCCCCACCAGCTGCCGACTCGAGTACACCGCAAGCCTGCGCCGCGGGCAGCTAGCCAACTCCGGAGGGCCCAAATATTATTTTTGCAGCCAGAGCAAACATCCCAGGCAGCGCTGCCCGGCACGGCACGCGACCTGCAATGGGTGCGGGAAGAAGAGCCACTTTATTTCCGTTTGCCAGGCCCGGTCGGTCACCGCTGTTTCCAGGCCCGGCATTGCTACACCCCCCACATGTGATCCAGGGGCGTTGCCATCTTCCCCTCCGCAAGCCACGTGCGGCCCGTGGGCGCCGCCATCTTTGACACCGCCTGCCATGTGGGCGCCGCCATCTTCAGCGCCATTTTGGACCACGCCTCAGGACCCCTGCTCGTCGGGCCGTTCGCTGCCCGCTGATACCTCCGCCACCGCTGATCAACCCAGCAACTCCCAACATCTTCCGCAGCTCGCCTCCATCACCCTAAATCAGGCTCGACCCCGCAATCTCTCGACCGCTACGACGACGGTAAAGATCAACAGGCACAAGACGACCTGCCTCTTTGACTCCGGGAGCACATAGAGTTTCATCCACCCTGCTACATTAAGGCGCTGCTCCTTCCCGGTACTCCCCGTCACCCACAAAATCTCTCTGGCCTCTGGATCTCATTCCGTGGAAATCCGGGGGTACTGTGTCGTGACCCTCACCATTCAGGGCATAGAGTTTAGCAACTACAGGCTCTACGTTCTCCCCCATCTCTGCGCTGCACTGTTACTAGGTCTTGATTTTCAATGCTACCTCAAAAGCCTTACTTTGAAATTCGGCGGACCCCTGCTCCCCCTCACCGTCTGCGGCCTCACGATCCTTAAGATCGATCCACCTTCACTGTTTGCGACCCTCACCCCGTTGCCACTAGGAGCAGATGGTACAGTGCCCAGGACAGGACCTTCATCAGGTCGGAGGTCCAACGGCTTCTGCGGGAGAGGATCATTGAGGCCAGCAACAGCCCCTGGAGAGCTCAAGTGGTGGTAGTGAAGACTGGGGAGAAGCACAGGATGGTCATTGACTACAGCCAGACCATCAACCAGTACACGCAGCTCGACGCGTACCCCCTCCCACACATATCTGACATGGTCAATCAGATTGCGCAATATCGAGTCTTCTCCGCAGTTGACTTGAAGTCCGCCTACCACCAGCTCCCCATCCACCCAGAGGACTGCCAATACACTGCGTTTGAAGCAGATGGCCGCCTCTATCACTTCCTTAGAGTTCCCTTCGGCGTCACCAATGGGGTCTCGGTCTTCCAGCGAGAGATGGACTGAATGGTTGATCAGTTCGGGCTGTGAGCCACCTTCCCATACCTAGATAATGTCACCATCTGCGGCCACGATCAGCAGGACCACGACGCAAACCTCCAGAAATTCTTCCATACCGCCAATCTCCTTAACCTCACCTACAATAAGGAGAAATGCGTGTTCCCCACCAATCGCCTTGCCATCCTTGGCTACGTAGTGGAAAATGGAGTCCTAGGGCCCGACCCCGACCGCATGCGCCCCCTCCCTGAGCTCACTCTCCCCCACTGCCCCAAGGCCCAGAAACGATGCCTGGGGTTTTTCTCGTATTACGCCCAGTGGGTCCCGAACTATGTGGACAAGTCCACAGTTTTCCCCCTGATGGCTGAGGCCCGCCAGGCCTTTAATCACATCAAGGTGGACATCGCCAAGGCCACGATGCACGCAGTCGATGAGACCCTCCCCTTTCAGGTGGAGAGCGATGCATCAGACGTAGCTCTGGCCGCCACCCTCAACCAGGCGGGCAGGCCCGTGGCTTTCTTTTCCCACACCCTCCATGCCTCTGAAATTCGGCACTCCTCTGTCGAAAAGGAGGCCCAAGCCATTGTGGAAGCTGTGCGATTGGAGGAATTACCTGGCCGACAGGAGATTCACTCTCCTCACTGACCAACGGTCGATGCCTTCATGTTTAACAATACGCAGCAGGACAAGATCAAAAATGACAAGATCTTGAGGTGGAGAATCGAGCTCTCCACCTATAACTATGAGATCTTGTATTGCCCGGGGAAACTCAATGAGCCCCCTGATGCCCTATCCCACGGTACATGTGCCAGCGCACAAGTGGACCGACTCTGGGCTCTCCACTATGACCTCTGCCACTTGGGGGTCATCCAGTTCTTCCAATTTGTCAAGGCCCGCAACCTGCCTTACTCCATTGAGGAGGTCAGGACCGTAATCAGAGAATGCCAAGTCTGCGCAGAGTGCAAGCCGCACTTCTACCGGCCAGATGGAGCGCACCTGGTGAAGGCCTCCCGCCCCTTTGAGCGCCTCAGCAAGGACTTCAAAGGGCCCCTCCCCTCCACCGACCGCAACGTGTACTTCCTCAACGTAATTGATTAGTACTCCCGGTTCCCTTTCGCCATCCCATGTCCCGACATGACTTCTGCCACAGTCATCAAAGCCCTGCATAGCATCTTCACCCTGTTCGGTTTCCCCACCTACATCCACAGTGATCGGGGATCCTCCTTCATGAGTGATGAGCTGCGTCAGTTCCTGCTCAGCAAGGACATCGCCTCGAGCAGGACGACCAACTACAACCCCCGGGGAACGGGACGGTCTGGGAGGCCGTCCTGCTGGCCCTTCGGTCTAGAAATCTCCCATGTCCCGCTGGCAGGAGGTCCTCCCCAACGTGCCCAACACCATCCTGTCACTCCTGTGCACCGCTACTTATGAGACCCCTCACAAGTTTGTGTTTGTCTTCCCTAGGAAGTCCACCTCCGGGGTCTCGCTCCCAACATGGCTGACCCGTCCTGGACCCGTCCTTCTCCGGAAGCATGTGTGGAGCCATGAATCAGCTCCCTTGGTTGAGAAAGTCCACCTCCTCCATGCAAACCCGCAGTACGCCTACGTGGCACACCCCGACGGGAGACAGGGCACAGTCTCCCTCCAGAACCTGGCACCCGCTGGGTCCCTACCCACAATCCCCGACCTGATAGCGTTCCCCCCCCCCCCCCGGTTGCCTCATTCACCCCTGCGCCACCCACCCTCCCTCCAGCGAACCTCACCGCAGCCCCCACCCCAGCAGGATCCGTCCCCTCACTGGATCCACTAAGGGGTGATGAAGAAGAGGACAAAACTCTCCCAGAGTCGCAGGTGACCAAGCCGGCACCCACATCACCACCAGGTCTGAGGCGATCGCGGAGGAGGGTCAGAGCCCCCGACAGACTCAATCTGTAATGTTTTTCTTCACCCCGCTGGACTCTTTTTTAAACAGGGGGGAATGTGGTAAACACCACTAGTAACACATTGCATGTATTACGGTACTGCTACTATATTACAGGTACAACAGTAAATCCCAGCCTGCTGGCTCCTCCCAGCAGACAGTGTATAAAAGTGTATGCTCTCCTGCGCTGCTGCCATTCTGGTTCCAGCTGCAGGACGCACAACATCTTATGCAATAAAGCCTCAATTGTTTCAATCACTCTCGTCTCGTGGTAATTGATGGTACATCAGTGTGCAGTCAATACTTAGAAATACAATTGCCAGATTTTGAATCCGGAATACTCTTGTGTCTTATTGAATTTTAGCTCTTCAGCTGTGTATCTCTGCTAACCACCATTCTTACCAACCATTCTAATTTATATCCACCAAAATAGTGATACCTATAGCTCAGTTTCAAAAAAAGACCCTGTATGGGGCGGCACAGTAGCACAGTAGTTAGCACTGTTGCTTCAGCTCCAGGGTCCCAGGTTCGATTCCCAGCTTGGGTTTCCTTCAGGTGCTCTGGTTTCCTCCCACAGCCCAAAGAGGTGCAGTTTAGGTGGATTGGACACGCTAAATTGCCCTTAATGTCCAACAGAGGTTAGGTGGGGTTACTGGGTTATAGGGAAAGGGTGGTGGTGCGTACCTAAATAGGGTGCTCTTTCCAAGGGCCGGTGCAGACTCGATAGGCCTAATGGCCTCCTTCTGCACTGTAAATTTGTACAGTTGCTTCCCAGGGTCCCAGGTTCGATTCCCGGCTTAGGTCACTGTCTGTGTGGAGTCTGTACGTTCTTCCCGGGTCTGCGTGAATTTCCTCTGGGGGCTCCCGTTTCCTCCCACAAATCCCGAAAGAAAGTTAGCTGAGTTGGACATTCTGAATTCTCTCTCTGAGTACCCGAACAGACACCGGAATGTGGCAACTAGGGGCTTTTCACAGTAACGTCTCCTTACCTAGGGGCTGGTTTAGCACACTGGGCTAAATAGCTGGCTTTTAAAGCAGACCAAGGCAGGCCAGCAGCACGGTTCAATTCCCGTACCAGCCTCCCCGAACAGGTGCCGGAATGTGGCGACTAGGGGCTTTTCACAGTAACTTCATTTGAAGCCTACTTGTGACAAGCGATTTTCATTTCATTTCATTTCACCTCAGTCGGAAATTATCATTCCCTTATTATGAAGCTGTACACTTGTGTTCTATATTCTCCAGCAGGGAAATGATTTCTGAGTGCCTAACCTGTCAAATCTCTTCAGCATATTGCATGTTGTATACATGTGCCTCGTACCTGTACTACATATTGCTATTTGGACTTAAATCTCTTGGAGATGTATACGATTATCCTCAGATAGAACTAAGAGTCTGTCAGACAGTTGTGTCACTTTGTGCTGGATGAGTCACAGAACAACTGCATCATAAGGTATTGGCCAGTAATTTGAAAGAACTAGCTAAAGTGAACCATCACATTAGATAAGGGATAGGTCAATAGAGGTTCAGTGATGGATATTGAAGGAAATATGACAAGGAGCTGGAATAGGCTATGCAACCCTTTGAGTCTGCTCCACCATTTAATAAGATCATGTCTGATAAGACAGTAACCTCAAGTTTGCATCCCTCTTACCCCCAATAATATATCACCCCCTGCCTCTGCCTTAAAAATATTCAAAGATTCTGCTTCCCCAACCTTTTCAGGAAGACAGCTCCAAAGATTCACGACCCTCTCTGTGAAAAGATTTTACCCCATCGCTGACTTAAATGGGTGATCCCTTATTTATAATTTGTGAGACCTAGTTCTAGATTCTCCCAGAAAAGGAAACATCCTCTCCACATCAACCCTGTCAAAACCATTCAAGATCTTAAGGTTTCAATCATCTTGCCTCTTACTCTTCTAAACTCCAGCAGATACAAGCCTAGACAGTCCAACCTTTCCTCAAGACAACTCACCCATTCCAAGTATTAATCTAGTTAGTAAACCCACTCTGAACTGCTTCTAGTACATTTACATCTTTCCTCCAGAGCTCCAAATGTGATCTTACTAGTACCTTGTGCAACTGAAGTATAATTATGTATTTATGCCCTATTATTTATTTAATTATAATTATGCCCTATTATGTATTTTCTGCCCTATTATGTATTTTCTTTTATTCCCTTTTCTTCCCATGTACTTAATGATCTGTTGAGCTGCTTGCAGAAAAATACTTTTCACTGTACCTCGTACATGTGACAATAAACAAATCCAATCCAATCCAATTTTCCTACTTTTGTGTACATTTCCCCTTGCAATAAATGTTTTACTTTTTTTTTAAATTTCAAGTACCCAATTCATTTTTTTTCTAATTAAAGTGTAATTTAGCGTGACCAATCCACCTACCCTGCACAGCTTTGAGTTGTGAGGTGAGACCCATGCAGACACGGGAGAATGTGCAAACTCCACACGAATGGTGAACCAGGCCCGGATCAAACCTGCAGTGAGCCAGCAGTGCTAACTACTGTGTTGTCCTCCCTTGCAATAAATTACAACATTCGATTAGCTTTCCTAACTACTTGCTGTACCTGCATGATAGCCTTTTGTGATTCATGTACTCAGAAACCCAGACCCGTCTGCACCCCAAAACTCTCCAATTTCTCACTATTTAGATAATATGCTACTTTTTCATTCTTCCTGCTAAAATGGACAATTTTACATTCTCACACTTAATCATTTTTATTGTCACAAGTAGGCTCACATTAACACTGCAATTAAGTTACTGTGAAAAGCTCCTAGTCACCACATTCTGGTGCCTGTTTGGGTAAACCGAGGGAGAATTCAGAATGTCCAAATGACATAACAGCCTGTCTTTCGGGACTTGTGGGAGGAAACCGGAGCACCCGGAGGAAACCCACGCAGACACGAGGAGAACGTGCAATCTCCGCACAGACAGTGACCCAAGCTGGGAATCGAACCTGGGACCCTGGTGCTGTGAAGCCATAGTGATAACCACTATGCTACCGTGCTATACTCCATTTGCCAGATCTTTGCCCATTCACTTATTCTATCTATATCATTTTGCAGCCTCCTTATGTTCGCTTCGCAAATTACTTTCCTCCCTATGGATACGGTGCGGTACGGAGGCACAGTGGTTAGCTCCAGGGACCCAAGTTCAATTCCGGCCTCAGGTGACTGTGTGAAGTTTGCATGTTCTACCCGTGTCTGTTGGTTTCCTCTGGGTGCTCCAGTTTTCTCCCACAGTCCAAAGATGTGCAGGTAGGTGGATTGATCATGCTAAATTGCCTTTAGGGTCCAAAAGAGTAGGTTGGGTTGCTCGGTTACGGGGATTGCCCTTAGGGTCCAAAAGAGTAGGTTGGGTTGCTCGGTTACGGGGATAGGGTAGAAACCTTAAGTAGGGTGCTCTTACCAAGGGCCTGCGCAGACTCGATGGGCTGAACTGCCTCCTTCAGCACTATAAATTCTATGATCTATCTTTGTGTAAATTTAGCAACCATTCCTTCAATCCCTACATTCAGTCACTTATATAAATTGTAAACAATTGGGGCCCAGCACTGATTCCTGTGACAGATCATTCATTGCCAACCTGAAAAAGATCCATTTATGCCTATTACCTCCTTCCTATTAGCCAGCCAATCTTCTATCCATGTCAATATGTTACATCCTATAGCATGAGCGTTCAGATTCTGCAAGAACCTTAGATGTGGCATCTTATCAGGTGCCTTTAGGGCAGCACGGTAGCACAAGTGGATAGCACTGTGGCTTCACAGCGCCAGGGTCCCAGGTTCGATTCCCCGCTGTGTCTGTGCGAAGTTTGCACGTTCTCCCCATGTCTGCGTGGGTTGCCTCCGGGTGCTCCGGTTTCCTCCCACAGTCCAAAGGTGGGATTAGGTGGATTGGCCATGCTAAATTGCCCTTAGTGTCCAAAAAGGTTAGGAAGGGGTTATTGGGTTGCGGGGATAGGGTGGAAGTGAGGGCTTAATGTGGGTCAGTGCAGACTCGATGTGCTAAATGGCCTCCTTCTGCACTGTATGTTCTATGTTTAAACACAGTACATCCACTGATCCCCTTTATACACCACACAGGTTAGTTCCTGTGCTCCTACAATTTACTCAATAGCACTTCTCTGGTGACTGTAATTTTCCTGAGTTCCTCCCTCCCTTCTATTTACTGGTTCATAGTTGCTTCTAGGATGTTGAAGATTTTAAAAAAACTACAACTGTAAGTAAGAAGGTCGACAGTCAGGGAAAACTTGCTTGCCGTCAAAATGAGTAGGGTCTGAGCTGTAGGGCCAGCACACGTGACGTAGCTAAACAGGCTGTATGGAACGGGGATTTCAAAGTTTGCCAACTCTGCACGGGCCACTACTCGGGGGTAAAGTCAGACTACAGTCAAGCAAGATGGAAAAAAATATTCTAGTTGCTCGAAAATAAAGGGGATAATTTATGCATACTTTCCAGAAAAAAATTGGAAAGGAGGGAGTTGGCTGAAGATAGATCCTAGGACCTGGGATCCATAATGGCAAGAAAAATGCGTGCCATGGATGCATTTGGTGAAGACTGTGAGACTTGAAACTCATATGAGAAAAGATTCCAATTATATCTCATAGAGAATCAGACACAGGAGAGCCTAAATGCTCAGTAGTGTGTAAAATGTTTATGCTTCTACAAAATTTATTTCACCCAGCAAACCAGGAGATAAATCCTAAATTGAATTAATGAAAACTTTAGAGGGACATTTCTCTCCCAGACCGTTATTGATTACAGACAGGTTTTGTTTCCGCCACCATAGTCAGGAAGAAGGGAAAGCATTTTACATTTATAGTGACTTTAAGAAAGTTAGCGAAATATTGAGAATTTGATGACACTCTATGTGACAGGCTGGTTGGTGGATTCCGCAGTGAATCTATTCAGAGGAAGCTGCTGACTGTAAGTGATTTAACGCTAAAATATGCCGTGGAAGTGGTCACAACAAAGGAACTAACAACAAAAGAAGTTTCACAGATAGAGGCTGGACCGAAGATCCACAAAATTGACACCATGGGAGCAAGTTTGCAAAGGTGCAACCATGTCACCGATATACACAGGTTGAACACTTAGTGGGTAAATGCTGGAGTAAAACAAATGCATGCAAGAACTGTGGCAAGAACAGTCATATCACCAAGGCACATTGTGTTAAGAAAACTTCTCCTACACCAAGAATGTGCAAGAAAAGAAACTGATCTAAACAGACTCGTCATATCTATCAAGGTAGATGAAACTCAAAAGACAATGTAACCGAGCTACTGCAAGAGCTGAAGCTGGCTGTCTTGTCAATGCAGGGAGATCAAGAATGTTTCTGGGCATATCCAACACTTGAAGGTCATGAAATGAAAATGGAAGTGGAAGTGCACGCTGCAGTATCGTTAATACCTGAGACAATTTATTATACAAAGCCGAAGTATCTGACCATCAAATGTGATCCTAAGAATGGATACTAGAAGGGTTAATTATGGTGAAAGTAGAAGAAAATGGACAGATGGCAAGGTTGCCTCTTCATGTTCACTGTGGAAATTTTCTAGTTCAATTTTGCAGAGAATGGTCAGAGAATCCCTACAGTGCATAAGGAAGCTATTCAGCCTGTTGGGTCTGCACCAACCCTGCAAAAGACCACCCTTCCTAAACCCAATCCCCACTCTATCCCCGTAACCCCACCTATCCTTTTGGACGCTTAGGGGAACTTTAACATGGCCAATCCACCAAACCTACACATCTTTGGACTGTGGGAGGAAACCGTAGCACCCAGAGGAAACCCATGCAGACACGGGAAGAAGGTACAAACGTCTCACAGGCAGTCACCCAAGGTCAGAATCGAACATGGGTCTCTGGCGCTGTGGTAGCAGTGCGAACCACTGTGCCACTATTCCACCATGCTTGGCAAAGATTGGGCTTAACTGGGGAGGAATAAATCAACTAATGGATTCCAATAGAAACTTGCAACTTCTGATGAAGTATGAGAAGGTGTTTGAAGATTCCTTAATCTCTGTTAAAAGTTGAGATACACCTAAAAATCAAGCATACCCAAATACCTCCAATTTAGAACGTGAACATACACGGTCAAAAGCTGGAAACTGGAAAGGTGAGTCAAAACAGGAGTCATTGAACCAATTCTACAAGTGACTGGACAACACACATATTTCCTGAATTGAAACATGGTAGCTCAATGAGGATTAGAGGAGATTTTAAAACTACTATTAACCCAGCATTGTGCGCAGATCATTATCCACTGTCACTGATAGAAGACTTGTTTGCTGGAGCGCAGACATTAAGTAAAATTGATCTTTTATAGGTATATCCACAGGTGAATGTGACTGTAATATCACAGCCACTACTTACCATTGGGAAGCACAAATGTCTATTACAGAAGGCTTCCTTTGAAAATAACCACTTCTAAGTGGATTGAATGAAGTGCGATGTTATTTAGATGACATGCTCATCACTGGTTAGAATAAACAGGAACACTTGGAGAATTTGGAGGCTACCCTGAAGTATTTCCAGAGCCACAATCTGAGAGTTAAAAAGAGAAGTGAAACTTTTTAAAGTGGAGAGGATTAGAATACAAGAGTACTGCTGAGACTGTACAAGATTCTGGTCAGACCCCATTTGGAATATTGTGAGCAGTTTTGGGCCCCGTATCTCAGGAAGGCTGTGCTGGCCTTGGAAGGTGTCCAGAGGAGGTTCACAAGAATGATCTCCGGAATGAAGGGCTTGTCATATGAGTAGCGATTGGGGACTCTGGGTCTGTACTTGACGGCGTTCAGAAGGATGAGGGAGGATCTCACTAAAACTTACAAAAAGGGCGGCACATGGTACAGTGGTTAGCACTGCAGCCTCCAGTGCTGAAGATCCGGGTTCGAATCCCAGCCCTGGATCAATGTCCGTGTGGAATTTGCACATTCTCCTCGTGTCTGCGTGGGTTTCACCCCCACAACCCAACATTATTATAGAACATAGAACGTACAGTGCAGAAGGAGGCCATTCGGCCCAGCAGGTCTGCACCGACCCACTTAAGGCCTCACTACAACTCTATCCCCGTAATCCAATAACCCTCCTAACTTTTTTGTTAGACACAAAGGGCAATTTATCATGGCCAATCCACCTAACCTGCATGTCTTTGGACTGTGGAGGAAACCGGAGCCCCCTGAGGAAACCCACACAGACACGTGGAGAACGTGCAGACTCCGCACAGACAGTGACCCAGCGGGGAATCGAACCTGGGACCCTGGTGCTGTGAAGCCACAGTGCTAGCCACTTGTGCTACCGTGCTGCCCACCAGGATGCCCGGGCAGTGGGGTCCGCCACCATCATCCACATGCCCCGGGTCCAGAGGGTGATCAATGGGATGCATGTCACGCTACGAGCACCTGCACATGACAGGCTGGTCTACACAAAGTGAAAGGGCTTCCACTCGATGAGCGTGCAGCTGGTGTGTGACCATCAGCTGTGCATCATGCACATCTGCATCCGATACCCAGGCATTGTGCACAACGCCTTCATCCTGGCACACTCGATGATTCCTGGCCTCTTTGAGATATCCCCTTTCTGGGGAGTTGGCTGCTGGGCGACAGGGGTTATCCGCTGCGGACATGGCTGATGACGCCTATCCGAAAAACCACAGACCGACGCGGAGACCGGCTACAGCGACACCCATGCAGCGACCAAGGGTGTGATCGAGCAGTGCTTCGGCATCCTGAAGATATGGTTCAGGTGCCTGTACCACTCTGGAGGGGCCCTTCAGTATGACGCTGAGAGGGTCGCCCACATCGTGGTGGCTTGCTGCATCCATCACAACATCGCACAGCAGATGGGCGATGTGCTGGAGGAGATGGACGCCAAGCCTCCTCCAGCAAGGAGGATGTGGGGGCGGGTGAGGATTGCCAAGACATGGGGCCCAGGCAGGCATGGGAGGCCGCACAATGTGTGCGCCAGGACCAACGCGCATGGGACGCTCTGAACGTCTCCAGGTCCACCAACTATGTGGTTGGAGGCACTGGCCAGGAGCACAGACACCTCATTTCACCCCCATACCACCTGCCCCCCTCCCCCCCCCCACCTTCAGGTCCCTCTGTGATACATACCTACCGCACTACTGGGGTGTGGGCCCTGGGTTGGCAATTACAGTGGGTCTGGCCCATGAGGTGGATGATGATGACAACCCGCTCTGCATCGTTTGACAAAATATGACTCCTGCCCACGGTAGCACTTCCCACCGTCCACCTGGGTGAACCGTGCATGCGAGCTGTCCATTCCATCACACGGTGCCATCGAATCACTGGGGTGGTGGTGGTGGGTTGGATGGGGGCCGGTGGGGAGCCCAGCCCACCCACAATGTCTGCCCATCCCCCCTCCCTCCCACTCTCCCTCTCTGTCCAGCCCAGAACAGCCCACCACTCACACACATCTGACAGAGCACCAAAGCCGGACGTAGCAGTGTGAACAGGTGTTTGATGTAAACAAATATATACGTACATATACGTATCCTAGCCCCTATTACTATACTGTGCCCTGAACCCATGCCAACTTAAATGGTGTCTAACTTTCTGGCCTCACAGGCTCGAACGTAATGCCTAGGTGGTTCCCCAGGTGGTGCATCAGGAATGGAGGCAGCCTGCTGCGATTCCCGCCCTGTGACCTGGATCCCCTTTGGCGGCTCTTCGGGGCAACCGGGCGCCGCAGTGTTCTGCCTGCTGCCCACCAGATGTGCCATGGACGGGAAGGGGCTGTCTGAGGTGCTGCGGTGTCCCGGCACCTCGTCTGCGGGAGTCACCAGCATGGGCCCCATCACCTCCTCCCTCGGGGTGCCCGTTGGCCCCCGGGTTACTCCATGGGACAGGGATGCGAGTGGAGGCATCCCCACCACCTGGCGCTGCCAATCCTAGATGTAATGTTGTTGTGCACTGGCCGGTAGGAATGATGCACTACAGAACATCTAGTTCTTGACTAGTTAATATAATTTATTATAAAACAAATGCGTGGTAAAGATAAGTGGAATAAAATATATGACAAACTACTAATACTAATGATTCCTGAGCTACTGCAAAATACAAGTATTGACCAACACAACTTACTCCCAACTCCCCCAGGCACAGAGTCACATGGTAGGTTTACACTGCCACCTGATGGTCGGAGGTCTTGTACATTATTATATACAAGGCAGCACGGTAGCATTGTGTTAGCACAGTTGCTTCACAGCGCCAGGGTTCCAGGTTTGATTCCCAGCTTGGGTCACTTTCTGCACGTTCTTCCCGTGTCTGCGTGAATTCCCTCCGGGGGCTCCCGTTTCCTTCCACAAATGCCGAAAGAAAGGTAGGTGAATTGGACATTCTGAATTCTCCCTCTGTATAGCCGAACAGGCGCCGGAATGTGCAACTAGGGGCTTTTCACAGTAACGTCGCCTCACCTCATGGATGCATAGGTTATGGGAACCCATTCATTGAAATGGTCTTGTTGAAGTAGAACTGCACCTCTGCCATTCTGACTAGCATCAGTTGAAATTTTGGTGGGCCAAAGAAGGACAAGCTGGGAGCTTGGATCAACTGTTGTTTCAGATCTGTCCATTCTTTAGTATGACTCTGTGTCCAGTTGAAATCAGCATTCTTCCTGATCAGCTGACGTAATGCAGTTGTTCTCCTGGAATTTCAAAGAAGAGGCGGCAACATACATTTAGCTTGGTTCAGCTTTAAACAGTAGTCGTGTATTCTCTTGAACACTTCTCTAAGATGACTTATGTGTTCTTCTGGTGATGTAGACCAGATGATTATGTCATCTACACAAATAAGAACACCTCCCTGAACAGGCACGGAATGTGGCGACTAGGGGCTTTTCACAGTAACTTCATTGAAGCCTACTTGTGACAATAAGCGATTTTAATTTTCACCTTCAATGTTTTCTGTCATTTGTTCCATTGTACGATGAAACATTTCTGATGCAGAAATAATTCCGAAGGGCATTCTGTTGAAACAATACCTCCCGAAAGGTGTGTTGAAGGTACAGAGGAGCTTGCTGGAGTCATCAAGCTGCATCTGCCAAAAACCTTGCGAGGCATCGAGTTTGGTAAAAATTCTGGCATTGGCCATTTGTGATGTGATTTCCTCTCTCTTTGGTATTGGGTGGTTTTCTCTTCTAATATTATGATTGAGATCTTTAGGATCCATACAGATTCTAATGTCACCCATTGGGTTTTTTGACACAGACTAGGGAGCTAACCCAGTCAGTCGGTTGTGTTACCTTTGATATTATTCCTTGCGATTGCAATCTTGTTAGTTCAGCCTTCAATCTGTCTCTGAGAGGAGCAGGTACACGTCTTGATAGATGTATCACAGGCTTGGCATCTTCTTTCAAAAGTATCTTGTGCTGATATGGTATTATTTCCATGCCTTGAAATATATCAGGGTATTCATGTAAAAGTTGCTGGATGTCTTCTTTAAGTGTAGCTGATTCACAAGTATTGAGGAATATTCTTTGAATGAGCTGCAAATCCTGACAAATTTGAGCACCCAATAGTGAAGAACATTTGTCATCCACTATATCGAGTCTGATTTGTTTGTGAATGTCCCTATTGGTGGCACTCAAATAACACGACCCACGTGAGAAAATTGGATTGCCATCATAATCTTTCAAAGAACACTCTGGAGGAATTATGTCAATGGTGATTTTTAATCATTGACAAATCTTTGAAATTGAGAAGATTCACTGAAGCACCTGTGCCTAATTTGAATGAGATTGGAACATTATTAATACGGACAGTAGTCATCCATTCGTTGCTGACGACGTTGACTTCTTGATCTTTGATTGCTTGAAGATCCATTTTATTTTCGTGAAGCGCTCTTTGTGTTGATTGAAGATCCTTCTTGCTTGCTTGCAGGCAGTCTTCGTGGATGAGTCAACCACTCCAACAAAGAAAGTGTTTTCGAACAAGTAAATTTCATCATCTTGTGTGAAATCTTGTTGAGTGTTGATTTGTTCATCTTTGCCAACAGCTCTCATATTGTAGTTATTTTTCTGTGCAGGAGGAGGATAACTTGCGAGTGATTGACACCGAGAAGCATAATGATTTAGCTTTGAATATCTCAGACAGCCTTTTCCAAAAGCAGGACAGTGTCCCTTTAAGTGGGCGTTGCCACATCTATGACACATCATCACGTTGTCGCCATGACGTATTTGTGACGTTCGCGCATGCGCAGACCTCTTTTGCGACGTCACGCAATTCTGTGCGAAGTGCGCATGTCCTGAGCTGGAAAATGCGAGCGCTGGGTAGCTGCTGTTCCGAACAGTCTTCTGTGCTGCCTGCGACACCATTTTTATTTTCTATTCCTCGTGGTAGACTTTCGCACCTTTTTCCTTGGGATAGAATTCTAATTACTGACTTTTGGTCTGTCCACTGGAGATGCATTTCTCTGTCGCAATTTTCAACGTTAAATCATTTTGCCAAATTAAAGCTTCTCATACAGTATCATCAATTATTCCAAAAACAAATTGATCTCTTACTAGAGAATCATGAAGATCAGCATAGTTACAGGTTTGAGCTAAGAGTTTGAGATCTCTATTGAAGTTATTCACTGGTTCACAACTTTTTGGACTCGCTTATCAAACCTGAATATTTCTAAAATTTTATTAGTTTGCATTTTGCAATGGTAGTGATAATTTGTGATAATTTATATTTGAATTTCATGATAATTTGTTCAAACTTTGACTTATCTACATCAGCAGCAAAATTAAACAAATTATATATTTCAATTGCTTGCTGCCCTGCTAGGGGCCTTTAAACCACTGGCTTTCAGATAGAGCTGGAATTGTTGTTTAAACAACTTCCAATTTAAATTCAGATTACCAGTGGTCTTTAGATGTCTGGGAGCTTGCACTTGGTCCATCGATACTCTGTTTTTGTCGCTAATTCCGAAGTTGCGAATACTTCACCAGTCGAATAGTTGATTTCGATTTTTCTTCTTTTTTGATTAAATTTTCTTTACTAGTCTTTCTTAAAAGCCTAATTTTTCCTGGTACCATGAAATAATCACTTTGTGTTATACATATATTATTCTTTTGAACCAGCCGAGTTGTTGAAATGAACCGTAGTCTTCTTGTAAAGATAAACTAATTTGTTGAGTAATATTAATAAATATTGTGAGTTATTTTTACTTAATGCTCAACTAGTAAAACAAAGAAACAAGTGTAGAGATAAGTAATTAAATTATACAATACATCGCTTTGATGACTAATAACTTCTCCTCTCTAGCTTTCCTATGTCTGTTCTCTCTGCACTCCTGATACACACTCCTTCAGAAAGAGCGGGAAAGCTGTCAATATCGTTGCTGACAGTGAGACACTAGTGTTCAATTGCCTGTACTAGCATTACATATATTGATCATGTATATTGATACAGAGAGATCACTACAGTCGACACTTCCAAGTTTCATGAGCTGGATTCTCCACTGGCGGGTTTCCCCGGTGCACCAGCAGCGCACCCACGCCCGTGGATTTCCCAATCGCGTGGGGATGCCCAGAGTGAGACACCCCACTGGCCGGCTGGCGAGACGGGAATCCCGCCGCCGCCTGGAGCATGCCGCACTAGAAAACTGGTGCAACGGGACAGAGAATCCAGCCCCATATGTTGCAAAAAATATTCTGCTTTTCTATTCTTACAACCAAACTGAATAATCACACACTTATACTTCAAATCCACATTATGTTTCAGCTGCCATCGCATTGCCCATTCTATAGTGCTTAGAAATACCTTGCTATTCAACAGTACTTTATGGATTTTTTTAGCCTCGGGGCATTCTCTCCGCCAAGGGTGAACTTAGAGGGAATTCCCGCTGGGGGGCTGAAAGGTTCCTCACAGATCGGAGTGTCATTTTGACTGGCTGGGTCAATCATTCCCCCAGCTAGAAATTCTACGGAGGGTAATTCACCTCCTGACCTCCCAAAGCTTGTCCGCCATCTACAAGGCAGAAGTCAGGAGTACAAGGGAATACTCTCCACTTGCCTGGATGAGTTCAACTCCAACAACACTCAAGAAGCTCGACACCATCCAGGACAAAGCAGCCCGCTTGATCGCTACCCCATCTACAAACATTCAATCCCTCTGTGGTGATATGCGCAAAGGCAAACCTGTGTACAACTGTACATAGTTGTACCAATATATATATTTTTATATAACAGCACCAGTTTACATAGCCACTGACCAATACACGTAGGGACAATTATGCCTCCCGCCAGCAGCTGGAACTAGACACCCATATATACACCAGGAGATGGTTGAGACGCAGGCACTTGGTAGTAGGATGAATCAGGGGACAGTCATCTCCCTCCTTAGTTTCACAGAAACGTAGGCAGAATTCTTTGTACATAGAACTGCATGGTTACCATCCAGTGTGCCAAGAACAAATACTTGTAGCAATAATATCTTATGTTCTAGGTGTACCTTCATGATCAGGGAAGCCATCGAACACAACACCCTCCACCATCGATGAACAGTGGCAGCTTTGTCTACCATCTACAAGATGCACTGCAAGAACTCACTAAGGTTCCTTAGGCAGCACCTTTCAAATCCACGACCACTACCATCTAGAAGGACAAGAGCAGCAGATACCTGGGAACCCCGCCACCTGGAGGTTCCGCTCTAAGCTACTTACCACTCCAACATGGAAATATATTGCCATTCCTTCACTGTCACTGGGTCAACATCCAGGAACTTGCTCACTAACAGCACTGTGGGTGTATCTATACCTCAGGGACTGCAACGGTTCAAGAAGGCATCTAACCACCTTCGGATGGACAATTAGGGATGGGCAATCAATGCTTGCCTAACCAGCAACACTCACATTCCGTAAGTGAATTTTAAAAATAGTAGTCATGATGCTCTAATTTCTCTAAGAGATAGAACGATGTTTACATTCATCATAAAGAGACCTTTTGATCATTGTGCAGATATCGTGTCACTATTGGCACAAGGTTTGTACAGCTTGCGCAATGCTTTTATTCCATGCTAATTCAAAGTACTTATTTAGTTCCTCAGCTATTTCCTTGTCTCCCATCACTAGATTACCTGCGTCATTTTGGAGCGGCCCAATGTCTACTTTTGCCTCCCGTTTGTTTTTAATGTATTTAAAGAAACTTTTACTATCGTTCCTAATGTTACTGGCTAGCCTACCTTCATATTTGATCCTCTCTTTCCTTATTTCTCTCTTTGTTATCCTCTGTTTGTTTTTGTAGCCTTCCCAATCTTCTGACTTCCCACTACCCTTTGCCACATTATAGGCTTTCTCTTTTGCTTTGATGCATTCCCTAACTTCCTGTGTCAGCCATGGCTGCCTAATCCCCCCTCTGATAACCTTTCTTTTCTTTGGGATGAACCTCTGTACTGTGTCCTCAATTACTCCCAGAAACTCCTGCCATTGCTGTTCTACTGTCTTTCCCACTAGGCTCTGCTCCCAGTCGATTTTCTTCAGTTCCTCCCTCATGCCCCTGTAGTTACCTTTATTTAACTGTAACACCTTTACATCTGATTCTACCTTCTTTCTTTCAAATCGGAGATTGAATTCTACCATATTATGATCACTGCCTCCTAAGTGTTCCCTTACTTTAAGATCTTTAATCAAGTCTGGCTCATTACATAACACTAAGTCCACAATGGCCTGTTCCCTTGTGGGCTCCATCACAAGCTGTTCCAAAAAAACCTCCTGTAAACATTCAATGAATTCCCTTTCCTTGGGTCCACTGGCAGCATTATTTACCCAGTCCACCTGCATATTGAAGTCCCCCATGATCACTGTGACCTTGCCTTTCTGACATGCACTTTCTATTTCCTGGTGCATTTTGTGCCCCTGGTCCTGACCACTGTTAGGAGGCCTGTACATCACTCCCATTATGGTTTTTTTGCCTTTGTGGTTCCTTAACTCTACCCACACAGATTCCACATCATCTGACCCTATGTCGTTTAGTGCTATTGATTTAATTTTATTCCTAACCCCCTCTGCCCACCTCTCTGTCTTTTCGGTAGGTTGTGAATCCCTGGATGTTTAAATGCCAGTCCTGAACCCCCTGCAACCACGTCTCTGTGATGCCTACCACATCATACCTGCCAATCACAATCTGGGCCACAAGCTCATCTACCTTGTTCCGTACACTGCGCGCATTTAAATATAGCACCTTTAATTCTCCATTGACCGTCCCTTTTTGTTTTCTTAGTGTGGTGGACCTTGGTTTACTGAGCCTTTCCATACACTGTGTCATATTTTGTGGGATGGGGAGTATCGTAACCTCTCCTGAGTTCTGTCTTTTCGTGCTTTTTTGTATTCCTAAGCAGCTACGCTTCCCACTGATTACTTCACCTCTTGGTTCCCTGAATTTCCCTTCCCCCCCAATCTCTAGTTTAAAGTCCTATTGACCACCCTATTTACTCTTTTCGCCAGAACACTGGTCCCAGCTCGGTTCAGGTGCAGACCATCCCAACGGTATAGGTCCCCCCTGTCCCAAAACTGATGCCAGTGTCCCATGAAAAGGAACCCCTCTTTCCCACACCACTCTTTCAGCCACGTGTTAACTTCCCTTATTCTTGCCTCCCTATGCCAATTTGCACGTGGCTCGGGCATTAATCCGGAGATTATGACCCTTGAGAACCTGCTTTTCAATTTGAATCCTAGCTCTTTATCATCTCTAAACAGGTCCTCTTTTCTAGACTTGCCTATGTTGTTGGTACCGACATGGACCACAACAACTGGATCCTCCCCCTGCCTCTCCAGTATCCTTTCAAGCCGGTCAGAGATGTCCCGCTCCCTAGCACCGGGCAGGCAACATACCATGCGGGACTCTTTATCCTGCTCACGAAGGATACTATCTATCCCCCTGATAATAGAATCCCCTACAACTACAACGTGCCTCCCCTTGAATGGCCTGCTGTCCCTGGCCACTGGCAGGATTTAAACTACTTACTCTGACAGGTGTGACTGCCTCCTGAAACATAGTGTCCAGGTAAGTCTCCCCCTCCCGGATGTGCCTCAGTGTTTGAAGCTCAGACTCCAGCTCATCAACTCTGAGCCGGAGCTCTTCGAGCAGCCAACACTTACTGCAGATGTGGTTGCTGCAGCTCGCAATGGGATCTGCCAGCTCCCACATCAAGCAGCTCAAGCACATCACCTGACCAGCCAGCACTAATTAATTAATTAGTTTAATTGAAGTTTACGAGTTTAGCTGTGTTTTTAAAAAAATTTGGGGCAGATTTGCGATCAACCAATCAGATCACAGCTGCTCTCTGACGTCACTTTGGGGGGGAAAAACTGGAAAACAGGAAGTTACCGTTAGGTTTTTATACTCACAGAGACTGCTCCTCCCCCTCCGAACGGCTCCCGAAATTAGGCCCGAAGAAAGAGAGAGAACAAAACAGACGGGAAAAAGCAGCTTCTCCCACTCTTCACCGAATTACCTAACTGCACCAAATTACCAAACTTCATAATGATAGATGTAAGGGCCACTGGATGATTGTCATTGAGGGACTTTGTCTGGTTCACCTTTGGCACCAGTATGATAGCGATATCTTGAAGCCGGTGGGAACCTCAGAACGGAGTAGGGAGAGCTTGAAGATCTCAGGTGGTCTGCGCAGGATCTGAGTGCACGACCAGGGACTCCATCAGGACCCGTTGCCTTCTCTGGGTTCACTTTTAAGAAGGTCAACCTGACTTTTGAGTCTGTGACAGTAGATTTGGTTGTGTGCTCGACTGTTGGGGCAGTTGACAAGGGTTTGTTCTCTTCTTTTACAAAACGAGCATAGAATGTATTGAGTTCATCGGGGAGGGGTGCTCTGTAGCCAGAGATTATACTCAGCTTTGCTTTATAGCCCGCTATGTTGTTTCAGTTTTGTCACGGCGACAAAAGTCTGTCGTTATCTGGGTCTCTAGCTTAATGTGGTATTGTCTCTTGGCATCCCTGATGGCTTTCTGGAGGTCGTACCTAGATTTCCTGTATAGGTCAGGGTCACCTGTCTTCGACACCTCAGACCTGGCCTTCAGTAGGGAGTAAATCTCCCGGCTAAACCATAATTTAGGGTGGTGAATACACAAACTACCTTCTTTGGCGACACACTTACTGATGAAGTTTGTGATGGTGGTGGCATACTCTTTTAGGTGGCTCTGAGTTCTTGAATATGGACCAGTTCATTGACTCCAAGAGGTCGTGTAGGAGCTCTTCCGTTACATCGAACCAGCATTGCACGACCTTCTTAATTGATTCTCGCGCTTAGATTTCTGCTTATATCATAGAATCATCGAATTTACAGTGCAGAAGGAGGCCATTCAGCCCATCGAACCCATGGAAAGAGCACCCTACTTAAACCCATGCCTCTACCCTATCCCCGTAACCCAGTAATACCACTTAACCTTTTGGACACTAAGGGGCAATTTAGCATGACTAATCCACCTAACCTGCATATAATTGGACAGTGGGATTAACCGAAGCATCCGGAGGAAACCCACACAGACATAAGAAGAAAGTGCAAACTCCACTCCATCACCCGAGGCCGGTATAGACGCATTCTCATATGGATGTATCAAATGTTTGAAAGTATTTCAAACATTCTTTTTCAAAGAAATGGGGAAGTGTCATTATGTAGAATGTCTAGAATGTAAAGGGTTAATGTAATATCACAATTGGCTACTAGATGGAGCTAGATGCAGAACTATATAAAGCACTGACTCTCAGGGAACAGGGAGAGGGTTAGAGAGACTGCAGAGGAGAAGTCTAGAGAGTGCAGAGTACAGTTATAGATAAAGTGCAGAGACTAGTGTTAGTAAAGTGTAGATTGTAGATTGCTAGATTATTGCGATTATTGCTTGCTAAAGGAATAATAGCAATCTTTATTGTCTGGGCAGAACTGGAGCACAGTGGTTAGCACAGTTGCTTCACAGCTCAAGGGTCCCAGGTTCGTTCCCGGCTTGAGTCACTGTCTGTGCGGAATTTGCACATTCTCCCCCTGTTTGTGTGGTTATCCTCTGGGTGCTCCGGTTTCCCCCCACAGTCCAAAGATATGTAGGTTAGGTGAATTGGCCATGGTAAATTGCCCTTAGTGTCCAAAAGGTTAGGTGGGGTTACTGGGTTACGGGGATAGGGTGGAGGAATGGGCTTAAGTAGGGTACTCTTTCCAAGAGCTGGTGCAGACTCGATGGGCCGAATGGCCTCCTTCTGCACTGTAAATTCTATGTTCGATGTTCTAAGTAGGCTTACGTTAACACTGCGATGAAGTTGCTGTGAAAAGCCCCGAGTCACCACATTCCGGCGCCTGTTCGGGTACACAGAAGGAGAATTCAGAATATCCAATTCACCTAACAGCACGTCTTTCGGGACTTGTGGGACAAACCGGACCACCCGAAGGAAACCCACGCAGACACAGGGTGAACGTTCAGACTCCACACAGTCAGTGACCCAAGCCAGGAATCGAAACTGGGTCCCTGGAGCTGTGAAGTAACCGTGCTACCCACTGAGCTAGCATTCCACCCAAGTGGTCGAGTTTTAATAAATAGTGTAATAAAGGTTAGCTTTATTATTGAGCTTGGCTTCTCTGGTCCTTGTAAACACAACGACATCCATCCTGATAATAAGAATTTTTTAAAAACACCACATGGTACCAGAAGTGTGATCCTAAATGTATAGCAGTAAGTTTAGAAACTCAGATTAGCTTCAAAGAATAAAAGAAGAACAATCACGCTACTGAACAGAATCTCGAAGTCAGCACCAAGTTTTGTAAGATGGAAAGTCTGAAAATGCCAGAATACTTCAGGACGACCAGTAAACTAAGTCTAAACTGGAAAAATTTCAAGCAGCAATTTGTAATTTTTCTATCTAGCCACCTCGTTAGAATCAGCTCCTGATCATCACAAAATCATGCTCCTCAGAAATTTATATGGACCACAGGCATTTATATAATTATATCATTTTTTTGAGGTTGAAGACAGTGAGGATAAGTATAAATCTGAGCGGGTCATAAGCAAATTCGATGTTCATTGTAAAGCGCAAGTGAATGAAACAGATGAGTGCTACATGTTTAAAAAAAGGCTGCAGCTAAAAAGAGAATTGATTGAAGAATTAACCTAACGCTCAGAGCTCAGTCTTGTAACTTTTCCTCCATAGTGGATTCATTAATTCAGGATCAGATCGTGTTTGGTATATATGATGAGCGGTTGCGAGAGCGTTTCCTTAGAAGACCGATTTTGCCGTTTGAAGAGGCTATAAATCTCTGTAAGGCTAGTGAATTCGGAAAATGTACCTGACGCCATTAATTCAGTGACGCAGTGTAGAAGACAGCATGCCACTGATGGTGGCCATTTTGAAAGTGACGCAAGCAGCGTGATGACGTGCACAAGGTGTGGCCAGGTCCATTGTAGAAAAAATTGTCCTGCATAAGGAAAAAAATGCTCATGATGCGGTAAACTCAATCACTTTGCCCCCCGATGCCGTTTTACATCAGCGATACTGGCAAAAGACTCACACCATAGATATAAAAAATGTACAGAGTGTAAAAAATTAAGGAATTAGTTTTACTTCCAATTCCGATTCCTCTAAGTATACTCTGCAAGATACCTTCATGTAGAAGCGAATACAAGAGTTAACAAACTGGACACTGATGAAAAGACAAAACTTCAGATCTAATGAAAGATTGGATTGTCACACTTAATGTTAATGGACCTGATGTTCAAGTCAAGCTCGATACAGGGGCACATGCAAACCTGATTACAGAGGCAGATCTGAAACAAGTAAACAAGCTTCCAAGAATTTAAAAAATCCAAATGTCATCTGACGGAGCACAACGGGATTGCAATTGCAAAAGGTTCCTGCTGCCTCACAGTACAGAACTGTGACATCTGCAAACCATTAGAATTTTAAATTGTTGATGCTACAAAATCATCATTAAATGGTGTAGATGCAAGCATTCAATTAAATTTGGTGCAAAGAAATCAGACTGCCAACTGTCATGTGAATGTCCCTTTAAGAAAAGTGTGCTTTATCAAATAGCTGCAGTGATGGCATTGTGTGGGTGGAGCTGGGCTCTGCTTTGTTTTTTACTTTCGTTTTGTGCTGAAAGCTGTTTTGGTTCTGTGTTTAGTTTTAAGACCATAAGACCATAAAACATAGGAGCGGAAGTAAGGCCATTCGGCCCATCAAGTCCACTCCACCATTCAATCATGGCTGATTTCAACTCCATTTACCCGCTCTCTCTCCATAGCCCTTAATTCCTCGAGAAATCAAGAATTTATCAACTTCTGTCTTAAAGACACTCAACATCCCGGCCTCCACCGCCCTCTGTGGCAATGAATTCCACAGACCCACCACTCTCTGGCTGAAGAAATTTCTCCTCATCCCTGTTCTAAAGTGACTCCCTTTTATTCTAAGGTTGTGCCCCCGGGTCCTAGTCTCCCCTGCTAATGGAAACAACTTCCCTATGTCCACCCTATCTAAGCCATTCATTATCTTGTAAGTTTCTATTAGATTTCCCCTCAACCTCCTAAACTCCAATGAATATAATCCCAGGATCCTCCGACGTTCATAATATGTTAGGCCTACCATTCCTGGGATCATTCGTGTGAATCTCCGCTGGATCTGCTCCAGTGCCAGTATGTCCTTCCTGAGGCATGGGGCCCAAAATTGCTCACAGTAGTCTAAATGGGGCCTATCTAGTGTTTTATAAAGCTTCAGAAGTACATCCCTGCTTTTGTATTCCAAGCCTCTTGAGATAAATGACAACATTGCATTTGCCTTCTTAATTACGGACTCAACCTGCAAGTTTACCTTTAGAGAATCCTGGACTCGGACTCCCAAGTCCCTTTGCACTTCAGCATTATGAATTTTGTCACCGTTTAGAAAATTGTCCATGCCTCGATTCTTTTTTCCAAAGTGCAAGACCTCGCACTTTGCTTTCAGTTGGAGAGCTGCATTCAAACCAAGCTGATGTGTGTATTGATCTCTCTCTCTGCAATCTAAAGAATCTCCAGATCACTTGATGATTTCAAAGTAATACCTGTTTCTGTAAGGAATGCAAGCCTACTGTCTTTGTTAAAAGAGTTTTTTGACTTATGGATGTTTGGAACGTTATTAAGGGTTATCTATAGAGTACTGTATCTTTTGGGGTTATCAGGGTTGGTGGTTGATAAACTGTTTACTGTGTATTTATAAAATGTTAACTGGATTCATAGAATAAACATTGTTTTTGTTTCAAAATACTGGTATTTCTCTGTTCCAGCACACCTGTAAAGTGGGCCCTTGTGCTCTCCATAACCAAAATCGATTCAAGGTTGTGGGTCAGGTGAACTCTGTTATGGGCGAGGCAGTTTCAGAACCCCAAAATGTATCATGGAGTTCAACCAACCTCCCCCTTTCATATATTTGTTGCTTTTCCTAGCACACGGCTTGTTCCCTAGGAGTGGGATTACAATTATGGACACGTGGGTTTTTAAACACAAAACAATGTTTATTCCATGAACTCAACTTAACATCTTAAATAAACATTGGATCTCTTAACACCCCTTACTTCAAAGATAACTCCGAAAATATTGCAACAGTAAATAATTCCTCAAAATGTTCCTTCAAACTTCCAAGAGACTTAATACCTTTAAACAGAATCACATCAGGTTAAAGGCTTTACTATTACGAGTTTAAATCACCCAAATGATCCAGAGACAGACTTTCATGGCAGAGATCCAGCTCACTGCAAACACAGACACTCCTAAGCTCTTTGCCTCCAAACTGCAGCTCTCTGGAAACACACAGACACACACAAGCTGCTTTTTCAAACTGAAACTTCAAAATGGCTGATCTAAAGCCCAGCTCCACCCACTCTCTGACATCACTGTTTTCTTAAAGGTACATTGCTTAAACATCCATGTCTTAAAGGTACTCTCACATGACACCTCCCCCCAAGAAAAAAAAATAAACCATCAACTTCAAGATGGTTTCATTTTTCACTTTTGCACCATCCACGAAGAAATGTACACAGTAAATATACCTTTTCGTTTTTAAAAAAACAACACACGCAAACAGGTATAATAATATAGTCCATTTGTCTTTGTTCCTCTTCCTCCAACCAAAATCCTTCTCGATTGACAGTCTCTTTGAAAAAAGTCTCTGCACGATCCATCCATTCCTCTACTCCTCGGCAATTCTCTTTAGAATCAGATACTTTAGTTCAATCTGACTACAAAGCCCCTTGCAATTCTCCAATACAGGAACAATGGTGATCACAGCTTTCAGGCAGTCAAATGCTGTTGAAAGTCCGCTGTCCATTGAAGTTTTTGACGTTTCATTAGCAAGTCCATCAGTGGAGTAATCACGCCACAAAACCTTTGCACAAATGTTCGATCAAATCCACTCATGCTAAGAAATCGCATTATTTCCCTTCGTCTTGAGGGTATTGGAAACTCCGCAAGGAAAGTGATTCGGGCTTCTCCACATTCACTTTCGGCTAGGTTCATCACCAAACCCGCCTCCTGAAGTCGATCGAAGAACTCCATACGATGTTTAAAATGTTCTTTCCATGTCTGGAAGTAGACAATAAAAGCAGATTGTCCCACTTTCTCAATGCAATCCTTCAAACGTGGGATAGGATAAGAGTCCGTTCTTGTAACTGCATTCACCTTTCTATAGTCCACACACAACCGTTGGGTACCGTCTGGTTTAGGTACCATCACAATGGGTGAGCTCCATTGGCTGCAACCCACTTCAATTATGCCATTTTTAAGCATACTCTCAATCTCTCTGTTAACCTGTGCCAATTTTAAAGGATTAAGTCTATATGGATGTTGTTTGATAGGAACAGCATTTCCCACATCTACATCATGTATAGCCATTTTAGTACTTCCCAATTTATCTCTTACAAACTTGCCCATGTGATATCAATAACTCTTTCAGGTCAGTTCGTTTTTCCTCTGGAAGGTAACTTAACAATTCATCCCAATTTTTAAGAACATCCTCATTTCACAACTTAATTTGAGGTATGTCAAATTCACAGTCATCTGGATTTGGTTCATCATTTTGTGTTAGAATCATTAAAACCTCCTTTTTCTCTCCTTCCCTTTCAAAGTACCTTTTAAGCATATTCACAGGACACACTCGGTGAGTCTTCCTTCTATCTGGTGTTTTTTCCACATAATTCACTTCACTTAATTTCCTTTCAATCTGATACGGTCCACAAAACCTAGCGTTTAAGGGCTCACCTACCACTGGCAACAATACTAAAACTTTATCCCCAATGGCAAAACTACGAACTTTGGATTTCTTGTCCGCTACCCGTTTCATCACATTTTGTGCAACTTTCAAATGTTGTCTAGCCAATTCACCTGCTCTATTTAATCGTTCCCTAAAATTTGACAGGTAATCCAATAGTGCAATTTCCAATTTCTCACCCACCAATTTTTCCTTAATCAATTTAAGTGGTCCTCTTACCTCATGACCAAAAATTAGTTCAAAAGGACTAAATTTGGTAGACTCTTTAGGTGCATCCCTAATTGCAAACAATACGAATGGAATTCCTTTATCCCAATCCTCGGGATAATCTTGCCAATACGCCCTCAACATTGTCTTTTTTTTTTTAAATATGTTTATTCAAGTTTTCCAACAAAATGTTTGACAACACCCCCCCCCCCCCACAATAACAGAAGATAAAAGAAACGCAAACACAACAATTAAACATTGTACATTGTACAAAACATTTACATTTTAGTTTCCCCATGTACAATAGCCCCCCCCCAGATGGCATTTAAAGGTACTCGTAGGGAAGCCCCTCCCCCCCCCCGCCCACCCCCATTCCCCCCCCAACAGAACCCTCCCCCCACCCCTAGGGTTGCTGTTGCTGCTGCTGCTGACCTCCTCCTAACGCTCCGCGAGATAGTCTAGGAACGGTTGCCACCGCCTGAAGAACCCCTGCACAGACCCTCGTAAGGCAAACTTTATCCTCTCCAGCTTAATGAACTCTGCCATGTTATTTATCCATGCTTCCACACTGGGGGGCTTTGCGTCCTTCCATAATAACAAGATCCTCCGCCGGGCTACTAGGGACGCAAAGGCCAGGATACCGGCCTCTTTCGCCTCCTGCACTCCCAGCTCGTCCATTACACCAAATAATGCCAACCCCCAACTCGGCTTGACCTGGACTTTCACCACCTTGGACATAGTCCTCGCAAGACCCCTCCAAAACCCCTCCAGTGCCGGGCACGACCAGAACATGTGGACGTGATTTGCCGGACTCCCCGAGCACCTCCCACACCTGTCCTCCACCCCAAAGAACCTACTCATCCTCGTCCCTGCCATATGCGCTCTGTGAGCAACCTTGAATTGTATTAGGCTGAGCCTGGCGCAAGAGGAGGAAGAATTAACCCCACTCAGGGCATCAGCCCACAGACTCTCCTCTTCCTACAGCTCCTGGTAGATCGCTGAGACCCTGCCCTCTCCAACCCATACACCCGAAATCACCCTGTCCTGGGTCCCCTGTGCCGAGAGCAGTGGGAATTCCCTCACTTGCCATCTCACAAACGCCCTCACTTGCATATGCCTAAAAGCATTCCCCGGGGGTAACCCAAACTTCTCCTCCAGCGCCCCTAGGCTCACAAACGTCCCATCTATGAACAGGTCCCCTATTCTCCTAATCCGTGCCCGATGCCTGCTCCGAAATCCCCCATCCAGCCTTCCCGGGACGAACCGATGATTCTCCCGAATCAGGGACCCAACCGAGGCTCCCACCTCGCCCCTGTGTCGCCACCACTGCTCCCAGATCTTCAGCGTTGTCGCCACCACCGGACGCGTGGTGTACCTTGTCGGCGAGAGTGGCAGCGGTGCCACCACCAGCGCCCTCAGGCTCGTGCCCACACAGGACGCCATCTCCAACCTCTTCCACGCCGCCCCCTCTCCCTCCATTACCCACTTACGGATCATCGCCACATTGGCTTCCCAATAGTATCCGCACAAATTCGGCAGAGCCAGCCCCTCCCTGTCCCTACCCCGCTCCAGAAACACGCTCTTTACTCTCGGGGTCTTATTTGCCCACACAAAACCCATGATGCTCCTGCTTACCCATTTGAAAATCTAATGGGAATCATAATGGGAAGGCACTGGAACACAAATAGAAACCTCGGGAGGAGCACCATTTTAACCGACTGCACCCTGCCCGCCAGGAGGAGTGGCAGCACATCCCATCTTTTGAAATCTTCCTCCATCTGCTCCACCAACCGCGTCAAATCAAGTTTGTGCAGGGCCCCCCAACTCCCAACCACCTGGATCCCTAAGTAACAAAAGCTCCTTTCCGCCATTTTCTGCGGCAGGTCGTCTATCCCCCTTCTCTGGTCCCCTGGATGCACCACAAAGAGCTCACTTTTCCCGACATTCAACTTATACCCCGAGAAGTCCCCAAACTCCCTTAGGATCTGCATGACCTCCACCATCCCCTCCACTGGGTCTGCCACATACAGCAACAGGTCGTCCGCATATAGCGACGCCCGATGTTCCTCTCCCCCACGGACCAGTCCCCTCCATTTCCTGGACTCCCTTAGTGCCATGGACAAGGGCTCAATTGCCAATGCAAACAACAAGGGGGACAGGGGGCACCCCTGCCTCGTCCCTCGGTACAGCCGAAAGTACTCCGACCTCCGCCGATTCATAGCCACGCTTGCCACCGGGGCTCTATATAACAATCTGACCCAGCCGATAAACCCCCCCCCCCCCAAACCCAAACCTCCGCAACACTTCCCAAAGATACTTCCACTCCACCCGGTCGAAAGCCAGGTCCATAGCTGCCACTACCTCCGCTTCTCCCGCCACCGAGGGCATCATAATCACATTGAGGAGACTCTGCACGTTAGTATTTAGCTGCCTTCCCTTGACGAACCCCGTCTGGTCCTCATGAATTACCCCCGGGACACAGTCCTCAATTCCCGTAGCCAGCACTTTTGCCAGCAACTTAGCATCCACATTAAGGAGCGAAATCGGTCTATACGACCCACACTGCAGTGGATCCTTGTCCCGCTTCAGGATCAGAGAGATCAGCGCCCCGGATATTGTCGGGGGCAAGGTCCCCCCCCTCCCTAGCCTTATTGAAAGTCCTCACTCGCAACGGGCCTAGCAGATCCGCGTACTTCCTATAAAACTCGACCGGGAACCCATCCGGCCCCGGGGCCTTCCCCGCCTGCATGCTCCCCAATCCTTTAACCAGCTCCTCCAACCCTATTGGCGCCCCTGAACCAGCCACCTGCTCCTCCTCCACCCTCGGGAACCTCAGCTGATCCAAGAATCGTCGCATCCCCTCCTCCCCCGCTGGGGGCTCAGATCTGTACAAATCCCCATAAAAGTCCCTAAATACCTAATTTATTCTCACCGCACTCCACACCGTATTCCCCCCTCTATCCTTAATTCCGCCTATCTCCCTCGCTGCCTTCCTCTTACGAAGCTGGTGTGCCAGCATCTGGCTCGCCTTCTCCCCATACTCATACATCGCCCCCTGCGCTTTCCTCCAGTGTGCCTCTGCTTTCACTGTGGTCAACAGGTCGAACTCCGCCTGGAGATTCCGTCGCTCCCTGAGTAGCCCCTCCTCGGGGGCCTCTGCATATCTCCTATCCACCCTTAAAACCTCCTCCACCAACCTCTCCCTCTCCCTCCCCTACCTCTTCTCCCTATGGGCCCTAATGGAGATTAGCTCTCCCCTAACCACCGCCTTCAGCGCCTCCCAGACTACCCCCACCTGCACCTCCCCGTTGTCGTTGGCCTCCAGATACCTTTCAATGCACCCCCGCACCCGCCCACACACCTCCTCATCCGCCAACAGTCCCACATCCAGGCACCACAACAGGCGCTGGTCCCTCTCCTCCCCCAACTCCAGCTCCACCCAGTGCGGGGCGTGGTCTGAGATGGCTATGACCGAGTACTCCGTTCCCTCCACTTTTGGGATTTGCGCCCTGCTCAGAACAAATAAATCTATCCGAGAGTAGGCTCTATGGACGTGGGAAAAGAATGAAAATTCCCTGGCCTGGGGACTGACAAACCTCCATGGGTCCACTCCTCCCATCTGGTCCATAAATCCACTGAGCACCTTGGCCGCAGCCGGCCTCTTACCCGTCCTGGACCTAGAGCGATCGAATGCTGGGTCCAGCACCGTGTTGAAATCCCCCCCCCCCCCCATTATCAAGCTTCCTACCTCCAGGTCCGGAATCCGACCCAGCATGCGCTTCATAAATCCGGCATCATCCCAATTCGGAGCATATACATTTACCAGTACCACCCGCACCCCCTGCAGCCTACCGCTCGCCATCACATATCGACCTCCAATATCCACTACAATATTCATTGCCTCAAATGACACCCGCTTCCCCACTAGTATTGCAACCCCTCTGTTCTTTGCATCCAGCCCCGAATGGAACTCCTGTCCTACCCATCCCTTTCTCAGCCTAACCTGATCTGCCACCTTCATCTCCTGAAGCATAACCACGTCTGCCTTCAGTCCCTTTAAGTGCGCGAACACCCGGGCCATCATGACCGGCC
Source organism: Scyliorhinus torazame (assembly GCF_047496885.1). Classification (NCBI taxonomy): domain Eukaryota; kingdom Metazoa; phylum Chordata; class Chondrichthyes; order Carcharhiniformes; family Scyliorhinidae; genus Scyliorhinus; species Scyliorhinus torazame. The sequence goes on from NC_092710.1 coordinate 242,044,041, forward strand.
CATTCAGGCCCCTCACATTCCAAGTTATCAGCCGGATTGGGGGGCTGCTCGCTCCCCCCCCCCCCCCCTCGCCCCCCGACTAGCCATTTCCTTTTCTAGGCCAGTCACGTGCCCGCGCCTCCCGCACCCTCCAGTCCCCCAGACGGCGGACACCCACCCCGACCGACCACCTCTCCTACTTCCAGCTCCCCTTTGGCCAATGCAGCAGCAACCCTATTCCCCCCCCCCTTTACCCCCCCTCTCCTCCCCCCGCTAGATCCACATCTAGCCCTTTTACTCCCCCCATAACACTCCCGTAAGTCTGCTGACCTCGGCCTCTCCCGCCATTCCATCGACCCCCTCCAGTGTGAGAATCCCCCCTCCCCCTCCCTGGCAGTCAGTGTGCGCCCCCCTCCAGCACCACCCATCCCCCCCCGGCCTTCCCTAGCGCGGGAAAAAGCCCGCGCTTTCCTGAGCCGGCCCCGCCCCCTCTGGCGCAGCTCCTTTTGCGGCCTTTCCCCAATTCCCCTCCCCGGGCCTCCACTCCCCTCTGCCCTCGTGGGGGTCTGCCCCTCCAGCACCGACGCACACACTCTCCCACAGTCTCCCCATCAAGTCCCTTCACCCATCCCCACCCAGCACCCTAACAAAAAGAACATTCCCCAAACGTAGCAAACACAGCAAACAGCCCCCCACAACAAACCCTCAGTCTGAGTCCAACTTTTCAGTCCGTATGAAGCCCCATGTCTCATCAGGCGTTTCGAAATAGTGGTGTCGATCCTGGAACGTGACCCACAATCGCGCTGGCTGCAGCATACCAAACTTCACCCCCTTTCGATGGAGCACCGCCTTGGCCCGATTAAAACCAGCTCTTTTCTTAGCCACCTCTGCACTCCAGTCCTGGGAGATTCGGAACTCCGTATTCTCCCACCGACTGCTCCGCTCTTTCTTGGCCCATCTCAGGACACACTCTCTGTCCATAAAGCAGTGAAACCTCACCACTACAGCCCTTGGCGGCTCGTTGGCCTTAGGTCTCCTTGCTAAGACCCGGTGAGCCCCATCTAGCTCCAGAGGCCTCGGGAAGGCTCCCGCGCCCATCAGCGAATTGAGCATCTTGCTCATATATGCCCCGGCATCGGGCCCCTCCACTCCTTCAGGGAGACCCAGAATCCGAAGATTCTTCCTCCTCGACCTATTCTCCAGGTCCTCGATTTTTCCGCCCACCTCTTGTGCAGCGCCTCGTGCGCCTCCACCTTCACTGCCAGGCCCCAAATCTCGTCCTCGTTCTCCGAGGCTTTTAGCCGCACCTCTCGAATCGCCGCCCCTTGGGCCTTCTGGGTCTCCACTAACTTCTCAATCACCGCCTTCATTGGCGCCAGCATTTTGGTCTTCAGCTCCTCAAAGCAGCGTCTAAGAAACCCCTGCTGCACCTGTGACCACTGCGCCCATGCTGCTTGGTCTCCACCCGCCGCCATCTTGTTTTTCCTCCCTCTCACTTTTTGCTGCTCGAAGATCACTTTTTTCACTGCTGCACTCCTGGTCCAATCCATATACTGCCGGGGGGGACCTTGCTGTCACCTTCCCACACTGGAAGCCGTCGAACAATTGCCGTTGGGGCCCCTCTAGAGAGCCCAAAAGTCCGTTCTCGGCGGGAGCAGCCGAACGTGCGACCTACTTAGGCATAGCCGCAACCGGAAGTCCTCAACATTGTCTTTAATGTCTGATGCCATAGATCATAGATTACTATTCCAATTATCCTGAAGTCATAACGTTGGAAGATTTGACTGCTCACTCAGTCATAAGATCTGCAAAGTCTGCATTTGCTCAACATGTCACACCCCTAAAAGTCATGACGGATAATAGACCCTGTTTCAGTAGTTGGGAATGGTTGTCATTTTCAGAAGGATACAGCTGCCAACACGTCAGATCCAGTCTGATATACTCCCAATCGAATGGGAAAGCTGAGGAAAGAGTCGGAATAGTAAAACAACTGTTCAAAAAGGCGTTTGATGATCAAAAGGATTTTTCATTAGCACTGTTAAACCACAGAGCTACTCCTTTGGTGTCAGGTTTGTCGCCTGAGAAAGAGATGTCATAAGGATATGAAATTGAAATGGTGGATGGTCGGAAAATGCAAAGGTTGTTGAATGAGGTTGCACCACGCTCGTATGTGGTATAAATTGCATCTGGAGTTATGTTTCGGAGGAATCGACGAGCTTTCTTAAAAGTCAAGAATCCAGTGCAGGTTCCAGAACCAACTATAACACAACCGGACACTATGCTTTGCAATATTGACTTTCCGACAGCTTTGTTGTCAAATAGAACTAATGAACAGAAAAGGGACAATTCTAATGACAATTCGAGTTTATTAAGAAGGCCCAAAAAGACAAAGAAACAACCTAATCATCTGAACTTGTAAACAATGATACCTGCCACTCTGTAATTGTAATTATGATCTTTGATATGACGTTGTGCAGGTTATGTATAATCGCATTCTCATTTATGGATGCATGAAATGTTTGAAAGTATTTCAAACATTCTTTTTCAAAGAAATGGGGAAGTGTCATTATGTAGAATGTCTAGAATATAATGGGTTCATGTAATATCATAATTGGCCACTAGATGGAGCTAGATGCCGAACTATATAAAGCACTGACTCTCAGACTTATGGGAGAGGGCTGGAGGAAGTGCAGAGGAGAGGTCTAGAGAGTGCAGAGTACAGTTATAGACAGAGTGTAGAGCCTAGTGTTAGTAGAGTGGAGATTGTAAATTACTGGATTATCACTTGCTATAGGAGTAAGTGGTTGAACTTTAATAAGTAGTGTAATAAATGTTAGCTTTGTTATTGAACTTAGCTTCTGTGGTCTTTATGAACACTACGACATCCATCCTGATAATAAGTATCACAAAGAACACCACAGAACCCTAGTACTGTGAGGCAACAGTGCTAACCTTTGTGCCACCGTGCAGCCCCACCATATGGCAGGAGAAGGAGCACTATCTTGTGGTCTGATTTTCCGTAATGTGGTCGAGGGATAGATCGGTAGGTGCATTTGATGTTTGTGTAGCAGTGAGCAAGGATGTTGGGGCTCCTGGTGGTGCAGGAGCTGTGGAATTTTGGCAGTACACTCTTGAGGTTGGCCTGGTTGAACTCCCTGGCCACGATGGACAAGGCCTTTGGTATTCTGTTCCACTGTTGTTTATAGTGGTGTACAATTCATTAAGAGCCTTCTTTACTTCTGCCTGGGGTGGGATGTACACCGCTGTGATGATGTCAGAAGTGAACTCCCATGGAAGGCAGTATGGGCAGTACTTAACAGTCAGGTATTCCAGGACTGGGGAGCAGTAGTTCTTCAGGGTCGCCACGTCTGACATGAGGAGGAGTTGACGAGGAAGCAAACCCCTCACCCTTTACCTTGCCCGTGGATGTATTACGGTCCATCTGTATTGAGAAGCTGTCAGGTTGTATAGATTATTCTGGTGAGGCAGAAGTGAGCCATGTCTCTCTGAAACAACAGAGCATGCAGCAGACTCTCACTAGGTGATTTCCTGCACCACACGGCCCTATGGCTCATGACTCTCCCTGTAATTATCAGTAGTGACAGATGAGTTTTCGACATACTGAAGCAGTGAGCTACTGGCATAACAAAGAAAAGGCTTTACCCCTGAGTTGCACAGACAGATTCTTGCAATACAATCCTTCAAATCGCTCCAAGGTTATCATGGACTGGAAATGTCCGTCGGTTCTGTGTGTTATGGGCCAGGGTTTAAAAACTCCAAAATGTATTATGGAGTTCACCTGACCTATAACGTTTTGTTGAAACTGGCTAGGTTGAGCACAAGAGCTTTCACTTGAGGTGTGATTCAGTTGTCTTCCTAGACACTTGAATCAAAATAACCTTTGTTCTAAGAACTTAGTTAACATTTATATATTAACAAACAGCAAGATGTTTTTATCAATGACAAACATACGCCACAGCTACAGTAAGCTATGTATAACACTTAATGAATTCCTCCTTAACTGTTCCAATTCAAAACAAATCCACTACACCAAAAAAACCTTTTTCAAAGGCACACTGTATTCTCACTTGCCCACAACCAAGGTGCTTCTACTGGAACAGCTTTTAAAAATAAAAACAAAGGAAATCGGAGAAAATACTGAAACACTTCTTTCTCCTGTCCCCAAGTGGTCAAATCTGAGCAAAGAACAAACAAAGAACAAAGAAAATTACAGCACAGGAACAGGCCCTTCGGCCATCCCAGCCTGCGCCGATCCAGATCCTTTATCTAAACGTATCGCCAATTTTCCAAGGATCTACTTCCCTCTGTTCCCCGTCCGTTCATATATCTGTCCAGACGCATCTTAAATGATGCTATCGTGCCCGCCTCTACCCCTCCGCTGGCAAAGCGTTCCAGGCACCCACCACCCTCTGTGTAAAAAACTTTCCCCGCACATCGCCCTTAAACTTTTCCCCTTTCACCTTGAAATCGTGACCCCTTGTAATTGACACCCCCACTCTTGGAAAAAGCGTGTTGCTATCCACCTTGTCCATACCTCTCATAATTTTGTAGACCTCAATCATGTCCCCCCTCAACCTCCGTCTTTCCAACGAAAATAATCCTAATCTACACAACCTTTCTTCATAGCTAGCACCCCCCATACCAGGCAACATCCTGGTGAACCTCCTCTGCACCCTCTCTAAAGCATCCACATCCTTCTGGTAATGTGGCGACCAGGACTGCACGCAGTATTCCAAATGTGGCCATACCAAAGTCCTATGCAACTGTAACATGACTTGCCGACTCTTGTACTCAATACCCCGTGTCAGATGAAGGCAAGCATGCTGTATGCCTTCTTGACCACTCTATCGACCTGCATTGCCACCTTCAGGGTACAATGGACCTGAACTCCCAGATCTCTCTGTACATCAATTTTCCCCAGGACTCTTCCATTGACTGTATAGACCGCTCTTGAATTGGATCTTCCAAAATGCATCAACTCGCATTTGCCTGGATTGAACTCCATCTGCCATTTCGCTGTCCAACTCTCCTATCTATCTATATTTTGCTGTATTCTCTGACAGTCCCCCTCCTGATCTGCAACTCCACCAATCTTAGTATCATCTGGAAACTTGCTAATCAGGCCACCTATACCTTCGTCCGGATCATTTATGTATATCCCAAACAACAGTGGTCCGAGCATGGATACCTGTGGAACAACACTAGTCACCTTTCTCCATTTTGAGACACTCCCTCCCACCACTACTCTCTGTCTCCTGTTGCCCAGCCACTTCTTTATCCATCTAGCTAGTACACCTGAACCCCATGCGACTTCACTTTTTCTATCAACCTGCCATGGGAAACTTATCAAACGTCTTACTGAAGTCCATGTATATGACATCTACAGCCCTTCCATCATCAATTAACATTGTCACTTCCTCAAAGAATTCTATTAGGTTTGTAAGACATGACCTTCCCTGCAAAAAACATGCTGCCTATCACTGATAAGTCTATTTTCTTCCAAATGCGAATAGATCCTATCCCTCAGTATCTTCTCCAACAGTTTGCCCACCACTGACATCAAGCTCACATGTCTATAATTCCCTGGATTATCGTTGCTACCCTTCTTCAACAAAGGGACAACATTAGAAATTCTCCAGTCCTCCGGGACCTCACCCGTGCTCAAGGATGCTGCAAATATATCTGCTAAGGCCCCAACTATTTCGTCCCTCGCTTCCCTCAGTAACCTGGGACAGATCCCATCCGGACCTGGGGACGTGTCTACCTTAATGCCTTTTAGAATACCCAAAACTTCCCCCTTCCTTATGCCGACTTGACCAAGAGTATTTAAACATCCATCCCTAGCCTCAACATCCGTCATGTCCCTCTCCTTGGTGAATACCGATGCAAAGTACTCATTAAGAATCTCACCCATTTCCTTTGACTCCACGCATAAATTCCCTCTTTTGTCTTTGAGTGGGCCAATCCTTTCTCTAGTTACCCTCTTGCTCCTTATATACGAATAAAAGGCTTTGGGATTTTCCTTAACCCTGTTAGCCAAAGATATTTCATGACCCCTTTTAGCCCTCTTTGTTGCGCGTTTGAGATTTGTCCTACTTTCCCGATATTCCTCCAAAGCTTCATCAGATTTAAGTCACCTAGACCTAATGTATGCTTCCTTTTTCATCTTAGCTAGTCTCATAATTCCACCCGTCATCCATGGTTCCCTGATCTTGCCGTTTCTATCCCTCATTTTCACAGGGACATGTCTGTCCTGCACTCTAATCAACTTTCCCTTAAAAGACTCCCACATTTCAAATGGGATTTACCCTTAAACAGCTGCTCCCAATCCACATTCCCTAGCTCCTGCCAAATTTTGTTATACTTGGCCTTTCCCCAATTTAGCACTCTTCCTTTAGGACCACTCTCGTCTTTGTCCATCGGAATTGTGATCGCTATTCCCAAAGTAATCACCGACTGAAACTTCAACCACCTGGCCGGGATCATTCCCCAATACCAGATCCAGTATGTCCCCTTCCCGAATTGGACTATTTACATACTGCTATAAAAAACTCTCCTGGATGCTCCTTACAAATTCTGCTCCATCGACGCCTCCAACACTACATGAGTCCCATTCAATGTTGGGGAAGTTAAAATCTCCCATCACGACCACCCTATTGCTCCTACATTTTTCTATAATCTGTCTACATATTTGTACCTCTACTTCACGTTCGCTTTTGGGAGGCCTGTAGTAAAGTCCCAACAATGTTTCTGCACCCTTCCTGTCTCTTAGCTCTACCCATATTGCCTCAGTGCTCGAATCCTCCATAGTTCCCTCCTTAATCAAAGCTGTGATATCATCTCTGACCAGTAATGTAACTCCTCCACCCCTTTTACCTCCCTCTCTATCCCTCCTGATGCATCTATACCCTGGGATATTTAGTTGCCAGTCTTGCCCTTCCCTCAACCAAGTCTCAGTAATACCAATAACATCATATTCCCAGGTACTAATCCAAGGCCTAAGTTGATCTGCCTTACCTGCTACACTTCTCGCATTGAAACAAATGCACCTCTGACCGCCTGTCACTTTGCGTTCATCATCTCTTCCCTGTCTACTCTTCCCCTTAGTCACAATGAGTTTATTATCTAGTACCTTACTGGCTTTACTTGCGGCCTCTTTACTGACCTCTAACTTCCTAATCTGGTTCCCATCCCTCTGCCACATTAGTTTAAAACCTCCCCAACAGTGTTAGCAAAAGCACGCCCTAGGACATTGGTTCCAGTCCTGCCCAGGTATAGACCATCCGATTTGTAATGGTGCCACTGACCCCAGAACCGGTTCCAATGTCCCAAAAATCTGAACCCCTCCCTCCTGCACCGTCTCTCAAGCCACGTATTCATTCTGACTATTCTTGAATTTCTACTCTGACTGTCTCGTGGCACTGGTAGCAATCCTGAGATTACCACCTTTGAGATCCTACTTTTTAACTTATCTCCTAACTCCCTAAATTCTGATTGTAGGATCTCATCCCGTTTTTTACCTATATCGTTGGTGCCTATATGCACCAATTTCTCCCAGCTACTGCTAATTGGAGCACTTTCCTTACCCGCCAATCAGGTCATTACTTTGCTGTGATGTCACTCTTCAAATTTATCCCCAAAGACCTTATGGCCGCTGTTTAAGCAGCGAAGCAGCTAGTTTAAATACTCACCGCTCGACTCTGTAGCTCCGCCCACTCCAACAGCTGAATTCCTGCCAAAAAGACTCAAATCCACGAAGCAGCTAGTTTCAATACTCACCGCTCGACTCTGTAGCTCCGCCCACGCCAACAGCTGAATTCCCGCTGAAAAGACTCGAATCCGCAAAGCAGCTAGTTTAAATACTCACCGCTCGACTCTGTAGCTCCGCCCACGCCAACAGCTGAATTCCCGCCAAAAAGACTCGAATCCACGAAGCAGCTAGTTTCAATACTCACCGCTCGACTCTGTAGCTCCGCCCACTAAGTGAAACTAAGAAAAACTCACAGCCACAGCTCAGCTCCACCCACAAAATGACATCGCTGAATCCATGCAATAAGCCAAAACTCTTTCTTAAAGGGACACCCACATGACATATGGACCTATTCCCTTAATTAGCCAGTGGATGATAATTGGGAGCAACCATCAAGCCATTGATGATCTTTTTTCCAGAGCTAATGACTACATTGTCTTTTCGCTACAGAGCAGGGAGCAACAAATATATCTCCTTGGCTGTCATCATATGCATGGGTGACAAAGGGAATAGAATCTAGACCCACAGAAATCTGGTTGACTCTTATGTGGTCTCTGAAATGGCATAACAGGCCACTCAGTCATATTCAACCGCTACAAAAACTTGAAAAAGGAATTTAACTGGGCAGACCATCAAGCATCCAGCCAGGCACCAGAAACGACAACGACAAATCCCGCCCTGTCGACCCTACAAATCCTCCTCACGAACATTTGGGATCTTGTGTCAAAGTTGGGAGAGCTGTCTCCCAGACTAGTCAAGTAACAGCGTGACCTAGTGATACTCACAGAATCACACGTTATGGACAATGATAGTGATAGTGGTCATAATAGTGACCACTATTACTATTCCTGGCTATGTTCTGTCTCACCGGCAGGACAGACCCAGCAGAGGTGATGGCGCAATGGTATACAGTCGCGAGGGAGTTGCCCTGGGAGACCGGACCCCAGAAAGCCTCACGGCTTCAGGTAAAACATGTACAAGGAAAGCCCTTGCTGATTACCACGTAGCATCCACCATTAGCTGATGAATCAGTTCTCCTCCATGTTGAACACCACTCTGGAGGAAGCACTGAGGGTGGCAAGGGTACAGAATATACTCTGGGTGGGGGACATCAATGTCCAACACCAAGAGTGGTTCAGACGTACCACCACAGACTGAGCTGCCTGGATCCTAAAGGACATAGCTGCTAGACTGAGACAGCAGCAGGTGGTGAGGGAACGCACAAGAGGGAAAAATATATGTGACCTCATCTTCACCAACCTGCCTGGTGCAGATGCATCTGTCCAAGACAGAATCGAAAGAAGTGGCTACCGCACAGTCTTTGTAGAAACAAAGGTCCGCCTTCATATAGAGGATACCCACCATCATGTTGTGTGTCACCACGACGGTGCCAAACAGGAGAGACTTCGAACAGATCTAGCAACTCAAGACTGGGCATCTAGTGGGCCATCAACAGTAGCAGATGTTATTCAACCACAATCTGCAACCCCATGGCCAGGCATATGCCCCATTCAACCATTACCACTAAGTCAGGGGATCAACCCTGGTTTAATGAAGAGTGCAGGAGATCATGCCAGTAGTAACATCAGGCATAGCTAAAAATAAGGTGTCAACGTGCTGAAGCTACAACACAGCACTACTTGTGCGTCAAACTGCATAAGCAGCAAGTAATAGACAGAGCTCAGCAATTCTACAACAAACACATCAGATCTAAATTCTGCAGTCCTGTCACATCCAACCATGAATGGTGGTGGACAATTAAACAACTCACTGGAGGAGGAGGCTCCACAAATATCCCCAACTTCAATGATGGAAGAGCTCAGCACATATGTGCGAAAGACAAGTCTGAGGCATTTGCAACCATCTTCAGCCAGACGTACTGAGTGGATGAGACATTTCGGTCCCCTCCGGAGGTCTCCAGCATCACAGATGTCAGTCTTCAGCCAATACGATTCACTCCACGTGATATCAAGAAAACGCTATTGGCCCGGTCAATGGCCCGGTAATACTACTGCAGACTTGTGGTCCAGAACTTGCCACACCCCGAGCCAATCTGTTCCAGTACAGCTACAACATTGGCACCTATCCGGCAAGGTGGAAGGTTGCGGCAGGTATGTCCTGTACACAAGGAACAGGACAAATCCAAACCAGCCAATTACCACCCTATCAGTCTACGCTACTGTGACCATCTAAAATGGCCACCTGCAAAGGATGGTGGGAATTGTGGTCAGGTTTGGACACAGACAGTGCACAGCCTGTGTGGATTGCAAACAACAACTCAGATTTATGCAGAAACTTGCATCTACTGGAGGCCACTCACAGGTCTCCCCAGGACAATGGGTTTTAGATTGAAACTTAACATTAGTAACAGACTATGGGACGCCTATTTGCCTTATTTGTGAGTGCCTACGTGCCTTGGAGACAGGATCTACTCCCATTTGGAAGCAAATGGACGTATTAGTGAGAGGCAGCATGGTTTTGTGAAGGGGAGGTCATGTCTCACTAACTTGATAGAGTTTTTCGAGGAGGTCACTAAGATGATTGATGCAGGTAGGGCAGTGGATGTTGTCTATATGGACTTCAGTAAGGCCTTTGACAAGGTCCCTCATGGTAGACTAGTACAAAAGGTGAAGTCACACGGGATCAGGGGTGAGCTGGCAAGGTGGATACAGAACTGGCTAGGTCATAGAAGGCAGAGAGTAGCAATGGAAGGATGCTTTTCTAATTGGAGGGCTGTGACCAGTGGTGTTCCACAGGGATCAGTGCTGGGACCTTTGCTCTTTGTAGTATACATAAATGATTTGGAGGAAAATGTAACTGGTCTGATTAGTAAGTTTGTAGACGACACAAAGGTTGGTGGAATTGCGGATAGCGATGAGGACTGTCAGAGGATACAGCAGGATTCAGACTGTTTGGAGACTTGGGCGGAGAGATGGCAGATGGAGTTTAATCCGGACAAATGTGAGGTAATGCATTTTGGAAGGTCTAATGCAGGTAGGGAATATACAGTGAATGGTAGAACCCTCAAGAGTATTGAAAGTCAAAGAGATCTAGGAGTACAGGTCCACAGGTCATTGAAAGGGGCAACACAGGTGGAGAAGGTAGTCAAGAAGGCATATGGCATGCTTGCCTTCATTCGCCGGGGCATTGAGTATAAGAATTGGCAAGTCATGTTGCAGCTGTATAGAACCTTAGTTAGGCCACACTTGGAGTATAGTGTTCAATTCTGGTCGCCACACTACCAGAAGGATGTGGAGGCTTTAGAGAGGGTGCAGAAGAGATTTACCAGAATGTTGCCTGGTATGGAGGGCATTAGCTATGAGGAGCAGTTGAATAAACTCGGTTTGTTCTCACTGGAACGAAGGAGGTTGAGGGGAGACCTGATAGAGGTCTACAAAATTATGAGGGGCATAGACAGAGTGGATAGTCAGCGGCTTTTCCCCAGGGTAGAGGGGTCAATTACTAGGGGGCATAGGTTTAAGGTGAGAGGGGTAAGGTTTAGAGTAGATGTACGAGGCAAGTTTTTTACGCAGAGGGTAGTGGGTGCCTGGAACTCGCTACCGGAGGAGGTGGTGGAAGCAGGGACGATAGTGACATTTAAGGGGCATCTTGACAAATACATGAATAGGATGGGAATAGAGGGATACGGACCCAGGAAGTGTAGAAGATTGTAGTTTAGTCGGGCAGCATGGTCGGCAGGGGCTTGGAGGGCCGAAGGGCTTGTTCCTGTGCTGTACATTTCTTTGTTCTTTGTTCTTGTTCTTTGGACAATAACAACTAGTACCTGCTCAGCTATCAAGTTATCCGCCCCTAATGGGCCAGAATCGATCAGAGTGATTGAAATCCTATCGATCCATTGGATCCCTCCCTGGTACCGCCTAAAAGAGCGCAAAAGATCGGAGGATAAGATGAACTGCGCGACCAACATTCTGCTTCTTTTGGGGCCGGCTTCTGTGTACCAACTGCAGCAAATCAACCAGCCAAGCTCAAGGATCCGTGATCTCCACTTGAAAGATGACACTCAGCTTAGACCCACCAGACGACTTCCCCACGCGTGGCGCGTGGGGAACCAGATAGAGGCCTTTCTACACAGTGCTGGTCACTTGGAAGTTAAATAAAGGTCATTTAAACTGCTAGATATAGTCTAATGTGTAGTAGCGTGTAATTTATTAAGTACAGAACCAATCCTATGTTTGATAATGAACTATAATTATACTAAAATAATGGTTGTGTCGTAATTTGTCCAATACACGGAACGCACTCGCATATTGTGGTTATCAATAGTAATAAAGATAGAAGTCAACAAATTGGCGACTCTGGTGGGACTTCGACTAGAAGTGACTTTGTAACTCTGAAAGATCCCACAACTTTGATTAAATTGGTAAATAGGAAAAACAAACCACAAGTGCGAGTTCCGTATTGGCCAAATAACCGGATTTCGGAAATGTGTACTAACCGCTTGCGAAACTAACAGGGAAGGATAGGGTAAACTCTGCAAATTTGCACCCAAATTCAGAGGGACTTTGAACCGGAACATAGCCATAAGCTTTACTGTTGTTCGATCGGCTCCCTATTCCCTTGTTCCAAAGTAAATAGTGAGGAAATGGCAGCGCAACTGTTAGAAAAGAGGATGAATCCAAAGCAAACTTAAGTAGAGGTAGTCGACATGTCTGAGAAGTGTCCCATATGGGAGGATGTACTGAGGAAATACTTAAAGGGGAAAGGATGGCCCCTATGGGCAAATGTCTGTGCGAATACCGAGTCAGGTCCAGGGAAGATAGGACAAACTTGGTGGGATGATATATGCAAGATTTACAAGAAGAATGTAACAAAGTTATAAAAACCAATGACCAAAAGCCAACGAGGAGGTCTTGAAGATGCTCTGCGGTCAGTTAATAGAGAAGGAGGAGGAAAAAAGATGAGGGACACCTGGAGAAGTTAGCCGCTAAGGACAGGGAAATCGCGGATATTGAACGTGCCTACCAGTCCAGCAGATTCCAAACCCAGTACGACAAGGCCTCCAGGACACACAACATGCTGTCTTGGCAAGAGTAGAGGCCGAACAGAAGGTCACCCAGTTAGAGAATAAATGTGCCAATTTACAGGCAGCTTTCAGAGCGCTCCATCAGTCCACTAAGGAGCAAAGGCAAACTACCACTGACCATATCAAATGCCAGTGAGAAATCGAGAGACTCCATTCATTGCTTTCAGTTTAAGGAGGATTTAAGTGTACCTTCGGGGCAGTAGGGACAGAGGAAGAAGAGATGGCTGATTGGGAGGAGTTCCAGGAAAGCGCTCAGATGTATGTAATAAGAACTGAAAGTCGAAAGCAACCACCACCAACCCCAGTAATAAATGCACCAGCTGCACCAGCAGACCCGGTGGCACAGATCACACCAATCCCAGTGAGTAGTGAAACTGTCCCGGTCACTATGGAAAGAAGGATAGGGAATACTGCAGGTCCTCCTATTACCTACACCACCCCACTCTCGGTAACCCAGTTATGGGACGCGTGTAACAAAATCACAACATTTGAGCCTACTGCGGACCCGCATTGCTTCTTTGAAGAGGTTCGCCAATAGAAAATTATGTATGGTTTAGATGACGGGAAGAGGTAAAATGAATAGTTATGAGCGTTGGCCAATCCATACGATCAGCTCTACCTGCACCCCAAAATGAAGGAGGGGGGAATCCTAGACTACATGAAGGAAGACATTTTTACTGCCATCGACTATAATAAAGGGGATCCTGAAGATAGTTTGAATAAATGCAGACAGAAGAAAGGGGAACATCCGACTGCCTTTGCCGGTCGCCTCTGGATACATTTCAAGGCAGTATTTGGAGATTTACATCGCGCTAACTTAGATGATGAAGACACTACCAAATGGGCCCGCACTTTAGTTTCCCATGCCACAGAAGCAGGTAGAAAGGCTTTGACCCTGAAGAGCAAGTACATAATGAAGCATGGGTACTCAGATTTATCTGGAGTTTATCTGGAGGTTGGGAACAGTCACTGCAGGAACAAATACAACAGAACGGCCTGGAAGGTGCCATGCACCCATTAAGACTAATCAGGGACCCGCATGGATTAATGAGGGTAGAGGAGAGGTACAATATCCAAGGGAACAATATCCAAGGGAACAATACTCCAGAGAGCAATACACCAGACCGCCGGGTCCACCTCACATGCCCTGAGGGTCATGTTATAGCTGTGGACAAACGGGACACTTCGCCCGCGAATGTAGACAAAATCCGACACCTTATAACCGATACCAAAGACCACAGGGACACTCCAATCCCCCGCCAAGAAACAATAGGCCTGATCACGACCGCCAACCATGCCAGCTAGAAGGCAATGCTCGCCCCATACATACTGTAAAGGCCCACGTAGATGATCTTGAATATACCTCCCTCGATTGATGGTGCCCGACCTCTCCAACGTGAGTCTGTGATACACGCTAGGATAATGTCAGGGGGCTGGTAGTCACAGGCAAAGTCCGGGCTCATTCTGTTGGTTTTCTTTGGGACACAGGGTGCTCTTGGACCACTTTAAATTCATCCACCCTGCACCTCGAAACCCCATGGCTGATCACGGACGCCATCACACTTAGCGGAGGAAGAAGCAAGCGACATTACAGCCCCAATACCTGTCCATGTAGGAACCAGAGCCACTAATCATCCTGTTGTTTTGGTCGAACTACCCCCCACTGCAGAGCACATTTTAGGAATGGATTTCATGAACTCCAATAACCTCTCATTTGACCCCGTAAATAGATGTGTATGGCAGATGTCCACCATAATCAGAGCTCCTATCACACTATCAGTGGGAATTATGTTAATCGGATTTGTTCAGTGGGAGAATACTGGTTTAATCCTTTAGTGATAAGCACTGACCTGGCCATCAGGGAGGTGCTAACCAAACACAAAGAGGTCTTTGCTATGCATAAGCATGATTGTGGGCAGATACCAGGACAGACCCTAAACCACAGAAACAATACGGCTTTCCCCAGCAGGCTGAGCGCGAAATTGCAAAGACGGTCATCAGTTTATTAAAGCAAGGTGTCATTCAACCCATAGCGTCCACCAACAATGCTCCGATTTGGCCAGTTAAGAAACCAGATGCCTCATGGCGACTCACAATCGATTATCACAAATTAAATAAAGTAACCCCTTTAACAGCTCCCACCGTTGACACAGGTCCCGTGACCATGCTTAAACAGGGGATGCAAGCAAAATGTTTCACCATGCTACATATTACCAATGGTTTCTGGTCCATTCCTTTAGGCCGAACTTGCCAATATAAATTTGCTTTTACGTTCCAAGGTCAGCAGTAAACTTGGATGGATGGCGCATTGACACCATTGTAAAATTAACCCCTGCCCCATAATGTAAGTGCACTCTGTTCATTCTTATGGTTGGTAGGATGCTGCAGGAATCACATTGATGGATTTGCCACTAAAGCCACCCCGCTCTCAGAGCTCCTGAAAAATAGGGCCCTCTGGAATTGGTTTTCACAGCCGCAGTAAACGATTTAAAGCACACCTTAGCGACAGCCCCTGCTTTACAAGTTCCTGACCCTGACTTGCCGTATGCCATAGAGGTAGCAGCTACTGATCAAACCCTTTTAGCTGTACTCCTACAAGAACGCAGTGACAGATTAGACCCGTAGCATATGCTTCCAGAGTTTTAGACCTCGTAGAACAAGGACTTTCTGGTTGTGAACGACACCTGCTTGCAGTCTTTTGGGCAGTTCAATACTTTGCATACATTACGGGACTCAACCCGGTCACAATCCTCACTGAGCACATCCCGACTCAGCTTCTGTTCGACGGCAAACTTAAAGATGGTTCGGTTAGCCAGGTTAGAGCAGCACGCTGGACACTACTACAGCAAGGTAGGGACATCTCTGCAAAATGCACCAAGCACCCCACTTTTTTAGTAGACAATTTACAATACGTAGGGACCCCACATGAGTGCCAGATCATTACAGCAAAACAGCACACAGGACCCTTTATTCCCAGGTCACTACAGCCACGAGCAGGCAGCAAGAAACCAGGGGCGGGATTCTCCGCAATCGGCACGATGTCCGCCGACCGGCGCCAAAAACGGCGTGAATCAGTCTGGCATCACGCCACCACAAAGGTGCGGAATTCTTCTCATCTTGAGGGGCCGAGCCCTCACCTTGAGGGGCTAGGCCCGCGCTGGACTGATTTTAGCCCGGCCAGCTGGCGGGAAAGGCCTTTGGTGCCCCACCAGCTGGCGCGGAAATGACTTTACCGTGCGGCGCATGCGCGGGAACGTCAGCAGCCGCTCACGGCATCCCCGCGCATGCGCAGTGGAGGGGGTCTCTTCTGCCTCCGCCATAGCGGGCCAGATCACCCCGCGCCACCCCCAGGACCCCGGAGCCCGCCTTGTCCCGCCGGTAAGAGAGGTGGTTCGATTCTCGCCGGCGGGACAGGCGTTCCAGCAGCGGGACTTCGGCCCATCGCGGGCCGGAGAATCGCCGGGGGGGGGCCCGCCAACCGGCGCGCCGTGATTCCCACCCCCGCCGAATATCCGGTGCCGGAGAATTCGGCAACCGGCGGGGGGGCGGGATTCACACCAGCCCCCGGCGATTCTCCGACCCAGCGGGGGGTCGGAGAATCCCGCCCCAGATCCCCAACAATCAAGGGGCACATTTAAAATGTATGTAGATGGTTCATCCACTACTGAGGATGGTATCAGGATAACTGGATGCGGTACATATATGGAGGATTCACATATATGTAGAAGTAGCCTTAAAATTGCCAGGCCATCTAGGAGCCCAGGCAGCAGAGCTCGCAGCCATAGCCTATGTATTCACCCACCCGGTGTCTTTCCCAATGCCTGCGGACATACACTCAGACAGTACGTATGCATGCAAGAGCTTAACCGAATTCCTCTCCCTATGGGAAGCTCATGGTTTTGTGTCCGCCGACGGAAAACCCTTACCCTCAGCCCGTTTACTGAAACACATCCTTAAGGAAGCTACTGGCCACACATACGGCATAATTAAAGGTAAAAGCCATCACCGCACATCCTCACCCGGTAACTGCAAGGCAGACGCCTTAGCTAAAGCTGGAGCCCGCAATGGTCACTTCTAGCAGCCAGCCGAAGGTATGCAAATACTTGCAATCCAGGTGTCCCAAATAACGCAGATGTGGCCCAAGCCCAAAATGCAGACGAGCCCCTCAAACAAGTTTTAAACAGCACCTACCCAGCCCCTTATGATAAATGGAAGAACACGCTCACTATCGAGGATGGCATAGTCATAAAGGAGTGAATCTATGTGGTCCCCACCTAGGACAGAAACCAGTTAATATACCAATTTCATGACGGACACGGACACCAGGGAATAGGCACTACCATTGCCCATTTAAAACTTTGTGCTGGTGGCCTGAATTGAAAAGCGACATCACCCATTATGTTGAGAACTGCCTCATTTGTGCTCCAAACAATCCTGATCATTATGCAAAGAAGGGGTAATTAAGACACACCCGTGCTGTAGAGGGCCCTGGACAAATCTTCAAGGCGATTGCATTGGTCCTCTCCCACCCTACAGAAATGGTTTTAAATATGTTCTGGTCATCATTGATATGTTTACTAAATGGGTGGAAGCCTTTCCTAACCGCACGAACACAGCAAAAGTTACAGCTAAAATCCTGACCCATCAAATATTCATGCGTTGGGGTCTTCCACACAGCATTGAGTCAGATCAAGGGACCCAATTCATCGGCTGGGTAATGCAAAATGTAATGGCTATCTTTGGGATCAAGCAGAATTTCCACATAGCATACCACCCCCAGTCCAGTGGCATAGTCCGTGCATGAACCGCACTTTAAAATCGATTATCAGGAGAAAGACAGTGCAGCAAAACAACACTACTTGGGACACCGCAATCCCCTTTGCTCTTTCATGATTATTAAAAACACGATTTCCAGCTCCACAGGCTTTACCCTTCACACACTTATGACCGGCAGGCCCATGAAAGGAATTGAGTATTTGTTAGGACTAGATTTGGCCAACACCGCAATAACCGCCTTCACCCGGAAAAAGCAGTGCAACAGATTACAGAGAACATCGAAGCGGCACGACTGGCTGCTGCTGTCCGACTAGGCACGAGGAAAAGGCAGAGTAAAGCCAACTTTGATAAAAGGTCCACCCCATAGAATATACAGTCAACCAGCAAGTTATAATCTCGCTGTACAACCCAAGCTCCTTCCTATCCCCTACATTTGTTGGTCCCAACATCATTTCAGACAAAGTAAGCCCCTCCGTTTACAAGATAGCATACCCTAATGGCAAGACTGTTTGGTTCCCAGCAATCAACTCAAAGCCTATGGACCCCAATGTAACCACGCCCACCATGTCACCTTGGCAATGGGCGATGACGACGACCCGCCCACTGACCAACCACTCTCCCCTCATGACGACACCCTTCCCTTTGCCCCGCCCACACCTGCTGGCACCACACTTGAACTTGACTCAGATGACGACCGGCTTGATCTTGATAGCAACCCTAGCGACTTGCTTGATCTTTCTGAGGAGAGCGACCCTACCGACCTGATTACCCTTTCTGAGGATAGTGAACCTGGCGACTCACTTGAAACAGAGGACTTGCTTGACCTTTCTCAAGACAGCAACGTGGTTTCCTTAGGCCCCATGACTGACTGGCGCACAACATCGATTTTTCCTCACTCCCCTGGTAGCATGGCGTCCACCTCTTTGACCCCAGACCATCCCCACTCTACACTCTGACAAATCCCCAACACTTCGTTATGGTACCGTGATCCTACTCACAGATTGGTAAGAACAGACGGATCAGACAGATCACAGATCCACACAGCAGAGTAATGTTGTGAATCTGCAGACACGGGTCTGGCGACCAGGGGAGGCAGATGATTCAGTGGAGAGCCTCTCCTGGGCATTTTAACAGAACAGTTGAGGCTTGCACTGTTCTGAGCAAATATCTGAGGTGTCCAGATGATGAAATCGGACGCCGACTAAGAATTAAGGTGGCCAATTTCTGATGGAGCCTGCCCTCCTACTTCTTCGATTTCTTTCTTCATGTCTTGGTTTTAACCCATGGCGGCCCGACACCGAATCATCTCACACATCTGATCAAATTCATAGAAGCATGCATCAAACTCATACAAGTATGCCGCCTTATCGAAGTACAATCCCCATGGAAACGCATCCACCTGACTACAAATTTGTCCTGTTCTTTACGGTCACTCAGGTAGGGAGACACGGCACGAATCCCCACTCTGCCCGGGGACTCCAAAATGGTCCAAGTAACACTCTGGTAGTGGAGAAACGGCATTTCCCCCGCCCTCCCTGGGGATCCCATACATTCATTACCCGCAGCAGCCCATCCGCA
The DNA here is from genome assembly GCF_047496885.1 of Scyliorhinus torazame. Classification (NCBI taxonomy): domain Eukaryota; kingdom Metazoa; phylum Chordata; class Chondrichthyes; order Carcharhiniformes; family Scyliorhinidae; genus Scyliorhinus; species Scyliorhinus torazame. The sequence continues at coordinate 242,063,189 of NC_092710.1, forward strand.
CCTCATGTCACCTTCATATTATCTGGAATGTCTTTGCTGATGGTGAAGATAAATCAAAATTCAAGACTGTCCTCCTTAAATTTGACAGTCACTGCGACATCGAGGTGAATGAAAGTTTTGAGTGCTATGTATTCCAACAGCGTTTGCAGGGTAAGGATGAACCTTCCCAGTCCTTTCTCACCCACCTCCGCATCCTTGCGCAGTCCTGTAATTACGGGTCCACCTCCGGCTCCATGATATGCGGCCAGATCGTTTTCAGTGTTCAGTCGGACCCCCTACGCCAGCAGGTCCTCGGGGTAAAGCAGCTCACCCTAGCGATTGCCATCGAGACCTGCGTGATACATGAACACGCCACTAGTCGGTATTCTCACATTCAAGCAGCTGAAACGGCGCGGCAAGGTCCCCACGAGGAAGAACGGGTCCAAGCAATCGAGCAACTCCAGTGCCTCAGCCTGGATGAGGGCGGCCATTTTGCGCGCTTTTCGCGGACTCCCACACTTATGTGCACCGAACGAGGGGACGGCAACGTCGAAGAACGTACTACGCAGGCGCGCACCACGTACGACCGTGCCGCACATGCATGCTGGCGCAGTGAGCGTACTGACGCTACGTGCGGCAACTGTGGCTCCGCCCATTTAAAGCGCCAATGTCCTGTCAAATCCCGACGATGCCTGCAATGTGGCAAACTTGGCCACTATGCTGCTTTATGCAGATCAGCTCAGCCTGCCAACTCTCATCGCTCCAGCCAGCCCCGCAGGAATGTCCGGGCCATTCAACCCACAGTCACCGAGCCCGATGCGGACCCACTGCCCGATATTGACACCGAGGACCCGAAGGCGCATTTTCGAGCCGGTATCATTGCAAAAAACAAGGTGTCCCCGAAGTAAAGAATCCATCCTCCACCGGTATACAGCATCGATCCGGACGATGAATGGTGTGCCACCCTTACAGTCAACCGGTCCCAAATACGACTCCGCCTGGACACTGGTGCCTCCGCCAATCTCATTGCGCGGTCTGACCTCCAAAACCTTCGTGTCAAACCAGCCATCCTGCCATCAGCCTGCCAGCTATTAGATTATAATGGTAATGCCATTGCTGCCAGCGGCTCATGCCAACTTGAAGTGATGCACAGGTCACGCAAAGCCATCTTTCCCTTTGAAATCTTGGGCTCCTCAAAAACCTCCCTGCTTGGCGCGCAGGCATGCAAGCTGTTGAACCTAGTTCAGATAGTTCACTCTCTCTCTCCTGCTGACGCATCAGCCTTTCAGGACACTGACTTCAGGGCGCAGCTCGATGCCATTATCAACCAGTACCATGACGTCTTCGAGGGCATGGGCATGCTCCCGTACACCTACAGGACTTTATTAAAACCGAATGCCACGCCTGTGGTGCATGCACCTCGCAGGGTCCCAGCACCCCTTAAGGACCGCCTCAAGCAACAGCTGCAGGACCTCCAGAACCAAGGAGTGATTTCCAAAGTCACGGAACCGACCGACTGGGTCAGTTCCATGGTATGTGTAAAAAAGCCTTCCGGCGAATTGAGACTTTGCATTGATCCCAAGGATCTCAATCGCAATATTATGGGGGAGCACTATCCAATTCCCAAGCGCGAAGAGCTCACATGTGAGATGGCTCGCGCCAAGCTCTTTAACATACTCGACGCCTCAAAAGGATTCTGGCAAGTCCAGCTCGATGAATCCAGCAGGAAACTCTGCACGTTTAACACCCCCTTTGGAAGATATTGTTGCAACAGGATGCCGTTTGGGACCATCTCTGCATCAGAAGTGTTCTATAGGATTATGGAACAAATGATGGAAGGTATTGAAGGTGTTCGCATCTAGGTCGATGACATAATCATCTGGTACACCACCCCGCAGGAACATGTTAGTCGTCTCCAGCGTGTATTCAGACGTATACATGAGCAGGGCCTCCGCCTCAACAGGTCCAAATGCTCTTTTGGTCAGACAAAAATTAAGTTCCTCGGGGATCATATCTCCCAATTGGGCATGCAGCCGGACGCGGTCAAGATAGCTGCCAACACAGCTATGAAAACACCAGAGGACAAGAAGGCGGTCCTCCGATTTCTGGGCATGGTCAATTTTTTAGGGAAATTCATCCCAACCTCACCTCTCATACCACGGCTCTCAGGAACGTGGTCAGGAAGACGACAGACTGCCAATGGCTCCCCGCCCATGAGCGCGAATGGAGAGAACTCAAGGCAAAACTGACCACGGTCCCGGTCTTAGCCTTCTTTGATCCAGCAAAGGAGACCAAAATTTTGACCGATGCCAGTCAATCCGGCATTGGGGCAGTGCTCCTTCAACGTGATGAGGCCTCATCATGGGCCTCCGTTGCATATGAGTCGTGTGCGATGACCCCCCACGGAGCAGCGCTACGCACAGATAGAAAAGGAGTGCCTGGGCTTTCTGACCGGTGTTGTTAAATTTCACGATTATGTCTACGGACTTCCTCAATTCACCGTCAAGACCGACCATCGCCCACTGGTCAATATAATACAGAAAGACTTGAACAACATGACGCCTCGCCTCCAGCGTATTCTTCTCAAGCTCCGTCGATACGACTTCCAGCTAGTATACACCCCAGGCAAGGACCTCATCATTGTTGACGCTCTCTCCAGGGCAGTCAACACTCCGTGTGACCCAGCGGGATTTGTCTGCCAGGTTGACGCCCATGTGGCATTCGCGGCCTCCAATCTACCTGCCTCGGATGAACGCCTCGTCCAAATTTGCCGCAAGACGACGGCTGACCCCTTGCTACAGCGTGTCATGCGCCACCTAACGGACGGGTGGCTCAAGGGCCAATGCCCTCAATTCTATAATGTCAGAGATGATCTGGCGATAGTAGACGGGGTTCTTCTAAAACTGGACCGCATTGTCATCCCGCATAGCATGCGCCAGCGTGTCCTGGAACAACTACACGAGGGCCACCTTGGCGTGGAAAAGTGCCGCCGACGGGCCCGAGAGGCAGTGTACTGGCCCGGCATTAATGAGGACATAGCCAACACAGTGCTCAACTGCCCCACTTGTCAGCGCTTCCAGCCGGCCCAACCACGTGAGACCCTGCAGCCCCATGAGTTGGTCACGTCACCATGGACCAAGGTGGGCATCAATCTGTTCCACCGCTGGGTCGAGACTATGTCCTGATCGTGGACTACTTTTCGAATTACCCGGAGGTGATACGGTTGCATGACTTCACCTCGTCGGCAGTCATTCGTGCATGTAAAGAAACCTTTGCTCGACACGGCATCCCGCTCACGCTTATGTTGGACAATGGCCCCTGCTTCGCCAGCCAAGAATGGTCCAACTTTGCCAGGCAGTACAATTTTGCCCATGTGACGTCCAGTCCCCTGTACCCCCAATCCAACAGCAAAGCAGAAAAGGGAGTACGTATCGTCAAACGGCTCCTATGCAAGGCGGCCGATGCTGGGTCTGATTTCCACCTTGCCTTGCTGGCCTATCGCTCCGCCCCACTGTCCACTGGCCTGTCGCCAGCCCAATTACTCTTGAATCGCACCCTGAGGACGACGGTGCCGTCCATCCACGTGCGAGACCTCGACCACGTTCCGGTCCTTCGCCGGATGCAGCTGTCTCGTGCACAGCACAAGGCGGCTCATGACTCCCATGCAGCTGATCTCCCTGCTCTGGCTCCAGATGACAACGTCCGCGTCCATCTTCCGGATGGTGGCTGGTCTGCAACCGCTGTTGTCCTTCGGTAGGTGGCCCCCCGCTCGTTCCTGATTCGTCTACCGGATTACTCTATTCTGCGCCGCAATCGACACATCCTTCGTCTTGTTCCATGCTCATCACGTGATCCTCCAGTGTCAACTCGTCCTCCTGCTGACCCTGCCATGGACTATGCAGAGATTCCTGTCACTCTGCCTCCCCCTGCCTTTGACGCAGTCCTGCCCGCTCCTGAACTGGCGGCTCTGGCCTACCCTTGAGGCGGTCAACCAGAATTCGTCGCCCACCTCAGAGACTAAATTTATGAACTTTTCGAATTTATGGACTCTCTGAATTGTTTCGTTGCTTTGTTTGATCGTTTCCCTGGTTTGTATATATTGTTGATCTCGTTACTCTTGTTGCATACTGCTTCTCTGCACCAGGCACGTTCCCATGTAAATAGCTTAGTTCTCATGTACATAGTCCTGTAAATATGTCTTCGCACCCCACATGTAGTTAGGAACATTCTCACCACACATTATTTGTTGCCACAAACATACATTTTTTTATAAAAGGGGGGATGTCATAACATACACCAGTATATCATGGTGCAGACACACACACTGATGGACACACAGCAAGACCAATCAACACACACAACACCGCAGTCAATCACCAGTTAGAGCACACTCACGATAAAGACAGAGGGCATCAGTTTTCCCGCTCATTCGGGATGCGCCTCTCAGAAGGACAGAGCTTACAGCTTACAGCACAGATCTTCACCATGTGCTGAGTGCATAGACTGGTCCGGACAGGCATAGGTCTTTAGTTTTATCTAACATCGTGTTAACCCACAGTGAACCTATGTTCAACAAGTTTCTAGCTTAATAAAATAGTGTTGTACTATTACAAGTGTTGGTAGCCTGTCTATGTTACTGCTAAGGTAAATGCAGTCTCCACAGATCCAGAGTACGCAACACATGAGAGAGATCTTGGGGATGTATGTTCATAGTTCTTTGAAAGTTGCCACTCAAATGGATCGAGCTGTGAAGAAGGCCTATGGTGTGCTAGCGTTCATTAACAGGGATTGAACTTAAGAGCCGTGAGGTGATGATGCAGCTGTACAAAACATTGGTAAGGCCACATTTGGAGTACAGTGTGCAGTTCTGGTCGCCTCATTTTAGGAAGGATGTGGAAGTTTTGGAAAAGTTGCAAAGGAGATTTACCAGGATGTTGCCTGGAATGGAGAGTAGGTCTTATGACGAAAGGTTGAGGGTGCTAGGCCTTTTCTCATTAGAACGGAGAATGTTGAGGGGCGACTTGATAGAGGTTTATACGATGATCAGGGGAATAGATAGAGTAGACAGTCAGAGACTTTTTCCCCAGGTGGAACAAACCATTACAAGGGGACATAAATTCAAGGGGAATGGTGGAAGATATAGGGAGGATTTCAGAGGTAGGTTCTTTACCCAGAGAGTAGTGGGGGCATGGAATGCACTGCCTGTGGAAGTAGTTGAGTCGGAAACATTTGGGACCTTCAAGCGGCTATTGGATAGGTACATGGACTATGGTAGAATGATATAGTGTAGATTAATTTGTTCTTAAGGGCAGCACGGTAGCATTGTGGATAGCACAATTGCTTCACAGCTCCAGGGTCCCAGGTTCGATTCCGGCTTGGGTCACTGTGCGGAGTCTGCACATCCTCCCCGTGTGTGCGTGGGTTTCCTCCAGGTGCTCCGGTTTCCTCCCACAGTCCAAAGATGTGCAGGTTAGGTGGATTGGCCATGATAAATTGCCCTTAGTGTCCAAAATTGCCCTTAGTGTTGGGTAGGGTTACTGGGTTATGGGGATAGGGTGGAGGTGTTGACCTTGGGTAGGGTGCTCTTTCCAAGAGCCGGTGCAGACTCGGTGGGCTGAATGGTCTCCTTCTGCAATGTAAATTCTATGATAATCTATGATGATATAAATGATTTAGAAGTGGGTGCTGAGGGCAAAATCTCTAAATTTGCAGATGATACTAAGCTAGGGAGAATAGCAAATTGTGAGGATGCCGCTGAGTGACGTCAGAGGGATATTGGCAAGTTGGCCAAATGGGCAGACACCTGTCAGATGAACTTCAATGCAGCAAAATATGAAGTAATGCATTTTGGTCGAAGAAACATGAGGAGACAATATAGGCTCAATGGTACAACTTTGAGGGGGGACTGGAGCAGTGAGACCTCAGGGTTCAAGTGCATAATTCTCTGAAGGTGGCCAGACAACTTGAAACAGTTATTAAGAAGGCTTATCACATCCTTGGGTTTATAAATAGAGACATAGGCAGCACGGTGGCACGGTGGGTTAGCCCTGTTGCCTCATGGCGCCGAGGTCCCAGGTTCGATCGCGGCTCTGGGTCACTGTCCGTGTGGAGTTTGCACATTCTCCCCGAGATTGTATGCATTTCGCCCCCACAACCCAAAAATATGCAGGCTGGACACGCTAAATTGACCCTTAATTGGAAAAAATGAATTGGACACTAACTTTAAAACAAAAATAAATAAAATTTAAAAAAATAAATAGAGACATAGAACATAGAACATAGAAAATACAGCACAGAACAGGCCCTTCGGCCCACGATGTTGTGCCGAACCTTTGTCCTAGATTAATCATAGATTATCATTGAATTTACAGTGCAGAAGGAGGCCATTCGGCCCTTTGAGTCTGCACCGGCTCTTGGAAAGAGCACCCTACCCAAACTCAACACCTTCACCCAACACCAAGGGCAATTTGGACATTAAGGGCAATTTATCATTGGCCAATTCCCCTAACCTGCACATCTTTGGATTGTGGGAGGAAACCGGAGCACCCGGAGGAAACCCACGCAGACACGGGGAGGACGTGCAGACTCCGCACAGTCAGTGACCCAAGCCGGAATCGAACCTGGGACCCTGGAGCTGTGAAGCAATTGTGCTATCCACAATGCTACCGTGCTGCCCTTGAGAACAAATAAATCTACACTATATCATTTAACCGTAATCCATGTACCTATCCAATAGCTGCTTGAAGGTCCCTAATGTTTCCGACTCAACTACTTCCACAGGCAGTGCATTCCATGCCCCCACTACTCTCTGGGTAAAGAACCTACCTCTGATATCCCTCCTATATCTTCCACCTTTCACCTTAAATTTATGTCCCCTTGTAATGGTTTGTTCCACCCGGGGAAAAAGTCTCTGACTGTCTACTCTATCTATTCCCCTGATCATCTTATAAACCTCTATCAAGTCGCCCCTCATCCTTCTCCGTTCTAATGAGAAAAGGCCTAGCACCCTCAACCTTTGCTCGTAAGACCTACTCTCCATTCCAGGCAACATCCTGGTAAATCTTCTTTGCACCTTTTCCAAAGCTTCCACATCCTTCCTAAAATGAGGCGACCAGAACTGTACACAGTACTCCAAATGTGGCCTGACCAAAGTTTTGTACAGCTGCATCATCACCTCACGGCTCTTAAATTCAATCCCTCTGTTAATGAACGCGAGCACACCATAGGCCTTCTTCACAGCTCTATCCACTTGAGTGGCAACTTTCAAAGATGTATGAACATAGACCCCAAGATCTCTCTGCTCCTCCACATTGCCAAGAACTCTACCGTTAACCCTGTATTCCGCATTCATATTTGTCCTTCCAAAATGGACAACCTCACACTTTTCAGGGTTAAACTCCATCTGCCACTTCTCAGCCCAGCTCTGCATCCTATCTATGTCTCTTTGCAGCCGACAACAGCCCTCCTTACTATCCACAACTCCACCAATCTTCGTATCATCTGCAAATTTACTGACCCACCCTTCAACTCCCTCATCCAAGTCATTAATGAAAATCACAAACAGCAGAGGACCCAGAACTGATCCCTGCGGTACGCCACTGGTAACTGGGATCCAGGCTGAATATTTGCCATCCACCACCACTCTCTGACTTCTATCGGTTAGCCAGTTCGTTATCCAACTGGCCAAATTTCCCACTATCCCATGCCTCCTTACTTTCTGCATAAGCCTACCATGGGGAACTTTATCAAATGCCTTACTAAAATCCATGTACACTACATCCACTGCTTTACCTTCATTCACATGCTTGGTCACCTCCTCAAAGAATTCAATAAGATTTGTAAGGCAAGACCTACCCCTCACAAATCCGTGCTGACTATCCCTAATCAAGCAGTGTCTTTCCAGATGCTCAGAAATCCTATCCTTCAGTACCCTTTCCATTACTTTGCCTACCACCGAAGTAAGACTAACTGGCCTGTAATTCCCAGGGTTATCCCTAGTCCCTTTTTTGAACAGGGGCACGACATTCGCCACTCTCCAATCCCCTGGTACCACCCCTGTTGACAGTGAGGACGAAAAGATCATTGCCAACGGCTCTGCAATTTCATCTCTTGCTTCCCATAGAATCCTTGGATATATCCCGTCAGGCCCGGGGGACTTGTCTATCCTCAAGTTTTTCAAAATGCCCAACACATCTTCCTTCCTAACAAGTATTTCCTCGAGCTTACCAATCTGTTTCACACTGTCCTCTCCAACAATATCGCCCCTCTCATTTGTAAATACAGAAGAAAAGTACTCGTTCAAGACCCCTCCTATCTCTTCAGACTCAATACACAATCTCCCGCTACTGTCCTTGATCGGACCTACCCTCGCTCTAGTCATTCTCATATTTCTCACATATGTGTAAAAGGCCTTGGGGTTTTCCTTGATCCTACCCGCCAAAGATTGTTCATGCCCTCTCTTAGCTCTCCTAATCCCTTTCTTCAGTTCCCTCCTGGCTATCTTGTATCCCTCCAATGCCCTGTCTGAACCTTGTTTCCTCAGCCTTACATAAGTCACCTTTTTCCTCTTAACAAGACATTCAACCTCTCTTGTCAACCATGGTTCCCTCACTCGACCATCTCTTCCCTGCCTGACAGGGACATACATATCAAGGACACGTAGCACCTGTTCCTTGAACAAGTTCCACATTTCATTTGTGTCCTTCCCTGCCAGCCTATGTTCCCAACTTATGCACTTCAATTCTTGTCTGACAACATCGTATTTACCCTTCCCCCAATTGTAAACCTTGCCCTGTTGCACGTACCTATCCCTCTCCATTACTAAAGTGAAAGTCACAGAATTGTGGTCACTATCTCCAAAATGCTCCCCCACTAACAAATCTATCACTTGCCCTGGCTCATTACCCAGTACTAAATCCAATATTGCCCCTCCTCTGGTCGGACAGTCTACATACTGCGTTAGAAAAGCTTCCTGGACACACTGCACAAACACCACCCCATCCAAACTATTTGATCTAAAGAGTTTCCACTCAATATTTGGGAAGTTAAAGTCGCCCATGACTACTACCCTATGACTTCTGCACCTTTCCAAAATCTGTTTCCCAATCTGTTCCTCCACATCTCTGCTACTATTGGGGGGCCTATAGAAAACTCCTAACAAGGTGACTGCTCCTTTCCTATTTCTGACTTCAACCCATACTACCTCAGTAGGCTGATACTCCTCGAACTGCCTTTCTGCAGCTGTTATACTATCTCTAATTAATAATGCCACCCCCCCACCTCTTTTACCACCCTCCCTAATCTTATTGAAACATCTATAACCAGGGACCTCCAACAACCATTTCTGCCCCTCTTCTATCCAAGTTTCCGTGATGGCCACCACATCGTAGTCCCAAGTACCGATCCATGCCTTAAGTTCACCCACCTTATTCCTGATGCTTCTTGCGTTGAAGTATACACACTTCAACCCCTCTCCGTGCCTGCAAGTACTCTCCTTTGTCAGTGTTCCCTTCCCCACTGCCTCATTACACGCTTTCGCGTCCTGAATATCGGCTACCTTAGTTGCTGGACTACAAATCCGGTTCCCATTCCCCTGCCAAATTAGTTTAAACCCTCCCGAAGAGTACTAGAAAACCTCCCTCCCAGGATATTGGTGCCCCTCTGGTTCAGATGCAACCCGTCCTGCTTGTACAGGTCCCACCTTCCCCAGAATGCGCTCCAATTATCCAAATACCTGAAGCCCTCCCTCCTACACCATTCCTGCAGCCACGTGTTCAACTGCACTCTCTCCCTATTCCTAGCCTCGCTATCACGTGGCACCGGCAACAAACCAGAGATGACAACTCTGTCTGTCCTGGCTTTTAACTTCCAGCCTAACTCCCTAAACTTGTTTATTACCTCCACACCCCTTTTCCTACCTATGTCGTTGGTACCAATGTGCACCACGACTTCTGGCTGCTCCCCCTCCCCCTTAAGGATCCTGAAGACACGATCCGAGACATCCCTGGCCCTGGCACCCGGGAGGCAACATACCTTCCGGGAGTCTCGCTCGCGACCACAGAATCTCCTATCTATTCCCCTAACCATTGAATCTCCTACAACTATTGCTTTACTATTCTCCCCCCTTCCCTTCTGAGCCCCAGAGCCAGACTCAGTGCCAGAGACCTGGCCGCTAGGGCCTTCCCCCGGTAGGTCATCCCCCCCAACAGCATCCAAAACGGTATACTTGTTTTGAAGGGGAACGGCCACGAGGGATCCCTGCACTTTCTGCCTGTTTGTTTTTTTCCCCCTGACTGTAACCCAGCTATTCTTGTCCTGTACCTTGGGTGTGGTTACCTCCTTGTAACTCTTCTCAATCACCCCCTCTGCCTCCCGGATGATCCGAAGTTCATCCAGCTTCAGCTCCAGTTCCCTAACACGGTCTTTGAGGAGCTGAAGTTGGGTGCACTTCCCGCAGGTATAGTCAGCGGGGACACCGGTGGTATCCCTCACCACCCACATCCTACAGGAGGAGCATGTAACTGGCCTAGCCTCCATCCCCTCTTACCTGACAGAATATAGCTGCCCTGTGGACTAACTAGATCTCCGCCCACCGACCCTGCTCCCAGTCAGCTACACTTTCTGTAAACTCCTGGCTCTCTTCGCACTCTTTGCGGAAATGTCGGAAACAAAATGAAAGGAGCGCCTTACTCCCTCCTCACCTAACTCCCTTGGTCACCAAACTCTCACTATCACACTCAAATGCACCAAATTCAGCACTCAGTGCAAACAAAGTCTGCACTGTAGGGGATCACTTTTATACTGTGAATCTAGCCTCTGAAAACCTGGCCTAATCCAATTAACTAATTAACAAGCTCCAGCTGCAAGTGCCTACAAGTAGAAGCCTAGAGCAGGGGTTTTCAAACTCAGGGTCGAGACCCACGGGTGAGTCATGGGCAGGTTGCGGGAGGGTCGCGGAGCCCAATCACGGCGTTCTCTGTCACGGGAGGAACGCCTAACAGCTGCGACCGGCTTTTTTTTAAAAAGCTGATAGCGACGGACATTTTGGATTGCAGGCCATCCCGTGCATTCGTGGCGCACCAAGCAGTACGCAGGCCGGGAGCCTAGGGGGGTGGAACGTCTCCTCCTGATGTCAGAGCGCTGACCAGGGCCAGTTTTTTTTCAGCAATCGAGGAAGGGCCGGCAAAGTGCAGGTCATGCCCCGTACGCTGACGTCACTTGTTCTGGGTGCAAGAGAGTTTCCTCCATTTTGCAGCTGCCAGCAGTGATGGTGTAAACTCGTGGGACTCTGATGAACAATGAATAAAGAAGAAGCAGAAAGCAGGAAGAGAGCAGCATGAAAATGATTACTTGAGTAATGGGTTATTAATTGTATCACTGCAAATCTGGATTCAGAGTTCATGTGTGTTACATGCAGGGATGCAAATGAAAGTTTAAAACCCTCAAAACTTCAAAGTCATTTGAAGATTAAACATGGCAATTTCGATGACAAACCTCCCTATTTTTTCAACCAACGCAATGAGATCTTAAATCATCAGTAGGAGTCATTATCAAAAATGTAACATTGAATAACAAAGCAAGTGTCAGACATCATGAGGACCAAGCAGGCTCATTTGTCACATTAAAGGTAAGTGAAAATGATGGATCTCAAAGGTCAGCCGGCGTAGGTTGCATAGTTCAGCCAGCATGGCTCACACTGGTTGGCTGATGTGGGTCCCGAAGGATGGCAAAATGGATCCCGGGCAAAAAAGTTTGAAAAACACTGGCATAGAGTATAAAAGCAAGGAAGTGATGCTACACCTCTCCAAATCATTGGTCCGACCATATTTGGAGTATTGTGTTCAGTTCTGGGCACCTTATTTAAGGAAGGATGTTAAAGCCCTGGAGAGAGAGCAGAGGAGATGTATTAGAATGAAACGAGGAATTTTAGATGCAAGAAAAGATTGGAGCAAGTGGGCTTGTTCTCCTTGGAGCAGAGAAGATTAAGAGGTGACCTTATTGAGGTGTTCAAAATTCTGAACAATTTTAACGGGGTAAAGAAGGATATTCTCTTTCCACTGGTTGGTGTGTGTTGTGGAATTAATATTAGACGGAGACTTTGAGCTTCGTTGTGAGTCGTTTCCCTCTTCATGCGCGGAGTTGGAACCTATGCTACAGCCTGTATTCTTTCAGACCCAAGCTTCTGCTGTCCTTGCTGCAGCTGAAATCCCAAATACTGAACTGTCTCCTGACAGAATTGCAATTTTTCCAATGAGATTCTCTGCCCTCTCTCTGCCAGATGTGATAATAACAGAAAGGTATCCTGCTGACAAACTAGCCCCCTCCTCTGAGGCTATCAATAAATCGTCAGCATAGTCAACGAGTGTTGAGCCCTCAGACAGCTGGCACTCGTCCAAATCTCTTAACTGCTGCAGCATACACTGCTGGGCTTTCCATATAGCCTTGTGCAAGGTGCGTCCAGGTATACTGTTGATTCCGATATGTAAAAGCAAATAGATATTGACTGTCCGGTGCAATGGTGTGGAGAAAAAGGCTGAGCATAAGTCTAGGAGAAAGTATCCGCTGTTGCTGGTACAGATGACAAAATGACATTTGTGTCAGGCACCAATGGAGCAATAGGGATGACTATTTTATTGATGGCTCTGAGATCTTGCACAAGCCGCCACTCGTTGGGTCTTCCTACTTTTGGAATGGGGAATATAGGGGGATTACAGGTGCTTTGTGTTTTCTTCAGTACCCATTGTTGTAATAGTGCATTGAGCACTTCCTCTATCCCTTTTTCTGCTTCTGGCGCCAACCTGAATGATTAAGCAGGGCAGGGCAACGTTCTTCTGCAACTGCACCCTATGCGCTGGGGCAGAGAGAACATAAAAATCATGTTAGGCCCATAGATGTGCCGGTACCTGGGCCAGGACTGAAGGGAGCAACTGGTGATTCTTTTGGAGCGGCTGTTGTCTTTCAAATATAGCGGGCCATTGTTCCTCTTTCCAGGTCACTCGTCTCTCCTTTTTACTGTAAAATTCTATGATGCAATTTTTCCCATCAATTTCAATATAAAACTCATGGGCTAGTTGTTTGCCTTTGGCTTCTTTGATCATTTCTCCTATTTGCTTTGCCTTAGCGGGATGTCTTACGGCCAATGTTAAATGTGGTTCTGAAGTCAAACCCATCCTAAACAGGCCCCTCTGACTCTGGGTTAATTGTACTAACATTGCTATCCCACAACAGCGAAAAATATATAGGGAGTGACTTGCAATGAAGTCTGCTTTCCCAAGTGACATTGCATTTGTTCCTTGTATGCTTGCTCATCCTTACAAGCATACCAAGCCGTGCAATAAGTCACAATATTTTCTCGGCTGGACTCTATCAGGTGTTTTAACAGTTGTGCCCATGGGTCATTAACCGTTTGTATGATTTCTTGCATTTCCTTAACAATTTTACTATAGGGGTTATCGTTCAGCTGCCAGCAATACAACACAGGCACAGAATGATCAGGCGCAGCCTCCGAATTTATTATATTTAGCAGCTGATGAGTTTGTATTTGAGGTAGCTCCATAAACATTCCCTGTTAGTGCAATGAATTACCGCTCCTAATTTGCAGAGTGTCTATCTTCCTAATATGAGAAGGGGCACTGTTTTTGAAATACTCATAGTATGTACGGGGACATTGTCTATTTCCATGTTTGTTGGCAGTGTTATTGCCTCCATCATGAGAATACCGATTACTCCCACCGTGACAATAGAGGATTCACCAGGTGGTATTTCCACAGAGCGGGGTACAGAGGCCATAGTAGTGCTGGTATTAACCGGAAGGTCCACATAGCTTCTTTTCCTCTATTTGCTAACCAGTGACCAAGGGATCATTTCCTTCATTCAGATGATCATTATAGGGTCCATCTCCATTTATGCCGGGTGGGACTGCAAACTCATCCTTCAAAGCTGGCCAAGATGCACCATAAGAGTATATCCATTTAAGTCAATTTCCAATGATTGATTTTAGAGACATTAGCTATTATTAGAGCTTATATATTTTATTGGACAATTCAGATCAGATCAACTGTCTGCTGAAATACAAATAACAAAGAACAAAGAAAATTACAGCACAGGAACAGGCCTTTCGGCCCTCCCAGCCTGCGCCGATCCAGATCCTTTATCTAAACCTAAAGGGGCGGAGAGTGGGTGGAGAACCTGGAATGGTTAATTTTCCTACAGAAACTAAAGGGGCGGAGAGTGGGTGGAGAACTTGGAATGCCATTGCGTCCCTTCACGTAATGTAAAAACTTATTTTGTTTTTTCCTTTAATTTTACTCAAATTTCTTTCTTGTTCTTTAAACTGATTTCAGTTCCCAATGTTCGCTCCTTAACCAGTGTTTGAAAAAAATCTTACTAGCTTTTTTTTAACTCAAATGAATTGGATTACTGCCGAGTTTATCTTGGAGGCACTGGCCTGGATGACTTGAATGGCTTAACTCGAACTCAAATCCAATCTTGCAAATTTGAAACAATCTGAATTTCCTTTGAGACAGGAACCCATTTGTTACTTTTCTAACCTTAATTTTCAATTTACTTTACTCCCTTTTTTATATGTTTTCGGAGGGGGTCAGCTGTGGTGTCAAGCACACAGCTAGGGGGATCTGTCATCCCCAAATATTTCAGACGATAGCTTATTGAGCTTTCCAGCCCTTTTCACTTACTTCACTATTCTTTCCTTTGAGTTCCTTCGGGGGCTGATGCCTCCTAGCCACTTCTTTCCATTTCTTAAAACACCACTACATATATTTAATATCCCAATTAGGATCTCCACCCCCATCTCCCGTCAGTGCTTCCCATGTTTCAATCAACAGTATTTTGAAACTAACCCTCGTATGGCCAAACTCCATAGGGCCACCCATACAAATCGCTACTGAATGTTACCGCATATCTACTGTCTCCGGTTTCTCTTATTACAGTGCCAGCTGGCGATCCCGGCTGTACGATAGGATCTCCTACTTTATTCCGTTGCTTAACGATTGTTTTTTTCCTCCTTTCCATTTTCTTACTTATTTTGACTCCCTCACCTGTCTTCTTTCTAGAGTTCACTTTCTTTCTCGCTCCGGATGTTTCTACCGAGGCTTCGGGACAACCTGCGAAAGGGTGTCCGTGTTTATTGCCCATGGTTCTTGTTCCCCGCAAACATACTTCAGTACATATATACAACAACAACCGCGGAAATCATTCACAAATAGTACAACGAGCGTTCACCTTTTTTTTCCTTTCGCGACCCTCAAAGTCTGTCTTTCAATTTAGCACTTACACTGTGTGTTCTCTATAACACCTTTTTCTTCCACTGTAATTATCTTATTAGTCCGAGCATGAGTCACCGGCCGGTAATGAAGGGAGCCGTGTGCCATCCCCCTTACAGCTGGGATGTGCTGGTGGCTCACTCCCTTTCAGCTGAGAGAGTTCTTTTTAGTCTTACTTTTTCTGTCTGTTCGGATCCTGTTAAATTAGGAATCCTGCCGAGACTACGCCAAGTTTTACCCCGATTATTCTTTTGATAAATCATACATGTGCGGGCTACTTTTTCAATTGTTACCGTAATACCTGGTGCATACCATTGTTGATATATGGCGTGTGTCATCCCTCCTTTGCCCACGTGAGCCTGCCAATGGGCAAGGTGACACAGGGGCAAGAAAAGACCCATTGCCTATTACTCGGTGGCCCTGTCAGCTGTGGTAAAAGGTATGCCAGCTTGCCTGAGGGCAGTGGCAGCCACGGCGACCATGGTAGAAAAATCTGTGCCCCTTGTACTCAACCACGCTTGTACAGTATTAGTTTTGCATTCTGTTTTGCATTCAATTCATCTGCAACACAGCATTTTATGCGGCTCGACGCAATGGGTATAAATTGATCCTCCTCCCGAAAACCAACTATACCTACAAGCGAGCACCAGTTGTCAACCCAGCTACTCTCTTGCCCGAGGCCTCAGAAGCATAACATCTGTTTGATCATGACTGTTTACAATTGGTTAAAGCCACCACAACCCCTCTACCTCATTTATTGGATCACTCCCTAGAAAATCCGGACATTATCTTCATCACAGATGAAATTAAATGAAAATCGCTTATTGTCACAAGTAGGCTTCAAATGAAGTTACTGAGAAAAGCCCCTAGTCACCACATTCCAGCGCTTGTTCGGGGAGGCTGGTACGGGAATTGAACCATGCTGCTGGCCTGCCTTGGTCTGCTTTCAAAGCCAGCGATTTAGCTCTGTGCTAAACAGCCCCGATGGCACATCACGTCGACTAAACGATATATCCCTCCTGGCTGGCTATGCAATAGTAACTCCATTCAAAGTAGTGGAGGCTTTTGCTCTGCCTTCGGGAACATCTGCTCAAGCAGCCGAGTTGTTTGCCCTTACATGTATTCTAGCTAAAAGCAAAACGGTAAATATTTATATTGATTCTCGATACACTTTCGGGGTAGTACATGATCTTGGCCAATTATGGAAAAACAGGGGATTCATAACTTCCTCCGGCTGACCTATTAAACATACTAAATTGGTTATATGTTTGCGAGATGCTGTTCAGCTGCCCAGCAAGATAGCCGTTTTAAAGTGCGAAGCACATACTACTGCAGAGGATGAAGTCTCCTGCGGTAATAGATTTGCTGATAAAATTGCAAAAGAAATGTCTCTCGAGCAACAGCCACAACTGCAAGCTGCTGCAGTTGAACATCCACCACCATAACAGAACCAGTTACAACAGATCCAGGAGCAAGCCTCCCTACAGGAGCAATGCTCTTGTCTAAAAGTGGGTTGCTATAAAAACAAACATCAAATCTGGATCCACCCAGATAACTGAGTAGTGTGCCCCAGAAGTATGTTCTTGCCACTGTGTCCCTTGCCCATGGGCAGGTTCACGTAGGCAAAGGAGGGATGACACAAGGTATATGTCAACCATAGTATGCATCAGGTATTACGGTAACAATACAAAAAGTAGCCCACACATGCATGATTTGTCAAAAATAATAATCGGCATAAAACACCCGAAATGCCTTTTGAACATTTGCAGATAGATTTTGTACACATGCCGGTGGCTAAAGTATTCAAATATATGCTGGTGATAGTGGACATGTTTTCACGGTGGGAAGAGGCTTTTCCAACCAAAAGAGATGATGTTAGAACAGTAGTAAATATTCTGTTAAAAGAAATAATACAGGTTTAGAATACAAATAGGTATTAACAGTGACAGAGGAACTCATTTCGCCAGCAAATTGACCAAAGCCCTAACAGAAGCCATGGGATTTGATTGGAAATTGTATATATGTTATGGGCGAGGCGTTTTCAGAACCCCAAGGGCAGCACGGTAGCATTGTGGATAGCACAATCGCTTCACAGCTCCAGGGTCCCAGGTTTGATTCCGGCTTGGGTTACTGTCTGTGCGGAGTCTGCACATCCTCCCCGTGTGTGCGTGGGTTTCCTCCCACAGTCCAAAGATGTGCATGTTAGGTGGATTGGCCATGATAAATTGCCCTTAGTGTCAAAAATTGCCCTTAGTGTTGGGTGGGGTTACTGGTTTATGGGGATAGGGTGGAGGTGTTGACCTTGGGTAGGGTGCTCTTTCCAAGAGCCGGTGCAGACTCGATGGGCCCAATGGCCTCCTTCTGCACTGTAAATTCTATAATAACTATAAAAAAATGTATTATGGAGTTCAACCAACCTCCCCCTTTAATGTATTTGTTGCTTTTCCTAGCACACGGCTTGTTCCCTAGGAGTGGGATTACAATTATGGACACGTGGGTTTTTAAACACAAAACAATGTTTATTCCATGAACTCAACTTAACATCTTAAATAAACATTGAATCTCTTAACATCCCTTTCTTAAAAGATAACTCCGAAAATATTGCAACAGTAAATAATTCCTCAAAATGTTCCTTCAAACTTCCAAGAGACTTAACACCTTTAAACAGAATCACATCAGGTTAAAGGCTTTACTATTATGAGTTTTAATCACCCAAATGATCCAGAGATAGACTTTCATGGCAGAGATCACAGCAGATCCAGCTCACTGCAAAACACAGACACTCCCCAAGCTCTTCTCCTCCAAACTGCAGCTCTCTGGAAACACACAGACACACACAAGCTGCTTTTTAAAACTGCAGCTCTCTGGAAACACACAAACACACACACCAGCTCTTTTTCAAACTCCAAACTGCAACTAAAACCTGCAAAATGGCTGATCTAAAGCCCAGCTCCACCCACACTCTGACATCACTGCATTTTCTTAAAGGTACATTGCGTAAACTTCCATTTCTTAAAGGCACTCTCACATGACATATACAATCCTCAGGAATGGTGGAAAGGGCGAATGAGATAATTAAAACAGCAGTAACAAAAGTGTGTCAACAAAATACGCTGCTATGGCGAGATGCCATACCATAGTAATGTATGCCCAGAGAAAGAAAAAAAAATCGCAACACGGGCTTAACCCGTATGAGATATTAATGGAACGGCCCATGACAACTGGAACAAAACCCACAGTGATTCCAGCGGTAATAGCATTAATTGGACAGATGAGGCATCACTAAAATATGCCCAATCCATGTGCGGAACTGCTGGAAAAATACATGAAAGAGTACAACAGGCTCAGATGCAACCAAAAGAGGGAAATACACACCCCTTTAAGCCTCAATATCAAGTATATGTGAAAACACTAATCATAGATCATAGAATTTACAGTGCAGAAGGAGGCCATTCGGCCCATCGAGTCTGCACCGGCTCTTGGAAAGAGCACCCTACCCAAGGTCAACACCTCCACCCTATCCCCAAAACCCAGTAACCCCACCCAACACTAAGGGCAATTTATCATGGCCAATCCACCTAACCTGCACAATTTGGACTGTGGGAGGAAACCGGAGCACCCGGAGGAAACCCACGCACACACGGGGAGAATATGCAGACTACGCACAGACAGTGACCCAAGCCGGGATCGAACCTGGGACCCTGGAACTGTGAAGCAATTGTGCTATCCACAATGCTACCGTGCTGCTAACCAAAGATTATTTTTCTCTTAGGTGGAAAGGACCCTACCAAGTGCTGCAAACAACCTGAACAGCCATTAAAGTAAAAGAAAAGCCTGATTGGATCCACGCAACTCGGTGTAAATTACATCATACGGAACAGTGAGGATACTAAAGAAACGCTGACCTAAAGGAAATGAGGGTGCAACTGTATTTTCATAGTACAAAACATCATGCAGGAAGTGAACTGAATGCTAACACCTTAATATACATGTCTCAGGGCAGCACGGTGGTGCAGTGGTTAGCACTGCTGCCTCATGGTGCTGAGGTCCCAGGTTCGATCCTGCCTCTGGGTCACTGACCATGTGGAGTTTGCACATTCTCCCCGTGTTTGCGTGGGTTTCGCCCCTACAATCCAAAAATGTGCAGGCTAGGTGGATTGGCCATGTTAAATTGTCCCTTAATTGGAAAAAATGAATTGGGTACTCTAAATTTAAAAAAATATATACATGTCTTACTCGTACTCCGAGAGGGTAAATAAATCCAGTTGTTGGGTTTGTACACAAATTCCCAGATGCTCAGTGTAGGGCATTCCTGTGCGACCTATCCCATTCACCTGTAACGAGACAGCAGAATGGGCTACAAGAAGAAATAGTACAGGAGGTGGTGAAGGTACACAGGATATGTTAGAATGGAAATCAGCTGGCTATGATATGAATGGGTTTCAGGGATGGTGGCGGCCGAGGTTTAATGTAACACGTCAATCTCCCTGTTTGATCCTTCCCAATCACACTGGAGTCCCAAAAGGTATATGCTTTAAGAAACAGAAAAGATATGGTACCCATCCAGTAGGCGTGAGTCAGTGTGATCTGGGGCGAAATTCTCCCGAAACGGCGCGATGTCCGCCGACTGGCGCCCAAAATGGCGGCAATCAGACGGGCATCGCGCCGCCCCAAAGGTGCGGAATGCTCCGCATCTTTGGGGGCCGAGCCCCAACATTGAGGGGCTAGGCCGGACCCGGAGGAATTTCCGCCCCGCCAGCTGGCGGAAACGGCCTTTGTTGCCCCGCCAGCTGGCGCGGAAATGACATCTCGGGGCGGTGCATGCGCGGGAGCGTCAGCAGTCGCTGACAGTTTCCCACGTATGCGCAGTGGAGACCGTGGCGGAGGCGGAAGGGAAAGAGTGCCCCCACGGCACAGGCCCGCCCGCGGATCGGTGGGCCCCGATCGCGGGCCAGGCCACTGTGGGGGCACCCCCCGGGGCCAGATCGCCCTGCGCCCCCCACAGGACCCCGGAGCCCGCCCGCGCCGCCTTGTCCCGCCGTTCAAAAGGTGGTTTAATCCACGCCGGCGGGACAGGCAATTTATCGGCGGGACTTCGGCCCATCCGGGCCGGAGAATCGCGGGGGGTGGCCCGCCAACTGGCGCGCCGCGATTCCCGCCCCCGCCGAATATCCAGTGCCAGAGACTTCGGCAACCAGCGGGGGCGGGATTCACGCCAGCCCCCGGCGATTCTCCGACCCGGCGGGGGGTCGGAGAATGACGCCCCAGACCTTGAATTGACAACCCCCCATAAACCACCTCACAGTTAAAGGACTATTCATCTTTGACTGGTCAGGAGTGGAGGCTCCTGGGAAGGGGTACCAACTAGAATAATGAATACTGATAGAAAAGGAAACCTGACCGCACATAACGGCATGTATTTTATCTGTGGCCCCTGATTTCTTGTTAGCTGAAAAGGGAGGTAATTGTGCCCTTATTGGAAGTGAATGTTGCGCGTACATCCCAGATAACTAAGAAAAAATTGATAATTTGGTAGATCACATTAGTAAAGAAGTAGCAAAATTACATGACGATGAAGGATGGGACTTTGGATTTGGGTGGTTAGGAGTGTTAGGACATAAAATGGTAACTGGATTATATTCACCCTTATAATATTAATTGTTGTGTGGTTACTGTTTAAATGTTGCGCGGGATATTGTGCGAAAGTAGGAGGAATCCTGGTAGCATTGCCACCTTGGTACCAGCCTCCTAATATGCAGGGAACATGTAAGGATGGAATTACTGTAATACGTCCATTTCCCAGACATTATAAACCACCCTTTGATACGGAAGGCACGATAATGTATGAAAAAGTGTTGATCAAAAGATCAACAAGGGAGGAATTGTAGAAGGAAAGTAATGTGAGGAATTATTAATTGCTTTGGCCTGCTTAGAGAATATATTAATATTATTTGCTATTATAAAAAGGCACTTGCTAAAGCATGCTGGGATTGCTTGACTATATTTTAACACTGTTTTTAGCCATATCTTAGAATGATGGGTAAAGTTCAAAGTACTTGTTGACAACTTTTAGATTAATCCTATTGTGCTGACGAGTTGCTCTGGCCAAGAACATACTGCAGGATGTTGTCAGTAAGAGATAATGGGCCAAGAGCACTCCCAAGGTTGTTTAATATAAAAATGGCCAGACCAGAAATTGTTTCGTATGGAAAGCTGTTTATTTTGGTATAAAGATGTGCTCTATTTCAGCTGTAACTCAGAGTGAATGGTCATTAACCATTGCAGCCTCTCCATGGTATTGTGTTAATAAATTCCTGAAACGAAGCTCGAAGTCTCAGTCTAATATAATTTCCACGACAATATGTCAGTGACTAGGGCTCACAATTTCAAGATGGTCAGCAAGAGAGCTAGGAGTGAGATGAGGAGAAACGTCTTCACTCAGACAGTTGTTGGGCTTTGGGATGCGTTGCCTGGGAGAGAGGTGGAGGTGGATTCCATAGGAGGTTTCAAAAGAGAGCTGGCTATAGATTTGAGTGATGAATTTATAGGGCTACAGTGATAGACCTGGGAATGGGACGAGCTAGGTTGCTCTTTTGGGAGCCAGAGCAGATAAAATGGGCCGAATGGCCCCCTTCTCTGCTGTAAATAACAAAGAAACAAAATGCACATTAATGAGAAACATGATTAGGCTTTCAATGTTAAAAAGAAAAGGTTTAAAGACAAAGGGCAGGATTTTCCGGCCGTTCCTACCGGTGGGATCTTCCGGTCCACTGACAGTGACCTGCCCAACACCGGTTTCCTGGCAGCACAGGGTGCAAACAACAGGAAGTCCCATTGACAGTGGCAGGACTGGAAGACCTCGCTGCTGGCCAATGGTGGGATGCCTCTGTCGCCACAAAATCTGCCGTGGAAAATATCACCATTTAGAAATCGCATACATACTCAAACAGGCTCTTTTACAGCTTAACCATTCTCTCTCTTGTCTTTTTTAAAATCCAGGCATTCCCCCTTCTGTTCGCTTCAAGAGAGTGATTGCCTTTAACTGTTCTTTACTCCCTCATGTATATTTGCCGACCGGCTTGAGAAAGAGTAGCGCTCTGTGCTTTGTCACTTATAATTTCACAGGCATCAGCGGTTACTATGGAGACAGAAGCTGGCGTTTCTCAGGGCGAAGGGGAGAATACATAGCTGAAGGAGCTAGGGGAGACAGAGAGGCTGCATAAGCTGGCCCAGTGTGTGTTCCGAAACTTCAAATACTTCTAACAGTGGTGGTGGACATGGAGATTCCCACTGACACACACACTTCTGATCAATTGATTTCTGGATCTGTTGGTTGATCTGAAATGTATTCTCGTTGACTAACTCTCTCCCAACTCTCTCCCAGCAACCCCCCTCCCCCCACCCCCCAATGGTAGTCTCCTCTTCTGCCCTTGGTGTCACACTACTGAGCTTTGCTCCTCTTTTCTGCATTTTTTGTTGTTGTCCTTGTGGGTTTGGGGGGGGGGGTGCTTCCTGTCCCCTCTCCTCCTCCCTATTCCCCCATGTTTCCCTTTGCGACTCTCTTGGCTTCCATCCTCATCTACTCCCCCCTCCCATTTTGCTCCTCCCCGTTGCATGCGTTCTTGTCCGTTCCCCCACTTCCCCTTTCCCTAGTCACAGGAGGATGTGGAGTTGGCCCTGCTCAGTGCTTCGCTTCAGAGTGCCCAACCCACCTCCGTCCCCAGTTCGTCTTGCCATTTTCATCTGGTTTCATCCAGTGGTATCCATCTTGCCCTATCCATTAACCGTCCATAGATGTTCCCACCGTTCCTCCCCCCCTCCTTACTGTCTGTCTTTATTCAGTTCCTCTGGTAGTCTCGCAGTCCTAGGGTACCTTGACATCTCCTTGCAGAGAAAGTGTTTGATTTGGAGGTGTCTGAGTCCCTGTCCTGTCGATTGTTCCAGGTCTTCCGTCAGTTCACCCAAGGTCGCTCGTCTGTCCCCTATGTAAAAGTCCCTGGCTGCTAGCCCGTCCTGTCTCCATCTTTTAAAAATGGGGTCGAGCATGGCTGGTGGGAATTTGTAATTTCCGCAGATGGGGGTCATAGGGGACATCTCGGTTAGACCAAAATGCTGCCTCATTTAAATGAGTACAGACCCAGTCTACTCAACCTCGCCTCGTAATCCAACCCCTTCAACTCTGGGATTAACCTAGTGAATCTCCTCTGCACACCCTCCAGTGCCAGTACGTCCTTTCTCAAGTAAGGAGACCAAAATTGAACACAATACTCCAGGTGTGGCCTCACTAACACCTTATACAATTGCAGCATAACCTCCCTAGTCTTAAACTCCATCCCTCTAGCAATGAAGGACAAAATTCCATTTGCCTTCTTAATCACCTGTTGCACCTGTAAACCAACTTTTTGCGACTCATGCACTAGCACACCCAGTCTCTCTGCACAGCAGCATGTTTTAATTTTTTATCATTTAAATAATAATCCTTTTTGCTGTTATTCCTACCAAAATGGATAACCTCACATTTGTCAACATTGTATTCCATCTGCCAGACCCTAGCCCATTCGCTTAGCCTATCCAAATCTCTCTGCAGACTTCCAGTATCCTCTGCACGTTTTGCTTTACCACTTATCTTAGTGTCGTCTGCAAACTTGGACACATTGCCCTTGGTCCCCAACTCCAAATCATCTATGTAAATTGCGAACAGTTGTGGGCCCAACACTGATCCCTGAGGGGCACCACTAGCTACTGATTGCCAACCAGAGAAACACCCATTAATCCCCACTCTTTGCTTTCCATTAATTAACCAATCCTCTATCCATGCTACTACTTTCCCCTTAATGCCATGCATCTTTATCTTATGCAGCAACCTAACCTTTTGTGTCTTGTCAAAGGCTTTCTGGAAATCCAGATATACCACATCCATTGGCTCCCCGTTATCTACCTCACTGGTAATGTCCTCAAAAAATTCCACTAAATTAGTTAGGCACGACCTGCCCTTTATGAACCCATGCTGCGTCTGCCCAATGGGACAATTTCCATCCAGATGCCTCGCTATTTCTTCCTTGATGATCGATTCCAGCATCTTCCCGACTACCAAGGTTAAGCTCACTGGCCTATAATTACCCGCTTTCTGCCTACCTCCTTTTTAAACAGTGGTGTCACGTTTGCTAATTTCCAATCCGCCGGGACCGCCCCAGAGTCCAGTGAATTTTGGTAAATTATCACTAGTGCATTTGCAATTTCCCTAGCCATCTCTTTTAGCACTCTGGGATGCATTGTCTACCGTTAGCCCCATTAGCTTGCCCATCACTACCTCCTTGGTGATAACAATCCTCTGCAGGTCCTCACCTGTCATAGCCTCATTTCCATCAGTCACTGGCATGTTATTTGTGTCTTCCACTGTGAAGACCGACCCAAAAAACCTGTTCAGTTCCTGCTCATTCCGTTCTGTTCACGCAAACACCTGCCTGCAAACCAGGGAATCCCTGAGGAGACTTTATGTTCGTTAAAACCGGAGTCTCTCAAAAGGGTTAACAAGGAGCTGAGAGTTTCAGACTGCAAACTCTTCTCAGACAGGCTCTCTGATAAACACACAGATTGCGCTGTAACTCGACACTCTTGAGTAAAAGAAATTACAGCGTTTTAAATTACACAAGAGAAGCCAATGTTTTGCTTAAGTTTTCTACCTCTCTGATTGGAATTGCTAGAACCAAAGTTTGAATTACGTGAAATAATGTTCATCTCATTTGTGAATTAATAGAAACTTAAAGAAACTCTGTGACACCATTTTAAAGGTGCAAATCGGGAAATGACAGTTGGCTTTACTACGGTATAAATCACCGCAGCTAACTCCTACCTCTCAAAAACTGCCAACATTTTTGTGAATGTAAAAAAAACTTGTTAAAAGACAAATTGTTAAGATAAAGAAATTAATTAAGTTTGCAAAAGAAAGTTATACAAGCTCTTGCTAAGCAAATCTTAAATTCAGTTCTGAGTTAAGATCAGAACTAAGCTTGCAGTTTGCCAGTAATTCAATTTGAATTTTCAAACATTTTAAGTTTTAAAAGAAAACTGTTAAAACCTTTTTCAAATTTTGCCAAGTAACAAAAAAATTGCCATTAGTTATAAATAGGCAAATAGCTATCCTTAAGTGACTTTAATATCATTCACTGACTCAGCCCACGGTCTGTGCCTGCAGGATGCAGCACACAGTCAACAAACCCAGGCAGCTAAATATCACGCAGTTATTCAGCCTTACGGAGACCTTGAGGAACTTTGCCAGCTGTCGGCTACCGAACGAGCTCCAGCCTCAGGTCCCAGACAGCAGTCTTTTAGACAAACCCCCAGGCAGACACCACTGGGACCCTCTCGGGACCCACAACAGGCAGTACCCCGTCGCCTGTTCGAGGCCTTACTGACTCCTTTTCCGAGAAACTCCCGGCTATTAAAAATCCTACTTCCCTTAAACAGCTACAATCTATTCTGGGACTGCTTAATTTTGCACGGACGTTTGTACCAGCATTCGCTCCACTTTCAGCTCCCTTGTATGAGTACTGTACCCCGACAAATAAACCTTTTTGCTTCCCGGAGCATACAAAGGAAACTCTCACACAGCTAATTCTTGCAGTAAAAAATGCCACTGACCTGAGCTCAAGAGACCCATCCAGGGATATCTGTCTCATCCCTTGGATCGCTTCCCGAGCAGCCTGTGCAGCCTGCTTTGATGAGGGGGCTACAACGCAATTCCAATACCTCTCCCTTAACTACTCCCCCTGTGAACAGCAATTGACCGCCTTAGAACGCTGCATGGTCCTCATCCTACATGCCATAAGATCCTTGCAGAAGGTTCAGGCCAATGCACGCATTATAATTAAAACCGGGTTTTCCCCAACTAAGATCACAGGAAGGAATGCCAGGGAACGAACGCAAGGCAACCCAGGCCAGATACACTAAGTGGCACCATCTTTTATATGATCCTTCCTGAGCTTTGAATACAATGAAAAATATTCGGAGGATATACTCCATTTTTCCGGTTTTGAAAAACTGGACAAAGAAGAGGATCCGGATATTCCGAGTCCCAAACTTACCATAACTCCCCTAGAGGACTTTGACTTTGTCATTTATTGTGACGGATCGGCAATGCCCATCCCTGACAGACAAGACAGAATGCGCACAATCGTGGTCGTGGGATAATTCTAGGTTCTCATTTAAATGGAACCTTTAATTCCACCAAATCAATTTCAAGGATCCTGGGTCCCCATAATGCTCAATATGCAGAAGCACAGGCATACCTTCCAATGATACAAAAATATTAATCTGCACTGACAGCGCCTATTGCCAGAAGGCTGCTAATACTTTCTTACCAGTATGGGGAAAGAATACCTTAAGACAGATAAAGGTAAACCAATAGCTCATATATCTTTATGGCAAAAAATTGCCCAGTAATTAGACAACAAGCGTCATGTTACCATTATGCATGCCCCAGGCCATACAAAAGGAGGCCCCCACAGCATTGGTGACCAAATGGCAGACAAATCTGCAAAACAAGCAGTGACCCTAGATATGTAAAAGTCCTGGTAATTACAAGACAAATGTACCGTGACAATCAGGATGATGAGTTACGCCTACTTATTTCCGGGAAAACCCCACGCGGGTACCCATCCAATTATAACTATCATTGCGACAAAGTGGGAAGAGTCTTGGTTACTATTTTAGGAAAGGAGGCGAAGGCTATCCCACCGACAAAGAAAGGCCTAAGTTTAATACAAGAGGCTCACGTTAGCCATGGTTCCGGTCATCCTGGAGCCAAGGCAACAATGGCTAAACTACTGCTCATCTATTGGTGGCCTTATAAATTAACTGATTGCAAAGATTTTGTGGCGAATTGTCCTCAGTGCCTCCAGACCTCGAAAGGAGGAAGAGTCACCAGATCTAAATTTATTTCAAGAGCAAAACCAGATGCCCCCCACCATGTGTGGCAGGCTGATTATGTGGGACCCTTTACACCCTCTACTGGGCACCCTCCTTAAACAGGACCAAACCAGTACATCTTAAGTAGGTGTTGACACCTGTGCCTCCTACACGTGGTTGGCGCCCACTACTCGCTGCACGGAAAGGGCAACTGTCAATGCATTCGAAAACATCATTTTTCCCAGCGCTGGTACCCCCATATGTTTCCGCACAGATCATGGCTCTGCCTTTGTTGGAAAGGCATTCCAGAATATGTGTACTGACAGAGGTATTACATGGGAACACAGCACTCCTTTGCACCCATAATCAAGTGGGTCGGTGGAGCGGCGTAACCAAGATGTACAGCTTTGCATGATTAAACTGCTAATGACACGAGGACGCAGTTGGGTCAAATTGGTGCTGAAAGTACAGCTGGCAGTCAACAATCTACCCCTGAGTCACGTAGGACCTGAAAAACATATCACACCTTATTTTTTAATGTTTAAGGTACAAATGAATACCGCCCAGCAAGCATCTGAAGGAGTAATTTCTCAGTACAACCCAGAATTAGCCCAATAAATGATTGGCTTATTGTCTCAAATGCAGCCTCCTAAACCGCCAGAACCCAATGATTGGTCACCACAAGAAGGTGACTGGGTACAAGAAAAGAAAAATCCTAAGAATACCTTACTTAGACCTAAATGGAAACCCCCCCATTTGTGTCAAACAGGTCCAAGGTCGGACGTTTCTAGTTGACCGCAGGATGAACGGTACCAAACTAATATCCATTGATAACTGTCGACCAGTTCCCAAAGCCTTTGAACCACGGGTAACAACAAAATGACAAGTTGGTATGCGTGATATGAGGTTAGATCCCAGAACAAACCAGAATTAGATGAACCTCCAGAGGAAATACCTCTGACTCAAGTTATTACTACACCTGGGGAGATCTGTCTCAAAGGTCACCCTCAGCTTTTAAAGTTTAAGGCCAAAGTGCAAAAGATCATACTTTCCCAAAAGAGATGGTCCAAAAAGCAGAAATGCCAGTGCTGCTGCCTTACTGCACTCAGCATTACCTTTTCACTTATCCTTTTTAGCCTCATACTTGGTATTATTACGGTCTTCTTCACTGCGATGCGAACTTTTGACCTAAACTCTAATATAGGCCAGGACCTTAACTATACAGAACTGAATGATAATGATAATAATAACAGGCAAAACCGACACCTATTATCATTGGAAGAACCAAACTCCACGGTCTCCATACCTTCAGAGACGCCGATTCAACGATCATGGGTCAAAGATGGTATTACCGCCTATACTGACCTCCATCCCACAGTAAAGGCGGCAGGAACAATTATGGTTCCACACACCTTAGTCCTAGACACAGATGTCATTTCAGCCCAACTCATGCTAACAGAATATAGACATAAACTTGACCTCCAAAAAACAGTGGCATCTGCTATCAGACAGCTGAAATTGACCTCTCCCCAGCTGAAGCTTGCTCAATTCACTGAACCAGAAGAAGACATCCTTCAGTATGCACACTGTTATATCGTCACACTGCCTGAAGCCCGACCACCGGTCACACTAAAAGCGGACCAATGTACTCCGCTACTATCCTTAGATGAATATGCATTTTCGGACAATGGACGACGATCAGTCATAAATTTCTTCTCTCTCCACACAGAGAAGGTGCGGTGCCAAATTGCATATTTATGCAATTTCGGAATTAATTCCTACTGTTCCTCTCCAGGCTCTAACAGGGCCCACATTCAAAATTTAATCAATTACCCGACCCCTGACCTCATGGCTGGTGAACATATTATTTGTTCCACTTCCTTCTACGGACCCTGGTACAAAGAATCCAGCGACCCCGTTAACGATTCTATTAATTTCCTCAAGTCACTATCACAAAATTCGTCCAACAATAACCTTCCCGATACGTGCCTACATATCCTCCAAGGCACCAACCACTCGGGTTCATGCCAAGATTTCTTTCAACCTATCACTTTTCGTGACATTTGCAGGCACCCCCTTTGGGTTGCCCTCCTCAATCAATCCTTATCAAACCATACAATTGGCATGATTTGAACAGAAAAGGTATGGGAGCTTGTCCACTAGCAAACAGCACCATTACTAAACCCTATTGGCATTGTATTAATAACCTCACAGCTTCTATCTCAACAGATAACAGTAACCGGAATATCACCTTCAGATCTCTCTATCTTGCCCTAATAGAAAACGAGACCCTCCTACACTCGCTTCACCAAGCGTTAACTCCTATTCCCTTTTGGAACACTACCCTGGCAGATAGTGCAGGAAATTCAACTGCAGAATTGACTGTGCCTGGCTTCAACAGCTTGATTGCCACCTCAGGAATAAACTTCCCTCTTTCATCTCTAACTTTAAACGCGACGTTCATCTTCTTGAACTTCCCTCAGGCCTTGCACATATCGCATACAACCTCAGCCCATGGCCTGCCGCGAACGCAGATCTATTTCCACTCAAATAGTTAAGGGACAAAAAATCTCAATAGACATTTTCTCCAGGTTTTTATCCTGGAATAAGGAACTGACGAACAACCAGCAGAATATTGCTCACCATATTATTTTGCTTGTAAACATTAGGCCCAGGGACTTGCCCTCTCAGCAGCAGCTGTGTTACATTTAGGGGCCAAACTATCGATCACTAAAACTTATATGCAACTACTTAGAATTATTAACGCTATCCAGATGGGCCATGCCCTGGGAAGAATTGGAACAATCAATCAATGAATATATGTCTTTAGACAAACGCCTGGCTGGTTTACAAAGAGGAGGAACTACTGTAAAACTTTATAACGTCATTACTTCTAATCCCGAAGATCCTGCTGGAAATATATTAGGTGGTATGGTAACTAGATATTACCAAAGACGTTGTTTTAAGATTCAGCTTGTATTCTCACTACCTATGTTTCATTAAAATGGAGTGTCATTATTTACCTACTTTTTGGCCAACATTGGCATTCTCCACTGTAGGGCCCTGATACAGATAAAATCCGACTATAATGTTGGTATAAGTGAGCTGCCCCTTAAAAACCAGACGGCCTTATTACACGCCTCAACTAACATTACCTGGCTCACGGCTAAATTACGTCCTCAGGGATCCTTCTACATCACTGATGACTGGACACCAGTTCACCTCTGCGATACCAGTGCACATGGTTGCTCTGTAATAGCCACGCCACAGGCATTCCGCTCCTACTTTTCCATGGCCAACGATTCAACCATTATAGCCACAGCAAACATTTGAGAGGATTGCTCACTTCCAGTCGGCACCTGGCTAATTACCCCAACAATTAACCATACCAGGTGTTGTGGCTATTTATTACCGCCAGTCACACAACATAAGCAGTCTACCTACTGTCCCCCAGCTCTCGATCCATTTCTAAGGCTGTTTATCTCACAAATACTGGATGCCGCAATGGTCATCATACAGGAGCCATTAATCCTTACATATAGTAATTGGGATATCGAGAAACAGATAAAACACCTCCAGGCCCACTTGGAGTCAATAGACACTTCCTATACGGGAGCTGTGAGAGAATTCTTTACTGTATTAGGCAAAACCATGAAAAACACCTTCCCGAAACTACCACATGTATTCTCCTCTATTATTAATTTTGCCGCCAACACGGCCTCCAGAATGCTCAACTGGTTTGGCGATATGTTAGGAATGGGAAAATACCTAAAATATAGTTCAATTGGGATTGCAGACATAGTACTGACACGTTTCCTTCGCCCCAATAGATAATTGACAGTTATGGATCAATACCAAAAGAGAGACGTGGACATAATTCAAGAATTCTCTTTCCAATGCTACTTCTCTTCCCAGTCACTAACGGAATTATATGAAGAAGCTCTTGTCAAGCTTTCACTAACTACTGACGCCGTCACAGGAGATATGTACCCATATGAGCTCCAATCTTAGGAGCTCTTTTTAGGCCCTCTTTACTTCCGAGTCAGGCCGTCATTGTGGTTCTCATTAGGCCTCTCACATCCAGACCTCCAGACTACCAGCAACCTGCTTGCAGTAAGACACTTGTGTGTTCCCTCTGCCCTTATGGCCTCATGCCCATTTTGTGACTTTTGTTGCTCATCTTTTGATCCTTTCTCTTGCCACTCATGCCATGTCCACTCCTGGTGCTACGCCCTGCGTTGCCAACTTCTAGACAACACTACGGTTATGAATTGGCTTCCTTATAACATTCCCCTTAAGTCTTTTTATCAGGCTACATCCTACGCCCTTCCAGTCCCACTTGACCATTTTGCATTAGAGAACTCACAAGTGAACATCCTTGGATATTACCTTACCCCTTCATGCGCTGCGCCTTTCACGCCACACGTCTCGCACGATGTGGCTTGTACCTCTGCTTTATTGACAGATAATCGTGACTCTTCGCCGAGAGAAGAGTCTAGCATTGGGCTGAGACTGGATGTACTTCCAGGTCGAGAAGACCTTGATGTCAATACGTTCGATCATAACTTCAATGCGTCTCTCTCTCTGACTAAAAAGTATAAGACAAAAGAACAATTTTTCTGACCCTTCCACTTGCCCTTTTTGGTTCCTTGGACAGTAGTATTTCCACCGGTCTGCTCAGCAGCCTAGGTGGCCAAGAGGAGGATATGACTAGCAACTAGTGAATCCTGACCTGCAGATTATGTCCCCCTGACCTGCAGATTATGTCCCCCTAGTCTGCCTCACCTTTCTGTAACACTTTCCCAATTTCCCAATATATAGTATTAAGACCATAAGACCATAAGACATAGGGGCGGAAGCAAGGCCATTCGTCTCATCGAGTCCACTCCACCATTCAGTCATGGCTGATTTCAACTCCATTTACCCGCTCTCTCTCCATAGCCCTTAATTCCTCGAGAAATCAAGAATTTATCAACTTCTGTCTTAAAGACACTCAACGTCCCGGCCTCCACCGCCCTCTGTGGCAATGAATTCCACAGACCACCACTCTCATGCTGAAGAAATTTCTCCTCATCTCAGTTCTAAAGTGACTCCCTTTTATTCTAAGGCTGTGCCCCGGGTCCTAGTCTCCCCTGCTAATGGAAACAACTTCCCTACATCCACCCTATCTAAGCCATTCATTATCTTGTAAGTTTCTATTAGATCTCCCCTCAACCTCCTAAACTCCAATGAATATAATCCCAGGATCCTGGGATTGACCCAACACTTTCCCAACATTGGATTCTCCATTGTCATATGAACAAAGACTTTGATATTATTAAAGGAGGATATATTGTGGCATTTGCCTTTATACCTCTTACCCTGATTATAATGCACCTTATTAATATTAGATTGGCCCAGATCACCTTGGAGCTCCAACTGCCAAAGCCAAAATTTGAACCAAAGCAGAAGACCAACTGAAAACAAATCTACAAACCATTATGACTGATAATCCAATCTTCTGCTCCCCCTACTGCACCGTCCTCCAGCAATGGGGCTCAGCAAATCAATACTATTCAATCCAAACCGATCAATAAAGACAGGAGACCCTCTATACTCTGCAAAAGCTGCAACAATTATTGCTTGAGCATCACGCCCCCTTATGCGGAGAATTGATATACCAATTCCTATACCCACGCTGGACCGAGGACTGGACCTCTTGCCTCACCTTGATGACCATGCCAACGGACGATCATCTAAATTTCAACTTCTATACACACCACCTGGAAAATGTGGAAAAAGACTCTGGACATAGAGACACGTTAACCTTTTGCAGATCTAATAATGGCACTTTCACTTGCAATAAAGTGCAGTTCCATATTGGAGTAACTAAAGGAGAAACTTCTAATTCCTATACTTGCCCTTACATTCCAGAGCAAACAGAAGAAATCCTTTTGCAAGGACTTATGAGTAAGGCCTTCCTGAAAGCCCATACTAGCCATTGTAATCTAACCACAGGAATGACTATCTTTGCTCACAATCATCCCGTGAAGCAAAGGTACCTTACGCAATTCCTGTATGTAACCTGTTCCAACCAGAATATTTACTGGAAGTACTCTCCCATATGCCTGCACTGTTTGATCCAAGCATGGGAATTTAATATGGAAATAGAAATTTGTTTTAACTACGACCCGAGATCCTCCACCCCAATAATTTCGGATCCCCAAGTACCTGACAACTATGAAGCTGCCTCTAGGCTGGCAGAAAACATAATTCTGAAATTAACTTTTCATAAAATAGCTCCTCAAATAGGGTATACCTCTGAACAAGTCCTCAAAATACTGACCATGGAAAAAGAAACAGGTCAGCAAACTCCATTCAATCCAATATGTACACTCTGGGCAGGAGGATATGCCAACTGCCTCCAAACCAAGCATAACTTCCCAAATACCATGACACTAGCCTGGAAAGGATAGTGTCCCTTAGAGGACAAGAAGATGTCCATAAAGTAATAAGACAAGCTGATACCCAAAACTTCCAAGAAATATTTTCAGTTCTCTCAGAATGGGAAAATGTCCCCTATGCCAAGAACGCCAGAGATGAGAACAGATTAATTGATCAATTTAAGAAAGGAATCAAGAAATTCTCCCTCTGTCATGGATGGGGACATAACCAGACCCCATGCCCCCTGGCCTATGAGCACACAGAAGCTAAATTTTCCAACCTTACACTGAAAATGGTCTGTGACGAAGTAAGTCACGAAATTGGATTTGGACCATGGCAATTGGATGCCCAAGAAATACACCACAGGGAAATAGCCAAATTAACCATGTATGGTCATCCTCCATTCCATGTGAGTACCTACCAAACGTACCTGAATGACCCCAGGTCATCAACCCAGACTTTTGCTGATTGGGTAAAAAACAAAGAAAACCTGATGCCAGGAACTGGTCGAATGGATTTAGAGCGCTGCAGAAATCCGCACTAAGATAAGCAAGTAGTGATGTCCACCAGAGATAGGATAGATGGGACTTACCCCACCTAGGCACTAACTCTAACTGACTAGACCTGCCTTATCTTTCCAGATTGACCCACCTAGCTATGTCTCCATATACTTGGAGGATACTCACCCGATGGAGAAAGATCATGCTTATTACTCTTGTATAATCTATAATTTTAATTGTAATTAGCATTAGAAAACTGTAGGAATAGCTTGCTGATGCACGATAAATGATCACTAAAGCGAGGTTGAAGTCCAACTGAAGGCTTCAATAAGCTAGATGTTTCCCCCATCAGCTCAGGTACAGAATGAAGGCTGCTGGGGTGGCACGGGCTCTTATACCCTGCCTTGCAGGGCGGAGCTACCATACATCTTGACCAATAGGAAACATACAATATCTACCAATGGTGTTCCAGCATTACCAGGTACCGTAATACCTCTACACAGACTACCACATTCACCCCCTGTTAAAAAAAGAGTCTGGCGGGGGTGGTGGCCTGATGTTGCAACATGGTAACGTGGTAGAAATTATAGTTATGGAGGTACCGTAATACTTCCGGACAGCATTTTGTAACTATTTACAATTCTATTTACTATTTACAATTTATGATTCATAATTAACTATACACTTTAAAATGAAGCAATCAGTCGATCGGGGGCCCTGGTCATCCTCTGTGATCGTCAAAGCTTCGGTGGTGACTCCGGTGGAGGCTCGGGCGTCTGTGACTCCGGGGGCGTGGCCTCGATCTCAGTGGATGCTTCCACACCCCTAGACGGCGCCGATGGGGAAAACGGTTGACCTGGGAAGGGAGCGTCTGCGGGGTGCGTCGGTGGGTGGGGGGGCTTAGATGGGGCCGGCGGAAGGACCGATACTCCTGTAAGGTACACTGGTGGGAGGGAGGGTGGGACTGGTGGCTGGGGTGTGCATGGGGCTCCGGCAGGCGCCAGGTCTCGTAGGGAGACCATATCTTGTTGGCCGTCGGGGTACGCCACGTAGGCATACTGGGGGTTAGCGTGGAGAAGATGGACCCTCTCGACCAACGGGTCCGACTTGTGCGCCCGCACGTGTTTTCAGAGCAGGATGTTTCCGGGAGTTGCCAGCCAGGTCGGGAGCAAAGTCCCAGAGGAGGACTTCCTGGGGAAGACAAGGAGACGTTCGTGAGATGTTTGGTTGGTTGTGGTACAAAGCAGTGACCGGATGGAGTGGAGGGCATGCGGGAGGACCTCCTGCCAGCGGGGGACTGGGAGATTCCTGGACCGTAGGGCCAGTAGGACGGTCTTCCAGACCGTTCCGTTCTCCCTCTCTACCTGTCCGTTACCCCGGGGGTAGTAACTGGTCATCCTACTCGAGGCGATGCCCTTGCTGAGCAGGAATTGACGCAGTTCGTCACTCATAAAGGATGGACCCCCTATCATTATGTCTGTAAGCGGGGAACCCGAAAGATGCTATGGAGGGCCTTGATGACGGTGGTTGCGGTCATGTCGGGGCAGGGGATGGCGAATGGGAACCGGGAGTATGCGTCAATCATGTTCAGGAAGTACGTGTTGCGGTCGGTGGAGGGGAGGGCCTTTGAAGTCCATGCTGAGGCGTTCAAAGGGACGGGAAGCCTTTATCAGGTGCGCTTTCTCTGGCCGGTAGAAGTGCGGTTTGCACTCCGCACAGATTTGGCAGTCCCTGGTGGCTGTCCTGACCTCCTCGATGGAGTAGGGCAGGTTGCGGGTCTTGATAAAGTGGAAAAAGCGAGTGACCCCCTGATGGCAGAGTTCCTCGTGGAGGGCTCGGAGGCGGGCCATTTGTGCATTGGCATATGTGCCACGGGACAGGGCGTCAGGAGGCTCATTTAGCTTCCCGGGACGATACAAGATCTCGTAGTTGTAGGTGGAGAGTTCGATCCTCCACCGCAAGATCTTATCATTTTATATCTTGCCCCGCTGTGCATTATCGAACATGAAAGCAACCGACCGTTGGTCAGTGAGGAAAGTGAATCTCCTGCCAGGCAGGTAATGCCTCCAATGTCGCACAGCTTCTACTATGGCCTGGGCCTCCTTTTCGACTGAGGAGTGGCGGATTTCGGAAGCATGGAGGGTACGTGAGAAGAAGGCCATGGGCCTGCCCGCTTTGTTGAGGACGCGTCGCTCTTTGCAATGTCTGCTTTGATGCGGCTGAAGGCCTGGCGGGCCTCTATCGACAGGGGAAAAGCTGTGGATTGAACCAGGGGACGGGCTTTGTCTGCATAGTTGGGGACCCACTGGGCATTGTAAGAGAAAAACCCTAGGCAGCGCTTCAGGGCCTTGGAGCAGTGAGGGAGGGGGAATGCCATAAGGGGGCGCAGGCATTCAGGGTCGAGGCCTATAACTCCATTTTGCACTACCTAGCCGAGGATGGCTAGGCGGTCGGTGCTAAACATGCATTTATCTTTGTTATATGTAAGGTTAAGGATCTTTGCGGTCTGGAGGAATTTTAGGAGGTTGGTGTCGTGGTCCTGCTGGTCGTGGCCACAGATGGTGACATTATCGAGATACGAGAATGTTGCCCGTAAACCGTACCGGTCAACCATTCGGTCCATCTCGCGCTGGAAGACCGGAACCCCGTTGGTGACACCGAAGGGAACACTTAAGAAGTGATAGAGCCGCCCATCTGTCTCAAAGACAGTGTATTTGCGGTCACTAGTGCGGATGGGGAGCTGGTGGTGGGCCGACTTAAGATCCACCGTGGAGAAGACCTTGTAATGCGCGATCCTGTTTACCAGGTCGGATATGCGGGGGAGAGGGTACGCGTCCAGCTGCGTAAACCTGTTGATGGTCGGACTGTAATCGATGACCATCCTATGCTTCTCCCCGGTCTTTACCACCACTACTTGAGCTCTCCAGGGACTGTTGCTTGCTTCAATGACTCCTTCCCTCAGTAGCCTTTGGACCTCTGACCTAATAAAGATCCGGTCCTGGGCACTGTACCGTCTGCTCCTGGTGGCGATGGGGTTGCAATCCGGGGTGAGGTTCGCAAACAGGGAAGGTGGGTCAACCTTAAGGGTCGCGAGGCCGCAGACAGTGAGGGGGGGTATAGGGCCGCCGAATTTGAAAGTTAGACTTTGGAGATTACACTGGAAGTCTATACCTAGGAGTGTGGCCGCGCAGACGTGGGGTAGGACGGAGAGCCGGTAATTTTTAAACCCCCTTCCTTGGACTGTGAGGTTTGCTACACAAAACCCCTTTATCTCTACTGAGTGGGAACCGGAGGCCAGGGAGATTTTTTGATCAACGGGGTGGGCGAGGACAAAACAGCGCCTTACCGTGTTGGGGTGTATGAAGCTCTCCGTGCTCCCAGAGTCGATTAAGCAGGACGTCTCGTGCCCGTTGATGAATACAGTCGTTGTAGCAGTTGAGAGTGTTCGAGGCCGGGACTGATCCAGAGTCACCGAGGCTAATCGCAGCAGTTGAGTGTTCTCTTCGGGCGGTGTGCGGTCAGCCGAGCTGGTGTACTGGGAGTCCATCAAGATGATGGCTCCCCCATTGGTCGCACATGGCTGGGGGTGCACAAAATGGCGGCACCCATCCATCGAACGTGGCGTCCGCGGTACAAGATGGCGGCGTCCGGGAGCCGCACGTGGCCCTGGAGTAGGAAGATGGCAGCACCCGCTGGCCGCAAGGGGACCGTGGAGAGGTTTCTGGTGGCTGTCCTCATTCACCAACGGAGACCGCGGCGACCGCACAGGCCTGGCATACCACCACGAAGTGGCCCTTTTTACCGCATCCCTTGCAGGTGGATGCGCGGGCCGGGCAGCGCTGCCGGGGGTGCTTGGCCTGCCCGCAAAAGTAGCAGCGGGGCCCCCCGGAGTTGCCAGGCCGCTTGCAGCACAAGCTTGTGGGGGGATGGGGGATGTCTCGGGGTCGGCTGCGGAGGGGTTCTACGCTGCCCAGGGGGCTGCCGCGCGGTCGGGAACGTAAGCTTTGGCATTTCTGGAGGCCACATCCAGGGAGCCTGCAAGGGCCCGTGCCTCCTTGAGGTCTAGGGTGTCTTTTTCCATCAATCACTGGCGGATTTGGGAGGACAGCATACCTGCCACGAAAGCATCCCGGATCAAGAGTTCTGTATGGTCGCTCGCCGAAACCTGCGGGCAGCTGCAGTTTCTCCCCAACTCTGCCTTCCCTGTTTGCGAACCTCACCCCGGAATGCAAACCCATCGTCACCAGGAGCGCACGGTAGAATTCTTCCAGCGATTCCCCAGGGATTTGGCGCCTCGTTGCAAGCAGATGTCGGGCGTAGACCTGGTTTACCGGGCAAATATAATGTCCTTTTAGCAGCTCTATTGCTGCATCGAAGTCTACCCCGTCCTCGATGAGGGTGTAAATTTCCGGGCTCGCCCTCGAGTGCAGGACTTGCATTTTCTGTTCTCCCGTGGGTGTGTTTTCGGCCGTTCCGAGATATCCTTTAAAACACGCCAGCCAGTGCTTGAAGGTTGCTGCTGAGTTTGCCGCATGGGGGTTGATTTGCAGACACTCCAGCTTGATTCGGAGCTCCATCCTTTTAAATCTAGCTTATTAAATTGATGCACGATCAATGACCACTGAAGCGGTGTTGTAGTCTAACTGAAGGCTTTAATAAGCTAGATGCTTCCCCCACCAGCTCAGGTACAGAATGAAGGCTGCTGGGGCGGCATGGGCTCTTATACCCCGCCATGCAGGGCGGAGCTACCATACAGCTTGACCAATGGTGTTCCAGCATTACCAGGTACTGTAATACCTCCACACAGACTACCACACTTGCCTTATAACAGGAAACTGTAATATTATTATTGAATGCATTAACCTTAGATTACTGTACCTTTGAAACAGAAATCAATTTCCTGAACAAAATACCCACTGCTCATAGCTTGCTAAAAGAAAACTGCCCATAACACTAATCCCAGAATTACACTCAACATGAGGACAAATTAAACAGTAAAACCCCTCTTGGGATTCTGTTGTTATCTCCTCTTATTATGGACCCTCAAAAGATGGACTGAACCACCTATTCGGAAATCAGAAGCATATATCATGGGAAAAACACCCAGGAAGGACAGGTGGCAGAATCAATCCTTTTCCAAACAGTTCAAAGGAAAAGAGGAATGCAACAAAGATGGACATTCATTCAATATGAACTATGACCATAAAAAGCGAAACTCAAGGACATTCATCAAGAAAACTATCCGAAGAAAATATTAGCCACCAGACCTATTTCGTTCAAGAGGAGGATGTGGCGGTATCCACCTATATTAAAGGCTGATCAGAACTGATTTTATATTAAATCATATATTCACATTATATTAAAAGCTGATCAGAGCTGATGCTATATTAAATCATGTATCTAACCCTATGTTAAAAACTGATAGCTGATGAGTCCATTATCAATGTAAACCATTACTTATCACAATAATGTTTTTCAATATGTATTATCTTTGTAAGAGTCCAGATGCAGTGAACTCATTAAGTCTAGTGGCCTTGCCATTAAGGAATGTATTGCTTCAAGACTTCCGGGTGCGGCGATGACCAGCTGAGTCGCACGTTTCGGCAGCTCCCGGTGAAACGGACTTTTGGGCTCTTGATAGGAGCCCCAACGGCAATTTTGACGGCTAAAAACACTGTGCGGTAAACCAGAAGGGAATCCCCCCTGGATACGGATGGAAAAAGGAGGAGAAGTGGCCGGATTGCAGTGGATCCTTTAGAACAGCGGCAAGGAAGGCAAGCAAAAACCAAGATGGCGTCGGAAGGTGGCAGTTTAACATGGGGCCCTGAACAACAAGAGTTCTTGAAATGCTGTGAGGAAGAGATCAAAAAAGAAATGAAGAAAGAGCTGTTGGCCCCGATACTACAGGCGATCGAAGGGCTAAAGGAGGAACAAAAGACCCAGGAGCGGGAGCTTCGGGTCGTGAAGGCAAAGGCAGCCGAGAATGAGGACGACATACAGGGCCTGGTGGTGAAGATGGAGACGCAGGAAGCACATCAGAAACGATGTGTGGAAAGGTTGGAGGCACTGGAAAATAACGCAAGGAGGAACAACCTGAGGATTCTTGGTCTTCCTGAAGGTGTGGAGGGAGCGGACGTCGGGGCATATGTGAGCACGATGCTGCACTCGTTAATGGGAGCGGAGGCCCCGGCGGGTCCGTTGGAGGTGGAGGGAGCATACCGAGTGATGGCGCGAGGACCGAGAGCAGGAGAAATTCCCAGAGCCATAGTGGTGAGATTCCTCCGTTTTAAGGATAGAGAAATGGTCCTTAGATGGGCAAAGAAAACTCGGAGCAGTAAATGGGAGAATGCGGTGATCCGCGTTTATCAAGACTGGAGTGCGGAGGTGGCGAGAAGGAGGGCGAGCTTTAATCGGGCCAAGGCGGTGCTTCATAAAAAGAAGATAAAATTTGGAATGCTGCAACCGGCAAGACTGTGGGTCACATATCGTGGGAGGCACCACTACTTTGAGACGGCGGATGAAGCATGGACTTTTATTGTGGAAGAAAAACTGGAATGAGCGGGTTATTAAAAAGAACGTTTGAACAAAGTGGTGGGGCGAATGTGGGGGGCAAAGAGGGGGGTTAAAAAGGGGGGAAAGAGGAGTTTTATGTACTAATCCTGCGATGTGGTAACTTTTCTCTCTCCCACAGGTGGTGATGGGGGGAGGAGGGGAGGTGGAGGATATGGGGCATTGGCCATTGGGGGCGGGGCCAAGGGAGAAGCGTGGGGCTTGGTTCCCGCGCTATGATAATCATGGCGGGAATAGAGAAGCAGGAAGGAGGGGGCGTCGCACGGTGCGAGCCGAGGTCACGGGGGGAAGCCGAGGTCGGCCAGAGTTTGCTGACTTCTGGGAGCAACATGGGGGGAGTAATTACGCTAGCGGGGGATCTAGCGGGGGGGGTGGGAGGGGGGACTTACTGGGTTGCTGCTGCTGGGGAGAGGGGGGAGCTGGTATGGGAGAGGATGGGTGGGGGGGCACCGCCTGGGGGAGATACAGCTGCGTGGGAACCGGGTGAGGAGCTGGAAAAAGGTGATGGCTAATCGACAAGGGGGGGGGGGGTGGGGGGGGGGGGGGGTAGGAAGCCCCCCAACTCGGCTGATCACGTGGAACGTGAGAGGGCTGAACGGGCCGATAAAGAGGGCACGGGTACTCGCACACCTTAAGAAACTTAAGGCAGATGTGGTTATGTTACAGGAAACGCACCTGAAACTGATAGACCAGGTTAGGCTACGCAAAGGATGGGTGGGGCAGGTGTTCCATTCGGGGCTAGATGCGAAAAACAGGGGGGTGGCTATATTAGTGGGGAAGCGGGTAATGTTCGAGGCAAAGACTATAGTGGCGGATAACGGGGGCAGATACGTGATGGTGAGTGGCAAACTACAGGGGGAGACGGTGGTTTTGGTAAACGTATATGCCCCGAACTGGGATGATGCCAATTTTATGACGCGGATGCTAGGATGCATTCCGGACCTAGAGATGGGAAAGCTGATAATGGGGGGAGATTTTAATACGGTGTTGGAACCAGGGCTGGATAGGTCGAAGTCCAGGACTGGAAGGAGGCCGGCAGCAGCCAAGGTACTTAAAGATTTTATGGAGCAGATGGGAGGTGTAGACCCGTGGAGATTTAGCAGACCTAGGAGTAAGGAGTTCTCGTTTTTCTCCTATGTCCATAAAGTCTACTCGCGAATAGACTTTTTTGTGCTGGGTAGGGCATTGATCCCGAAGGTGAGGGGAACGGAGTATACGGCTATAGCCATTTCGGATCACGCTCCACACTGGGTGGACTTGGAGATAGGGGAGGAAACAGGAGGGCGCCCACCCTGGAGAATGGACATGGGACTAATGGCAGATGAGGGGGTGTGTCTAAGGGTGAGGGGGTGCATTGAAAAGTACTTGGAACTCAATGATAATGGGGAGGTCCAGGTGGCAGTGGTCTGGGAGGCGTTGAAGGCAGTGGTTAGAGGGGAGCTGATATCAATAAGGGCACATAAAGGGAAGCAGGAGAGTAAGGAACGGGAGCGGTTGCTGCAAGAACTTTTGAGGGTGGACAGACAATATGCGGAAGCACCGGAGGAGGGACTGTACAGGGAAAGGCAAAGGCTACATGTAGAATTTGACTTGCTGACTACGGGCACTGCAGAGGCACAATGGAGGAAGGCACAGGGCGTACAGTACGAATATGGGGAGAAGGCGAGCAGGTTGCTGGCACACCAATTGAGGAAAAGGGGAGCAGTGAGGGAAATAGGGGGAGTGAGGGATGAGGAAGGAGAGATGGAGCGGGGAGCGGAGAGAGTGAATGGAGTGTTCAAGACATTTTATAAAAAATTATATGAAGCTCAAACCCCGGATGGGAGGGAGAGAATGATGGGCTTCTTGGATCGGCTGGAATTTCCCAAGGTGGAAGAGCAGGAAAGGGTGGGACTGGGAGCCCAGATCGAGGTAGAAGAAGTGGTGAAAGGAATTAGGAGCATGCAGGCGGGAAAGGCCCCGGGACCGGATGGATTCCCAGTCGAATTCTATAGAAAATATGTGGACTTGCTCGCCCCGGTACTGACGAGGACCTTTAATGAGGCAAAGGAAAGGGGACAACTGCCCCCGACTATGTCTGAAGCAACGATATCGCTTCTCTTAAAGAAGGAAAAGGACCCGCTACAATGCGGGTCCTATAGACCTATTTCCCTCCTAAATGTAGATGCCAAGATCCTGGCCAAGGTAATGGCAATGAGAATAGAGGAATGTGTCCCGGGGGTGGTCCACGAGGACCAAACTGGGTTTGTGAAGGGGAGACAGCTGAACACGAATATACGGAGGTTGTTAGGGGTAATGATGATGGCCCCACCAGAGGGAG
Source organism: Scyliorhinus torazame (assembly GCF_047496885.1). Lineage (NCBI taxonomy): Eukaryota > Metazoa > Chordata > Chondrichthyes > Carcharhiniformes > Scyliorhinidae > Scyliorhinus > Scyliorhinus torazame. The sequence continues at coordinate 242,106,169 of NC_092710.1, forward strand.
AAACGGAGATAGTAGTGGCGATGGATGCCGAGAAAGCATTTGATAGAGTGGAGTGGGATTATTTGTGGGAGGTGTTGAGGAGATTTGGTTTTGGAGAGGGGTATGTTAGATGGGTGCAGCTGTTGTATAGGGCCCCAATGGCGAGCGTGGTCACGAATGGACGGGGATCTGCATATTTTCGGCTCCATAGAGGGACAAGGCAGGGATGCCCTCTGTCCCCATTATTGTTTGCACTGGCGATTGAGCCCCTGGCGATAGCGTTGAGGGGTTCCAAGAAGTGGAGGGGAGTACTTAGGGGAGGAGAAGAACACCGGGTATCTTTGTATGCGGACGATTTGCTACTATACGTGGCGGACCCGGGGGAGGGGATGCCAGAAATAATGCGGATACTTGGGGAGTTTGGGGATTTTTCAGGGTATAAATTGAACATGGGGAAAAGTGAGTTGTTTGTGGTGTATCCAGGGGAGCAGAGTAGAGAAATAGAGGACCTACCGTTGAGGAAGGTAACAAGGGACTTTCGTTACCTGGGGATCCAGATAGCTAAGAATTGGGGCACATTGCATAGGTTAAATTTAACGCGGTTGGTGGAACAGATGGAGGAGGATTTCAAGAGATGGGATATGGTATCCCTGTCACTGGCAGGGAGGGTGCAGGCGGTTAAGATGGTGGTCCTCCCGAGATTCCTCTTTGTGTTTCAGTGCCTCCCGGTGGTGATCACGAAGGCTTTTTTAAAAAGGATTGAAAAGAGCATCATGGGTTTTGTGTGGGCCGGGAAGACCCCGAGAGTGAGGAAGGGATTCTTACAGCGTAGCAGGGATAGGGGGGGGCTGGCACTACCGAGCCTAAGTGAGTATTATTGGGCCGCTAATATTTCAATGGTGAGTAAGTGGATGGGAGAGGAGGAGGGAGCGGCGTGGAAGAGATTAGAGAGGGCGTCCTGTAGGGGGACTAGCCTACAGGCTATGGTGACAGCCCCATTGCCGTTCTCACCGAGGAACTACACCACAAGCCCGGTGGTGGTGGCTACACTGAAGATCTGGGGACAGTGGAGACGGCATAGGGGAAAGACTGGAGCCTTGGGGGGGTCCCCGATAAGAAACAATCATAGGTTTGCCCCGGGGGGAATGGATGGGGGATATGGAATGTGGCAAAGAGCAGGAATAACGCAACTGAAAGATCTGTTTGTGGATGGGAAGTTCGCGAGTCTGGGAGCGCTGACCGAGAAATATGGGTTGCCCCAAGGGAATGCATTCAGGTATATGCAACTGAGGGCTTTTGCGAGGCAACAGGTGAGGGAATTCCCGCAGCTCCCGACACAAGAGGTGCAGGACAGAGTGATCTCAAAGACATGGGTGGGGGATTGCAAGGTGTCAGATATATATAGGGAAATGAGGGACGAAGGGGAGACTATGGTAGATGAACTAAAAGGGAAATGGGAAGAAGAGCTGGGGGAGGAGATCGAGGAGGGGCTGTGGGCAGATGCCCTAAGCAGGGTAAACTCGTCGTCCTCGTGTGCCAGGCTAAGCCTGATTCAGTTTAAGGTATTACACAGGGCGCATATGACTGGAGCACGGCTCAGTAAATTTTTTGGGGTGGAGGATAGGTGTGAGAGATGCTCGAGAAGCCCAGCGAATCATACCCATATGTTTTGGTCATGCCCGGCACTACAGGGGTTTTGGATGGGGGTGACAAAGGTGCTTTCAAAAGTAGTAGGAGTCCGGGTCGAACCAAGCTGGGGGTTGGCTATATTTGGGGTTGCACAAGAGCCGGGAGTGCAGGAGGCGAGAGAGGCCGATGTTTTGGCCTTTGCGTCCCTAGTAGCCCGGCGCAGGATATTGCTAATGTGGAAAGAAGCCAAGCCCCCGGGGGTGGAGACCTGGATAAATGACATGGCGGGGTTTATAAAGCTAGAGCGGATTAAGTTCGTCCTAAGGGGGTCGGCTCAAGGGTTCACCAGGCGGTGGCAACCGTTCGTCGAATACCTCGCAGAAAGATAGACGGAATGGAAAAAAGAAGGCAGCAGCAGCAGCCCAGGATCGGAGGGGGGGGGGGGTGGGGAGGAGGAACCAGAAGGACTCTCAGGGTTGTTAATATATACTGTATAATATGTATAGGTCGTTGCTACAGATAATTATATATTGGACTGTTAAATTATATTTTTGGAGAGTGTTACTTGTGACAAGGCAGTTGCCAATTAGGGCTAGTTTTCATTTTTGTTATTTATTATTTATTCATTTTTTGTTTATAAAATAGGTCATTGTTATTTGTGTTGTGATAATATTGTGTCAAGGATGTACAATGTACTGTGTTGGTTGACCAAAAATTTTCAATAAAATATTTATTTAAAAAAAAGGAATGTATTGCTTGTCTTGTGGCCTTGCCACTAAGGGAGGCTACTGCTTGGCAAGAGACCCTGCCAAGAAGGGAGGCTGGTGTTTTTCGGGAGATAGCTACCGGAGGTATCAACCTTGAATCTTTAGAAACAGGTGCCCTGATAGGCTTCCCTGAAATTAAGGCCTTGTCAACCAAGAGAGAGATTGTTCCTTGTCTCGAAATAATTGTGGGGAGTTAACTTGTTTTTTGGAACACGGGGCTAAGTTAAAACTCCCCTCAAACTCCCTAGCTCTCCCTGAGTGTAAAAATAATATAAATATTCAAGCAAACGCTGCGAAAGTCAGAGGTTCGCTTGGAGAGCTCTTTAGGATTTTATTAGGTGTTAAAACTGCAATCTCAACTCGTTGAGCTCAGCTCTTGATTGAGTATCGAGCTCCGAGAACTACTAGTCGATGTGAGTATGAGATATTAATAGTTTAAGCAATTGTGTAGTTAAGAAGGTCAGAGGCTAGCTCATCACGTATCCTATATCTGTCAAACTGTATCATTTATAAAAATACTTGTATTACCCTTTTTTCTTTAAATAAATTGCGTATATATTTTACCATACAGATCCGTGTCTATTTTAATAAATAAGAGTGACATTTAACCAAGACTCATCATATTCTCACCCTTTGAGGCTATCTGGAGGGTCACGTGCCCAAGCCCAGCTCTCAAGAATTAGAAATATTTAGTCACGTTAAGGATAAAATAGCAATCTAAGTCATAGTCTACCCTGTACACTGAAGGTAGTGAAAGGAAGGCACATTGTTTATACTATAATTAGATATCGCATATAGCGAGTCTTACTTTAGATATAAACAAGACCTTGTCTAGTAGCTTATAACCTCGACTAATCGGGGAGATCTTAAATAACTACTCCTCAACTGTCACACCCCTCAATCTGACACCGTGCAGCTCAGATGCTGCAGCTTATTAATATAATTTTGATTCAGTCATGAGAAAGTATCACAATTTAAATTTATCTCAGTATTTTGTTTGAATATGTTTGCGTATTTGGAAAATAATGCATGGTTTGAATGAATTTTTTGTGATGTTCTCAGGAGGTGTTTGCTCTTGTGGCTTTGTAACTAAAGAAGTACGAAAAATTAGTTTCTCAGTTTTAAAAATAACGTTTAGACCAGGATGATATGAAAATTGGATGGCGTAGCAAGAACCAAGCTCCTGGTTCAGCTGCACAGGAAGGGAGGAAGAGTGAAAGTGCTACGGTTGAAAGCGTTCCATAGTTAGTTGGTTTCTGTGACCTTAGATGGGCCTCAGGAGCAGCAATCTCTAGGGCAATTAGTGTTGGACAATAAATACTGGCCTAGCTGGTGATGCCCACATCTTTTAAAAAAACTTCCAGTTTCACGTGTGTCATGCAAGTGTCCTTTTAAGAAAGGTTTTTGTTTTATCACATGGCTTCAGTGATGTCATCTTGTTGGTGGAGCTGGGCAGTGGCTGTGTGAGCTGTTTTTTACTTTCGCTTTCAGATTTGGCTGCTGTGGACTCAGACAGAGAACAGGACTGGGATTCTCCGAAGTCCCGGCCAAGTGTTGACGCCGGCGTAAACACCGGAGTGGTGCACGCCGGCCTCCTGGCCCAGCAATTCAGCGGCCCTCAGTGGGCCAGCACGGTGCTGGAGTGCTACACGCAGCTCCGGCGCCGATATGAGGCCCTGCACTGCCGGCCTTCACACCGGCGCATGCACGTGGTGCCCTTCTCTGCGCCGGTGCATATGCATGGTGGCCGCCTCCGTGCCGGAGCATGTACGTGGTGGCCGTCTCCGGGCCAGCGCCGCGCAACATGGCGGAGCCCTACTGCGGAAGGAGGGAGGCCCGCTCCAGATCGCGGGCGCCCGCCGATCGGTTGTCCCCAATCATGGGCCTGGACACCATGGACCCCCGCCCCCCCCCCCAGGAGTCTGTCCCCCCCGCCCCCCCCCCAACCAGGACGGCCACCCGCGGCCGCGGGTCCACGCTCCCGCCGCTTGGTACCAAGTTGGAACTACATTGGCGGGACTCGGCGGGAATTCGGTCGGTTGACCGTGGAGAATCGCCATGGGAGCCTCTTTCAGCGGACCCCGACTGGCGGCGCGTCGACCGCACGGGTACGATTGCCGCCGATTCTCCGGTCGGCGGAGAATCGCGTCCCGGCATCGGTGCGGCGTGGCAGGAATTTCCCGCGTCACCGCCGATTCTCCGACCCGACGTGGGCTCGGAGAATCCTGGCCCAGAAGTGTTTTGGTCTGTCTCTCTCTATTGTCATTTTAAACATTAGTTCCAGTAAAAATCACCGTGGTGGTGGCTTTAGATATAGTTTGCTTACCAAAGAACAAAGAATAAAGAAAATTACAGCACAGGAACAGGCCCTTCGGCCCTCCCAGCCTGCGCCGATCCAGATCCTTAATCTAAACCTGTCACCTGTTTTCCAAGGATTTACTTCCCTCTGTTCCCCGCCCGTTCATATATCTGTCTAGATGCATCTTAAATGATACTTTGTGCCCGTCTCGACCATCTCCGCTGGCAAAGCGTTCCAGGCACCCACCACCCTCTGTGTAAAAAACTTTCCACGCACATCTCCCCTAAACTTTCCCCCTCTCACCTTGAAATTGTCACCCCTTGTAATTGACACCCCCACTCTTGGAAAAAGCTTGTTGCTATCCACTCTTTCCATACTTCTCATAATTTTGTAGACCTCAATTAGGTCCCCCCTCAACCTCCGTCTTTCCAATGAAAACAATCCTAATCTACTCAACCTTTCTTCATAAGCACCCTCCATACCAGGCAACATCCTGGTGATCCTCCTCTGCACCCTCTCTAAAGCATCCACATCCTTCTGGTAATGAGGCGACCAGAACTGCACGCAGTATTCCAAATGTGGCCTAACCAAAGTCCTATACAACTGTAACATGACCGGCCGACTCTTGTACTCAATACCCCGTCCGATGAAGGCAAGCATGCTGTATGCCTTCTTGACCACTCTATCAACCTGCGTTGCCACTTCAAGGTACAATGGACCTAAACTCCCAGATCTCTCTGTACATCAATTTTCCCCAGGACTCTTCCATTGACCGTATAGTCCGCTCTTGAATTAGATCTTCCAAAATGGAACACCTCGCATTTGAATGGATTGAACTCCATCTGCCATTTCTCTGCCCAACTCTCCAATCTATTTATATTTTGCTGCTTTCTCTGACAGTCCTCCTCACTATCTGCAACTCCACCAATCTTAGTATCATCTGCAAACTTGCTAATCAGACCACCTATACCTTCGTCCAGATCATTTATGTATATCACAAATAACAGTGGTCCGAGCACGGATTCCTGTGGAACACCACTAGTCACCTTTCTCCATTTTGAGACACTCCCTTCCACCACTACTCTCTGTCTCCTGTTGCCCAGCCAGTTCTTTATCCATCTAGCTAGTACACCCTGAACCCCATACGGCTTCACTTTTTCCATCAACCTGCCATGGGAAACTTTATCAACCGCCTTAATGAAGTTCATCTATATGACATCGACAGCCCTTCCCTCATCAATTAACATTGTCACTTCCTCAAAGAATTCTATTAGGTTTGTAAGACATGACCTTCCCTGCACAAAACCATGCTGCCTATCACTGATAAGTCTATTTTGTTCCAAATGTGAATAGATCCTATCCCTCAGTATCTTCTCCAACAGTTTGCCTACCACTGACGTAAAGCTCACAGGTCTATAATTCCCTGGATTATCCCTGCTACCCTTCTTAAACAAAGGGACAACATTAGCAATTCTCCAGTCCTCCGGGACCTCACCCGCGCTCAAGGATGCTGCAAAGATATCTTCCCTCACTTCCCCCTGTAACCTGGGATAGATCCCATCCGGACCTGGGGACTTGTCCACCTTAATGCCTTTTAGAATACCCAAAACTTCCTCCTTCCTTATGCCGACTTGACCTAGAGTATTTAAACATCCATCCTTAGCCTCAACATCCGTCATGTCCCTCTCCTTGGTGAATACCGATGCAAAGTACTCATTAAGAATCTCACCCATTTCCCCTGACTCCACGCATAAATTCCCTCTTTTATCTTTGACTGGGCCAATCCTTTCTCTAGTTACCCTCTCGCTCCTTATATATGAATAAAAGGCTTTGGGATTTTCCTTAACCCTGTTAGCCAAACATATTTCATGACCCCCTTTTCGCCCTCTTTATTGCGCGTTTGAGATTTGTCCTACTTTCCCGCAATACCTCCAAAGCTTCATCAGATTTAAGTCCCCAAGATCTTATGTATGCTTCCTTTTTCATCTTAGCTAGTCTCCTAATTCCACCCGTCATCCATGGTTCTCTAATCTTGCCATTTCTATCCCTCATTTTCGCAGGGACATGTCTGTCCTGCACTCTAATCAACTTTTCCTTAAAAGACTCCCACATTTCAAATGTGGATTTACCCTTAAACAGCTGCTCCCAATCCACATTCCCTAGCTCCTGCCGAATTTTGTTATACTTGGCCTTTCCCCAATTTAGCACTCTTTCTTTAGGACCACTCTCGTCTTTGTCCATGAGTATTCCAAAACTTACGGAATTGTGATCGCTATTCCCAAAGTAACCACCGACTGAAACTTTAACCACTTGGTCGGGATTATTCCCCAATACCAGGTCCAGTATGGCCCCTTCCCGAGTTGGACTATTTACATACAGCTCTAAAAAACTCTCCCGGATGCTCCTTACAAATTCTGCTCCACCTACGCCTCCAACACTACATGAGTCCCATTCAATGTTGGGGAAGTTAAAATCTCCCATCACGACCACCCTATTGTTCCTACATTTTCCTATAATCTGTCTACATATTTGTACCTCTACTTCATGCTCGCTTTTGGGAGGCCTCTAGAAAAGTCCCAACAATGTTCGTGCACCCTTCCTATTTCTTAGCTCTACCCATATTGCCTCAGGGCTCAAATCCTCCATCGTGCCCTCCTTAATCACAGCTGTGATATCATCTCTGACCAGTAATCCAACTCCTCCACCCCTTTTACCTCCCTCTCTATCCCTCCTGAAGCATCTATACCCTGGGATATTTAGTTGCCAGTCTTGCCCTTCCCTCAACCAAGTCTCAGTAATTCGAATAACATCATATTCCCAGGTACTAATCCAAGCCCTAAGTTCATCTGCCTTACCTGGTACACTTCTCGCATTGAAACAAATGCACCTCAGACCACCTGTCCCTTTGCGTTCATCATCTCTTCCCTGTCCACTCTTCCCCTTAGTCACATTGAGTTTATTATCTAGTACCTTACTGGCTTTACTTGCTGCCTCTTTATTGACCTCTAACTTCCTAATCTGGTTCCCATCCCCCTGCCACATTAATTTAAAACCTCCCCAACAGTGTTAGCAAAAGCACCCCCTAGGACATTGGTTCCAGTCCTGCCCAGATGTGGACCATCCGATTTGTAATGGTCCCACCGGAAGGGTTTAAACCTGCTGGTGAGACGGGGTCAGAATCTCCGGGAAAGCCAGTCTTATTTCTTACAAAGACCAAGTCACCAATTTAAACTATCTGTTTACTTTCACCAAATCATGCTGCTTCTTTTGGGAGGCTTGGTGCACCTCCACCCTCCCTGCCAAATTTAGGAAGACGAGGACTAAGCGAGTACATAGGCAACGACCAAGAGTAGCTCTGCCGACAAGACTCCAGTAGCGACGAGGCGGGTAGTATTTTACGAGAGAAGGAAGTTAGCCAACTTGAAATGTAACAGTCGAGCAGGTTGTTTCTTCACTGCAGATTGAAATATTTGAACTGCTCTTTCTCCTAATCCATTCAAGGCCGGGTGGTAAATGGCTGTTTAAATGTGATGGATGCCGTTAGTTTTGACAAAGTGCTGAAATTCCTCCCCTGTAAAAGCTGAGCCATTATTGGATACCAACACCTCGGGGAAGCCATGGACAGCAAAGAAAGTTCGCAGAGTTAGGATGGTGGACGCTGAGTTCGTCGTCCGCATTTCCTGGACATCCAGCCACTTAGAGTAGGGGTCAACTCGTATCAGGAAGACTCTTCTCATGAGGAGCCCTCTGGTTTTGTACACACCAACCATCGGGAACATCTTCCCTGCATCTACCCTATATAGTCCTGTCAGAATTTTATAAATCTCTACGAGATCCCACCTCATTCTTCTGAACTCCAGCAAGAAGAATCCTAACCTAGTCGATCACTCCTCATATGGCAGACTCATCATGCCTGGAATCAGTCTGGTTAATCTTCGCTGCACTCCCTTGAGAGCAAGAACATCCTTGCTCAGAAAAGGAGACCAAAACTCACACAATATTGTAGATGTGGCCTCACCAAGGCCCTGTATAATTGCAACAACACATCCCTGCTCCTGTACTTGAAACCTCTCGCAATGAAGGCCAATATCCAATTAGCCTTCTTTACTGCTTGCTGCACCTGCATGCTTACCTTCAGCAACTGATGCACAAGGACACCCAGGCCCCTCTCCCAATTTACAACCGTTCAGGTAGTAATCTGCCTTCCTGTTTTTGCTTCCAAAGTGAATAACTTCACACTTATCCAAATTATACCACACCTGCCATTGATTTTCCCAACCGGTCCAGATCTTGCTGTCGGATCTCTGCATCCAGTTCACCCTCCCACCCAACTTGGTATCATCTGCAAACTTTAAGATGTTACATTTTGTTCCCTCATCCAAATCATTAAAACATATTGTGAATAGCTCGGGTCCCAGCACCGTGTGGCACCCCACTAGTTACTGCCTGTCAATTTGAAATGGACCCATTTATTCCTACTCTTTGTTTCCTCTCTGTCAACCAGTTTTCTATCCATCTCAATACACTTCCCCTAATCCCATGCGCTTTAATCTTGCACAATAGTTTCTTATGCGAGGGCAGCACGGTGGCCAGTGGTTAGCATTGCGGCCTCACGGCGCCAACGACCAAGGTTCAATCCCAGCTCTGTCCATGTGGAGTTTGTACATTCTCTCCGTGTTTGCGAGGGTTTCACCACCCCAACCCAAAGATGTGCAGGGTAGGTAGATTGGCTATGCTAAATTGCCCCTTAATTGGAAAAATTAATTTGGTACTCTTAAAAAATAATAATAATAATCCCGTGTGCGGGACTTTGTCAAACGACTTCTGAAAGTCCAAATATACCACATCGACTGGCTCCCCCTTGTCAATTGTACTAGTTACATCTTCAAAGAATTCCAACAGATTTGTCAAGTATGGGGCAGCACGGTGGCGCAGTGGGTTAGCCCTGATGCCTCAGGCTCCGAGGTACCAGGTTCGATCCCGGCTCTGGGTCAATGTCCATGTGGAGTTTGCACATTCTCCCCATGATTGCGTGGGTTTCGCCCCCACAACCCAAAAATGTGCAGGCTAGGTGTATTGGCCACGCTAAATTGCCCCTTAATTGGAAACAAAAAAATGAATTGGGTACTCTAAATTTAAAAAAAAGATTTGTCAAGTATAATTTCCCCTTCATAATTCCATGCTGACTCTGACTTATCCTGCCACTGCTTTCAAAATGTTCCGCTATAAAGTCCATGATAATGGATTCAAGCATTTTCCCCACTACCGATGTTAGGCTTATTGGTCTATAATTCCCTGTATTCTCTCTTTTTGAATATTGGAGTGACATTAGCTACATTCCAATCTGCAGGGACTGTTCCAGAGTCCATAGAATCCCAGAAGATGACCACCAATGCATCCACTATTTCCAGAGCCACCTCCTTAAGCACTCTGGGATGCAGATTCTCAGGCCCTAGGGATTTATCCACCTTCAATCCCATCAGTTTTCCCAGCACCATTTCCCTACTAATATTGATCACCCTCAGTTTTTCCCTCTCACAAAACCTTTCATTCTCCAACTTTTCTGGTATCTGGGGCGAAATTCTCCTGAAACGGTGCGATGTCCGCCGACTGGCGCCCAAAACGGCACCAATCAGACGGGCATCGCACCGCCCCAAAGGTGCGGAATGCTCCGCATCTTTGGGGGCCTAGCCCCAACATTGAGGGGCTAGGCCGATGCCGGAGGAATTTCCGCCCCGCCAGCTGGCGGAAACGGCCTTTGTTGCCCCGCCAGCTGGCGCGGAAATGACATCCCCGGGCGGCACATGTGCGGGAGCGTCAGCGGCCGCTGACAGTTTCCCACGCATGCGGAGTGGAGGGAGTCTCTTCCGCCTTCGCTATGGTGGAGACCATGGCGGAGGCGGAAGGGAAAGAGTGCCCCCACGGCACAGGCCCGCACGCGGATCGGTGGGCCCCGATCGCAGGCCAGGCCACCGTGGGGGCACCCCCCCCAGGACCCCGGAGCCCGCCCACTCCGCCTTGTCCCGCCGTTCAAAAGGTAGTTTCATCCACGCCGGCGGGACAGGCAATTTATCGGCGGGACTTTGGCCCATCTGGGTCGGAGAATCGAGCGGGGGGGCCCGCCAACCGGCGCGGCCCGATTCCCGCCCCCGCCAAATATCCGGTGCCGGAGACTTCGGCAACCGGCGGGGGCGGGATTCACGGCAGCCCCCGGCGATTCTCCAACCTGGCGGGGGTCAGAGAATGACGCCCCTGATCTGTGTCCTCTTTTGTGAAGACAGAACCAAAGTATGAATTGAATTGCTTGGCCATTCCTTTGTCCCTTATTATATATATAGCTTCTGGTCAACATTTTCATCTTAGTCTGGCCAGGGTGTGCACTGTGCAGCTCCTGCAAGCGTGGCCCCTTGCTGGGGGGTGGTACGACCACCTTTTTAAAAAAAATTATTTTTACAGGGTGCGGGCATTGCTGAGAGGACAATTAGGGATGGGCAACAAATGCTAACCAGCGATGTCCTTCTTGAATCATTGCAGTCCAAGTAGTACTCACACTGTGCTATTAGGGAGGGAGTTCCAGGATTTTGACCGAGCAGCAGTGAAGGAACAACGATATATTACCAAGTCAGGATAGTGAGTAACGTGAAGGGGAACTTCCAGGTGATGGCATTCCCATGCATCTGCTGCACTTGTCCTTCCAGATGGTATTGTTTGTGGGTTTATAAGTTGCTGCTTAAGAAGACTTGGTGAATTCCCCTCGGGATCCCTAGAGCAAAACTCCAACCTCATTACTAATTTGTCTTTTCTGATGAGGTAAGGCCTGAGCTGATCGGAATTGTCGTGGTGCTATCCAGTCAGAACTATTTGCTTGACTTTCTAGAGGACTGTATCACGTGGAGTCCAATTTCTGATGTGGGTAAATGAGACCAACAGGGTGTCAAGAAAATTTAACGCCAGGACAATCTCTTGTGGTACATAGAAACATACATACAACATAGGAGAAGGAGGAGGCCATTCAGCCCTTTGTGCTTGCTGCGCCATTCATTATGATCACTGCTGATCATCAAGTTCCCCCATCTTCCCCCCTTATCCCTTGATCCCTTTAGCCCCAAGAGCTAAATCTAATTCCTTCTTGAAATTACACAACTCTTTGGCCTCAACTACTTCCTGTGGTAACGAATTCCACAAATTCACCTCTCTCTCTGGGTGAAGACATTTCTCCTCACCTCAATCCTAAAAGGTTTGCCCCTTGTCCTCAAACTATGACCCCTAGTTCTGTACTCCCCCACCAACGGGAATATTCTTTCTGAATCTATCCTGTCTAATCCTGCTACAAGTTTCTCCGAGATGTCCTCTCACTTTTCTCATTTTCCAATGAATATAATACAAACCAACTTGTTCTCTCCTCATATGACAGTCCCGCCATCCCAGGAATCAGCCTGGTAAACCTGCACTGCACTCCCTCCATAGCAAGAACATCCTTCCTCAGATAAGGACACCAAAACTGCACACGATACTCCAGGTGTGGCCTCATCAATCCCTTCTATAATTTCAGTAAAACATCTCTATTCCTATAGTCAAATCCTCTCACTATGAAGGCCAACATACCAGTTGTCTTTTTTACTGTCTGCTGTACTTGTGCGCTTACTTTCAGTGACTGATGCACAAGGACACCAAGGTCTCGCTGAGTATCCACCTCTCTCAATTTACACCAAATCAAACTATAATCTGTCTTCCTATTTTTGCTACTGAAGTGGATAACGTCACATTTATCCACATTGTACTGCATCTGCCATGCATAGGTCCACTCACTCAACCTGTCCAAATCCCGCTGAAGCATCTCTCTATCCTCCTCAAAGCTCACCCTTCCACCAACTTTGTATCATCGGCACATTTGGTGATAATACATTTAATTCCCTCGTCCAAATCATTAATATATAATGTGAACAATTGGGGTCCTGCGGTACACCACTCGTCACTGTCTGCTGATCAGAAAAAGACCCATTTGTTTTGCTTCCTGTTTGCTAACCAGCTTTCTATCCATCTCAAGACACTATCCATAATCCCATGTGCTTTAAATTTACATTGTAATCTGTTAAATGACACCTCGTTGATAGACTTCTCAAAGTCTAAATAAACCATATCCACCAGTTCTCCCTGGTCAACTCTACTCATTACATCTTCAAAGAATTCTAGTGGATTTGCCAAGCATGATTTTCCTTTCATAAATCCATGCTAACTTTGTCTGATTACACCACTGCTTTCCAAATGCTGTGCAAAGAAATCCTTGATAATGGACTCTAGCAACGTCCCTACTACCGACGTTCGGCTCACTAGACCGGTGAGTTTGGGGGTACAGGAGCTGACTCAGGGCATTGGCGTTGGAGTTCTGGGTACCCAGCTGATGCTGGAAAACGTAATTATTGAATGCCACTAACAAAGCCCACTGTGTGCCCTGGTTGAAGCAATCTGAGGAATTGGTTTGTCCTCATGGAGGAGCCACTGCAGTGGCTTGTGGTCTGTTATAATGGTGAAACGGTGACCATACATGTACTGAAGGAATTTCTGAAACATTAATTACAGCACAGCCTTCTTTTTCAATTCAACAGTATACTTCTGTTCTGTGTTGTTTCGGGAGCCGAAAGCTCCATTCTATGGAATAGGGCTGTACCTATCCCATGAGGCAGAGCACAGGATTTGTTTGCTTGGATCGAAATGGACCATTAGATTGGATTTATTTATTGGATTTTGTTTATTGTCACGTGTACTGAGGTACAGTGAAAAGTATTTTTCTGCGAGCAGCTCAAACAGATCATTTAGGATATGAAAATAAAGAGAAAATACATAATCGGGCAACACAAGGTACACAATGTAAATACATAGACACCGGCATCAGATGAAGCATACAGGGGTGTAGTGTTAATGAGGTCAGTCCATAAGAGGGTCATTTAGGAATCTGGTAACAGCGAGGAAGAAGCTGTTTTTGAATCTAACTTTTTGTATCTCCTGCCCGATGGAAAAAGTTGGAAGAGTGAGTAAGCCGGGTGGGAAGTGTCTTTGATTATGCTGCCCACTTTCCCCAGGCAGCGGGAGGTGAATATGGAATCAATGGATGGTAGGCACGTTTGTGTGATGGACTGGGTGGTGTTCACGACTCTCTGAAGTTTCTTGCGGTCTTGGGCCGAGCAGTTGCCATACCAGGCTGTGATGCAACCAGATAGGATGCTTTCTATGGTGCATCTGTAAAAGTTGGTAAGAGTCAGTTTGGACATGCCGAATTTCCAGGCGCTGTATAGGCACTGTTGTGCTTTCTCGTTGATAGCGTCGATTTGGGTGGACCAGGACACATTTTTGGTGATGTGCACCCCTAGGAATTTGAAGCTGTTAACCATCTCCACCTCGGCCCCGTTGATGCAGGGGGTGGGGGGGGGGGGGGGGGGTGTACAGTACCTTGCTTCCTGAAGCTCTAGTTTTGCTGGCATTGAGGGTTAGATTGTTGTCATTGCACCAGCCAGTAGGTTCTCTATCTCCCTCTTGTATTCTGACTCATCGTTGTTCGCAATCTGACCTACTATGGTCGTGTCATCAGCAAACTTGCAGATGGATTTGGAACCCAGTTTTGCCACGCAGTTTTGTGTGTATGTAAGTATAGTAGGGCGCTAAGTAGTGAGTGAGGAACCAAGTCCAGGGTTTTGGAGCTTTGATATGAGCTTGGCTGGGATTATGGTGTTGAAGGCGGAGCTGTAGTCAATAAATAGGAGTCTGATGTAGGAGTCCTTGTCGCCGAGATGCTCTAGGGAAGAGTGTAGGGCCAGGGAGATGGCTGTGGACCGGTTGTGGCAGTATGTGAATTGCAGTAGATCTAGGCGTTCTGGGAGTATGGACTTAATGCGCTTCATGACCAACCTCTCGAAGCACTTCATTACGATTGATGTCAGGGCACGGGACGGGAGCCATTGAGGCACGTTGGCTGGTTCTTCTTTGGCACCAGTACGAATGTGATCTTCTTGAAGCAGGTGGGGACCTCGGAACGGAGTAAGGACAGGTTAAAGATGTATGCAAACACATCTGCCAGCTGGTCCACACAGGCTCCGAGTGCATGACCAGGGATCCCATCCGGACCCGTCGCCTTCCGAGGATTCACTTTCATGAAGGCCAATCTGACTTCGGAAGCTGTGATGGTGGGTCTGGGTGTGTTTTGGGCTGCTGGCGCTCTCGACAGATGATCGATGTTTTCCTGCTCGAACCGAGCAAAGAATGCCTTGAGTTCATCGGGGAGGCCGTTATGTTGTTTAGGCTTTGCCACAACCAACGAGAGTCTGTAACGCTAGTCTGATATTCTTTCTTGGCATCCCAGATGGCTTTGCGGAGGTCTTACCTGGATTTCTTGTATCGGTCCAGGTCACCTGACTTGAAAGCCTCAGACCTGTCCTTCAGTAGGGAATCATACTCCCGATTAAGCGATGGTTTCCGGTTGGGGAACGTACGTACTGCTTTCTTTGGCATGCAGTCGTCCACACATTTGCTGATGAAGTCTGTGACGGGGGTGGCATACTCATTTAGGTTGGTCGCTGAATTCTTAAATATGGACCAGTCCACTGTCTCCAAGCAGTCACGGAAGGAGCTCTTCTGTTTCCTCGGATCAGCACTGCACGACCTTCTTAGCCGGATTCGCCCACTTAAGTTTCTGCTTGTATGCCGGGAGAAGGAGCACCGTCTTATGGTTTGATTTTCCAAAGTGTGGTCGGGGGATGGAACGGTAAGTGCCCTTGATTTTTGTGTAGCAGTGGTCAAGATTGTTGTTGTTCCTGGTGGGTCAGAGATGTGCTGGTGGAATTTTGGCAGTATACTCTTGATGTTGGCCTTGTTGAAGTCCCCGGCCACGATGTACAAGGCCTCCGGGTGTTCTGTTTTGTTGTTGTTTATAACTGTACAGTTCGTCCTGAGGTGGTATGTGGACCGTTGTGAGAACGGCTGAATGACCGACAAGCTGGACGACTGTAAGGCCTGTTTGGCTTGGTGGAAAGCTTATTCTTCTGAGACTTTCCATTGCCAGCATTGGTGCTTCTTTTAAAGGAGGTTCAGTGGCACCGACATAGTTGCCAAATTGGGGTGAATCAACCAGAGCATCATTCATAGATCATAGAATTTACAGTGCAGATTTTAGTTCTGTGATATTCTTTGGCATAGGGACCTCTTTGATGACCCTCACTTTATCCTTTGGAGTCCACCTTGAATCCTAAATATGTGACCTCACTGGCTTGGAACTGTTCTTATCTTTGTTGTAGCCGCATAAAAGACAGAATCAGAGCTGGCACACATCGAGTTTGTATACCATAGTGAAATGAAAAAATGAAAATCGCTTATTGTCACTAGTAGGCTTCAAATGAAGTTACTGTGAAGAGGCCCTAGTCGCCACATTCCGGCGCCTAATTGGGGAGGCTGGTACAGGAGGCTGGTGCAAGGGATTTATTTACAAATGCTGCTCAAACAGGGTACAATGGTGAACTCCACAAAAGCTCCAATGATGGCATTGCATAACACGTGACATTAAACATCCAATGGTGTTACTCTGATATATACATAACAGGAACGTACACTTCTCTTGTTTCAATCTGATGCCTCCATCTCTGAACCTTCGTAGAACATCTTCTCAGCCGGCTAAATGCTCCTCATGTGAGATTCCTATCACTGGAACATCATCAAGGTACACCATAACCTTTGGGATGCCTTGGAGGAGATTTCCATTGTGAGTTGAAATATTGCACAAACTGAAGATATGCCAAAACTTGGTGTCTTGAGTAAGGGCTTTATACGTATTGCTGGTTATGTACTTCTGGGAATCCTTGTCAAGTTCCAATTGCAAACTTAAGTTAAGTTTTGTATACGTGAAGCCCTCTGCCAGCTTTGTACAAATGCCTTCTATCCGAGGAATCGGATACTTATCAAGTTGGGCTGTTTTGTTAATAGTGAGCTTGTTGTCACTGCAGATCCTGACAGAGCGGTCCGGCTTTAAGACTGGGGCACCCGAAAAACTGAACTGGTTTTATGATCCTCAATTTTTCCAAGCATGCAAACTCAGCCTCAACTTTCTGGTGCAAAACATAAGGGATGGGCCTTGCCCTGTCAAACTCAGATGTGGATTCAGAATTGACGTAAATTTTGGCTTTTACCCCTCCAATTTGGCCTTATCATTCTGGAACACGTCATTATACTTGCACAAAATGATGCCTTGAAGATTTTTAACCAGTTTAGATTGGTCTGGCAGAACCAACCTCACCCATGAGGCTTGGCCATTGTCCTTCCACAACGATCATGGGTAATGGGACACTGACGTCGTCATTGTCCCAAACATCTTCAAAGTTTCCCTGCATGCTTCGCCAACTTGGCAGTTGTACTCCTTAGGCTTAAAGGCTGGTCTCCTCCTCAAAGGTATTTGAATGTTTGCTGACCCATCACTGTGGTTGACGCCCCTGTGTTAACCTCCATGCTTAATGCCTGCCCAATGACCATAAGGGCTATTTTTATTGGAGCTATTTTTCTTACTTTTACCATATTCAGCCTGTAAATTTCAGATTCCCCTTTGGGGTTCTTCTCTATATTCACTGGAGTCGGTGTGTTCTTTTTTAAACCATGGCATGCCCTGCTTGGCATGGAAACATGCCAGGGTATGGCCCTTCCAGCTGCATCTAAAACAGATAAACTCTCTGCAGTGACACATTTATTGAGGGTGGTTTCACCCGAATCTATAACATTCGGCATAATTCCTGGGTTGACGGTCCATTTTTCTTCCTGACCTGACCATTTCCATGATACCTGGTTGCCCAATTTATTATGATTAAATGTGAAAACAAATTTTTGTCATAAATGTTTGCTTTGTCCATTCTGCCGTGGTTCAGTTGGTAACACTATCACCTTTGAGTCACAAGGTTCAGGACTCTGAATGTTTTTAAGACAGAGTTAGATAGATTCTTGATAGGTAAGTGGGTGGAATGTTATCAGGGGAAGGCAGGAATGTGGTGGTCAGGTTACAATCAGATCAACCATGATACCATTGAATGGCGCAGCAGTCTCAAAGGCCAAGTGGACACCTCCTACTCCAAATTCGTAAGATCTTCTATCTATTTATTATCTCGGCTGCATAGTTGTCTTACAGCTGGGTCAAGGGCTTTCAGATGGTCCCTCTGCCTTAGAACAGCTTCTGCTGTTATTTTAAAGCAGGCAACATACATGGCTGTCATTTGCATGTGACCTGTTCCAAGTCACAAGTCCTTTTCCAAAAATGAGATGGTGTGTTAGGTCAATAAACATCCTGTGGCTCCTCACCCCTTGAGAGTTTGAGACAACCAAATGTTTGTGTTTGATGATGGGCCATCACAAAGGGCGGCACTTTAGCACAGTGGTTAGCACTGTTGCTTAACAGCTCCAGGGTCCCAGGTTTGATTCCCGGCTTGGGTCACTGTCTGTGTGGAGTTTGCACTTTCGCCCCGTATCTGCGTGGGATTCCGCCGGGTGCTCCAGTTTCCTCCCACAGTCCAAAGATGTGCAGTTAAGGTGGATTGGCCACGCTAAATTGCCAATAGTGTCCAAAAAGGTTAGGTGGGGTTACTGGGATAGGGTGGAGGTGTAGACTTAAGTGGGGTTAAGGCTGACGAAGACTCGATGGACCGAATGGCCTCCTTCTGCATTGTAAATTCTATGATCTATAAATGCAGTTAAAGATTTTGTGGGATCAAAGTTCTTTTTGATTCTTGATCAATTGTTAATTTTATAAACGAGATATAGGTTTTGCCCCACTATAAGGTAGTGCGGAATATGGTGCAGAGATGATACATACTTTAGGAGTCATAGAGGAGTCTCGAAAGGAGAGTCAAAAAATGCTTTATCTCCCAGTCAACGTACTTACAAGTAACAGTCCCAGTTGGGACTACTCTGCAGCTCGGCTCCTACCGAGGCTGGCTTTTTTGATACTGAATTAACTAGCCTCCACCCCTCAGCCGGGGAGCTCGTACTCCTGGAGGATCACTGGGGCATTAATCAGATTTTCCTCATGTGTCTCGTGGGGGGTTATAACATAGATGAAGATATGTAACAGATAAGCCGTGATCTCTTGAATGGTGGAACAGCTTTGAGGGGCTAAATGACCAGTTGTCTGCCTGTAACCATTGTCAAGGCCCACATATAAAGGGTAACTGCTTAACCAGGTATCAGAAGATTTCTGGCATCGATGGTATCATGTCCTGATTGAATCATTGTACTCAAGAGATGATGAAATAAAAGGTGAATAGATCAGAAAAGATGATAATACCCGGGAATACCAATATGTACACAAGTGTGATTTTAGCAGAGCTTGAATTGAAGTTCAGCAAGAAACCTGGCAGACATTAAAGCTACTTCATGTTAGTAGAAGGATGACTGCTAAGTGAGATAGTTCATTCTTTTTGAACACATCTGACAACAGGGAGTATAACTAATTTAGAAATGCAGATTAAATTGTAATAAAGTAACACTACATTAAGGTGTCAGAGAAAAATAATCACTGGCAAGAAATCACAGCACAGCTGTCGACTACAAGATTAGGTTTAATCAGACAGAAACAGCAATCGCAGGAAAAAAAGACTTAGACCAAAAGACATAGAAGCAGAATAAGCCACTCGGCCCATCGAGTCAGCTCCGCCATTCAATCATGGCTGATATGTTTCTCATCCCCCATTCTCCTGCCTTCTCCCCATAACCCCTGATCCCCTTATTAATCAAGAACCTATCTATTTCTGTCTCAAAGACACTCAATGATTGGCCTCCACAGCCTTCTGCGGCAAAGAGTTCCACAAATTCACCACCCTCTGGCTGAAGAAATTCCTCCTCATCTCTGTTTTAAAGGGTCGTCCCTTTAGTCTGAGAGTGTGTCCTTTGCTTCTAGTTTTTCCTACAAGTGGAAACATCCTCTCGACGTCCACTCTGTCCAGGTCTCGCAGTATCCTGTAAATTTCAATAAGATCCCCCCTCATCCATCTAAACTCCAACGAGTACAGATCCAGCATCCTCAACCGTTCCTCATACGACAAGCTCTTCATTCCAGGGATTATTCTTGTGAACCTCCTCTGGACCCTTTCCAAGGCCAGCACCTCCTTCCTTAGATAGCGGGCCAAAACTGCTCACAATACTCCAAATGGGGTCTGACCAGAGCCTTATATAGCCTCAGAAGTATATCCCTGGTCTTGTATTCTATTGATTGATTGATATTTATTGTCATATGTACCGAAGTACAGTGAAAAGTATTTTTCTAGCACTTTCGACATGAATGCTAACATTGCATTTGCCTTCCTAACTGCCGCCTGAACCTGCACATAAACCTTAAGAGAATTGTGAACAAGGACCTCCAAGTCCCTTTCCTAAGCATCTCCCCATTGAGAAAATAGTCGATACCTCCATTTCTCCTTCCAAAGTGCATAACCTCACAATTAAGTGCATAACCTTGTACCTATGTAGCTGTTTCCACAAACAATGGATGCCTTAAAGCACTTTACAACAAATTAAGTAGTGTGGAAAACGTGGCAGCTCATTTGTACACAGCAAGCTCTCAAAAACATCAGCATGATAATCACCAGATGAATTATCTTGTGAGATTGATGCTCTTCGTTGAAAGCGTGCCGTGGGTCTAATTTATGGAGCTTCAGTTTAACCTTTCATTTTAAAAATGTCACACGGCACTCCTTCAGTACAGCACATCAGCCTTAATTTTGTGCTGAGACCCTGAAGTTCCCACCACCTTTTGAGGGAGAGTTCCAAAGTCTCACAACCCTCTGAGAAAAATTATTTATCCTCATCTTTGTCATCAACGGGGGACATCCTATATAGGGGAGGCAATGGCATAATGATATTGTCACTGGAATTACTAACCAAGAGACCCAGAGTAATGCTCTGGGAACCCAGTTTCAAATCCTGTCACTACAGAGGGTGACATTTGAACTCAATAAAAATCTGGAATTAAAAGTCAAATGATGAGCATGTAAAATCATTGCTGATTATTGTAAAAACCTATGTGCTTCACTATGTCCTTTTCATAGAATTTACAGTGCAGAAGGAGGCCATTCGGCCCATCGAGTCTGCACCGGATCTTGGAAAGAGCACCCTACCCAAGTCCACATCTCCAACCTTTCCCCACAACCCAGCAACCCTACCCAACACTAAGGGAAATTTTGGACACTAAGGGCAATTTAGCATCCACCTAACCTGCACATCTTTGGACTGTGGGAGGAAACCGGAGCACCAGGAGGAAACCCACGCAGACACGGGGAGAACGTGCAGACTCCGCACAGACAGTGACCCAAGCCGGGAATCGAACCTGGGACCCTGGAACTGTGAAGCAATTGTGCTAACCACTATGTTACCGTGCTGCCCCTCAAAAGAATTTTGAGAAGGAAATCTGCCATCCTTACCTGGTTTGGCCGACATGTGATTCCAGATCCACAACAATGTAATTGACTCATAAATGTCCTTAACTGATGGGAAAAGTGGGCCAAAACTGCTCACAATACTCCAAATGGGGTCTGACCAGAGCCTTATATAGCCTCAGAAGTATATCCCTGGTCTTGTATTAATGCTGGCACAACATTACGGATTTTTAAAAATTAAGCATTGGGGCCTTGTATTAGATTCTCCTACAAGAGCACATATCTTGTCCACATACACCCTGTCAAGACCCTGCAGGATCTTATATGATTCAGTCAAGTTGCCTCAATCTCCTACGGATAAAAGTCTAGCCTGTCCAACCTTTTCTCATATGACAACCCACCCATTCCAGGTATTGGTTTAGTATACCCTATGTCCCAATGCATTTACATCCTTTCTTAAATGAGGTGATCAATACTGTACACCCAATACTCCAGATGTGGTCTCACCAATGCCCTTCATAACTGAAGCATAATCTTCCATTATTTGAATTCAATTGTTCCTTGCAGCAAACTAAAAACCGGAGGATTCAGTACTGAACCTATGGCACCTTGCCAACCAGAAATAGATCAATTTATGCCAACTGTCTGCTTCCTCTTAGCCAGCCAATCTTTAATCCATGCCAATATATCTGTACCCTCTCCACGATGAGATTTTCTTTTTCACAATAATCTTTATTGTGGCACCTTATCAAATGTCTTCTGGAAATCTAAGTCCAGTACATCCACCAATTCCTCCTATTATGAATGACGCTGATGTTAAATGCAAGGATGTGGAGATGTTAAATGCAAGGATATCCCAAAACTCAAAAGGGAACTTGGAACACCAGTTTGTGGTGGTTTTTCTGGTATAATGTGAGGAACGGTGTACAACCCAGAGAGAAAAGGTCCAGCAGGAGCTTCTGATCCTCTTGGCATGCTGAGAAGTTGCACACAACCCGCTCAATGTCCCCATTCATGCTGGTTCACTAGACATAACTACGGGGCAACAACCTCATCTTAGAGGTGCCCGAGTGGCCACGGTGAAGGTCCTGCAGCAGAGATTCCTGACCCTGCACTGGGATGACCATGTGAGCTCCCCACAATATGTTCGCATCTTCTATGCTGAGTTCTGAGAACTACTGGGCAAAAAGCCACTTAATTACAGGAAGGGCTCCCCTCTCTCTGCCGTTCAACAGCATGTAGCGAAGTTTCGCCAATCCCTGATCTTGCTGCGTCCATGAGCTCACGAATAGCCATCACTAGCAAGGTGTCCATTAAGTTGAGAGTTGCAATCACCCCATCCACCATTGGTGGCGACGGGCCACTCACAGGCAATGATAAGTGGCTGAGGGCACCAGCATGGGCCATGTGCGTACCCGGGCGGTGTTGAAATGAATATTCATACGCAGCAAGCAGAAGTGCCCAAAGCCGAATTCTAGCCAATACGATGGGTGGGATTCCCTATCCTCCCTAAAAAGGTGAAGCAGTGGCTTACCTATCACTATGGAGAAATGCAGCCCATAAACGTGGAACTTCTTGACATCAGAAATTCCGCCAAATCCTCTTTGACCAGTTGAGCATACTTTCTGTGTCTGCCAAGGTCCTTGAAATGAACACAATGGTGCGTTCCATGCCATCTTCCCTTACGTGGGCCAGGACCGCCCTAATGCCGCATTGGAATGCATCGCATGTCAAGATTAGAGGCCGAGCTGGATCATAATGCGTGAGGAGCTGCGTGGATGGCAGATGCTTTTTTACTCTGGCAAATGCTTTGTCTTGTGAAGCATCCCAGAACCAAGCCTGGTCCTTCCTCAACAATGCGTGGAGTGGAGCTAACAAGCGGCCAGGTTTGCAATGAACTTCCCATAGTAGTTAATCAGATCTAGGAATGACCAAACTCAGTGATGTTCTTTGGTGTCGGGACCCCTTTTATAGCCCGATCCTTGGGTGGGATTTTCTCAGCCCACACCGGGCCGGAGAATCGCCGGGCTGGGCGTGAATCACGCAACGCCAGCCCGACGGCGGTCTGCCGATTTTCCGGTGAGCGGAGAATCGCCGCCATTGGTGCCGACGCGGTTGGCGCGGAGCAAGTCGGAGGCCGCTCTCTGCGGCCCCCCAGGCGATTCTCCGCCCGGGATGGGCCGAGCGGCTGCAAAAGAAATCCAAGTCACGCCGGCGCCGTCCACGTGTGGTCTTACCCGACAGGACCTTGGCGTGCATCCTTCCGGGGTCGGCCTGGCGGGGGGGAGGAGGGATCTGGGGGCCTATGCCGTGGGCTGGCCCGCGATCGGCGCCTACCAAGCGGCGGGCTGGCCTCTCGGGCTGGGGGCCTCTTTTGCTCCGCGCCGGCCCCTGTAGCCCTACACCATGTTGCGTAGGGGCCGGCGCGGAGAAGGAAGCCACCGCGCATGTGTGTCGGTCACAGCGCGCATGCGCAGACCTGCGGAGCCCATTTGACACCAGTATTGGCAGCTGGAGCGGCGTGGGTCGCTCCAGTGCCATGCTGGCCTACTGAGGGGCTCAGAATCGCTGCTCCTGTGGGCCTGTTGACGCCGTCGTGAAACGCGATGGCGTTTACAACAGCGTCAACATTTAGCCTAAGGATCAGAGAATCCCGCCCCTTATGTTCCACCAGGCATAGACCATCCCTGGTCACCTTAAATAGGTCACCGCTCTAGGGCAGAACACAGACTTACTCCTTTTTAGCCAAGTGCCAACTTGGGAAAACTACCAGAGCACTTTCTGCAGGTTGTCCATTTGCTCCTTCTCTGTGATGCCCTTGATGAGCACGTCATCCAGATAGACGGCCACCCTCGGCAGACTCTCCAAGGTATTACCCATTACCCGCTGAATAATCGTTGGGGCCGATGAAACCCCAAGCAAGAGTTGGTTGTGTTAAAAAAACCCTGATGAGTGTTTATGGTTGCAAATTTCCTAGACTCTGGGTCTAGCTCCACCTGTAAATAAGCATGACTCATGTCAAGCTTTGTGAAGGGGCATCCTCCAGCTAATCTTGCATACAAGTCATCCACCCTGGCATCAATCACTGGTCCAGGCGTGAAGATCTGTTCATGGTGAGCTTGAAATCTCTGCAGAGTCAACAGATTTGTTAGGCTTCATTACTGGCACCACGGATGCCGCCCATTTGGCAAACTGCACCGGGCGTATAAATCCCATATCATGCAGGCACTGAAGTTCTGCATCAACATTGGCAAGCAATGCATAAGGGACAGGCCTTGCCCTAAAATACCGGGACTGAGCATCAGGATCCATGTAGATATGGGCCTTGGCCCCTTTTATCCTGTCCAGACCCTCCTGGAACACTTTGGATATTTGCATAGCACTTTGTACAGATTCCAAGTGCCCCTCTGAAAAACCTGTTGCCATTTGAAACGGAGGACTCACAACCAGTCTAATCTCAACAAATTGGGCCCTGGTCCCTGCACCATAACCAATGGAAGACAGACCAACTGCCGCCCATGCATTACTGGAGTCACAGTGGTCCCCACAATGTTCAAAGGCTCACACGCGTATAGGTTGCTGATCTCACTTTGGTGTTGCACAATGTCAGCTGCATGATCCCTGAGTGGCGTTGTTGGTATGTGCGATGGTCCACAATGGAAGCGACAACTCCAGTGTCCATTTGCATTAAACAGGGGTGACGATTGGCCTGTGACGTGATCCGGATCGGTGCTACCTTCGGGAATGGGATGGAGTTAAGCTGCGTTAAACAGTCCTCCTCATCCAGGGGCCCACGTGCAAGGCTCATGGTGATCTCGGAGATGGAGGGGCGACCTGATAGAAGTCTCCAAGGTTATGAGGGGCATGGACTGAGTGGATAGTAAGAAGCTTTTTCCCAGGGTGGAAGAGTCAATTACTAGGGGGCATAGGTTTATGGTGCGAGAGGCAAAGTTTAAAGGAGATGTACGAGGCAAGTTTTTTGCACAGAGGTTGGTGGTAGCCTGGAACTCGCTGTCACGGGACGTAGTGGATGCAGATACGATAGTGACTTTTTAAGGAGTGTCTTTACAAATATATGAATAGGATGGGAAAAGAGGGATATGATCCCCGGAAGGGTAGGAAGTTTTAGTTCAGACGGGCAGCATGGTCGGTGCAGGCTTGGAGGGCCGAAGGGCCTGTTCCTGTGCTGCAATTTTCTTTGTTCTATGACCCCAAGCTTTCCGTAATTATGCATTTTAATACGGTATCATTTTAATACGGCGGTGCGGTCACCAGGTGATGTCTCACTGAGCGTTGCGAATTCAGGGAGTTCTTCACAAAACCATGTTGCCTCTCGCTAATACGTCCACTTATTTCCAAGTGGGAGTAAATCCTGTCTTGAAGAATCATCTCCAATAATTTCCCTACCACTAACGTAAGGCTCACCGGCCTGTAATTACCTGGATTATCCTTGCTACCCTTCTTAAACAAAGGAACAACATTGGCTATTCTCCTATTCTCCAATCTTTTGGGATCTCCCCTGTAGCCAGTTAGGATATGAAGATTTATCTCAAGGTGCCAGCAATTTCCTCCCTTGTGTCCCTCAGTATTGTTGCTAAATGTTGCTCTCTTTCTTTGGCTCTGAATATGGGAGTCAATATGGTCGCCTTCCTTAATTCTAATTACGTTTGCTCTAAGTCGCCAGGTATCTTTCGATACCGCCACAAGGTTCAAACCGAATACTGATCAAAGACTCGATACACCAGTTAATTAGTTCAAAGTCAAATGCTTATTTATTTACACACACAGTTAAAGATACTCATGCACAAAACTCTACAGACTAAATTATCACTACTGCTAAAGCCTATACTTAGCTTCGGGCGCCCACTCAGTCAGAGGAACAATGGCCGTTGTTCGGTTCTGAGGCTGCTGGGTCGAAGTGGTGAAGGGGAACAGCCAAGGTCGTCTGCCTGGTAGCATGCGTTGACCTTGGACTTACTTGCTTCTAGTGCAGCTGGTGGACAGGTCTCTCCTTTGTGAGAGCCGGGTCCAAGAGAACGATTCTCTCTTGGGGGCTCCTTCTTATACCCAAAGGGGCTTCGCGCTCTTTTGGGCGGGCCTTGAACTTGGCCCCAATCAATTGGGTCGTTTCTTGATCATTCATATTGATCTCGTCTAATAAAAGGGTGGGTGCCCTGATGGCTGGGCGTGTCCTAGGTGGCCGTTGGCCTGCTTTGTTCCGGTCTCCTCTGGCGCCGGGGTGTCTGCCTTAGTATCGGTTACTCAAATGTTACTCTTTTGTTCCCGGAGATGGGCCATTAGTATGCTAATGGACCTACAGTTTTGGTCTTGTCTGGGAGCTGCGGCTCCAATATGCAGACAAACCCTGAACCTGCTTGTTTTCTCGGTATTGTCCATTTTCCGTGCAATCTTTGCAAAGTGTCAATTTTGTAATCGGGAAGTGGCCATCCCAGATGGCTACAGTATATCCCATCATGCCCTGGGGACTTGTCTACCTTAATATTTTTCAAGACCCCCAATACCTCCTCCTTTTTGATCTCAACATGACCCAAGGGGCTGTTTAGCACAGGGCTAAATCGCTGGCTTTGAAAGCAAACCAAGGCAGGCCAGCAGCACGGTTCAATTCCCGTAACAGCCTCCCCGAACAGGCGCCGGAATGTGGCACTAGGGACTTTTCACAGTAACTTCATTTGAAGCCTACTTGTGACAATAAGCGATTTTC
Source organism: Scyliorhinus torazame (assembly GCF_047496885.1). Lineage (NCBI taxonomy): Eukaryota > Metazoa > Chordata > Chondrichthyes > Carcharhiniformes > Scyliorhinidae > Scyliorhinus > Scyliorhinus torazame. The sequence continues at coordinate 242,132,956 of NC_092710.1, forward strand.
ATTTTCATTTCATTTCATTTTTCATTTCATTTCAACTATCTACACACCCTTCTAAAGGCTCATCATCCATCAAGTCCTTCTCTTTGGTGAATACTGACGCAAAGTACTCATTTAATAATTCGCACATTTCCTCTGGCTCTACGCATAGATTCCCTCCCATGTCCTTGAGTGGATCAACCCTCTCCCTGGCTGTCCCCTGGCTCTTTATATATCTATAAAAAGCCTTGGGATTTTCCTTAATCCTGCTGGCCAATGACTTTTCATGATCCGTTTTAGCCCTCATGACACATTGCTTAAGTTTCTTTCTACTTTCCTTGTATTCCACACTTGCTTTGCGTATTTTAAGCCTCTTAGCCTTGACAAATGCTTCCTTTTTCTCTTTGACTCGGCTCACAATATCTCTCGTTATCCAAGGTTTCCAAAACTTGCCATACTTATCCGTCATCCTTACAGGAACCTGCCGGTCCTGAATTCCTATCAACTTACATTTGAAAGCCTCCCACATCCAGGTGTTGGTTTGCCCTCAAACATCTGTCCCCAATCTACATTCTTCAGTTCTTCCCCAATGTAGCACCTTCACCTGAGCACTACACTTATTTTTATCCAACAGTTCCTTAAAATTTACTGAATTGTGGTCACTGTTCCCGAACTGCTCCCTTACTGAAACGTCGACCACCTGGCTGTGTTCATTCCCCAATACCAGGTACAGTACAGCTCCTACCCTCATTGGACTATCTACATATTGTATCAAGAAGCCCTCCTGGATGCTCCTTACAAACACTGCCCCATCCACGGGTCCAGCAGTAAGTGAGTCCTAGTCAATATAGGGGAAGTTAAAATCACCCACCATAACAACCCTGTTACTTTTCCACCTTGCCAAAAGCTGCCAACATCTCTGTTCCTCTATCTCCCGCTGGCTGTGTTCAGAAACCAAAGCGACCAGCTCATCAAAAGATTTAAATCCGGTGTAGCCGGGTAAGTCAGACTTTTAATGATTCCAAAGTCTGGACCCCACAGGCGGTCAGGAGAAGGACTTTTTGATGGTCTTCCTCTAAAATTCCATTCACCTGGAGAAAATACCGCAAACTGGTTCAAATCTTCCTGGCCTGCATCAAAGGCTTCCAAACTGCCGAAGAGCAGCAGTTTGAACTGTCATGACCCTACATCCCGGGTCAGCAAATTACCAGATGGTTAGGCGGTTCCACAAGTGAGTCCGGAGTTTCCATCGCCAGTTTAGTAACTTGAGGAAGCCAGCGGTAAGAGAACAGAGGTTCATTTAACAATATACAATGTTCTGCTCCAGGCAACAACTCGCTCCTAGTACAGTCCATGCTGGGAGAACTAAACATACCAGGCCCTGCTTTGGACCAGCTTTTATGTATGTTTGTAATGAGCTCTAGCTGGACGGCACAGTGCTGTCTCACAGCGCCAGGGACCCGGGTTTGGTTTTGGACACTTGGGTGAGTGTCTCTGTGGAGTTTGCACGCTCTCCCCCTGCCTGCGTGGGTTTGCTCCGAGTGCTCCAGTTTTCTCCCACAGTCCAAAGATGTGTAGATTAGGTGGATTGGCCATGCTAAGTTGCCCTTTAGTGTCCAGGGATGTACAGGTTAGGTGGGGTTACCAGGATAGGGTGGGGGCATGGGCCGAGGTAGGGTACTCTTTCGGGGGGTTAGTGGAGATGCCATGGGCTGAATGACCTCCTTTTGCATTGTCGTAATACGATATTTCTATGATTCTAAGGGTGGCCTCTGCCCCCTCTCTGGACAGTGCATGCTCCACGAGTCCTATGGGAAGATCAACAATGGTTTCCCGTGGTCCTCGTGAGGGTTATAACAGGACTACAACTATTCATAATATACAGTAATAATCTGGAAGAAGGAACTGAGGGCATTCTTGCTACATTTACAGATGATACCAAGATATATAGAGGGGCAGGTAGTGTTGAGGAGGAGGGAGGCTGCAGAAGGACTTGGACAGGCTAGCAGAGTGGGTAAAGAAATGGCAGATGGAATACAAAATGGAAAATTAAGGTTATGCACTTTGGTAGGAAGAATAGGTGTAGACTATTTTCTAAATGGGGAAAGGCTTCGGAAATCAGAAGCACAAAGGGACAAAGGAGTAGCAGTTCAGGATTCTCTTAAGGTTAACATGCAGATTCAGTTGGCAGTTAAGAAGGCAAATGCAATGTATTCATTCATGTCGAGAGGGCTAGAAAGAGCAGGGATGTACATCTGAGGCTGCATATCACTTTGGTCAGACACCATTTGGAATATTGTCAGCAGCTTTGGGCCCTGTATCTAAGAAAGGTTGTGCTGGCCTTAGAGGGGGTCCTCGGAAGTTAAAAAAAATGATCCCGGTAATGAAGAACGTGTCATATGAGGAGTGGTGTCTTTGTGTCTGTATTCGGAGCTGAGAAGATTGAGGGGGTCTCAGTGAAACTTACAGAATACTGTAAGAGGACTAGATGGAGTGGACGTGGAGAAGATGTATCCACTGGTAGGAGAGACTGGAACCTCAGACTTAAGGGATAATCCTTTCATCAGCAATTTCATCAGCCAGAGGGTGGTGGATCTGTGGAAACCTTTGCCGCAGAAGGCTGTGGAGGCAAAGTCACTGAGTGTCTTTAAGGCAGAGATAGATAGGTTCTTGATTAATAAAGGGATCAGGGGTTATGGGGAGAAGGCAGAGGAATGGGGATGAGAAATATATCAGCCATGATCGATGGGCTGAATGGCCTACTTCGGTCCTATATTATATGTGCTCGTAATTTCCTGTATGATTCGCCTCTTTAGTTGCTGGTTTGCCGCACATGCGCGGCGCGACAATCCTGTTCAGGCATGCACGCTGGAAGTGTGCACCATTTAAACTCCCGGCCACTTGTTTTTGACAGCTTGAAGCCCTGCAGTGCACTGGAACAGCTGAATGAAAAATCTACAGCGCTAACTTGGGTCACTTACCTGGATTTTAGGTGATTTTTGAAACCATTTTATTTACACCGAAGTATTTCAGTCTAGCAGAGGCAGGAGACATTGGGAGATATTGTTTTGAGAGGTTAATGTTTTATATTATTACATAGAACATAGAACATACAGTGCAGAAGAAGGCCATTCAGCCCATCGAGTCTGCACCGACCCACTTAAGCCCTCACTTCTACCCTATCCCCGTAACCCAATAACCTCTCCTCACCTTTTTTGGATCACTAAGGGCAATTTAGCATGGCCAATCCACCTAACCTGCAGGTCTTCGGACTGTGGGGGGAAACCGGAGCACCCGGAGGAAACCCACTCAGACACAGGCAGAACGTGCAAACTCCGCACAGACAGTGGCCCAGCAGGGAATCGAAACTGGGGCCCTGGCACTGTGAAGCCACAGTGCTAATCACTTGTGCTACTGTGTTGCCCAATTAGTGTGGTTGTCAACCTGAGATACTCGGTGTTACTGGTCACAGATTCTGTGGATCCTTGCATGGTTGATGAGCACGATCCGAGAGCAGAATCTTCAATCACTCACTTGGCAGGAGTTTCCAAAAGGTGGTATCGATCCTTGGACGCCAGGTTGTGGGTATTCCTTTCTCAAGATCCTTTTCTGGGCCTCCTTGTGCCATCAGGTGTGATGAGAAGTTCACAAGTAGACTTACATTAACACTGCAATGAAGTTTCTGTGAAAAGCCCCTCATCGCCACATTCCGGCGCCTGTTCGGGTACACAGAGGGAGAATTCAGAATGTCTCATTTACCTAGCAACATGTCTTTCGGTACTTGTGGGAGGAAACCGGAGCACCCGGAGGAATTCCACGCAGATACGGAGAACGTGCAGACTCCACACACAGTGACCCAAGTCG